>NC_080424.1:16244765-17444765 GCF_029873635.1 Malania oleifera
ACCCTAAAGTACAAAGTTAACTAATGCAGAATGTAATTGTAAACACAGATAAGAGTACAAACAAATCTATAAATGAAAACTAGGTTACCATTCACGTTATAGGTGATAGCCTAGGTTTTCTTGAATATAGATATGTAAGTGATGCAAAGACAATTATTTAGCACATCCATTGAGCCCATCCTCAACAATTTATATTTTATTAATTATAAATCCTTGAGGACAATTATTGCAGGCCGATCCTATTGAAGTACAAATTTATATCAAAGAGTTTATATTTACCAAACATATTTTTCAATAAGGTCTCTGGCTTGTCATGAATAATTTCTATTGTTATAAGTTTTTAAGATGATAATGTAGTAACTATTAATTCCGTTCAGTCTTAAAATCGTACGTTCGGTTGCTCATATCTTAAAAGATTTTTTATTTAATCAATTCCTCCATATTATATTCAATTTTTTGGACCAGATCATTCACTTATTCAATGTTTCAAACTAATAATAACCAAGGTCAAACTGTTGTTAACTTAAGTTGGTTCAGTCTCCCTACTGCTTTTTTTTTTTTTTTTTTGTTGGCAACGAAGACTAATTAGGAAGTAAAGGCATCACTCTGTTTTCCCAAAAAAAAATGAAAAGAATTAGGAACATACTAGTATCGTCATCCCGAGTCACGCGGAACCACTATGGTACATCTCTAACGCTGAGTCGCCTTGGCTTTAGAAAAAAAAAATTTATTAAAAAAATAGTTTAATGACAATTATTGAATAAACTCGCCAGATTCTAACGAGTAGATCATTGTCACATTGATGTGTAAACTGTATACACTGTGCATCTGTTGTGTGTGTGGTGAGAAGACAGAGAGAGTCGATGGGAGGACGACGAAACCTAGAAGACACAAGAAAATCTCCTGGAATTATAATATCAACTGTGATCCCTCCCCCACCACCCCCACCTTCCCACTTCCTTTCTCTCTCTCCAACTCAATTCGCTTCTCTCTCTCTACTTTTTCTTCTTATTTTTTATTTTATTTTTTTTCATTCTACTTCCCTTTTTTATCCTTCACACGGCCATATGTAATGCTTCAATTCTGCTAGAGTAGAAAATGTATCAATAAACAACTTGTTGGGATTGGACAACCAATTCCTCAAAATATGTGAAAAACAAAAAAATGCGAAATAATACACCGTAATAGAAAGAAAAAAAATTAATCACACGCACAAGACAGTATTTACGTGGTTCAAAAATTTTGCCTACGTCCACGGAGTTGTAGGGATTTCACTATTATCAGGAAGAAAAATACAGATAGTGCGGCGATACAATGCTCTCTCTCTCTCGCTCTCTCGCGAAGTATAACCGCTTACCCTGATCACCTAAAAAATAATCATTTTATATGCTGCGGCTTGGGCCTTATGGCCCAATCCTTCACCTCATGGACTAAGCCTTAGGATAGAAATCTCTTATTAAAGAGAAGTGGGGTCATCATCCAAATTGAACGCAACTAGGCTCCACAGAAGCCCAACAAATCTCCCATTTGGAGACTAGTTCAATCACCAATATCAACTGCAATCCTCCAAATGAACAATCCCTTATCCCTGCAGCTCATCCTCTTGTCCTCTATGCAGAAGAGCAGTTGAGGCGCACACAGCTTCACTTCTCACAGTGACAAAGAACACCCTAGTCACATGTCTGTCGGGTCTTAGATCCACAAGATCTTCTCAAGTATTCCAGACATTACCCCTGCTTCTCTCTTTCACAAGGTAACGGATAAAGTGGTATTTTATTGTATATGTTTCGACTTTTTGAATGAAAAGCAAATTTTTTGTAAGAAACTTGCACTCTAACGGTCATTGTGTAAAATGTCCATCTTCTACCTTCTTACCACCCCATTCGTCTAAGAAGCATGTAGCTAAACATTTCCTTGCCAAGCTTCAGTTGCTACAACATAACTCGCTGTCTGTAGTAGACAAAGATAAAACTTGTGCAGGTTTGAAGCCGTGTTTATTGTACCAGACCACAGCGTAAATACAAACCCAGTAGTACTCGTTCTACTATCATATCAATCACCAGCAAAATCAACATCTCCATCACACCTCGGCAGTTTCAAACTTGCAACTCTGTGAAGCAAAGACATGTATTCGATGACTGCCCATCAAATATCTCAGAATCCACTTGACTCCCACCAATGCTGCTTTCCTTCTAGCCTACGTCCTGAATCTGCCATGAAGACGTCATAACTCCGCACTGCGCTGGTCACATAGTCTCGGCCTTGTACACACCATATGATACATCAAGCTGCTATAGCTGAGGCAAATAGGCACCTTGCTCATAAGTTCCCTTTTCTTCTACTTCTTTATCATCATAGTACTATTCCTTGCTTAGGTTGAAATGACTACCCAAGGGTGTGCTCACTGTTTAGCTTCCTTCAATGTGAACCTACTGAGAATTTTCTTCACGTAGTCTAACGTGAAAGCTTCAATGTACTTATAGTCTCGTCTCTAATGATATCTCTTCCAAGGATTAGCTTGTAGCTACTCCAAATCCTTTATTGCAGAAGAAAAAAAAAAAAAAACAAATAAACAAAAAACAAAACAAACATTTTGACAATTATTCTTCAGATTAATTAATCTCCTCAATGTTAGAACCCTACAATGAGCATATCATCTACATATCACAGTAAAAATATGTAAGAATTGTCAAGAACTTACATAACAACAATGATCAACTTCACATCTCTTGAACCCAATTTTATGCAATACAACTATCAAATTTCTTATACCATACCATGTCGTGGGAGCGTGTTTTAAACCATACAAGTGCTTTCTTTTCTCATTTGCAGACTAAATTCTCTTGTCCCTGGACATGAACCATTCTGACTAAATCATGTAGATGTCTTCCGCCAAGTCACCATGAAGGAATGTCGTTTTCACACATCGAACCTGCTCAAAATATCGATTTTCTATAGCAACCATTCCCAATCCAGTCTAATTAATTGACATCTCACAACTGGAGAAAATATGTTTGTGAAGTCAATTCCTCCTTTTGCTGGAACCCTTTGATAACTAATCTGCTGGCTTTGTAGCTGCTTGCTACCATCATGTTCCTTCTTTATTCTGTATAGCCCACTTGTTGTGCAAGCCTTCTTCGCCTACTGGCAATTCAGTCATTCCTATATAGGTTCCCCAACAGGGATACATCGCATCTTTCATGGCTAACTCTACTTTGCTTTCATCATCCTAACAAAGCTTCATCATAACACTCTCAACTCTAAAGCTCACCACCCATCATTTAGCAGGAGAATACTAGAGTAGTGAATACGTTGTGGAGGTCTAAATGGTCCCCTTTATAAGATCTACGGACCGCAGCTACATGTGTATTCTGATTTACCTGTGATTCTATATTCTTTTTATCATCTTCACCCCTTTCCTAGACAGTACTTTCAGTCAACTCATCTAAGTTAACAAACTCAGATTCTTCTAATCTATCTCTATGACATCTAACACTATGTTTGACCTGTCATTGTACATAACCTGTTCATTAAATATCACATTTCCACTTCTGATGATCTTTTTTTCCCTGTTTTTGTTCATGTTCCCAAAAACTAATAGCCAAATTTTCTTCATCATCATCGCCAATGAAATAACTTTTTGGACTTGTTGCTCAGTTTACTACAGGAGCACAAAATCATCCAGGACAGAAACGGCCATCCAAAAATCTTTTTAGTGAGAAAACTTTGCCTCTTTATTGCTTCAAACCTCTTCTGGAAGTTTGAACTCCATGAGAACTGAAGGTCCTCAGTTTATCTAATAAGCTGCAGTACTAACAACATCAGCCTAGAAATTTTTTGGTAGTCTAGCATGCAACCTCATACTCCTAACACGCTCATTGACCAAGTTTGCTGTGCCATAAGCTGGTAGTTTCCTTTTTAATAGCAGCATCTTCATCCCTTTCTCACTCATGTGACCAAGTTTGCGGTGCCATAAGCTTGAATTAGTACTTGCTTCAGCAACTGCAATTGTGTTTCTTGGACTTGAGGTCATGTATAGAGTACCAGATTTCTTTCCACGAGCCAATACTCTAGCTCCCTTTGTAACCTTCCAAGTGCCACCAGCAAACAATATTGCATGCCCTTCATCATCAAGTTGTCTGACAAAAATCAAATTCCTTCTCAAGTCAAGAATATGTCGTACCTTCTCCAGTAACCAAACAGGCCCATTGGGCAACGACATCTGGAGTTTCCTCCGCATACCACAACATCCAAGTTTGTCCATCCAGTCCAAATACCCTTACCAAAATCTCTTGCCGATAGTTTGTATGATATTCATCGTGTAAAGTGGCTATGAAACGAAGCTCCCTGACTCTAAAACGCAATCCTCAGTAACTATCTACAACTGCAAGAATGTAATGCATCGTGTACGCTCTTCAATTACAACACACCATTACAGATCATCATCATTCTTTCTTCTTAAAGAGTTTTGCCAAGTGTTGCCTAAAGTGACCCAGTTTTCCCACCGTTCGAGCATTGGTCCCTTTTGGTCAATTCTAGATTTACTTCTATTTCGATTATAGTTTCTGGATTTTGAGTCTAAAACCCTATCTGAATTTTCGGTCATTACCTCTGGCATCTCTGCCATGGTAGGGACAAAAACAGATCCTGAGGTTCACATCACCACCCCCTGCATCTCTGCTATGGAAATCTCCTCACCAGAATAAATCTCGTATTTATGATACTTCAGTTTTATTATTTCTTTTCTAGTAGAGTTATGTGCTTATACAACACCAGTCCTTATTGACCTCTCAATGTTTGGCAACAAGCCAACCAATTCAGTGGCACGAATCTCAGCATCAAATCAATTTCTACAGATAATAATTGATTTTTGATAGTATTAAACTCAATTCATATGTTGTGCTACTGACTTCTCTTCATCTTCAAATTAAACACTTTCTTCAGCAATGTACCTATTATTTGTTGAAGATTTTTTCATACTACCAGACAAAGCCTTCATCAGATTCTGCTGTATTCGTCCTCCCTTCACACAACGGTTGTGTAACAACCTTAGACAAGTTAATCTTATAAATCTAGTTATCTGTCGATCAAGGAGAGTTCCATTCCTCGTCCTCATAGTAGCAAGGTTTTTTCTCGCTAGACGCGGCAGATGTAACTTCTTCCCATAGTAGATAATCCTCAATATGCATCCTCCCAAAATCCCAAAATCTGTGTCATCAAACTTTTCTATTCAGATGCCTTTCCTGCTTCTTCTACTACCATTGCTCCCACTCGAACCTAACCCTAGGTCTCTGATAACCAGTTGTTGGGAATTAACAACAAATTTCCCGAACCTGTAAGAAAAAAAATAAAGAAGAATACACCAAAAAGAAAAAAAAAATCAATCACACGCACAAAGACGATTTAACAAATCGTTCGTAATTTGCCTACGTCCAAGGAGTGCAAGGATTTCACTAGTATCAGGAAGAAAAATACAGAGAGTGGTGGCTGTACAATGCTCTCTATCTCTTGCTCTCAGATCGCGAAGATGTGGACCGCTTACCCCCTAATCAACGCAAAAAACAATCATTTTATATGTTAGCACAGTGGTTCCCGATGACACAAACGGACCAAAAAAAAGTCGGTCTCATCCGATTGAACGCAACTAGATTTTCAATAGAAGTCCTAACAACAAAGTTAGGTATCGCAAGGTTTAAATGCCTAGCTCCTAGCAAGAGAATATAACTAGAATGGCAAGTAAAATATTCTAATTATGTGAATGTGGAGTAAATACTAATATTTGACTTTCTATTCAAATATTGGTGTAGGTGGACATTAAACAAAAAGTTAAAAGTTAACATCCGCTAACGAGTAGAGAGTTGGTGTAAACGCCTTTAGAGGTTTGAGTTTATGGGTTTTGGTTATTAGGCTAGCCAGTGGCTGCCCTTTTGGAACTTAGAAAAAAAGTGTGAGTACGGACATACTTGATCAAAGCATGACTTCAACGCAACACGCTGACTGACACTTTATAATTGATAAGTATGGACTTTCAAGTTCAAACACTAATAGATCTTTTTTTCTACTATTTCCCTTTCATGGTTTTTCTTTTTTCTTTCCTCCTGCCCTGACCAACCCTTCATCAATGATTCTCGACATCTTGCATGTATCTCGGATGAATACCCAAGTAAAAGCACTCTCGCGGCTCCATATCCTTCACCCAAAGTTGACCTTCCCCTCGGAGACTTTTCAACATCTCCATTGCCGTCACGGGACTTGTCGCCTTTCCCCTGTGGTCTCTCTTCTGTCACGGCCCCTCTCGTTCCCCCCTGCCTCTAAACCAAATAGTCAATTCCCCTCCCGTCCTTACACGGATATCTCCCTGCTGAAATATTGGTTCGACACCAGCTATTTTCTCTCAAACCAAACCTTAAATACCTTGTTTTCATGTCAAACCCCAATCCTGTAAGCTGAACGAAGCACGAAGGCAGAACATAAGCACTGTACTGCCCATACATTTCAATGATTAAAATATTATAAACACTAAAAGAAATAAACATATTACTCAATATCTATTCAGTCATATTAAGCTGCTGAAAAGGTGAAATAAATGGGGGGATCCGAACCGTAATTAACGGACTAATCACAAGAGAGAGTGATACGGAAAATGGGAGAGGCAGGGGAGATAGGGATGCGTTCCTAAGATCCTGTAATTGTGATAATATTTATGTTGGGGTGGTAAACGAATTTTCCGCTTGCAGTTATGGTAGATACCATCATATGGAGGGATTTTTCATCCCAGGTTGTCTTACAACTGGTACTTGTTAACGGGGGAGGTAATAGCCCACCGCAGTCCGTAGCATGTTGTGACAACTATGTCGTTTAGGTAGAATGCATATGGCCGAAGAGATGGTACAGACTATAAAAAAGGACAAAACATAATATAGCGAAGTGTGAGGGTTTAGATGTACAATATGAAGACGTCATATAAGTCATTGTGGTGTATATGCACCGTTGTTGGGGTGTGCTAGTGAAGTATGGGCTGAGCGTGTGGTAGTAAATACATAAGCATTACAACTATGAAATAATAAATTCCTAGGCTGAAGCTGTAAGATGGTGCATGTGGTATTAATACCGATAATACGTAATGTACAAATTATAATTCAAACTAATCTAAGGTGTCGTTCAGGCACGGATGAAAAGAGCCCAGATGCACCCTGGCCTATGTGTGTGAAGTAAGAAGACAAAAAATAAAGTATATGACGCTTGCTCAGCTATACTTTCATATCTCAAAAAATTTTGTTTTTGGGGTTTTTGGGATTTTTATCCTTTTTTAAAAAGAAACATAAAACTGTTAATCTTAATGTATTATTAACTTAGTACAATTATATCAAACGTTGGATATTTATTGAGTGTGTAAAGAATATAACAACGAAAAAAAGAAAACAAAAAATGCAGAGCTCGCGATTAGCGGTGGTTTATATACAGAACGATTTACTACATTTTTAGTCAACAAAGGTATGGAAAGTATTAATAAGGGGGGGTGTGCGTTGTGCTTTCTGGATCGTAAGGCATCGATTTGGAAAGATAGGAGAATCAATTAATTTTTTATGTATTAGTGTAGAAATTAATCGAAATGGCACTCATGTTGATTACATTTACAAATATGATTGGTAATATGGATGATGTATATTGAAGGGTTTATGAATTCATAATACTGTTCAAGTTAGATGAAAGTGACTCAGTGAGGTGAGATATATATGACAAAGGATGGTTGAATGTGCATGGGGTGCGTGGCGAGGTCCACATGGTAGTAGAGTAGTGCACTATAGCCTAAGACCTATCTAAGTTCCAAATGATAGCAACCCACAAGTAGGGCCCAAGGTAACCCAAACATCAAATTCAGGTACAACAAGAGGCATGATGGTAACGTTAGAATTTCTTGTCGGGTGTGGTGAGTTAGACGACGAATTAACGTCTGGCCATATTTGTATGTTAGACCAATCAACATGGCCATAGTAAAGGACCATTATAGTAGTAACAGTTTCAAAATTATATGTTATGTGAACTCCCAATCCATATTATGACAATATTGAACTTTGCCCACTCAATAAAAACTATGCGGGGTCTCTATTGCCGTGGAGGTTGGCAACGATTAGACAACCAAAATGATACCTAAGTATTGTGTCATAAGTCACACTACTAGGGTCAATGGTCGTGCAATGAGGACAGAGCAAATATTGTATTTTGTTATTTATCCACTTTGTCCGTTGTATTTTAAACAATATGATGTTTTCAATGTTAAATAGCGAAGGGCGTAAAAGCTGTTGGAGAAAAGAAGACATACAATACACAAGAGATACTGGCGTGGATGGCTGGATAGAATCATCATAACGGCCGGGTGGCTGGACCAAGTAAAGGAGAAGATGAAAGTGCGAAACAAATAACGAAGTACAAAGAAGTAAGAGAGAAAGTAGGGAATTGGTGGTTAGTGGGATAGTAAGCGAGAGTGTGTGGAGGGAGAGTGGGTTGTTGGGGACATTGGAGCAGTAATCTAGAGTTTCACATACATTTTCAACTTGTGTTTTTTCCGACTTGTGCGGCGTCGGTGCATCGGGTCGTCGGGCGGTCGTTCTCGATCATCGTCTCATAAACGCAATTGTTCGTATTTACATATGTCACATAACAGCTGTATAGATGTGTGATATCAATAAACATTGCCTGTCAATGAAAGGGGAGGGGGGAGAAGGGGAAAAAGTAGGGGGGGGGGGGGGGGGGGGAGGAAAGAGAAGGAAGAAGGGGGAAAGGGAGGGAGAGGGGGGGGGAAGGGAAAGAAAAAGGAGGAAGGGGGGGGGAGGGGGGAGGGGGGGGGGGAGGGGAAAGGGGGGGAGGAAGGGAAAGGGAGATGGAGGAAGGGGAGAATGGAGGGAAGGAAAGGGGGGAGAGGAAAAAAAAAGGGGTTGGGAAAAGGATTGGAGAAGAAGGTGGTGGTAGAATAACGAAAAAAGGCGTGTATAAATAAATAAGAAACGGAAAGGGAAAGAACGAGAAAGGGAGGGGAAAAAAAGAACGGAAGGGGAGGAGGGAAGACGTGTTAGATCCTTAAAGAATAATTTCACCGTTCGCTTGCATTCGTCCACATTTTACTTCCCGAATCTTGTTCACCAACCAAGGCGCTGAAAATTCAAGTAGGTGGGAACCGACCCGTCAAACTCATGTTGGACACGTCATTTAGTGTTCCGGCGCGCCTAATTTGGTAGTCTCTAGTATGCGAGTCATGAATACTCATAAGCTTTTACAACAATAACAAACGGTAACATCTAATAATTAATTAAGTGTGTAATAGTATTAATAGTAAAATAGTTGTTTGATATATCATCGGTTTCCAATATATTATTAATTTGAGACAAACAAAATTGGTGATATCGATTAACCAAACATAAACTCAATTTTTTGTTCCATCTCCGTATGTTCTTCTGCTAATATAATTGTGACCATAGAATATATATATATACACACATAAAATTCTAAACCATACCGAAATTAGAACCACTGTAGAAAGGGACGCGCACTATAAACTCCCTAGTGAGTTGTGCCTAATTCATAAAAGTGACAACAAAATATAGAACAACACTAAAAAAAATGCGCCTGTGCTCGGTGACAATCTATCCATCGACATAACATTCTCATTATTTATACTGATTAAAGTCACATGCTCTTTTCAGTTTTTTTTTTTTTGTTAATTCAAACTTAATTATACTATTATTTCATTATTATAGTCTTTTTATGGAAAAAGAAAAAAAGTAGACAACAATTACAAGATTATTTATTGACTGCAGAATTTTTTTGGTTCTGCGGGTGTTGGTTCCACGACAAGATTGAATTTGCCCAGGAAGGAGAAAGGGAGGGAGAGAAAATGGGGTTGTGGGTTTTGTTTTTAGCGTTTGGTTTTGGGCATGAGCTTGATTTTCATGCATAATAGAAGGGAAGAGAAAAACGCACCTGGTGCTGCGTTGAACAGTGCGAGCTCTCTCACTTTGGATGACTCCCTCTGTATTAGCACTGCAATCCACAAAAAACAATCGATTAGCTTGATTTCCAATTGAAAATCTTGAGGGTAGAGAGAGTACTTGTAACTATAAATAAATAAATGCAACGACGGATGGTAGCTTCTAAACTTATAACCATAGAATGCAGGGGAAGTATCTGTGTATGGGAGTCTTTACTTTGTGGTGCCGTAGGGCAGCTGGGAAGAATCTGCCCCCGAACCATTGAGCTCATCCCAAGCTTCAATCCATGTGACCATAGCATCAGCTAGCCTAAGGAAGTAGGGATCTACCTTGCCAAGCTTAGCCTTTACTTGTTTTGAGAGTTCAACGTAGCATTTTTGAACTATAGTGCATTCCTTCGGAAGGGCTATGGATTGGAAGAAAGGGATGATCTCTTCTTGCCAATAGATACCCTTGTACTCCTTTTTTAGGTTAACAAATGGGTTGCTAGCTTTGTTGTGCCATACGTATGGCAGGCCCGTCTTAACTCCCCATCCTAGGTGGTCACATATTACCTTCATGCACAAACCAGCCCACATATCATCATAACATCCAATCGGTTGGCCATTACCCATGAGTCCAAAGTACATTGCAGGTCCAATCAGCTCACGGTTGAATCCAGATGCTATACCACACATGGAGAAAAAGGGTCCCCTTTGGTAATTGTCATAACTGCAATCCACATACCTCGTGTTTCTCTCACGATGGCTTGACGAGCTGGGTAAGAGCATCATAGTCAGGGATGTTGAGCCAGAGCCATGAGAAAGACAGCTGTGGTGGCACCCTCACGGAGATTGAAAGGGAATCCACACGCAAAGTCGGCACCCTCACTATCTGGATCATAAAGGGTGTTGAAGAAAAATGGTGTAGATGGACTCAGGAGGTTCTTTATGTGTTGTTGGAGGGCATCTATCTCTTTCCCTGATGGATCTTTGGCTACGAAGCAATCATCGTCAATGGTGAAGATGTACTTCTTCTTGGAAACCATGTAGCCAAAGCATCGACAAGCGGAGTCGTTGAAGGAGATGCAGGAAGCCTTAGGACCCAAAATCCTATTGATGTCGTGCCGATTGTAGAGCTCGTAGTCGAAGCCCTCTGGAACATTGATGATCTTCGATGGATCGCCATCTTGGACGATGATTAGATGGTAAGGCTCCAAGAAAGGCCTCCACATTTCCAAGAAATCCAAGTCTCGGATCGTGGGTATTACGATATCGAGCTCGGAGGGTGCGATCGAAGCTTCTGCCATGGGAGAGAATGAAGGTAGAGAGAAGGAACGGAAGATTCCGCTGAGAGGGAGATGGAGTGGGATCCTGGGAGAAAGAGAGAGAGGACAATAAATAAACGACGCAAAAAAGATCAATTAAACTTAAAAACACAATAAATAAATATACAGTTCGAGATGGAAGTATACTAAACTTACAACTAACGATGTAGTTTCAGTCAATGTGAGAAAGATCAAACATCTTCAAGGAACAATAGCTGGTACCCTATAGAATTAAAGCACAAAAGAAAATAAAATACAGATAAAGGAGAAAAAAGTCACCAGCTGTGAGAATTTATTTGAACTACAGCAAATCAACTAATTTCTATAGAGGAAAACCAACAAACTCTGAGATAACAATAGAAATATAAAACAAATAATCAAGCTAAAACATATACGACACCTATAAACTTCAGTAGGTCACTTCATAATCGCGATTACGAAGAATGATTGGAAAATTCTCAAGAAACAAATTTGCAAAGTGAGAATTTTTACTCGCTTGGTGTGTCGCCTCGGAGACTCCCAGACTCGCAAACTCGAACACAGGGCAGAAGACGTGTTCAATAATAATTATGCTTAATTATGCAGTCCAATAATATTAAGATGTTGTCTGTATATATATTTTTTCTTGAGATTGACATGTATATCTGTATACTAATTCAGATGGTCTTGGATAAATACCGAAGAGGCAAAGACTCAAACAAGACTTGAGCAATATCAATAAGTCAATTGGTTATTCAACTTGCATCATGAATTGAGGAAGCTGTGGGGAAAACACCAAGAAGGGAAAGCAGAAGTTTCTGTCCAGCTTCTCCTGTTTGCTTTTGAGCTACGATGGTACATAATCGGGGACGCCTAAATTATTAAATTGGGTTTACCTCTTCTTCATTTCGTTATCTACTATATATTTTCTTTCATTTGGGATGATCTATTAATAAATATTTTTAGTAATTTTCTCTGCAGTGGGATGAGAGATAGATCGTAGAGCAGTCTGTTGGGAGGAAGGAAGAGAGAGAAAAAGGAGGAGGGAGAGAGGAGTCCGGTGTCCAAAGAATTCCTGCAGTGGCATGCATATGCAGTCATGCACCTTTACATGCATGGCTAATTTTAGAAACCATTCATTATCAAATAAATTTTTTTATTTTATATATTAAAATCTCTTTAAAAAGAATTAAAATATAATTATTATCCTTCTGCTCAAATATATACGTAAATATTGACATATCACTCTCAAATTAATATTATTGTCCAATCAGCATTTTGGAATCCAACTTTTCTTTTAAATGATTATTTTCTAAATTAAAAGATATCTATATATATTTTTTAACTTTATTTTTAACATTAAGAAGTAAATTATTATTTTTTTATGATTTTTCCAAATTAAATAACAAATATTGACATTCTATTTTTTGTATTTTTTATTTTAGGAGGAAATGAAGGTATATAAAATAAATAAAAGGAAAGTAACAAATCAAATTAGAGGCCGAAATTTTTAAAATATAAATTTTCAAAAAAATTAAAATATTTCGTGGCAAAAGCTAGCTTGTTAGGCTATAATTTTTAATCCCTTTCAAATTTATAAAATGCATACATCTTAATGAATATATCAAGTGTCCATGTTTAATTCAAATACAACCCAAATTTTGTCTCTAAATTTTTTCTCTCTCCAAAGGCATCATTGTGGCCTATTGCTCGTGTGTGTGTGTGTATCTTATATAAGGCGTAATTTTTTCTTTTTTGAAAAAAAAAATACTATGGATATATAAGGCGTGACTTTAGAATTTGGATCAATGATTAATGCAGTAAGGCTGGTCAGACCGATGGATTAAATCATTTATTGAGCTAGTGATGCATAACAATTGCTTGTTTGTGTGTTTGTATGTTATATGTGCGTTTCTATGTCATTACTTGCTCAATTATTGGTGCCAGTCTGTTTAGGCAGAGGGTTTGGGGATTTTGTCATTCATTTGTATCCATACTTTTTTAATCAAAATAAAATAAAATTATCATATAAATTTAAAGAATAATTAAAATGAAAAATAAATATCATAAAATTTTAAAAATTATAAGTCATTTATAAAATATTTTACCATATCAATTATCATATATAATAAGATTGTCCTTTGAATTTTGAAATATAATAATTAAGTTTAATTTTGAAATAAGAGTGCTGTGTGTGTAGGTAGGTAGGAGTGTGTGTGTGTGTGTCTGTGTGGGCTAGTGGAGTGTGTAGGTGTACTGTGCAGTGCATGTTGCTACGTGAAACAGTGTGTGTGAGTGCAGGAAGCAGTGCAGTGACGCTGGGGCAAGTTACTGCAGGGTGGGTTCACCGTGGGGAGTTGCCGGGACTGTGCGCGTGTGTGGCTTTGCTGGGGTATGGAGGTCTGGCGGTGGCTGGGTGGCCGTAGGCTGCAGGTGACTCTGGGGTTATGGAGGTCGAGGGTGGTGGTTCGGCATGAGGTCTCGACCAGGGGAGAGTTGAAGTTGGGGGGAACTCTGGTTCGTGTGCTGTTGGTGCCCTGAGTGAGGCCGAGAGACAGAGGGATGGGAGTTGGTTGCAGGTGGGAAGCAGAGTTACTGGTGAGGAATAGAGCTCGGGTATGGAGGTAGCAGTGTTCACGGTCGTGGGGAATCAAAGGGGAGCCTGAGGGTGATGAGCAGAGCTCGGGAATGGCTGCTGGTTGCTGTGACAATGAAAAGTCGTGGGTGGTTTACCGGAGGAAAGCTGGGGGTTGGCCGGGCTGGTTGGGTTGTGACACTGGTACGTGCATGAATTGCGTGGAAGACCCGAGAGCGAGGGCGGTGAGGATGGAGAGGGTGAGAGTGGTTTGTTGGAGTTAGATGGTGTTCGTCCGGCTGGGATGGTGGTTGTGTTGGTCTCGGCTGTGGGTGAATGAAGGGTGATGCCGTGAGTGATGGTTGTTGGCCGGAGCAGCTGGAGGCTGGCGCTGCAGTGCAGGGGGAGCGAGGGGGGGGGGGGGAAAAAGAGGGGGGAGGGGGAGGAGAAAGGAAAAGGGAAGGGGAGGGGGGGGGGGGGGGGGGGGGGGGGCAGGGGGAAAAAGAAGGAGAAGAAGAAGGGAAAGAAAGGAAGAAGGAGGAAAAAAAAGAAAGAGATAGGAGAGGGAGAGCAAGTTAGAGAGGCGATGGAAAAAAAGAAGGGGAAAAGGAGGAAAGAAGAAGGAAAGGGGAGGACAGAAAAAAAAAAGGAGAAGCAAAAAAGAAGAAGAAAAAGAGGAAAAAGGAAGAGAGGTGTATGGAGGGATGATGGGGAAGGAGATTGAAGTTTGGGGTGCACACAGTGTCCCACGATATTCCACCAACAGATAGCTCGCCAAAATCAGATTGCATTTTCTAAAGTTAGTTTTAGAATAATCTTATCAATTGGAGAAAAGAGAGGTTCAACCCCAATGTTCTTCTATCAAAAATCAAACAACCAACACTACATGAATGACAGTCTTTAAACGGATCCAATCCGAACATGCAATTCCATGAAACAAAATACTCATCAACATCTGTAGGACCATCAACCATCGCAAAATAATCTAGCACAATGAAATGCAGATAAGAAACCAAACAACAACCATACCTTGAAGATGACGAGAGATCCACAGATTATTATGTCAGATAGAAAACAGATTATCTTTTGGATTCAACACAGAGACGTCGGATCGTTCTTTGATCAATTTACCAAGAATTCAAAATGCCCTAAGAGACACAGATTACTCCAACGAAGAGCCAAACAGAACACCAGAACGAACAGCAACGTCTCCAGCCGATTCACTGCTTAAACTCCGAATCCCCCTGGACAAATGGTCGAGATTGTGGGTGTTGCCGGAGGTGACGGTGGCGATGCCGAAGGTGGTTCGGGTGAGCCGCTCTGTGGATAGAGCTGCGAGAGTTCGGAGGGTCTGACGAGGGAGATGGCTATGAGGGTGAGGAATGGAGCTTCTGAAGATCCGTGGGAAGCTTAAGGTGAAAGTTCGGCCAGTTGGAGATGTGAGGATTGCGGTGGATCTAGTGAAGATGGAAAGAGACTGGTCGCTGGTTCGGTGGAGGTTTGGGTGAGCCGCTCTGTGGGTAGAGCTGCGAGAGTTCGGAGGGTCTGACGAGGGAGATGGCTATGAGGGTGAGGAATGGAGCTTCTGCAGATCCGTGGGAAGCTTAAGGTGAAAGTTCGGCCAGATGGAGATGTGAGGATTGCGGTGGATCTAGTGAAGATGGAAGGAGGTTGGTCGCTGGTTCGGTGGAGGTTTGGGTGAGGGTATTGATGGTGGCTTTGAGGCAGAGGGAGTTTAGCAGCGGGAGAGATGGAGAGAATGGGGGAGCTGCTCTGCGTGGCGGCTGGTGGCAGAGAGAAAATGGAGAGTTTCAGAGAGAGAGTGAAGACGTCTGTCCTGCGCTCGGGGTGAAGAAGAAGACTCGCTGCTCTGCCAGGGAAGACGACTCGGCTCCGCTGCACTTTTTCTTTCTTCCAAGAAGCTGAAAAACTGAAGTGTTGCAGGAACCCCCGCCCCCTGCTGTTATTCATTTACAGCACCAGAAAATCAAAGCAAATTACATCACTGCCCTTAGCTAACAATGAGTGAAACACAGCAGCCGTTGGATCTGAAAAGAACGGACGGCCTGGATCTTTTCAAGCCTTGACACTCCAACACAGAGAGAGAGAGAGAGAGAGAGAAGAGAAGAAAAGAGTTGTAGCTGAGCCGGCGAGGGAGGAGGAGAAGGTAACAAGGCGGGGTGAGGTCAGGGGAGCACCGTATGCAGAGCCTTTGTCCTGGCCCGTGCAGGAACATCAAAATCTACAAAATAAATATTTTTAATCATTTTCTCTGCAAGTGGGATGAGAGATGGATCGTAGAGTAGGCTGTTGAGAGGAAGGAAGAGAGAGAGAAAGGAGGAGAGAGAGAGAGAGGAGTATGGTGTCCAAAGAATTCCTGCAGTGGCATGCGTATCCAGTCATGCACGTTTACGTGCATGGCTAGTTTTAGAAACCGATCAAATAAAATTTTTAATTTTATATATTAAAATTTCCTTAAAAAAAATCAAAATGTAATCATTATCCTTCTGCTAAAAAATATACGCAAATATTGACATATCACTCTCAAATTAATATTATTGTCCAACTAGAATTTTGGAACCCGATTTTCTTTTAAATGATTTTTTTTCTAAATTAAAAGGTATCTATATGTATTTTTTAACCTTCATTTTTAACATTAAGAAGTAAATTATTATTATTATTATTATTTTTTATGATTCTTCCAAATTAAATGACAAATATTGACATTCTATTTTTTGTATTTTTTTTATTTTAGGAGGAAATAAAGGTATATAAAATAAATAATTTGAAAATAAATAAAAGGAAAGTAACAAATCAAACTAGAGGCCAGAATTTTTAAAATATAAATTTTCAAAAAAATTAAAATTTCGAAGCTAGCTTGTTAGGGTATAATTTTTAATTCCTTTCAAACTTATAAAATGCATACATCTTAATGAATATATCAAGTGTCCATCCTCGTTGAGGTTGCAGGGGAGCTGGGCGCTTGGCCGTGAGGTGAGGGGTTGTGTAGGCGGCTGTTTTTCTTGGTGTTTTTGCAGGGATGGACCGTGAGTGAAGAAGAAGAAACTGGCAGCAGTAGGGAGAGAAGCAAAGGTCGCTGCCCAGCCGTGGGTGTGTGAGTGCCGTGAGGGAGAGAAGAAGATGGTGCCTAGCACCCTTGAGAGAGGTGCTCAGCACCGTGAGAGAAGAAGATGGTGCTCAACGCCGCCAACTGTGTGCAAACTGCGAAGTGGGAAGGGAACTGGGAAGGGAAAGGAATAAGTGAGATCAAAATTTCAAAGGCGAACTTAATAATATGGGATATGAAGTCTGGTATAATATATGAATTGAGAAATTAGTTACTTTAAAAACAATTGAGTCGCCACTAACTTATTTATTGGTTAGAAATTAGTACATTTAAAATACTTATTTAACATACCACTAGTTTATTGGTCACTTAGGCCCAAAGAAGCCACTAATTAATGGTATTAGCACTCCTTCATACTCATATCTAGGGGATGATACTTGATTAGTCTGAGATTACCTTCAAAACTGGCCTATCAAGATTTCAATTCTTATGCCTATTTATTTACCTAGTCATTAAACATTGGATAGCCCTGCAAAACATAGAAACAATCCTCACCTCAAGACTCCTAAAAGCATGCTAAGAATGCAATTCTCGGTTATCTTTTAGAGAATTTTTCTTTACTTTAAATTCTTCTTTTTTTTAAAGTGCTCATTACCTGACATTTAACTGCTATGAGAACTTGCATATGACAGAAGTCTCTTGCCTTCCGACTCCAAAAGCATGCAAAGACGTAACCTTAGAGATTGAAGGAAAATTCATTGAGGTTTTTATTCAATAACACATTAAATAGGCAAGAAAAATAAGACAATTAAATATATTTACTGTAGACACCCCAATTTTTCCAGGGGTCTTAAATTAAAAAAACAAAGGGGAAAAAAGCATTTTTTTTATTTCATACAAAAAAATACAAATACAAAAAAAAAATTAAGAGAAATGAAAAATACATTTTTACATTGGAAAATTTTTTAAAAAATATATGGAAGTGGGCCAAGTAGTCTTCAATTTGCAAATCAGTTTCAAACATGCAATGTGAAAAATGTGCAAAAATAAAAATAAAAAAGGTGGTGATTGGGAGTTAGCTTTGCAATTCACATTTTTTATTAAAGGAAATTGGTAATTTGATTGAGCAATGCAAACTTGCAAAAAAAAAAATCAAAGTGGTGATTGGGAGTTAGCTTTGCAATTGAAATTTTTTATTAAAGAAAATTGATAATTTGATTGAACAATTCAAACTTGCAAAGAAAAATTAAGAATAAGAGAAGCCATGATTGGGAGTTAGCTTTGGATTTGAAAGTATGATTAAAATAATTTGGAAATTTGTTTTTAAATTTGATTGATCAATCAAATTGAATTCAAATTATCTCTCCCAAGCCTATAAATAGAGGCCTCAAAGAGAGTGAAGGAGAGAACACAAGAAGAGAGGAGGAGGAAAAAAGAGAGATTTGTGCTAAGAAAAAGTGAGGGAGAAAAAAAAAATTTTTTTTTTTGTTGAAAATTCAGGATTGGAGGTTCCTGCACAATTAGTTTAACTTAGATGATCAAATGGCAATTTTTTGTTTAATTGAGTTGAAATTTTGACAAGTGATGCCTGACTCATCCGTCTTCATTCTAGTCGGTATGATAGTCATTTTGATTTTGGAAACTTGATCTAGATGATCGGATAGTTATTTCTCGTCCGATTGAGTTGCAATATTTACAGGTTTTATATGACTCGCCCTTCTTAATTCTAAATGGTTAGATTTTTATTTAGGGTTTTGAAACTTTGGTTTTGTGCCTTCGACAATAGCCTCATTGTAGCAGTAGCTTCAAGATTAGAGGTGCCTCCACAGTCAATTTGATTTAGATGATCGAATGGTAATTTCTCGTCCGATTGAGTTGTAATATTTAAGGTTGTATATAACTCACCCTTCTTAATTCTAATCGATTAGATTGTTATTTGAAGTTTTGAAACGTTGGTTTTGTGCATTGGACAATAGTCATGATGCAACAGTAGCTTTACGATTGGAGGTGTCTGCATAGTCAATTTAACCTAATGATCGGATGAGGATTTCTCATCTGATTGAGCTAAAATTTTGACAAGTTGTGCAGGACTCATGCTTCTACATTCTGGATGGTCAAAGTTTCATTTAGAGTTTTTTCAAAGTCGGTTTCATGCATCGGACAATAGCTTCATTGCAGCAACAGTTTCAAGTATTGAAATCCACGAAGAAGCCTATAGTCTTATGGTCAAATTGAAAAAAAATCCAACTGATAAGTAAACTATATATTTCTCTTTCAATTTTTTTTTATATTGTGTTTGATGAGATTTTTTTGCATTTTCTTATTGTCCAAATTGGTTTACCTAACCTGAGTTGGGTTAAATTGGGTTAAGTTTGAGTTTAGGGGTTAAGTTAGTAAATTTAAGTTAGTAGTTTGAATGTTTGGGCTTAGATTAATTAATGTTTTCTTAAACTATTTTTTTAATATATTTATTTATTTTTTTTCTTTATTTAAATTTTAAATGGTTTTTTTTTTAATTGGAGAAAAATAATAAAAAATCATAAAAAAGGGCAAAAAAAACCCAAGAAAAATTTAGAAAAAAAAATATTTTTGAAGTCAATAAAAAATTTTGAGTTATTTTGACTCAAAATTAAAAAAAAATGAAAAATAAAAATACCAAAAAAATATGAGAAAAAAATCTTCAAAAATCCAAGAAAATTTTAGAAAAATATTGAAAAAGATTTATAAAAATTTCACAAAGATTTTAAAAAATCTAGGAATGTTTTCAAAGATACGTTCAATGATTTTACTTGTTTTTTGTGTGGTTACGTCCCGATGATTTCAAAAAAGGTAAAGAGGTATTTCATATCTCACCTGTATTAACTCAGAAGGGGGATTTATCTAACAAGATCTTTTCATTTGTAGGTCTTATTAAACATTACTAAATCGCACTTTGATTTTTATTTTTATTTTTAATTTATTTTATTTGTTTAGTTGTTTACTTTTATTTATTTATTTTGCTTATTTATTTATTTATTTATTTTAAATGAATTAATTAAAGACCACCAAAATTAATTTAGGTATAATTCATAATTAATTAGGTACCTAATCCCAATTCTAGTAAAGCAAACTAAGACTACTGATTTCTTGGCCTATGAATAGTTTAGAGACCAATCAATGAGTAGTGAATAAGTATTTTAAACGCACCAAGATAAATAATAGGTTTGTGGCGACTCCATTTAAATTTCAATATCTATTATCCCTCGTCATTTCAGACCCTTCTCCGAGACGTTGCGACATCCACAACATTCAGTTAAAATATAACTAATGCAAAAACTACATGTAAGGTATGCACTATAATTCAAAGACTAATAGAACTATAAACGAGAAAGACTGTGATTTTGTTAGAATCTCCACCTTTCAGGAAACAATAAGGATTAAAGAATCCCAAAGTTTAAATATTTGTCATAGGGGTAGTGCATAGATGCACACAATACATAGACACCCACTCATTAAAGAAAGAGGGAAAAATATACATTTATACGGTAGACAAGATACACAATAAGTAAACCATCCAAGAAAAACCACTGAAAAATTACCAAAATTAACAACAACCAAAAAAAAAAAATGGTCCTAGATTTTTCTTCAATTTTTAGATTTTTTTTTTTTTTTGCAAGTTTTAAACATTTTAAAATATTTTTCTCAATTTTTTTATTTTTGTGGTTTTTTAAATTTTATTTTGTTGGACCTCCTCAGTCAAAAAAGGCTCAGATAATTTTTCCTAATTTTATTTTCTTATTTTCTTGTGATAATCTACAATTTTTATCATTTTTTTAACTTTCGAAAATTTAAAAATAATCTTTTTATAATAAAAAATAAAAAATAAGGGAGAAAAGTTGCCATTTGGATTGGACTTTGCAAAGGGGCTTGAACTATAATCTAACTCATTGATATCTCTCTCATATCAATGGCTAAGATCTTGACAAGTGGCTACATACTTCCAGGAAGCACAACACACATTTATTACGCTAACTCATTAAGTAAGGAAAAAAAAAAAAACGAAGCTTATACAAGTGAATAAGTCTAAAGTTTGATTAATATTTCTTTAGTTGATAAACTTTCAACTACACGATTTTACAAATTTAGTGATTTATATGACATTAGTATCTAATATTGTGAGTCAATGCAATAGGTATAGGTAAGATCTACATAGACTTGAAGCAAATTATAGTAAATATGCAAGTCACTATGATGGACTTATCTACTAATGAAATCATGTCATCATATAGAAAATAGGTTTAGATTATTGTGCTAATTCTTAGGACTTTTTAAACTCATCCGACACTACTAGTACTTTGCCTTCAGCGGCCATCGACGCCATTGGCCATTGATGCCATTGGCCATTGTCACTTGGCCTTTGCCACTAGAAGATTATCGATTCTAGCAAGAGTGAAGAACAATATTTTTTCATTTTTGTATTTTCTTAAAAATTATTATCATAATGATGCATAAAAATGATTGACAATTTGTATAACAAGAGCTATGAAAGAAATTACAAGTTAAGGTGGTGAGGTTAGGAGAATCAAAATGAGAAATTGTTGAGTGAACAAATATTTTTAAAAATTTAGATATTTTTTATTTAAAATATAGAGATAATTTTACATGTATATATACACATATACATATACATATATTGTAACGACCCGGAAAATTTTAATGATTAAATAATTTAGAAAATAATAAAGGGAATAGATAAATAAAGAATAAGGGGAAAAGGAAAAATTTTGGAAGAATGAAACAACAGACCTCGTCTACGAGTTTCATGTCCTCGTCGACGAGTGTTGTACTAAAGATCGTCGACGAAGTTCAGTTCCTCGTCGACGAAAAAAACCCAAATGAACAAATTTCAGATTTTAAGACTTGTCGATGAATGAATCTCCTCGTTGACGAAGTTTCTTCTGTGACTCGTCGACAAATCCTGTTTACTCGTCGACGAGGCCACGTGGCAAAATTGAGTATAAAAGTAACCAAGGAAGCTTCCTCGCAAAGAAAACATTTTCCTCAGTTTTCTCTCTCTAAAAATCGCTTCCTCTGCATTCTCTCTAACTTTCCGGCTCGGATTTAGCCCTAATCGACGATCGGAGACTACTACGATGTTCTAAGGAAGATTCTCTACACATCTAGCAGAACAGTTTTCTAAGCTGGGCTTTTCGAGAAACGTTCATAAGTTGAGGTAAGGGTTAAGATTCTTAGTTTTGGGGTTCTAAAGGTTTATTTAAGGTTTATAGGTTGAAAAAATGTAGAAATAATAGATTATTTGGGGTTTACCTGATTAAATTAGAGTTTTTGATTCAGGGTCCGGGTGAGCGCCACAGGCATCAGTTGGGGTTCCTATTGGCGTAGTTCAAGAAAGCAGGTAAGGGGGAATATATATTAAACCATTTTTTTATGAAATAATTGAAAAATGAAATATGTTATGAATATATGTATATATGTTTTTGTATGGGTTTTAAATGTCAACCGTTTAAATTACGTTTTCTGAGCCTAGGACAATTTATTATACGTATATGTGAAAATGAACTGATGAATGTGAAAAATATTTTCAGGATTGTAGACATCCTATTTTTGCCCTAACCAAATAGAACAAGGGGTTCCCTTTTATTATTTTATTATTATTAGAATTTTTATTATCGTTATTTTATTATTACTTTCTTATAATTATTTTTATTATTTATTATTATTATTATTATTATTATTATTATTAATTTACTATCATTATTCTGGATTATTATTACTATTATTTTTATTTATTTTTTTACCTCATTATAATTATAATTATTATTATTATTATTATTATTATATTATTATTATTATTATTATTATTATTATTATTATTATTAGCATTAGTATCTTATTTTGGTTATTATTATTTTTATTAGTAATGTTATCATTATTATTATTATTATTATTATTATTAGTTATTACTTTTAATATTAGTATTATTACTTTATTTTTATTATTATTATTATTATTATTATTAGTTATTACTTTTAATATTAGTATTATTACTTTATTTTTATTATTATTATTATTATTATTATTATTATTATTATTATTATTGATAGTATCTTTATTATTTTTATTTTTACTATAATTATTTATTATTATTTACCATTAGTAGTAGTATTATTATTATTTATTATTATTATTACCTTATTGATGTTATTATTATTATTATCCTTATATTATTACTATAATAATTATTATTATTATTATTTCTATTTTCATTATTACCATAAGAATAAAAGAAAAAAAAATAAAAATAAAAACAAAATCAAAAAAGGAGTTTTTTTTAGGGTTTTCAAAAAAAAAATTTATATAAGGGCAGGGGGTGCTGCGTGCAGAAGGCAGAGGCCAAGGGCGCAGGGAGCAGAGCCAAAGCAGAAAAAATAAAAAATAAAAACAGCTTCATCTTCTGCTTCTCCTTCTCCTTCTCCTTCGTCTTCTTCTTCTTCTTCTTCTTCCCGAGCCCTGCACCACTGACTCGTGGCCTCGCTGTTCCAGCCATCATCTCCGGCAGCCAATCACCATCGCAAAACTCCGCTGTCCTACCGCCGGTCCCCAGCAACCTCCACTTCGACCACCCTCTGCTCTACGAACCTGTTTCTCCAGCAGAGTCCACCCCTGTTTCAGCAGACAAGCAGCCGACCACAACTCCACAGCACCATCTGAAGCATTCTGTGAGCCACCGGACCTCTGAAATCGGCCACCAACCAGCCAGGCCACCCTGTTCCGCTCCTCTTCCGCCAGATGCTGCTGCTGGTTCATCTCTGCTGCCCTCTCCCCTGTTCCAGCCACAGCAGCAACCACCATCACCGTCACCGTTCGTCAACTCCGCGCACAGGCCGCACCACCAGCAACAGCCCTAGACCCCCCTCTGCAACAGGTCGTCGGCCATCATCGCCTTCTCCATCGCCCATTCTTTGCCCAGCCACCGACGCTGTCGTCGTCGCCGCCCATTAACTCCGGTGGTACCCCCCATGGTAAGTCCCCGGTGAGTCCCTATAAACACATGTGTATTTATGCTTATATATATATATATATATATATATATATATACCATATTAGTATTATTAGTTGTATATTATTGTTAATAATATTGTTATTTATATATTATTAGTAATAATATTATTATCATGTGAATATCATTATTAATAATGTTGTTATATTATTTGTATATTACCATCAATAATATTATATGGTTTGTATATTATTTTTAATATTGTCATTATATTGATTATAAGGGTATTGTTATTATGGTGATTGTATTTGTATTAATACTGTATGATTTATATATTATTATTAGTCATATTGTTATGTAGTTGGCTCATTATCATTAGCATTATTATTATATTAATTATATTAGTATTATTACTATATTGTTTATATAGCATTATTGGTAAGATTATTATATAATTAGCATGTTACTATTATTGGTTATATCATTGTTAATTTATTAAGTATTACTATTAGATGAATTGTGTTAGTATAAATGTTATATTATTTGTATATTATTGGTAGTATTAAGTACATTGTTTATGTATAAATACAAGCATATTGTTTATTATTGTTAAAATATTATTATTATTATTATCATCATTATTATAGTTAGCATGTTATTGATATTTTTAGGGTTTGATTGCCTTTATATAGATTGTTTATTAATTTTAGGGTTATGAGTGTTTCCATATTATTATCACATTTTAACTTTAGGATTTGTTATGTTTCCAAATTATTAGTACATATTTTTTAGGATTTTTGATTTATTTCCATTTTATTGCACATTGAATTTTTTAGGGTTTGATTATTTCCATATCATTGTATATTTATTTTTAGGTTTGTCTAAATGCTATAATTTCGTCTTATTTGTTTCCATGTTTGGTTATATTTAACTTTTAGGGTTTGACCTATTGTCATATTTCCTTTATTGTTAATATTAGGGTTTTGTTAGTGTTATATCAAAGTTTTAATTATTTATAATTAGGGTTTTTGCCTGTATTTGTTAGGATATATTATTATCATATTGTATAGTTATTAAAATTATGATATATATGTATTATTAGTCTAGTAGTATTATTATGGTATAATATTAATATTTACGTGTTATGATATATATAAATATTAAAGTGGTATTATAATATTGTATTGGTATTTATGTGTTATTAATATTGTGAGATATATATGTGTTATTATTATAGTAGTATTATTATTACAGGTAATGTATTATCATTATAATATATTAGGGCTATTATTATCACATATTTCTGGAATTTTCAACTATATCCTATGTTTATATTTCGTATTGCGGTATCCATTATTTCTAGTATTTTGGTATTATTTTAGTAAGTATTTTTATGTGAGTGTATCCCTATGATTTTAATGCTGGGTATGAGCCTTCGGGTTTTACGTACCTTTAAGCTCTGAGGGAATATATATGTATATATTATATTTATTTAGTTATTTATTTATTTTCCATGTGTACTTATAAATTCATAAAATGAGTAATTTAAAGACTTTTTAAATTATCTTAGGGATAATTCTAAATTAATTAGGTACCGTTCGTAAGAACGGGCGCGTAGGGGGTGCTCGTACCTTCCCCTCGTGTAACCGAACTCCTGACCCTGACTCTGGTAACGAAGACCCACTCTACCCATAACGGGGTAGTAATCATGTGTTCTAACCATACTAAAAGGTTAGTGGCGACTCCGACATTCCATATTTTTCTTGAAAATTAAAACACATTTTTAATTTCGCCGCCAGGGGCACACACGCTCTCGGGACGTCGTGACAAGGATAATTATGTAAGAAATGAAAGGTATATTTTCAGTATATAAATGTTAAATTTAGGTTGACTTATTTTACAGGAAATATATGTGTGTGTGTGTGTGTGTGTGTGTGTGTGTGTGTGTGTGTGTGAGTTTTACTACTAATTAGTGTGGCATGAGTAAAATAGAATTTTGTGCGGAATTATGTTATATGTATGAGATGAAGGATATACGAGAAATGAACTGAGTATGAAAACGATATATGAAATATGTTGCATGTGAGTGTTCATGCAACCATGGAAGCAAAAACAGCTGAAAGATGTTGGGACTAACACAAAAACAGCTGAAAGAAGTTAGGTAGCATATTAGCGCATTTTTATGTGGACTAACACAAAAATAGCTAAAAGATGCTAGGACTAACACAAAAACAGCTGAAAGATGCTGGGTATATAATGAAATGAAATGAAAATGGAAATGAATGAAATGAAAATGAAATGTGAAATGTGAATGATGTGAAATGGGAAGATCCACGTAAAGTGAAATGTTATGAAATATCAAAGTTAAGAACATGAACAGATGAGAATTACAAAATAATGACTGACAAAATAATGTATTATGGTAGTATTATTACTTATGCTAGTAGAACATGTTACGTTTGGGTGGGGCAAACTCTTCGCCCAAGGGCTTGCTGAGAAAGGCGAGTGCCCTAATTACTATCAGGTGTAAGGTACTAGTGCAGAGGAAAACTACTTTAGGCGAATGCCCTAGTTACTATCAGGCGAGTGCCCTAATTCTCGAGAGCCTTCACTGGTAAACCTTTAAATGAACTATGTGAGTACAAAATTACTTCTTCATCTGAGGGCTTACTAAGTAAGATGAGTGTCGTGGTATGCTTTAGTTGTGACCTTCGGGCCATCAAAAGTATCAGAGTAGAGGGGTGCTAATTGTATAGGCAGGTAATCACCATTATTCTTAGGTTTTTCTCGTGAGTAAAATATCTTACATGTGATTAATGAGGTTCAGAAAATGATTTCAAAAATTATATTAAACGTAAGAACCCAACCCAAGAATTTCATATTTAATAAATAACAAAAGGGTAAAAGGTAAATTTAGCAAGCTTCGTTGACAAAGCCATTGTTCTCGTCGACAAAGGCCCTTATACTCTTCATCGCCGAAATTTAGAGCCTCGTCGACGAAAAGATACCGAACGAGTAGTGAAATATCGGAATAAGGTTCGTCGTCGAAGAAACTGGTTCGTCAATGAAATGTGTAGATGATTCATCGACAAAGGTGTCGTTTCGTCGACAAGGTTGGCTGTAGTGATTGTAAAAAAAAAAATTAAAAAATTAAAAAAAATAAATAAAAATTATTATTAAAAAATTAAAATTAAATTAAAATAAAACTTTAAAATTTTAAAATAATTAATTAATTAATATTAATTAAATAATATAATATAAAAATAATATAATATTATAATAATAGATATTATGTAAAAGGGATAAGGATAAAACCTGAGATTGAAATCTCAAGTTTGATTTTACAGAGAAGCCCAACGTCTGCATCCTCTGTCTCTCTCACTTCTCTGTTCATTTCCTCCGTCTCCTCATCTCCTCTCTCCCACCCTCCTCCATCACGACTCCATTATTCGGCCGATCAAAAATTCGAAAATACTATTAGGTTATGCTCGCCGCAAACGACATTTCTACTGGAGTGAATCTGTCGTGGGAGCGACGTAGGCATATTTCCTGGGGTAAGGTTAAACCTCAAACTTACCTAAATTTCTCTTAAACTATAAGCCCCATTAACGAACGGAAATTGCTAGGAGACTCGTGGGGGGATTCTCTACAATCTAATCAGAGCGGGTTTTCGAATTGGAGTTCCGGGGTACCAATCCTAAATCGGGGATAAGTTTGATAATTTAGAATTTTATTGGGTTATTTAGGGTATTCAGAACTTAGGAAAAAACGGAAAGTTACTCTAAGAATTATGACGGATAATATGGTGAAATTTGAATTTCAGGATTTCAGGGGTTTTTGAACACCTAGGGCATAGGCCGAGGTATTATCAAGTTTTTTCAGGAATCAAGTAAAAGGATAAAGTTAAGTCAGCAATTTTATCAAATTTGAATCAATTAAATTGTTATGCTTATATAAATTTATTTATTTATTTATTCATTTGGGAATTTAAAGGCTATTTTTGGAAACCAACCATTCAAAATGGATTTTACAAACTTAGGATATATGGTATGGTATTTTTGAATAAAATGAACGGTGAAAAGTTTGTTTATATATATGGATATGTTAAAATATGGAAAATTGTGTGGCATATGATTTAATTTGTATGGATTATCGTATATCTGGATTTGGGATTTTGAAATACTGAATTATTTGTGAAATACTGAATTGTTTGAGAAATATTGGAAATGCTTGTGAAAATACTGAAACTGTTTGTGAAATGCAGGTGTTTGAACTAATGGCTAGTGGCTGGGTATTTTTTTGATTGGCCAAGGGCTAGGATTATTATTTGACGGCTAAGAGCCGAGTTTTAATTAATGGCTGTATGCCAGATTGTATTTTGTGGTCGGGGGCCAGGTTTTTGGAATACAGGAAATATATGTGAATTATCGTTTTAAATGATGATTTCTATTATCTAAATTGCATGATATGCTTTAAGAACCCTAGGTACCAGTGTATTGTGAGCACGGTACCGTTACTAGAGATTTGTTATGTGGTCGTGTGCACCCACACCTGTGCTGAGAGGTGTAGGGTGGCCTTGTCTGATTTGCCTACGTGAGGAAAATGCACCCTTGGGTGAGGGCAATCGAACCAACAATTGTAGCTGCGTGTACCCACAGAGTATGTTAGAGGAGAGTATGGATGACTACTGTCTGGGTGGATCCTCCAGGACATTAGTCCAGCCTTCGGGCCGCACAACTCATGCCATGGGGATGTAAATGGCTTGTTTGTTACAGGGAGTGTCTTATATGCATATCTGTTAATTTATGTGAATATGGTTAATTAATAAGATAACTTTGAGGGCTTACTGAGAAAGGTGAGTGCCCTGGTAGCAGTAATGGTACTAGAGCAGAGGGAAGCTACTTGTATGGGCGAGTAATCTTCCCTATCCTCGGCTAATTATGTGTGTGAGTGTAAATTAAGAATGTTTTCATAAATGTGTTTATCTATTTAGTGAACTGGTTATTTTTTGTACACTAAATGCATGCTGGCCACACACTAACATTAACTTTATCTTTCCCTTACTAATTTGTGCCTCACCCCTACTTTACAAACTGTCTTTTCAGGGGATCCTAGAGATCGGGTCTAGCAAGCTAGAGGAGTCGAGCTAGTGGTGTAAATTTTATGTAGGTAGTGTGTAGATAGAGATTTTATTTTTGTTTAATTTTATGGGATGTAATTATGTGAAAATGGATGTATTCATGTATAAAGATAGTTAGAACTTTGGTAATGACTTCGAGGATTTTGTATTTTATTTCTGCTGCGTATGTGTGTTTTATATTTTATGAATAAGGTATCAGGTACACTGACGTCACTAAAGTAGCACTCCGGGCCCACGTGGTGAGTCGAGGTCGTTACAGGTGGTATCAGAGCCTAGGTTTGTTACGCTCTGCAGACTTTGAGGATTGATAATTACCAGAGTATAGGTTGAGATAAGATAGTGATATGATTGGGTAGGTTAAGATGGGTTTTGGTCTGGAAGCTTGGAGGCAGAAATCAATTGACAGACTTCTGTGATTTTCTGAATCAGTCGCAAGTTTTTGAAAATCATGGTAAATCTATCGATAGTTTCATTTCTAGGTTGAGGGACTTGAACTCAGGAAATTTAGGTTGGAATGTTAGGATGAGTGGGTATATGTGTGAAGTTAATGTTAGGATGGAGATTTTTTTTTACCTTAATGGTTTTGTGATAGAATTGGAATATGAATTATTAAATTAGAACCCGTATATTATATCAATTTCACTATTTCCATATTGTCAGATAGTGTCATAGTATTATTTGATTTAGGTGCAACCCACTCGTTTGTGTCTCGGGGATTTGTTAAACTATGTGGGTTAGAGGTTCAACTTTTAGAGACTGAGTTAGGAGTGGGCATACCGATAGGGTCAGTGTTAATATGTAGCAGGGTGATCAGGAATTATCCAGTAGAGATTCAGGGGAGAGTGCTGCCTGCTAGTTTGATAGTCCTTAATATGCATGGTTTTGACATTATTCTAGGCATGGACTGGCTAGCATCCAGCTACGTGAACATTGACTATCTCAGGAAGGAGGTGGTATTCAAACCTCCTAGGGAGCAAGGGTTTGTATTTTTTGGGTCGTGTGTGCGTTCGGCACCACGAATCCATTCTGCTATCCAGGCAAAGAGGTTACTTTTGGGGGGATGCTAGGATTACCTAGCAATGGTGAAGGAAGCGCCGAAGGAGGAACTCAAGTTAGAAGATATCTCAGTGATAAGGGAGATCTCGGATGTTTTTCCAGAGGATTTATCGGGGTTGCCTCCTGATCAGGAGGTGGAATTTGCAATTGATCTGATCCTAGGAATAGCACCAATCTCCAAAGCCCCATACAGAATGGCTCCAGCTAAATTAAAGGAGTTAAAGGAGCAACTTTAGGAGCTTCTTGACAGGGGGTTTATTAGACCTAGTGTATCGCCCTAGGGTGCACCAGTGTTGTTTGTGAAGAAGAAGGATGGGTCAATGAGGATGTGCATCGACTACTAAGAGATTAATAAAATAACGGTGAAGAATAAGTATCCATTACCCCAAATTGACAACCTGTTTGATCAGTTTCAGGGTACGCAGATTTTTCTAAAATCGATCTAAGATCTGGATATCATCAAGTGAAGGTTAGACCAGAAGATGTATCGAATACTGCTTTTCGGACTCGATACGACCATTACGAGTTCTTGGTTATGCCGTTCGGGTTGACGAATGCTCCAGCGATATTTATGGATCTAATGAATTAGGTATTCCACAAGTACTTAGACCAGTTTGTTATTATGTTCATAGATGATATCTTGGTCTATTCGAGGAGCCTTGATGAGTATGAAGCTCATCTAAGACTAGTACTTCAGGTGCTTAAGGAAAAGAAGTTATTTGTTAAACTTAAGAAATGTGAATTCTGGTTAGAGCAGGTTGCATTTCTAGTTCATGTGGTATCCAAGGAAGGGATTTCAATGCATTCGAGCAAAGTAGAGGTTGTAGTTGACTGGGCAAGGCCGAAGAACATGCAAGAAGTCAAAAGTTTTCTAGGTTTTGCCGGATACTACCGCCTATTTTTTAAGGGGTTCTTCAAATTATCAGGGTCTTTAACACGACTTACGAGGAAGAATGTGAAGTTTAACTGGATCGATGAATGTAAGCAGAGCTTCCAGGAATTGAAGCAGCGTCTAGTCACTGCCCCAGTTCTGACCCTTCCATTAGGTGAGGGTAGATTTGTAATTTATAGTGATGCATCACAGAAGGGACTTGGTTGTGTTCTAATACAGTAGGGGAAAGTCATTGCATATGCATCTCGCTAGTTGAAAGAGTACGAAAAGAACTACCCTACGCACAACTTGGAGCAAGCAGCAGTTGTGTTTGCATTGAAGATCTGGAGATACTACCTTTATGGCGTAAGGTGCGAGATCTTTATTGACCATAAAAGTCTCAAGTACTTCTTCACCTAGAAGGAGTTGAATATGAGGCAGCGTAGATGGCTTGAGTTGATAAAAGATTATGACTACACCATTAACTATTATCCAAGAAAGGTGGACGTGGTAGCCGATGCATTGAGCCGAAAATCTGGGGGTACATCAGCCTCAGCAGTTATGGCTTCGCACTAGATCATGATGGACTTGGAGAGGTTGGGTGTAGAATTGGTAGAAGTAAATCATCAGCCATTCATTTTTAGTCTAGAGGTTCAACCGACTTTATGGGAGAGAATCAAAACAACTCAGTTGAAAGATGGAGAGTTGATGGAGATTGTAGAGAAGTTACAGGATGAGCAGCACACAGACTTTAATGTTGCTAAAGATGGAGTTCTCATATTTCACACTCAACTGTGTGTGCCAGATGACGTAGAGATAAAGAGGACGATTCTGAGGGAAGCTCACCGCTCTCTCTATACTGTTCACCCAAGTAGCACGAAGATGTATAGAGACTTACGAGAATCGTTCTGGTGGAGTAACATGAAGAGAGAAATTGCTAAATTTATGGGTCAGTGCTTGACATGTCACTAGGTGAAGGCAGAACATCAGAGGCCAGCGAGACTACTTCAACCACTAGACATCCCTACATAGAAGTGGGAGCATATCTCGATGGACTTTGTATCGAGATTGCCTTCAGCATTGCATGGGCAAAATGTCATATGGGTAGTAGTTGACAGATTGACGAAGACTGCCCATTTCATTTCGGTTAGAACTAGTTATTCCATGGATAAGCTGGAAGAACTCTATGTTCAAAAGATAGTCAGAATACATGGCGTGGCCGTGTCCATCGTTTCAAATCGGGATCCGCGGTTCACTTCCTGTTTCTAAAAGAGTTTGCAGGGAGCGTTGGGTTCTTAACTCACTTTCACTACTGCATTTCACCCTCAAACAGATGGACAGTCCAAACGAACCATTCAAATTCTTGAGGATATGCTACGGGCATGTGTGTTAGATTTTTAGGGCAGTTGGATTTGATATCTGCCGTTGGTTGAGTTTGCATATAATAACAATCACTAGGCCAGCATTAGAATGGCACCATATGAGGCTTTGTATGGTCGCTGGTGCAGATCTCCATTGTACTAGGATGAAGTAGGCGAGCGACAGATTTTGGGATCAGAACTTGTTTAGCAAGCCTCTACAAAGGTTGAACTTATTAGAGAAAGGATTAAAGCAGCCCAGAGTCGGCAGAAGAGTTATGGGGATACTCGCCAACGGAAGCTAGAATTCGAAATGGGGGATATGATATTCTTGAGGATTGCTCCGATGAAGGGGGTGATAAGGTATGGAAAGAAGGACAAACTGAGCCCTAGATACATTGGGCCGTTCAAGATTCTGGAGAGAATTGGTTCGACGGCGTACAAGATAGCACTACCCCCAGCGCTGTGTAGGATACACAACGTGTTCCATGTGTCCATGTTAAGGAGGTATGTTTCAGACCCCTCACATGTGATAAGTTATGAGTTGTTGGAGATCGGGGATACTCTAGCATACGAGGAGGTACCAGTTCATATTTTGGATCGAAAAATACATGAACTGCATGCTAAAGATATACCGTTAGTGAAGGTTTTGTGACGGAATCATACAGTTAAGGAGGCTTCTTGGGAATTAGAAACGAACATACACTAGAAGTACCCGCAGCTGTTAAGAGAAGTGTAACGACCCGGCCCTTCATATGGACCCAGGTGTTACTCAATTATACCAAATACCTGTACCTGTTCAAGTTACGTAAACAACCCGCCCTTAACAAGGACATACGGGTATAAATTATACATGACTTTGATGTAAATGTTGCGGAAAAACATAAACATCTATTGGGATTTCTATCAGTCTTATACCAGAGTTTACTAATACATCCACAATTACATAAAACTAGACATAGAATATATCTTGTTATTACAACCCTCCAAAAAGGACTTTCATCTAGGTTTGATACAAGATTCAAATGCTTAAGTAAGCTAACCAAAAATAATCTCCCTAGTCCCTTTAGCTACTAGGACTAACGTACTGATGGACCTGAAAACAAAGGTTGTATAATGGGGTGAGACATCTCTCAGTAAGTAAGAAAGTGTTACAACAGTGTGTGACTGCATATATGCACATTTTTATACAAACTCATATGTTTGAAACATTTGTTTATAGTACTGTATCATATAACATTTATCTGCACATAAAGTATTTAAATCATGCATATGATTATTAGAACAACTACCATATTGATATGACAGTTTGCCTATTTACTCGGTGGCATGGGTTGTGCATTGATTGCCTCTGACAGTGTCCTATTCGTGTAGACAAAGCCGAGCATCTTTTATGATCCGATCGCCCCCTGATTTATTTTTACTAGCAGCTTACTAACTCCTCGCAAGTCGACCATCTAATATACCCATACTAATTTATCACATGTATGGATTGCACTGCCAGCATCGGTACCTAGCCCTTGGAGTTTATTTTAACCCCCGAATTGGAGTATCTTTCAACTCCTATTACTGGAGTATCTTCCAACTCCTTTTGGTCACAAGCTGTGGTTCCAGTATCATATATACATTTATAGCAAAATAGTAACCTGTGCAATTCCAGTATTTTCACAAATTCAGATCATCACATTGGGTTCAAACCGGTGTCTTTCCACTTAGTTTACCTCTTTTTGCTTACTGATTCAGCTCGGTGTTTCACCAGCCTCCGTTTATCACATTCTCAGTATAAAAAATTGAAACTTCGTTCCCATATTCTATATTGATAGTATAGAAGATTCATTCATTTCCATTTCAACATATTCAATATAACAATTTGGAACTTCATTCCCATATTCTATATCAATAGTATAGAAAATTCATACATCTCCATTTCAACATATATCACACAAGTTTAGTCCAAAAACCCGCTAAATGATAGAAATCCAATAAACATCGTTTAAATAGTTACGTAAAGGATTCGAGCATCTCCTAATATAACAGAAATACAAATAAATGATTTTGGTAAAGTTTGAATATCATACGCCGAAATCCTCATTTTTACCAAAAACTATAAAATCGTAAAATCGGCATTTCTACTCGGTAGAATTTAACAAATAAGCAGTTAAATCATACATAATAACATAAACTAACTTTTTAGTGGTTTGGTTTTTTCGAAAAATGTTGTTGTAATCAAATTCCCCTTACCTTAAACTCAAAACGAAACCTCGTACGAACATAGTCCAAATCGACAACCCGGGATCCCGAAAACCTAAAATCACATAACATAATCTTACTATCTTTTTACTACTATCCAAATACCCAATCAAAACTAAGATCATATCCCTACCTCGATTTTTTAGAAAAACCCAAAAATCTCCGAAACGACGATCTGATCCGCTAAAATTGTAGAGTTTTCTCTTCTGATCCACGCAGTACCCTCCGTTGTTGGAAACGGACGACGAACGGCAAAGAATCCTAGAGAGAGAGAGAGAGAGATTCATAGGTTAGAGAGAGAGCGCTTTTGGGTGAATCTTAGCTCCTAAGCAACTCAAATGGGATATTTATAGGGCCTTTGGCCCGGTCTAATTCGTCGACGAGGCGGCGTCTTCCTCAACGAATCCACCACACAAATCATCGACGAAACTCTGAATTTCGTTAACGAGGATTTCTCGAGAACCCCTCAAAACCCCTCGGCATTCTCTCGTCAACGAGGCTCTGAATTTCGTCGACGAGGCTCCGAAGGACTTCGTCGATGAACTTGACCCTTCGTCGACGAATCCAGCTTATACAGGTTTGGGTCTCTACATGAGGGCTAGTGCCAGACAGGTAAAGGTATAGTTGTATGTAGAGGGATTAGACTAGGTTGTGCGGTTAGTTATGTATAGTTTTAATTATGGATAGTTTTTAAGAAAATTTGTTATGGTTATTATAATTTCTCAAAGGCAATATTGTAACCATGGTATTCCTCCGCCATAAGTGAGGATAGTTAATAAACTTGGGACGGGGCCGCTATATGGGTGGCTACCGACTCTTCTGTAGACAAAGGTAGTGAGTTAAGAATGTGATTGGTAATAGTTAAAAATTTTCAATGACGAAATTTTTGCAAGGAGGGGAGAATGTAGTGATCGTAAAAAAAATAAAATTAAAAATTAAAAAATTAAAAAATTAAAAAAAATTAAAACATTATTATTATTAAAAAAAATTAAAATTAAATTAAAATTAAATTTTAAAATAATTAATTAATTATTATTATTAATTAAATAATATAATATAATAATAATAATATAATATTATAATAATAGATATTATGTAAAAGGGATAAGAATCAAACCTAAGATTGAAATCTCAGGTTTGATTTTACAGAGAAGCCCAACGTCTGCGTCCTCTGTCTCTTTCACTTCTCTGTTCATTTCCTCTGTCTCCTCGTCTCCTCTCTCCCACTCTCCTCCATCACGACTTCATTATTCGGCCGATCAAAAATTCAAAAATACCGTTGGGCTCTACTTGCCTCCACCGACATTTCTATTGGAGCGGATATATCGTGAAAGCGACGTAGGTATATCTCCTGGGGTAAGACCAAATCTTAAACTTATCTCAATTTCTCTTAAACTATAAGCCCCATTAACGAATAGAAATTGTCAGGAGACTCATGGGGGGATTCTCTACAATCTAACTAGAGCGAGTTTTCAAATTGGAGTTTCAGGGTACCAATCCTAAATCGAGGGTAAGTTTGATAACTTAGGATTTTATTGGGCTATTTAGGGTATTCAGAACTTAGAAAAATTTTAGGGGAAGTTACTCTAAGAATTATGACGAATAATATGGTGAAATTTGAATTTCAGGATTTCAGGGGTTTTTGAACACCTGGGGCGTAGGCCGAGGTGTTATCGGGTTTTTTCAGGAATCAAGTAAGAGGATTAAATTAAGTCAGCAATTTTATGAAATTTGAATCAATTAAATTGTTATGCTTATAGAAATTTATTTATTTATTCATTTGGGAATTTAAAGACTATTTTGGAAACCAACCATTCAAAATGGATTTTACAAATCTAGGATATATGGTATGATATTTTTGAATAAAATGAACGATGAAAAGTTTGTTTATATATATGGATATGTTAAAATATGAAAAATTGTGTGGCAGATGATTTAATTTATATGGATAATCGTATATCTGGATTTGGGATTTTAAAATACTAAATTGTTTGTGAAATATTGAATTGTTTGAGAAATATTGGAAATGCTTGTAAAAATACTGGAACTGTTTGTGAAATGCAGGTGTTTGAACTAATGGCTAGTGGCTAGGTATTTTTTTGATTGGCCAAGGGCTAGGAATATTATTTGACGGTTGAGGGCCAAGTTTTAATTGATGGCTATATGTCAGATTGTATTTTGTGGTCGGAGGCCAAGTTTTTAGAATACAGGAAATATATGTGAATTAACGTTTTAAATGGTGATTTCTATTATCTAAATTGCATGATATGCTTTAGGAACCCAGGGGACCAGTGTATTGTGAGCATGGTACCGTTGCTAGAGATTTGTTATGTGGTTGTATGCACCCACACCTGTGCTGAGAGGTGTAGGGTGGCCTTGTCCGATTTGCCTACGTAAGGAGAATGCACCCTTGGGTGAGGGCAATCAAACCAACAGTTGTAGCTGCGTGTACCCGCGGAGTATGTTAGAGGAGAGTATGGATGACTATTGTCTGGATGGATCCCCCAGGACATTAGTTCAGCCTTTGGGCCGCACAACCCGTGCCATGGGGATGTAAATGACGTGTTTGTCATAGGGAGTGTCTTATATGCATATCTGTTAATTTATGTGAATATGGTTAATTAATAAGATAACTTCGAGGGCTTACTGAAAAAGGTAAGTGCTCTGGTAGCAGTAATGGTACTAGAGCAAAAGGAAGCTAATTGTGTGGGCGGGTAATCTTCCATATCCTCGGCTAATTGTGTGTGTGAGTGTAAATTAAGAATGTTTTCATAAATGTGTTTATCTATTTAGTGAACTGGTTATTTTGTGTACACTAAATGCATTGAAAATTCATTTCGAGAATTTTCAAGTTTTGACCCAAAATCGAGGTAAGGGTCCGATTCCATTTTCGTTTCGGTATATATGTAGTAGTAAGAATTGTAGTGAAGTACAGTTCTTGGATGTTTAGGTTTTAGGAACTCAATTCGTAATTTTGGAGCCATAGAGTTCGTATTTTGGTATTTGGGAAAAGGTAAGGATATTTTATTTATATAAATTATTTTTGAAATCAGAATCGGTAAACATATAATTTACAATTGTATGTATGTTTTGGCTACTTATTTGAGAAAATCTATAGGATAAAAATATGGGATTTTTGGGTTACAGTTTTTGGGAAAATTTGAGGTTTTGGGTATCATCTCTATTTCGGTTGGAAAATCATGCGTTGTATAAAACTGTAGTAATGAGATGACCATACCTGTATTTGTATTAAATTGTGTTTCTCGAATTGAAAATGATATGATTGTTGTATACTCAAATAAGTGTGGAATAAACTATTGTTTGTAAAATGTTCCAAGTTTTGTAAAACAGCTGGTAACGGCTAATTACCGTACGCTGATGGGTATAGGAACATGAGTTCCAAATTTTTTCAAGTTTTGTGAAATTTTGCCACGTCTCGGCTAATTACCGTGGGCAAACGCCATGTCTCGACTAAATATCATGGACGAGAGTGTCGGGCTCTATATCCGAGGGTGTGAAATATCACCTGTTTGTTCCGGTTGGTCACCGATGGGTGTGAGTGGACACCGTATTAGCATGATATCGCTGTGAGGCTTCGATTATTGCAGAGTATCGGGTGCTCGAGTGTGACGACATTGACCGTATGTTTGGTATCGTATGTACTAAAACTGGATTGTGAAAATACTAGAACTGTATTGTGTTATGTTTTACATCGAAATAACACTTATATGTCTCACACTGATATAACATGTTTTCTTTCTTACTGAGAGGTGTCTCACCCTGAATATACAAATATTTATCATGTATGTTTTAATTGATATAGAGACAGGTTAGGTTACTAAATTCACACCTGGGGCCCATTTGCAGGTTTGGAACGTGATAGCTTGGTATAAGAGCAAAATCAGGTTGTTAGGTCTTGTAGACTTGGTTAGGCATAGTTATGTGTACATAACAGAGTAGGTCGAGAGTTGTTTTGTTACTAGAAGAGAATTCATTGGCAGTGTTTTGTGTTTTTCCAAAAATGACGATTTCAGTAAAATAACAACAAACTATTGATGGTTTTGTGTCGGTGTGGTAGTTACAAGCATGCTGCCACATTATTTTTCTTTAATAACTAAGATAATAACTTCATTATTGATTGATTTATTTATTTTGCTATGTTTGAAGCATGTTGTCACGTGTGATGCACTAAGCAAGTAATAAATAATCAATCTAATTAAAAATCCAACATCACACGTTACGCTATAGTTATCACCACAAGCCGAAAGAAACATTATTATTACGAGAGAGAGAGAGAGAGAGAGAGAATGATGAGGGTGCGGGTGATGATGGAGGGCGACAGTAGTGAGGGGGAAGAAAAGAAATTAAAGGATTGGAAAAGAATGGAATATTTAGGGTTGGGTGACATTCAAAGGGTCACAGTGCGTTCCTCTCTTTGAAAAATTTTGGTTTTTATTATTTTTATTTCATAATTTCCCATATATGTGTGTGTGTTTGTGGGTAGACGAGTAATAAATTTTTGACGCATTCCAGCTTTGATAATAACCTCTGCAAATTTAAACTTACTTTCTCTTCCCAATCATCATTAGCCTTGCAAAACGGGCACACCACCTCCCTTTTCCGACGGCCTATGCCTACAATGATTTTTTTATAAAAAAAAAAATTAATTTAATAGTACTTTTTACACTTCTATTATAAAAAGTAATTATTACTTATAAAAATATAATTGGCTATGTTTAAAAGAAAATTTTAATTTGTATTCATATAATTTTTTTAAAAAATAATATATAATTTCATATTATTTATCTGAATACAATGTAGTATTAGAAATTTGTTTACTAATTCTCATGCATTAGAACATATATAATATTTATGATCTCTAACCAAGACTTAGTTTTCTTGGCAAATTTTAATTTTAAAAAATATTTTAAAAATAATAAGACATTTTTTAACATTAATATCTATTCCCACTAAAAACTAAAATTACATAAACATAAATAAAAAATAATTTTATTAGTTATTTTCATAACACATTTTACATAATTTATATTGACTTTTAAAACATTAATTTTTATTAGATGACTATGATGAAAAATGTAAAAGGAATTTTAATTTTTCATTCTAAATTATTAACAGTTTGACATTCTCGTTGTTTAGTTTGATAAATTTTGAATTAATCTTGGGTCAACTTGTAAGGCAAGATTGGACTTGACGCATTTGACTGGGCGAGTCAAATTTTTGTTCATTAGTTGAACACAGTTCGAATTTGTCTAATTACCTATTTTTTCTTGTTTCACCTATTTTTAAATATGTTGATTAATCATTCTAGAAAGGTTTTTTTTTTTTCGCTCATTCAAAATTTACGCTTTAAGCATAAGAGCACTATCATTCAACTTTATAAATTTATTTTTGAAATTTTAATTATGTTTTTTCTTGATACTATGTTTATTATATTGACACGATTTAAAGATATTGAACTATGTTTTTCTTGTATTAAGATGTGTTTAATCATCTAATTAACATGAAAATTATACTTAACAAATATTTGTAGCACTATAATTTTTAAATATATATATTTTTAATTTAATAGTATTTTTATCTATATACTAATCTATTTTTCATATAAAATTGTGTTATCCTAATTGATTTGGTTGATGTAAATCAACTTGATTAATCGGATCACTTTAATCTATTTTAAGTTAAAAATTATCCAATAACTACCGAGCTTCTACATTCTTCACACTAACCTCCTCTACAGGGGATGGGAGAATTTTGACTCCCTAGAAAATTGCCCAAATGTCCCTCCTTAAATATATAAATAAGCATCCTAAGAAAGATACTTAAGAAACTTAGAAGCAATAGGGCATTCACCAAATTATTGACGTTGAATTTATCCAACACTGGCACAGCCAAACTCATTGTCATTGTCTAAAATGTCACCCCATTTGCTTTCCTTTTCAATCTTTTCTCTTTTTTTTTTCTTTGATATTAGAAGAGATAAGAATGTACCACAAAATTTAAAAAAAAAATGTAAAGAAAAGAAAAGATCAGATGGATTTTTCTCAAAGACTGACTGAGATCAATATTGAGATTTTTTAATAAATATAAAATAAATAAATAAACAAAACTTGCTAGAGATTTTCTTTTAAAAATTTGCATCCCTCTGGTTCGAGGTTAATCAATTATTAAAAATTTCCTACACAAACTTCCTAGAGAATTTCATATTGTCTTAATTACTTTATATGAAAAAGAATATAATTTATCCTACATATATGGTAGAAATGCCAATAAGTATGAAAACTAATTATTAAATTAAGTAAAACACGTGGTTGCAATGGAAGATATGAGACATGAAACTTAAACACGTCAACCCATCTAACCTAATGATTTTCTAGCAAATACACGCACACACAGATATATCTTGGGGTTTCATCATGACTCTTAACTCAATATTAAAGAAGTAATTTATTACACTATCATACAAAAGTTTATACAAGAAAACATGAATTACGCACATTTAGTATAATAGATAAATGGTAATAGTTATGTTTCCTTTAATGAAAGGTCAAAGTGTCTCATAATTGGACCTATAATTTTAGGGTCATTATCGAAATTAGAAAAGATTCTAGACAAAAAGGAAAAAATTAACTTGGAGAAGAAAATAGTGTGAAATCAATTCTAAGCCTCTCTCTCGTATTAAATATCAAATTTTAAATATATTTTGAAGAAAGAAAAATTTATCCTTCTTTAACAATCTCTAGTTGTGAAAAATTACTAAAATTTTACTTATAAATTTGTATTAAATTTTCTGTTCATATTTAAATTTAAGAATTGGAACTCATGCTTCAAAATACATGATAACTTACTTATATTATAATTTTTTCCCTGAATGATAAGTTAATTTTTGAATTGTATAAATTATTTTGAAGAATTGTTTGGAGATTGAAAATTTTCAAATTCTGAATTTCGAGCCACCAAATATAGAATAAAAATATTTATATATATATATATATATATATTGGAATTCATGAAAGACCAGACGCCATCACATACCTTTCAATTAATGCCACATAATTGTAAGATAAATCAAATTAGTACTCTTCAGCCCTCCCGATCATCATTACCCTTTTCTTCTCTTGCCTATGCCTACAACGCTTTTAAAAAAATAAATAAATATTTCTTGTGCATTTAAAAATTTGTGTGCTCGTCCGATGTGCGCGGTTTGACGACGAGAGGGTGCAGGTTTGAATGACCGCCGCATGATAATCGTACCGCACCCGCCCATCTCTCTGGCCTCCGCCCCCGTGTCAGGACGGCCAGCTGTATCTCAGACCTGCAGGCGATTCGACGTCATTTCTGCAAATTTGCATCCATAATCTTTTTTTATTTAAATATAAATGTCCAACGCATGAAAATATAGAGTCGCTAAATCGGGGCAAGGCATGGAACAATGCGTACAAGGCGAGTTTATCTATAAATATAATGCCGTTCCTGAGTTCTCCACTGCATCATTGAGAAGATGAGTTTAACTAGAATGTCCTCTGCATATACATTGTCTGTAAAAACAAACCTGTGTAAATTCATAAAAATTCTAATAATTAATCTACCGCCTAAAAGCCCAAGAAAGAAAAAAAAAAAAAAAGTAGGGGAAGGAATGTTGAACACGCGTGTGAAAGCAGCCACGGTCTTGGTCTTTTTCAGCCAACCCTTCTCAGATGCCCGGCATGCATTTATGTTATGTTTGCTCATAATTCAATTGTACCGACCATGGCAATTGACACCCATGGTCTTGGTCTTCCCTATTTACTATTTTAATTCATATTTTATTTGAGCAAAAAAAATTATCTTCTTTTCGTGCATGTGAAATCTCAATGAAGGTTAGTATAGCTTGCTAAATCGAGAGGTTAGTATAGCTTGATCGATCAAGAAGTTAGGCTTGAGCTTGGCTTAGGCTCGCTTGGGCTTGTACTCATATTCGGCTCATTTTGCAAGCTTGGAGGGTTTAGCCTTAGGCCTGGGCTCGGATTTCCAACACTCTCTTAGATCTCTCAAATTCTAATATGGATTTAATAATGGAAATTCGGATAAGGGTCGATGATGCTACACCACCACTGCCCATCATATGAACTAGAATTTACCCTTTTAATATACAGCATCTTAGAACATGAGTTTGAGCAATTGATTTATGTATGTAAAATTCAACAAAATCCAATTCACGGTTTGCTCTGAATCTCAAGATTCAACTCAAATATCATTTACTTTTGTAAATCCACTATTTTTTGGATTATAAATTGAGAATCAAAGAAGAATAATAAGATTGAAGAGCTGCATAGGGGCAAAGCTGAGAGGTGATTGCCAATTGGTAGGGCCGCAAACGATACGGCTGATTAGCTTGTAAGGGTTTTGGTTTTTAGGGTTGTTCACCATTGGAATGGGCTTTTAGTTTTGGAATCGTATACCCATATAGGCACTTGTGGGTTGGGATTCGACCAGCTTTGGCCTCTTGGACTTGGGTTGGCCTTAGCTAACTACAATTATAAATATAATAAATATTTACTAGTGAATTCACTGAGTTGTATGTCGCGACGTTCTGGGAGCGCGTGTGCCCCGAGCGGCGAAATTAAAATCATAGGAAATAAGGAATGTCGGAGTCGCCACTAACCTTTAGTGCGGTTAGAACACATGATTACTACCCCATTAGGGGTAGAATCGGTCTACATTACCAGAGTTGGGGTCGGGAGTTCGGTTACGCGAGGGGAAGGTACGAGCACCCCCTATGCGCCCGTTCTTACGAACGGTACCTAATTAATTTGAAATTATCCCTAAGTTAATCTAATAAGTTTTTAAATTACTCCTTTTTATGAATTTATAAATACATGTGAAAAATAAACAAATAAATAAAATAATAAATAAATAAATATAATATATACATATATATTCCCTCAGAGCTTAGGGTACGTGATGCCCGAAGGCTCATACCTACGCAATAAAATCATAGGGAATTAAAAATCAAGAAAATATTTTATCAAAATATATACCATAGTACGTATAAGATCAAATAAAGAAAATACTAAAAATAGTGATAATATTATTAATAATGATAAGAATGATAACGTTAATAAATAATACTAATACTAATAACAATACTAATATTAATAGTAGTAATAGATATGATAATAATACTAATAATAATAAATGACAATAATGGTGACAATAATAATATTAACAGTAACAATACTAAATATCATTAACTAACAATATACATATTTAAATAATATGATATTTATCTTAATATTAACACGCTGTCAAAGATATGCACAAGACATACATATGCTAACAATTAATTAAGGAAAACAATTCGAATTTAAAATATGTAAACTACTAAAACGGGCAAGCAAATAACTGAATTTATGGAAACAAGTTAATTCTAAAATTAATAATTACCTGTTTAATATGACAACCAAAATTAACATGCAACCTTAACTATACAAATATTAAATACAAAGTGAGTACAATAATGACCAAAAGCCCTAAGTACATAATTTATATGAAAACAATTTCAATCCTAAAAGTACATCAAGATACAATAAATCAAAATATGAGAATACAATGTTAAGAATATATAGTAGTAAGGCAGCAATTTTAAATGTACCCTAATATACAATAATAACATAATCTCAAAATACTAAGGTTACCAAGATAAATGATATTATGTACATTAAAATACTACAAATATGATAGTAATAAATATATAATATGTAATATCCATTATAATATTGAACATACCTTAAAACTAACATGCTAAATATACTAAAATACTAAACACAATATTACTAGATATATCAACATGCCAACCGTAACCAAAATATAAAGTATGCAAATCAACTATATAAACCTAAACATAATAATGAAACAATCTACATAATAAACCCAATAATAGCATATAACAATAATAAAACAATCCACATAATAATAATACCAACCATATGCAAACAATAGAATATTAATACTAATAAAATCAATATAATAATTAATATAATAATAACATCCAAACTATGCCGTAATTTTACTAATAGTAATATACAAACCAGTAACATAAGAATAACGCCATCATGTAATTAATGATAATACACAAACTTACGTAATACTAATACTAATATAATTAATATAATAACAATGCTAATATTAATAAACCAACTAAGTAATAATATCACTAATAATGATATATAAATCATATAATACTTATAATAACAATACACCTATGATGTGATAACAATATTAAAAATATTATACAAATCATACAATAATATTACTAATGGTAATATACGAACAATCTAACAACCTTAATAATAACATACAAAACAACATAATAACATAATATATAAATAATAATGATATTACTATCAATACTATACAAATAATAATACTAATATGGTCAATATAGTATATACATATAGATGCAAATATATAAACATTTAAACTTTAAGTATTAAAACCCCAAACAAAACCAATATATACCTATATATATATATATATATATATATATATATATATATATATATTAACACTAATAAATATATAAATATATATATGCATTGAGTGTGTGAGAAACAGCATGCATGAGTTTCGTGTGCGTGTGTGCGTGGTGTGTGTGTACAGGATAGTTTACAGTGGGGGGGCGCTGCAGAACTGAGAGGGTGCCGGAGACAGCGATGGTTGCCGGAGGCTCGTGGGAAAGCGGCAGCGACTATGAGTGGCCGGAGTTTGCTGGAGCAGAGGAGGCTGGCGGCAATGGTCTGCTGGTGTAGCCGGCTACGTTTTCTGTGTTTTCTTCTCTGCTGTGTCGCCGGAGCGGGTGAGCAAGGCTAGAGAGTTAAGGATTGCCTTATTTGCTGCTGTCTATGCGTGGCCGCTGCCCCTTTGCGTGGAGTGCTGTCTGCGGCTGTGGAAGGAGGAGGAGAGAATGCAGTGAGGTTGCAGGGGAGCTGGGTGTGATGGGGAGAGGATGGTTGGAACTCTCGGGTGGTTGTGGTGGGGTGTGGCTTTGGCTGTGCGTGAGGGATAGAGAGCAGAGGGGAGAAGGAGATGGGAGAGGCTAGGGTTGGAGCGTGAGGATGAGAGAAGAAGAAGAAGCCTTTTTTTTTTTTATTATGGCTGTGCGCTGCCCCCCCCCCCCCCAGCTCTTGTGTGTAGCCGGCCCCTTCTTATAAAAATAATTTTGAAAAAAAACCCTAAAAACATTTCCTTTGGTTTATGGTATTTTTCTTTTTTTGGAAATAATATATACTACTATTATGATAATAAGGAAATAATAATAATAATAAAAATAATAATAATAATAATAATAAAATAATAATAATAATAGTAATAACAAAGATAAATAAATAAATAAAATAATAATAATAATAGTAATAATAAAGGTAAAAATACTAATAATAATAATAATTAAAAATAATGTCAATAATAATGAAAATAATAAATAATAATAATAATCATAATAAACAATATAAATAGAAAAAAAAATAAAAGTAATATTAATAGTACTAATGAAAAATAATAATAATAATAATAATAATAATAATAATAAGATTAGTGAAAATTAATAATAATAATAATAATAAGAATAAATAAAATAATAATAATAATAATAATAATAATAATAATAATAGTAATACATATATTGGGCCTGGGTAAAAATGGGGTGTCTACATTGTAATCGAGCCTATTTACGAGCCCACTATCAAGCCTCTTAACAAGCTCAGCCGAGCCTATAACCGGTTGCTCACGAGTCGAAATGAATTGATTCTGTCTGCGTTCACTATCTGACTCATTTATAAAACAAGCCATTTGGGAATTGCTTAAAGATGAATGAACCCTTTCTATTAGCAAGAGAGAAATGCGTCTTGCCATATTCCATCTCATTTCTCCCCCACCCCCTACTCCTATACTGCCTGCTTTTCCTTCCTCCATTTGCTCGCCCTTCACACATAATTTCCATGTCAAGATGCAAACTCCATGATCACACTAGAATAAATTTTTATTCCACCTCTATGATCCATACATGCATATATGTTTATATATATATATATTTGTATATATTTTTTTTCAAAGAAATAAATAGGGTATTGATCACTAATAAGATGATCATACCCAACTCTACATTTCTTTTCTTCACCAACAAATATGTCCCCTAGGTCCTTGGCCCCATCTTCCCATGTACCTAATCTCAAAAACAAACTTAAATACAAAAAATCATAAACCAAATCAAAGTTTTTTTTTTTACGCTTCGGTTATTAAGAATAATTTTTTTTTCCAAAAGTCATAGCAATTGGCAAAAAATATATCCAGAGATTTTCTTGATAATTCTCCTCAATCATTATGTATATATTTTATAATTCACATCTTCATTATTTCAAATGTGATAAGTTAAATTTAAAAAAAAATGATATCAATTTAATAAAATATGACAAGTTATCTTGTCTTTAACAAATTAGTGAGTGAGTGATGTTGGAAAAATTAATGAGTGAAATAGAATATTTTCAAAATTAAAACCGTAAGTGAATTATAACAACTCAATAATTCGACTAACTGATAGAGCGTGATAAATTAAATAAATTTATTTTTAATTAAAATTTTTAAATTTTTTAAAATTTAAAAAAAAATCAAATAAATTAGAAATTATTAATATTATAATATTATAAAATACTAATCAAATTACAGTTATTAATTGAACTAAATTAATTTAATTTGTTCGATTTGATTAACTAATGTAATTTGACCGAATTATCCGATCAGATAGAAAGACTTTAATGATATATGGTAGGGGTGAACATTCGGTCAATTCAGTGAATTCGATTAAATAACCGAATTAATCAAAAATTTTTGATCAAAAAACTCATTAACCGAAACGACCGAAATTTCATATTTAATCAAACTCAAAACCGATTGAACTGAATTTTGGTTAATCGGTTAACAAATTTTAACCGATTTAATATTTTTAATATATATATATATATAATATAGATTTTTAATATTTATATAAAATATAAATAAGATAAATAGTATATATAAAATTTTAATATATATATATATATATATATATATGCATATATATGTACAAACATACAAGTCCATTTCTTTAATTAATAACTAGCTGTACCGCTATGTTGCAATAATTAAGTTAGGCTGCTGAACAATTTTACTTTTCCTATGCTGCCAAGTTTAGAGCACCCATCTTGATATTTAAATATTTTTTTTACAATTTAAATATAATATTATATTTCATATTATTTATCCGAATACAACGTAGCATTAGAAATTTGTTTACTAATTCTCGTACATTAGAACATATATAATAATTATGATCTCTAATCAAGACTTCGTTTTCTTAGCAAATTTTAATTTTAAAAAATATTTTAAAAATAATAATACATTTTTTAACATTAATTTCTATTCTCACTAAAAACTAAAAATAAAAATAAAAAATAATTTTATTAGTTATTTTCATAACACTTTTTACGTAATTTATATCATGTGATGACTTTTTAAACATTAATTTTTATTAGATGACTATGATGATGAAAAATGCAAAAGGAATTTTAATTTTTCATTCAAAATTAATGAATAAGATCATTAACAATTTGACATTCTCGTTGTTTAGTTTGATAAACTTTAAATTAATCTTGGGTCAACTTGTAAGGCAAGATTGGACTTGACGTGTTTGACTGGCCAGTCAAATTTTTGTTAATTAGTTAAACACAGTTCGAATTTGTCTAATTACCTGTTTTTTCTTGTTTCACCTGCTTTTAAATATGTTGATTAATCATTCTAGAACGTTTTTTTTTTTTTTTTTCACTCATTCAGAATTTACGCTTTAAGCATAGGAGCACTATCATTCAACTTTATAAATTTATTTTTGAAATTTTAATTATGTTTTTTCTTGATACTATGTTTATTATATTGTCACGATTTAAAGATATTGAACTATGTTTTTCTTGTATTAAGATGTGTTTAATCATCTAATTAACATGAAAATTATACTTAACAAATATTTGTAGCACTACAATTTTTAAATATATATATTTTTAATTTAATAGTATTTTTATCTATATACTAACCTATTGTTCATATAAAATTGTGTTATCCTAATTGATTCGATTGATGTAAATCAACTTGATTAATCCGATCACTTTAATCTATTTTAAGCTAAAAACTATCCAATAACTACTGAACTTCTACATTCTAACCTCCTCTACAGGGGATGGGAGAATTCTGACTCCCTAGAAAATTGCCCAAATGTCCCTCAATAAATATATAAATAAGCATCCTAAGAAAGATACTTAAGAAACTTAGAAGCAACAGGGCGTTCACCAAATTATTGACGTTGAATTCATCCAACACTAGCACAGCCAAACTCATTGTCATTGTCTAAAATGTCACCCCATTTGCTTTCCTTTTCAATCTTTTCTTCTTTTTTTTTTCTTTGATATTAGAAGAGATAAGAATGTACCACCAAATTTTTTATAAAAAAAATGTAAGGAAAAGAAAAGATTAGATGGATTTTTCTCTAAGACTGACTGAGATCAATATTGAGATTCTTCAATAAACAAAACTTCCTAGAGAATCTCTTTTAAAAATTTGCATCCCTCTAGTTCGAGGTTAATCAATTATTAAAAATTTCCTACACAATATTAAGATATTGTCTTAATTACTTTATAAGAAAAAGAATATAATTTATCCACACACTAATCATAGATACATACATATTCGGTAGAAATGCCAATAAGTATGAAAACTAATTATTAAATTAAGTAAAACATGTGGTTGCAATGGAACATACGAGACATGAAACTTAAACACATCAACCCATCTAACCCAATGGTTTTCTAGCAAATATATATATATATACGCACACACATACACAGATATATCTTGGGGTTTCATTATGACTATTAGGTCAATATTAAAGAAGTAATTATATTTTTTTCTATGAATGAGAGATTATGAGAAGATTAAAATATCCAAAAAATAGTATTGATCGTTGGCTCTATGTAAAGCATACAGATTGCATTGACTCTAACATATATTATTAAATCTCAATGTTTTATAGGGTAATTCTGTCAAAATAACATTAGTTAATGTGATTGAGGAAATTGGATTGATTTAGTCCAATTCATATAAATAATTTTAGTTTAAAGAAGTAAAACTTGGGGTTTATATTATCTTGGGGTTTCATTATGACTATTAGCTCAATATTAAAGAAGAAATTATTTTATTTTCTATGAATAAGAGATTATGAAAAGACTAAAATATCCAAAAAATAATTAATTAAATTAAAATATTTTGTTAATTGGATTGAAATTCACACACAATTTAAAGCTTAATTAACAACACCATCATTATTGATAACCTTCCTTCCATAGTAAATATGAATATTGTAACGACCCGAATTTAAAAATAAAATTTAAATAATAAGGAAAGGGAAATGGAAACCGGAAACAGAATGAAGCCGTAGACTTCGTCGACGAACGCGGACATTGCATTTCGGGAGAGAAAAACAAAAAGGGGGAGTTTCAGGGCTTCATCGACGAATCCCCTGTATTTGTCGACGAAGGCTTAAGATAATTCGTCGACGAACACAGGGGGCTCATCGACGAGAAAATACCGAGAGAGGTTCTGAGGCAGCCTGAATTTCGTCGACGAATATAGAGTTTCGTCTACGAAATTTGTGAAGGATTCGTCGATGAAGGTCGGGCTCGTCGACGAAATCCTATTTTATAAGAATGAAAAATTCGGGAGAAATATCATTTTTTACAAAACCTCTCTCTCTACGATTCTCTCTACGTTTTCGGCCCCACCAGTCGTCAGATCGACAATCCGAAGCCACCACGACGCTCCTGGCGAAGTTTTCTCAAAATCTGCTGGAGCGGATCGTGAGAAAAAGTTAGTTGGAAATCATCCCAAAGTTGAGGTAAGGTTTTTTAAGTCATATTTGGTCTTGTGCTAGTTATAAAAAATGTTGTGCGCATGAAAATACTAAAGTTTAATACTAAGGGTTTTCAGTTTCGAAGAATTTGTCAGGGAACCCCTCAGGTGTTAAACTTGAATGCTTTTAGGTGAAAACTTTCTACCCAATATTTGAGTTTTTAGCAGTTGAGGAAAATATTGTATGCTTTGAAATACTGAACTTTAATTCTGAAATTTTTCATTTTCAAGGTGTTGAGTTAGGAACCCTACGGGTGCGAGACAATTTTATTAGGGGGCTTTCCAGGAATCAGGTAAGGGGATAAACTAAACTAGTACTGTTTTGAAAAATGCTTATAAATATATATAGTTATCATTTGATTTATGGAAAATGTATATGTTAATATATACGTATGTTTTATATTTGCAAAATATTGTGAAAATGATCGTATGTTGAGTATGTGGAAAATCTACTGTGTGGCATGAGTAAAAATATTGTGTAATGCTGTTTTCTGGAAATGTGGATGATGTGAATTTTTATGAGGGAAAACCAGCGTACGGGCCGAGACATTTTTGTACATATATATATATGTGTGTGTGTGTGTGTGTGTGTGTGTGTGTGTGTGTGTGTGTGTGGATATGTTTGCTAGCGTACGAGTCGTGCTATGTGATTTGCCGGTGTACGGGCCGTGCTATGTAGTTTGTCAGCGTACGGACTGTGCTATGTGATTTGCCGGCGTACGAGCCGTGCTATGTTAAAATGAGAAATACCGGCGTACGGACCGATGATTTTTATGATACATGTATATATGTGAAATGATACGATTGATGTGAAAATAAATTAAATGAGATATTTATGTATCACGGTTTCAGTATATGTATATGATATCAGAATCTGGTTGGCTTGGTTTAGGCTAGCACTTGCACGGTACCATTGCTATATGTCCATGATCCCCGTGATCATGATATCTGTATTAACGCCACTGTATGGAGTGGTGTGAGATTGGATGGTTGATGTGGTTATTTTCGAGAAGTGTGCTGTTATCGCCCCTGGTCTACGGACCAGTCTGGGTAAACCCATCGGGCCTACAGACTAGACTATCGACTTGGCAGTGGTCGGCCAACCATTGTCAGGTCTCGCCTTCGGGCCATACAACCCAGTCATGTGGGGGTAATACATGACAACAGCCAGCTAACCCACTAGGATGATTTTTATGTTATTATTATTATGACATGAGTTGAGATATGTTATGAGAATGCAGTATATTCTACTTTGTTGATATATATATATATATATATATATATATATGTTTTTCGAGATTTGATGAAATAGTACTAAATGTATTATATATGATATATGTTGAATACGAATTACTCATGTTGCCACACATTAGTATTAGTTTATTTCCCTTACTGAGAGGTGTCTCACCCTCAAATTTTATTAACTTTTCAGGAGCCTCAGATAGGAGAGCGGGAAAAGCCCCACTGACATAGTGTGGATTATCTGCCCTTTTTTAAGGGTAAGCTTTTGGTAGGGATAGGATTTTTGTGGGAATTGTCCTTAGACTTATTTTTGGGATGTATATACTAAAAGATAATGTTTGTAGTACTCTCGTATGTATTATACACATTATGATGAGATGTATATGATTTTATACTTTCTACTGCTTAGGTTTCTACTGTATGTTTTGTTATATCCCTAATACCCACGGGTCCAAGTGGATGGTGACCTGCTGAGTTGTGATGTTTGATGTTGATATTATTAAAAAAATATATATATGTGAAAAATGAGCGGGTCGTGATAAATATTGAGCATTAATTTGACATGTTGTTACTGGCGGGGAGTGAGGGTTGAACTTTTCATAAATATTAATCAAATTAATAATGATTAATTGTAGTAATAGTGAAGTTGAGTCATAATCAACTATTAGAAATGTGTCGATAGACAAACAACAATGTTTTTATCCTTTTAGTTTAGTGTTGTGGGAGGATTTGAAGGTGTGTCCAAATAAAAGTTGTGATCATAATCCAACGTCACATTGAGTCATTACATTTCATTTATTAATGAATATTCAAATATACATGGTAGAATGTTAAATATAGAATGGAATTGGGATGGAGATGACGTCATATCCCACAATTATTGAGTGTGGGTGGAGGTTGTGGTCATATATACTAATTAAAATGCCACCCCTTTTATTGTTTCTACATTTTATGATTTTTATTTTCTACGTCATTTCATTTCATTTATTAATGAATATCTCTTTGAGATCCCGAAAAATAGGTAAATTCTTTTTCTTAAAAATACGTATAAGATTCGTCACTATAAAAAGAATAATGTTAATCCCACCATTAATTACTTCATTTATGAAACTTTAATACGAATCTTTTGTTAAAATGAGTCCTAGTGTGACTAATCATCATCTTGGTACGCCAATGCAAATATTTATCAATATACGCTTACTTCTCTACATTCATAATATAAATCAAAACTATATATAGTTATGAAAAGTTCAACCCTCCCTCCCATAGCACATTTTGTCGATAAAAATTAATACAATTATGATTTAATATAGTTTTGAAATATGTGGTGTCTTGTTGTTTTTAAATCAAATCATGGAGGAAGTTTACATACCTTTCAATAATAATAATAATAATGTGAGGGGACTGAGATAGAATTTGACTGATTCATTTTACGAATTTAATTTTAAATATATTTTACTTCATTTACTTACCATTTACCTATTTTTTCAACTTCGCTTGTTAAGTTTTTAAAAATAAAATAAACTACGTCTTAATTAAAATTTTGAATATTATATATATATATATATATATATATATACGTACTTGAATTAACGAAAATTATCAATCAGATCTCAAACAAAAAGGAAAAAATTAACTTGGAGAAGAAAATAGTGTGAAATCTATTCTAACCCTCTCTCTCTCTCGCATTAAATATCAAATTTTAAATATATTTTGAAGAAAAATTTATCCTTCTTTAACAATATCTAGTTGTGAAAAATTACTAAAATTTTACTTATAAATTTGTATTAAATTTTCTGTCCATATTTAAATTTAAGAATTGAAATTCATGCTTCAAAATACATGATAACTTACTTATATTATAATTTTATTTTCTAAATGATAAGTTAATTTTTAAATTGTACAAATAGGTTTGAAGAATTGTTTCGAGATTGAAAATTTTCAAATTCTGAATTTCGAGCCACCAAATATAAAATAAAATATATATATATATTGGAATTCATGAAAAACTGGGAGATTTTTCAATTGTTGATGTGCCCGAAGACTTCATCTTTTTTGGCCTATTAATTTCAGAAAAAGTTGACGGCACGTGCAGTCTACTACCCCACCAGACGCTATCACAGACCTTTCAATTAATCCCAATCATCATTACCCCTTTCTTCTCCTGCCTATGCCTACAACGCTTTTAAACAATATATATATATATTAAAAAAAGGAGGGGAGGAGGAAGGGAATGTTGAAGACGCGTGTGAAAGCAGCCATGATCTTGGTCTTTTTCAGCCAACCCTTCTCAATGCTGCCATGCATTTAGCAATTGCCTATTTACTATTTTAATTCATTTTTTATTTGTAAAAATATAATATACATAATATTTGAACAAAAAATTTATCTTCTTTTTGTGCATGTGAAATCTCAATGAAGGTTAGTATAGCTTGCTAAATCGATCAAGGTTAGTATAGTTAGATCGATTGGTTCGATCAAGCTCAAGAAGTTAGGCTTGAGCTTGGCTCGGGCTCGCTTGGGCTTGTGCTCATATTCGGCTCATTTTGCAAGCTTGTAGGGTTTAGCCTTAGGCCTGGGCTCGGATTTCCAACACTCTCTTGGATCTCTCAAATTCTAATCTGGATTTAATAATGGAAATTCGGATAAGGGTCGATGATGCTACACCACCACTGCCCATCATATGAACTAGAATTTACCCTTTTAATAGACAGCATCTTAGAACATGAGTTTGAGCAATTGATTTATGTATGTAAAATTCAACAAAATCCAATTCACGATTTGCTCTCAATCTCAAGATTAAAACTCAAATTTCATTAACTTTTGTAAATCCACCATTTTTTGGATTATAAATTGAGAATCAAAGAGAAAAAAAATAAGATTGAAGAGCCGCATAGGGGCAGAGTTGAGAGGGGACTACCGATTGGTAGGGCCGCAAACAATGAGCTTGATTAGCTTGTAAGGGTTTTAGTTCCAGGGTTGTTCACCATTGGACTAGGCTTTTAGTTTTGGAATAGTATAGCCATATAGGCACTTGTGGGTTGGGATTCGGCTAGCTTTTGCCTCTTGGACTTGGGTTGGCCTTAGCTAATTATAATTATAAATACAATAAATATTTACTGGTTAATTCATTGAGTTGTAATCGAACCTATTTACGAGTCCACTATCAAGCCTCTTAACACGCTCAATCGAACTAGTAACCGGCTGCTCACGAGTCGAATTCGTCTACGTTCACCATCGACTCATTTATAAAACGAGCCATTCGGGAATTGCTTAAAGATGAATGAGCCCTTTCTATTAGAAAGGGAGAAATGCGTCTTGCCATATTCCATCTCATTTCTCCCCCACCCCCTACTCCTATATTGCCTGCTTTTCCTTCCTCTATCTGCTCGCCCTTCATACATAACTTTCATTTCAAGATGTAAATTCCATGATCACACTAGAATAAATTTTTATTCTACCTCTATGATCCATACATGCATATATGTTTATATATATTTGTATATGTTTTTTTTTCAAAAAAAATTAGGGTATTGATCACTAATAAGATGATCATACCCAACTCTACATTTCTTTTCTTCACCGACAAATTTGTCCCCTAGGTCCTTGGCCTCACCTTCCCATGTACCTAATCTCACAAACAAAATTAAAATACAAAAAATAATAAATCAAATCAAAAAAAAAATTTACGCTTCGATTATTAAGTATAATTTGTACTTTTCAAAAGTCATAGCAATTGGCAAAAAATTTATCTAGAGATTTTCTTGATAATTCTCCTCAATTGTTATATATATATATTCTATAATTCACATCTTTATTATTTCAAATGTGATAAGTTAAATTAAAAAAATGATATCAATTTAATAAAAAAATGACAAGTTATCTTGTCTTTAACAAATTAATGAGTGATGTTGGAAAAATTAGTGAGTGAAAAACAATATTTTCAAAATTAAAACCGTAAGTGAATTATAACAACTCAATAATTCAACTAACTAATAGAGCATGATAAATTAAATAAATTTATTTTTAATTAAAATTTTTAAATTTTTGAAAATTTAAAAATATAAAATTTCAAATAAATTAGAAATTATTTAAATTATTTAAATTATTAATATTATAATGTTATAAAATACTAGTCAAATTATTGTTATCAATTGAACTAAATTAATTCAATTTGTTCGATTCGATTAACAAATGTAATTTGACCAAATTACCCGATCAGATAGAATGACTTTAATGATATATGGTAGGAGTGAGCATTCGGTCAGTTCAGTGAATTCGATTAAATAATTGAATTAATAAAAAAAATTGATTAAAAAAACTCATTAGTCGAATCGACCAAAATTTCATATTTAATCAGACTCAAAACCGACCGAATTGAATTTTGGTTAAATCGATTAACCGATTTTAACCGATTTAATATTTTAATATATATGTAAGAACCCGAACTGTGATAAGTGAATTTAAATAATTAAGAAAGGGGTAAAATTGGTATTTGAGCAGGCTTCGTCAACGAAGCCAGAGTTCGTTGATGAAGGTCATGCATCTCTTGTTAACGAAGTTCAGAGGTTCGTCAATGAGGAGAAGCCGAGGAGTTTCAGGAACCGATGATATCAGGATTCGTTGACAAATCCTCCATCTCGACGACGAGAGGATTATAGAGCCTCGTCGATGAGTACACCATCTCGTCGACGAGTTTGCCCGGGTCAAAGGGGCTATAATTAGATTTCTCTTTACTTCTCAACTAAGAAAACTCAAATATCTCTCTCTCTTTCTCTCAAACTCTCCTTACTCTCTATCTCTCTAGATTTCTTTACTGTTTGTTGTTGGAATCGTGAATCTGAAGTTACCATGAGGATTGTGGAAGGATTCTCTACAAGTCCTATGGATCGAAATCCCATTTCAGAGATTTTCAAGTTTTGGCGAAAAATTGAGGTAAGGCTCGGTTTCATTTTTGATCCGGTAGTTTAGTAGAGAATAGTATTATGAGTATATTTTGTACTGTGATTTGTAAGTTTTGGAACTCGGTTCGCTATTTAGGGACCTTAGATTTCAGGATTTTCTATTCAAGGAAAAGGTAAGGGGAATTGTGTTTATATCGGTTATTTTTTAAATCGAACTCGGTGGAACTGTGGTTCACGGTCCTGTGTGTGTTTTGGCTACTAATTTGGGAGGATCTAACGGGAAAAACTATGAGTTTTTCATTATGATAGTTTTGGGAAAAAGGGGGCGATGGGCTGCATCTCTGGTTTTGTTGAAAAACGAGCATATATGTTGATTTATACTCGATATCATGGGATGGCCGCACCTTAACTTGTTTAAAATGTATTTGTTTGGAAAACCATGATTTAGATTACCAAATGGGTGTGGTTTGTTTGGTTGTATGAGCATGCATGTGTGTGTGATATGTTGAAATGCTAGTAGGAACGGGGTTCCGAATTGTTCCAGGTACTGAGAGTGTCCGGCTCTATATCTGAGGGCGTGTGTTTATCGCCTGCTACGTAGGCAAGAGTTTCCGACTCTATATCCGAAAGCGTGAGCCTATTCCGGCAGATCAGGCCGAAGGGTGTGGATCCACCAGTTAGCGTCGGTACGATGATATGGGAGTTAGGGACTAGCCATGTGCCGGTGACACGATGTTCGCGGGTTGACTACGGGCCAACGCAGTATGTCGTGGGTCGGCTTCGGGCCGAAGGGTGTGACGACACCGGAATTGCTGATCATGTGTATGTGTGCGTGTATGCATTGTGTAAAATTAGTACTAGACTTCATTTAACTACGTATATGTTGTATCATGATAACACTCAAATGTCACACACTGATATAACCTGTGTTTTTCCTTACTGAGAGGTGTCTCACCCCTACTGTACGTATATTTTTACAGGTCCTTTGAGTAACCGGAACTAGCGTCCTGGTATAGGGAGCATAGTGACCAGTGTAATGCGGTTAGCACTTGGGTAAGTGATAGGACTGTATTTTGGTGGGTTGCCATTTTGAGATGTATTTGGGCACCCGTTTGTACGTTTGTGATAGAGTCATGTTCTACTTTTGTATAGATTATGGTATGGTACTACATATATATATAATGACCTTTTTCGCTGCGTATATGGTTGTGTTTAGATGTGTATAGGGTGTCCGGGAACCCCATGGGGTCGGACCCTTATCTTTTGTACTGTATCTGTGGATGATTTGTATGATACAGGGACAGGTTAGATTACTTTTTCACCCTCGAGTCCCATTATTGGGTTTGGGGCGTGATAGCTTGGTATCAGAGTTAACCGGGTTGTAAGGTCTTGTAGACTTGGTTAGGCTTAGCTGTGAGTACATACCAGAGTATAGGATGTCGGATATGGGTAGAGTTGGTTGAGGGTTGTTCGGTTGCTAAACCGGGATTTGTCAACGGTATTTCATGTTTTTCCTAGAATGACGATTTTAGTAAAAGTAGGGTAGATCATTGATGGCTTTCGTGTCAGTGCGATAGGACAGACCTAAATCCCCTACATGCCCGTTCTTACGAACGGTACCAGATTAATTAAAAATTTTCCTTCAAACCAAACCTAATAAGCCTTTAAGACCGCTTCTTTCCAAAAATTGAAAAAATAAAAATACTATATAGGTATTTCCTCATAACCGGGACATATCGTACTCCGAAGAGTTCTTGCCTCCCTTTGAAATTATCGAGATTGAAGAATTGAGAAAATAGTTAGGAAAATACACCCCGGGATTTTGAAATTTTTATAAAATTTGTTATTTATATAAAATAATATCCCGGGAGGTTTTGGATTTATTTGGGGATGGAAAATGTGTGAAAATGAGTTTTCCAAGTGAAAAATATTTTTTATATTTTCCTAAGATTTTCTAGAATTTTTATGTGGTTTTTCATATATTTTTCCCCAAGATTTGAAATAACAAAAAAGCAATTAAACAAAAACAACGAAAATCAAGCTGAGAAAATTTTTATAATTTGTTTTCTAATTTTTTTTTGTATTTTCTGTGGTTTTTCTGACATTTTCATGATTTTTTTGGAATTTTATGAATTTTATACATTTAAAAAGGAATTATTTGAAATATTTAAAATAAAAGAAAAGAAGAACCGGAGTAGTCCGATTCAGGGGGCGGACCGGTCAAACCTTTTACCGGTCTGAGGGAGACCGGTTTAATGTCCCGGTGAGGACCAAGGACACACGTCATAATCGAGCGGCTGGGTGCGTTCCAGGTGTCGTTCAACGGTTGGGGAAAGGAGTTCGGATGATCATCCTGCTAAGCACAATCACAGTTGTTCCATGAAGTGGGGATCTGACGGCCATGGGCGAGTGCTTCCGGATTGGTGACGCAGCATTAATCTGAGCCGTTCGGAAGAGTATTGATCGTATGGTAGGGAAAACAAATGGGATCCACGTGCCGCCCGGTGAATGGGAGGTCTGACACTCATTATGCCCTCTGTCAACCGTGATCCTCGCCATTGGTAAAAACCAAAGCTCCAAGGGCCCTGGGTGTGACACGCTTCACCCTTGACGTGGATGGGGGGCGGACCCTACACGTGTCGGCGAGTGGAGCAAGGAACGGACATCGACGACGGCTCCCAGCTGGAGGGGATCGTGGCCGTTGAGGCACCGTGGAGATCGAGCGGCTGGGGAGGGGAGTTTTAAATAGGAGGACTGACGCTGCCTCCCTCTTTTCTTTTTTAACTCTTCTTATGTGCCTTTCAAATTACTCCCTCTTTTCTTTTTGAGTCTTTGATGATAGAATACATATTTGACCGTTTATTTTATCCTCTAATATTTTTAATAAATTTTTAAAGCACAAAATTCGAGCAACAAATTTCAATAGTGTACAACTATTAAAAAATAAATAAATAAAAGTCCCGCATAGTACTTGCAATATGGCTAAGTTTATGACGTCAACATAATCAAGATCAGGCTCATAGTATTTTTAATTATATTTTTTAAAAATATAATTTTTTAAATATTAAATTTAAATTTATGTAAAATAAAAAAAAATTTAATATAATTTTATGTTATATTTTACCTATATAAATTCAAAATTCATACTTCCAAATTTAAGAAATATTCGCTTTATTCATATGATCAGGAAAAATTAAATTATAAAAAACAAAAACATTAATTTTTTATGTGTCAATATTAAATTTTAATTTTAATTTTGATAATAAAGTTCTAAAAATTGACAAATAAGTTTTTTCTGAAATTTTCTTATGAGAATGCTATAAAAAAATTATGTAAAATCTCGTGTATTCGATTCTCAAAATTTAAACATTAAAGAATAAGCAATTTATTTTAAGAATCTTTTTTAAGTTGAAAAATTATGTATACGAAGAAAAATTATTTTTTAAGAAAAAGTAAAAAAGAAAGTAAAGCATATGATAAATTAATGAAAATGTATAATTTTATATAGTTAACATTTAATTTTATTAACAATTTTTTTTATAATATTTAATACAAACAGAAAATATAATAAAATAATTTATTTTTATTTTTAGAACAAAGTGCTTGAGAGACGGAGAGGCGTGGGAGGCAGCGGCCGTGGTTTGAAAGGCACATAGAAGCAGAAGAGTTAAAAAAGAAAAGAGGGAGGCAGCGGCTGATGAGGAAAAAGGACGTGACGTATCGCAGGTCGCGTCAGAGAATCAATCTGACATTTTGAATTTGAAGGCAGGTGCATATTAAACTCTCTCCACTCACGTGTCATAAGCAGACAGGATTCGGATTTTGGCGCAATAATTGAATCACACCTACGCCTCTTCAATCAAAAATTAGACAGTGAGTGGTCCCCTGCCTCGAGCCTCTGCATATTTTGCTCTCTGAACAGCTTCGGGTCTGTGCTGGGTTTTGTTGTTATGTTGCAGATTCTGGTTGGGTTTTGGGGATATTGTGTTTCTCTGCAAACGGAGATGGAGGGGTGAGAGGTGAGCTCTCATCCGATTCCTTCCTCTGTTCTCTTTCTTTGTTTAATTTCTCAAATTCACAGAGAGGGTGGTGGGAGCTGAGGAGAGATCAAATGGGAGAAGCCTGTGAGGATTGCCGTAAGTGGGAAGAGACCATTTACTGGACCCATTTCCAGTTCATACATTTCGCTCAATTTCTAACTCAGGATTTCCACCAGCAGCTTGTAAGTTCATCACCATCTAACAAAAGTATGGTCTTCTGTGAATATTTTCGTTCATGAAAATTTATGTCTTCATTTTTCTGCAAGCGAATGGATCTAATCTGCTTCTATTCTCATCTTAATTATCGTCATGCCCATATTTGAACTTTTATGAGAAGTTCAATGTGAATAATTTTTTATTTTGTGCGGAATTGCAGACCATTCCTAAAAAATTTGCAGACTATTTCAAGGATAGTCTACCTAAGACTCTGGTTCTTAAAGGCCCAAGTGGTATTACATGGAATGTAGAATTGGTAACAAGTGGGGACTCATTGCTCCTCAAAAATGGCTGGGAAGAATTTGCGAAAGACCACTGTCTAAAAGAAAATGATTTCTTGATTTTCAGATACAGCAAGAACTCACACTTTGATGTTTTAGTATTTGAAAAACAAAGTCTATGCGAGAAGGAAGCTACGTATCTGGTTAGGAAATGTGGGCACGCTAAAGTTGAAAGTGGATGCTCGCCAAAGAGGGATGCAAAGGAGAAATCTGTGGAACTCGTTCACAACTCCTTTCACGATGATGATGATGATGATCAATGCGCTTCACCAGAGAAATCTTGGAACTCGGACAGTTTGATGCCGGAGTCGCCACGAAAGCAATCCATCTGCAAAAGGAGACGAACGACTCCAAGGACAGCTTCTTCTGTTAAACCAAATACAGCAAAGAGGATATTAAGAGGCAAAAGTTCTTCTACACATGCTGCAGGAAAAGAGGCCGAAAGCTGTAAGTTTTTCTCTTAACTATTGAAATTTGGAGCATTCTTGTTCTTTCTGTGTTATCCTTTTGAAATGAATACTATTTCTCATTGAAAAGTTTAGTTTATAGCTTGATGCCCAGATTTTGGGGTATTTTGTGGGTGGTGGGTTTTATGTTTTTTGTGACCTATACAGCAAAGAGGATATTAAGATGCAAAAGTTCTTCCACACAAGCTGCAGGAAAAAAGGCCGAAAGCTGTAAGTTTTTCTTTTAACTATGGAAATTTGGAGCATTCTTGTTCTTTCTGTGTTATCCTTTTGGAATGAAAACTATTTCTCATTGATAAGTTTAGTTTATAGTTTGATTCCCTGATTTTTGGGGTATTTTGTTGGTGGTGGGTTTTTTATTTTTTGTGACCTATTTTAGAGTTTGAAACGTATATATGCTTGTTTTGTCTTCCAATTTTCTTGTTCACAGGCGATTCCGATGGCAGACAAATAACCATCAATAAAAATCAAGCGAATAATGTGCAATACATATCGAATAGGCGATCTGTCACCGAAGACGAGAAAGAGAAGGCCTTGCAAGCGGCACTATCAGCACCCCACAAAGGGGGTTTTGCAGTAGTTATGCGACCCAGCATGGTATACAAGAGATTTTTTATGGTAAGTTTTTTGTGCAATTTGTAGTAGTTATGCGACCCACCATGGTATACAAGAGATTTTTTTATGATAAGTTGTTTGTGCAATTCCCTTATTTGGGAGGAGTTACCAAGTTTACCGCATCATTCACAGACTAAACCAATAAAACAATCATAATTCATAGACTAGATAACATAAATAAACCCATGATTAACTGTCTACCTCTTTGTTTTTCTTTTTCACTTTTTTCATAACTAAAGCACTAGAAGCCCAAGGGGGAGATTTTTTTTTTTGTCTGTAGATGCGTAAGATTCAATCATTGGGACGATTGGACAATGTTGAGGTTGTCTTCATGAGTTAATGTGTTTGTGGAATTGCTTCATGCAGGGGATGCCATGGGAATGGGTGACTAGGAATCTCTGGCATGATAAACAAGATGTGATTCTCCGTCACAAAGACGGCACATGGCCTGCCAAATATTATGCCTATGAATCTTCTGCAGGGCTGGCTGGTGGGTGGAGGCATTTTGCTGTAGAAAATAACTTGGAAGAATTCGACGTGTGTCTCTTTGAGCTCGGTAGCCAGCTGAAAGATGCTGTGGTCTTGGATGTTCGCATCTTTCGGGTTGTCGAAGACGTGGTACCACTTATGCGCTTTCCTTCTCCCTAGGAATGTGGAAGGCTATCTTAAGTTGCTAGGAAAAGGATCTTGTAGGGCATCCTTAACTTGCTTATGTCTTGGTATGCATGTTGGTGAAAGCTGGGGTATGTAAATATCGCCTGTTTTGGTGATTTCTGTGCTACTTTTTGGACTAATGTTTTGCTCCCCTTAGGCTTTCACTGCTAACAGCTTGTTTATGTTAATGGTAGATTTTGTGGTTCTTGTTCTTGCTTCATCCCTTCATGGGTGAATTAGAGGATTTTGGTGATCCTATTATCTGTCATCTTATTCTTAATTTGGGAAATCAACAAGTTAATTACCATTCCGGTCTTGAATGATCTCTAGGGTTTGGAAAATTGGGTGTTCCTTTTAATTAGGGAATGGGTCTATAGTGACTCTTTACCATTGGATTCATGCCAAATGTTAGATCTTCACACAACGTCCTTCATGCCAGTAATATATACATCTCCCACTATTCTCTTCAGCAGTTTGATTGGGATTAATTGAACTTGAAAGGTTTCTCCCCCCAATCTTTGCTCCACCTCAGCAACAATCTCACAGTGCAGATCTACATGCTGTTGTGATCGGTGAGGCCTTAGAGCATTCTATGTTGCAAGCAATCCAAATGAATCTTTCCAATATATGGATGAAAAAGGTCAATTGAATTTACTTGGTTTTTTTGAGGGGTATGGTTTCATCTGATTGAACTCTTTTTTTTCTTCTGTTAATTAAATTAATTTTTACGCGTGGATTGAGTAATTGAATTAGTTTTGTATTTTACTTGCAAAAAATTTAATTACTTGCAACATAATACTTTCTAAAATATGTGAGAATTGATCGATCACCGCCCTCTTGCCCTTCTATGAGTATCATATGTAGTAGTACGAAGTACGAATCATATCTTTTTTTCATGCAATATCTTCAATAATCTTTAGTGAGTCAATATTGCTCTATCAACTCAACTATCATCAAAGCATTCAGCCATTCATACTAACCTATGAAGCATGCTGCTTGTTCTTGTGTGCTCATATGCATGTCTGCATGTGTGGAGTCGTGTAGCTTGACATTTCTATGATTAGTTAGTTAATTGTTGCTTGTTCTTTTTCTTTGTTGAGTATGAAATGCTCAACACATTGCAGTATAAATCTAGCTTAAGGGTGTCTTTGCCTCGCAAGCTAAGATTTTGTAGGATTGATTGAGACTTAATATATAGGATTGGAGCTGCAATGATGATGTCAATTTAGTTTGCCATTTGGAATAGAATATTCTTCCATTTTTATTTGTATGCAAAATGTATTGGCTTGAGATGGGCAAAGGGGGAGGGGAGGGGGACCAACTGTCATACCCTTTACTTTTGCTCCGCCAAGCATAATTGTTTAACCAAACCCAGTCACCTATTCTTACATCCAGCATATACTAGGGAAACTTCAATTTATAAGAGTATGGATTAGGCCCAAAACCCGTGAGGCACCTTTTTTAGAGTAATTCATTTGGCAAAAATAGACAATGCTTGGCCCAAGTTGGGTTAAAATCATCACATTTGATATTATTTTCAGCCAATTTGCCCAATCGGCTTATGCCTTTCTCGTCTATCATGCAAAATTATCTAGCGTGCTCGGTGGGAACCCAATCATTATTTAATATTTTAATACTAAAAAATCAAAAAAGGAAAAAACTCTAGCTTATTACTATACAAATAAAATTAAATTAAAATATAAATATAAAATATAAAATAATGTAAACTTTCTTTTTACACGTCTGTATTAAGAATAATTTTCACTTTTCAAAAGTTAATATAGTTAGAGATTTACTTCATAATTCTTATCAATTAATATATAGTTTTATAATTTTAAATTAAGAGTTAATCTTTTAATAAGTTTTATCTAGTAAAAGTTGTTAAAAAATTAGGAATAGCTTTTTTTGTTTGCATTAATATTTATTCTCACTAAAAGCTTAAATTTTAAAAATATATTAAAAAATTATTTGCATTTTTTGTACGATATCTTATGAAATTTATACCAAGTTTTATTTCTTAAATAATCTTTGCGAGGTGAATATTATAAAATTATAGAGAAAATTTAATTTGACATTCCATAAATAAATTAGACTAGTAATGCATATTTTTTTTTTGGGTAACGCCGGGTATCCACAGCCGTCAACGCGCATCCGTTTTACGGTCCGCACACACCAGCATGTGATTAATCCCACGCCCTGTAGCAGGAGCCCCACCCACCACAGAGAAGTAATTCAGGCGCCCGCTGCAGGAATCGAATCCGGGATGCCAGGATTAAGCTCACCTCGTGAAAGGAAATCCCGGAGTCCGCCCTTGCCAACTGAGCTCAGCCCTGAGGGCTGGTAATGCATATTTGTATGTATGCATAATCGTTGTAGACACCCCAATTTGTATGAGGATACAAAAAAAAATGCAGAGAAAAAGAAAAAATATTTTTACATTGGAAAATTTTAAAATAAAATAAAATGAATGGAAGAGGGCCAAGTGTGTGGAAGGATGATCATTTTGTTTTTGGAACTCAAGATCCATGCAGGAATGCATGCAAATACCTTTTCTTGTAATTTCAATTGGATGATGACACATTGACACCTTTTTTTAACTTGATGATAGATAATATATATATATATATATATATATGTAATATAAAAAGATTTTCTTTTTTTCCTTTTTTTTATATGGCGTAAATTTCTTGTATGTGAAAATAAAGTGTTTTAAGAGTGAATCGCAAAATAATAATAATAATATTATTATTATTATTATTATTATAATGAAGCAGAGACATAATAGGTATCACAATAAATAAATTTAATGTTTATTTTCCTTCTCAAGCTTTTATAGCATAGAGACTAGATAGATGCACGTGCATTGCACGTGGGAGATTGTTTTTCAAATTATTAAATGAAAATAAATCCAAATATTATTTTATCAAATAGATTTGTGTGTTTAAATTCAAATTATAATTTTTTTTTTTCATTCTTGAGACTAAATTATTATGAAAGATCATGATATAAAAAGCATCATAATTTATGTGTAGACCAAAATTGTTTGAAATATTGGATTAAGCATTTGACAGTTTTAAGAGGGGCAAAAAAGGAGGCAAAAAATTATACATGATTGTCTAATTATGTAAGGATGTGGTCTTTTTGTAATCCAAATTTTAGAAGTATCCGCGTTTATAATTTCAGTTAGTGACTAATGACTTCTCTCTAACTGTGGTAATCTATATAGGCACCCCAAATTATACAAAAAATAAAAGAAAATAGACTTTTTTTTTATTTCATACAAAAATACAAACAAAAAAAGAGAAATATAGAAAAAAAATACATTTTACATTGGAAATTTTATTATAAAAAAAAAAAAAAAGGAAAAATGGAAAGTGCGCCAACAATCTTGAGTATTTTATTTGAAATTACAAATAAAATAAAATAAAATAAAAGGCATGTGCAAAAATCAAAATAAAACTAATTTGTTAAATCAAGTTGATTAACCAAATTTATTTTTCAATCAAGCTTAATTGGCAAAACAATTTTAAATTTTGATTTTTATATATGTCTTTTATTTTATTTTATTTGCAAGTTCAAATAAAATACTCAATATTGCTGGCCCACTTTCAATTTTTTCCTTTTTCTTTTTCTTTTTATATATTTCTCTTTTTCTAGTTTGTGTTTTTGTATGAAATTAAAATATAAAAAAAACTCTATTTTTTTTTTTTTGTTGTATAAGATCTCAGACAATTTAGGGTGTTTACAGCTATTCCTCTTTATAGGTTTGCTACTAAAGATGAAAAAAGATGTATTTTCTCATCTTTTAGTAACAAATCTATAAAGACAAAATACACTAATTTTAAACTGGGTCTTATATAACAAAAACTCCTACAAAATAAAATATATGAATTTACGAAGATGCATGGATTATGAGGCAAATTCATAGACTTATAAGGTAAGGTGTAAAATGCTCTTATTAATGGGAAAGATTACTACCACGGGACTAGAAATCATGCCGTGAATGACAAGGATACCTCGCAAATTTGGATGGAAATGACTGCTCATGTTCAAGAACTAATGTCACATGTCACTGAAATAGTCAAAATAACTTGGATGAGACTTATCGGATTCGAGAACTATAAATGCCAAAACCCTTTGATGCAGTCAAAACAATTTGAATGAGATAGTGGTTAGTACAAGTTGAAGATTGTAATAACCCCAAAAAATTATATAGAAGATTAGTGGAGTGATTTCAAAAAAAATTTTAATTAATTAATTAATTAATCTGATTTTTAAAAAAAGAAAAAATAATAATTAAAATTTATTTTTATTTTTTTAATAAACTATATTATTATTAATATTAATTAAATATATTATTATTATTATTATTATTTTCTTGAAGCTAGAAGCTTCAGGAGATTTAGTTTTTTCTTTTAATTTTTTGTTCTTTTCTTCTTCTTCTTCTTCTTTTCTTCTTTTCCTACGTGCGCAGGTCCTCTCTCTCTTCTCTCATTCTCTCTCCCGCTCTCCTCGATTTCGTGGCGGATTTTCGCCCAATCGAAAATCGAAAGATACTGCTGCACTCCATTCTCTGCTACCGTCATTTTTACCGGAGTGGATCGGTGCTAGGAGCGGCGTAAACGTATCTCTTGGGGTAAGAAAATTTTCCTTTTTTCTTTAATTTCTTGCAAATTATAAGTTCAATTGACAAACAGACACCACCATGAGAATTTAGGGATAATTCTCTACAAGTCTAGTGGGACGAAATTCTCATGAGAGCGTCGTAGGCAAAACCCCAAATTTGGGATACGGGACTTATTAAGGGGCTTATTTTTAATTAATTATGATTAATTTAAAAATATTAAAATGTTGAGCATCTGGAGTTGAAGTAGGATTTATGAAATTTATGGCCCAGGTGAGCGCCGCGAGTTTAATTTTGGGACCCGCAGGTAAAATTCAGAAAAATTAAGTGGGGCTGTTAAATGTTAGTTTAAATATTAATTTGAGGTATATGGAGCCTAAGGAAGGTTAGATGAGTATTATTTTGGAGAAATAGATTAATTAATCTGGGGAAAATGCAAATTTCAAGAGTTGAATTTTGGGCGCCAAGGGAGTAGGATTTGGGGTTTTAGCGAGACTCTCAGTAAGCCAGGTAAGAGGAATAAATTATAGCAGTATTTTTAGAATTTCTATTTAAATTAATATGTGAAAATGTGCTTATGATATTTTGTCTAGAAATTATTACGATATAAATATCAAATAAATTGTGTGGCATTTGATTGATTTTAAATTGTGACGTTTTGGAGTGTGAAAATAATATGTTATGAATATTAGATGAAAATTGTGTGGCACATGACATATGTTAAAAAATGTGAAATATAACGATGAATATTTTCTGAGAAAATATTGAAATGAGAATGATTGATGTGATTAGTGAAAAATAATGAAATGTGGCATTTATTTGTGAATGGAAATTATTTGCATGAGAAATGAGTTTGTGCAAATTATTGATATGAGTATTTTGGAAAAATGTGAAAAATATGTGAAATATGATATATGTTGTTACGAGATGATGAAATGTGCACGGAAAATGATGAGAATATTTATATTGAACTGAATTGTGATATACTGAAATATGATTGATGAAATGTCAATACCATATAATGATTGCGGGTATGTGGTAGTAAACCCTGTTGGATGGTTATGATATTGAGCACAGTACCGTTGCTAATGGTGTTAGTGCAACCACACGAACTCTTGGAACATGTGGCGTGACAGTCGACTGAGCCATTTTGTAGGGTTGTTGGGCCCCCTAAGTCCGGATCAGGGTTATAGGTCGGCTAGTCGTACTACAGACGCGATATGTGATATGATATTTGATATAACCGGGTCGGTCAACAGCAATTAGATCCAGCCTTTAGGCCACACAACCTTGACCATGGGAGGAAGTATGACGTGGATAAAAAGATTCTCAGGGTGGCCATGAGTTACAGACGCGATGTTGGTATTTGATACCGAGGATACTTATGAGCCAGAAAGTAAAATGAAAATGAAAAGTAAAAGAATTATAAAATTTGCTAAAATGAGGAATTAAAGAAAGAATGGAAATTGAGAAATAAAGAATGATAAAATATGATAAATGAACTCTGTGAGTTAATGACATAAATAATTGAGGCGAAGTGAAACTCTCCGCCTGAGGGCTTACTGAGTAAGATGAGTGCCCTGATGGGTATCAGATGTAGCCATACCCTACTGCATAACGTGTTAGGGCAGAGGGAAGCTACCTATATGGGCGGGTAATCTTCCCTATTCTCAAAAACTTCGCGAGTAAATATGTGTTGGAAATCATTGAATTTGAAAAATGGTTTTAAAGCTTATAAAAGCTTGTGTTGTATATTTTTATATGACTATGAGAATATATTTGTCAGTATATTTTCTCAAGTGAAATGATGATTTGAAAAGTAAAGTGTATTATAATTGTACTCAAATGGCCACACACTGTAAATAAATTATTCCTTCTTACTGAGATGTGTCTCACCCGATTTATCTAAATTTTTTAGGGAACAGAGATAAATCGAGTGATAGAACTCCATTATCATAGGGAGCTGGGACCCTAACACACACAGGGTGAGTTTTTGGTGGACTAGGGAGGTGTGATTGCCTAGGGTCATATTGTTTTTGAGTATGAGATAGTATTGTGTAAATATGTATGTTAGTACTCTGGATATTGTATTCTGGATGATATGAACATACTGTCTTCCGCTGTTAGATTTTATAAATAAAATAACTTTTTACCCGGTACCCAGTGCGGGTCAAGTTGTATGAATGATAGTAGGATTGTAGACGTGACCGATTTATGGATGTTGTGGATGACGTGTGAATATTTCATTAATTTATTTATTATAAAAAAATTGTATGAAAATCGGGGCGTCACAAAGATGATTACTCATATTTGGGAACTCTAAACGTCGCAAACCTCCGATATAGATAGAGCATTTTGAATGAGATTATTCAAACTTTGGGAACTATAATTGCCGCAAACATCTGAAATGGTCAACACAAATTGAAGATGATTGTTCGGATAATTAACCTCTGAGATAGCCATAACATTTATTCAGACTCTAGGAACTATAATCGTCCCAAACGTTTGAAATGGTCAAAATAAACTAAAGACGACTATTCAGATACTTAACCTTCGAGGTAGCCAGACTATTCGGATACTTAACCTTCGAGATAGCTAAAGCATTTGAAGATGACTAATCAGATTCCTTAACCTTCGAGATAACCTGACTATTCGGATACTGTTAGCTTTATCGTGATCCCAAGAGGTGGGGTGAATTGGTATTTTTAAAATTTATCTCCTAAGTATTCCTCCTAACAGTCGTATATTCACAAGTCTATGGTCAATCTAGTGTAAGTAATATAAATATATCAAAAATTAAGTAAAGCAGTTTAATTACTCACACATGCACCAGAAAGCAATAAAGAGAGTGTGACATGCAGATATGTTATTGAGATTCGGCCAACTGCCTACGTCCCCGCCTTGGCTAACCAGCACAAGGATTATCACAATAACTTGCTCACTTAAATGGGTGGAGCGGCACCTATACAAACTAGGTCAATTAGCACAGGCTAACCTCAACCTTTACACTAATCCTTACCGGGCTGGATTACCGCCCCCTCAGGCCACGCCTGGAATCTCTCAGATATACAATCAAAAGGTACAATATAAGGGTGCTTTCACGTAAAGCAGATTTGTACCCCAAATGCGCACAATCACAAACACCATAGATGATTTAAAATGTAAACTTAGTGTGGTATTGATAGTTCAACTCTCAAAGATATTCTCTATCAGTGTAGTGAGTACGTGAGAGTATCAATAACAATATGTGTATTTCAAAATGTTGCAATAAAATGTGTTCACATAGAATATCAAGCAAGCCTCAAGAATATCAATCAGTAGAATATCTCAATCACATGAATATGTATATGCTTGGATTGTAAAATAGATAATCTTTGTATCCAGCAAATGATATTGAATAAATATTGCCACAAAGATTAATGTAACAAACATAAATATCTTTTCACAAATAGTTCAATAAAGATTCCACAAGATATTTGAGTAAGTTTGAAAATGTTCTTGCAAACCAAAAACAAATACAAACTTCCAAAGATATTGCAATGAGAATGCAATACTCGGAAGTTCACCACAGGCCTTCTTAGGGTAGGCTTATTAGAAAAGCCTCCTAAAAATGCTCAGGTTATGCTCTCGTAAAATCGATTTTAAGTACTCACAAAATGAGAGAGCAAACCTCTAAATGAACACACTCAATACACTTACAAATGATACAAGGAAGTGAGGAAGGTAAGTTTGAGTGGATTTGAAAATAGTACGAGCAGTAGAGGGTATTTTTCTTGAGAGAGAAATTTGATTTTTGTTTTGCTAATTGATTCTTAATTCTCCCAAATAAAAGGGTATATATAGACATACTAGAATTTTTGACCGTTGGAGACCTATTAGGGATTGTTAGAAAAGTTTAATGACATTTAAAACATTTTAACCCTGTTTACAAATTTTAACTGCGGTAAAAAATTAGGAACAACTCGAGAGGTCTAGTCGATCAGAAATGTTTTGGTCGACCAGGTCTCATATAGTTCAGTCGACCAGGGGGATTTTGAACTAAAGGCTCGGTCGACCAGGAGAAAATGATTTTTCAAATCTCCGAGGTTCGGTCAACCAGACCATTTTGAACTGGCTAGTTCGGTCGACCAGACTGCTGGAAATTTTCCTGAGGACCCTCGGTCGACTACAAAAATGGCACGGTCAACCGGATAGTCAAAATGTTGACTCAGGGAGGTTTCAATCGACCGGGGCTTTTTGAACAACTTAAGTCGGTTGACCAGGACCTTGGTCAACTATTGACCCAGGTTCGATTCAATCGACTAGGCCAAAATGAACTATGTTGGTCGGTCGACCGAAAGTGCACAAAGTGTGCATTTCGGTCCTGTTTCGAAACATACAAACCTTATTCAAGTGCTTAACAAACATATGTGCAAATGTATGTGTCCTAGGGTCATTTATGTTTAAAATTAAGACACCAAAAAAGTCCGGTGTCGGTCGATCGAAGGGAAAACCTTAAGGTCATTTTAGGCTATATTTTGGTTTAAGCTTACATAATAAACCATGCATGTGTTATGTGTGCTTATTACAAACCAAATATCCTAATTACTATTAGAGACCAATTTGACCACTAAATATATATTACAATTGAGAACATAAATTTGTCTTAAAGCTTTGAGCTTTCACGTGCCATCAATGTATCTGCTAATATAAACCTGCACATGAACTAGATATTTATTAAATACAGGAGTATTTGTCATTATCAAATCGGGCGTGACCTATAAGGTCAACAGATACTTAACCTCCGATATAGCCAGATTATTCAAATGCTTAACCTCTAAGATAGCCAAAGCATTTTTCTTTGAAGATGACTATTCGAATACTTAACATCTGAGACAGCCAGAACATTTGAAAATGACTATTCAGATACTTAACCTTTAATATAGTCCGAGCATTTGAAGATGACAATTCAGATACTTAACCTCCGAGATAACCAGAGTATTTTTCTTCGAAGATGACTATTCAGACACTTAACCTCTGAGATAACCAAAGCATTTGAAAATGACTATTCAGATACTTAATCTCCGATATAGCCAGACTATTCGGATACTTAACCTCCGAGATAGCCAAAGCATTTTTCTTCGAAGATGACTATTTAGATACTTAATCTCTAAGATAGCCAGAACATTTTTCTTTGAAGATGACTATTAGGATACTTAACCTCTGAGATAGCCGGAGCATTTTTCTTTGTAAATGACTATTTGAATAATTAACCTCTGAGATAGTCAGATTATTCGGATACTTAACCTCCGAGATAACCAAAGCATTTTTCTTCGAAGATGACTATTCAAACACTTAACCTCCGAGATAGCTAGACTATTTGGATACTTAACCTTTAAGATAATCAGAACATTTCTCTTCTAAGATTACTATTTGGATACTTAACCTTCGAGATAGTCAGAGCATTTGAATATGACTGTTTGGATTTGGAGACTAATGCCCCAAGTATCATGAAATGGACTGAACAATTTGGAAATTACTACCAAGATTTGGGATGCCCCATGCCCTTGGTAGAACGCAAACCATTATGATGTATGAAAGATAAATGAATTGGATGGGTAAGAATTGGTTTGAACAAAATTTTCACATGAAAACTTATATGATATGATGATCATGATGATGCATGATATGAGAACATCTCCTAACTATACTCATGCCATGATTTTTACAAAATGCAGATGAATGGATGCAATGCATGTAATGCATGAAGATGCATGAACCTCCCTCTTCAAATATGCCAATACCCTATCTTATCAATTGACGAGACTCTGATATTTAGCTCATGCGTGTCTCCATCTCCCTCACCAATTTTAATCTAGAAAACTCATGCTTTATTAATGATGCCACAATATTCCTTAGCAGAAGATATCAATCACAACCTCTAATTTGACATGTCGTGTCGCGCCCCGATCCCGCCAAGTGGGGCTCAGGGTGTGATGTGATCCAATCACCCGTTTCTGATACCATATCCTCAATCATTCAGCAGAAAAATAAATAAACATCCTTAATAATATACTAGAGTTCCATGTAAACATAAAAAAAAAAAAAAAAAATCTCCCAACATAAAGTATCCATATATACATCTTAAAAAACCAGAAAACATAAACCCAAATATACATCCAAGATCTGTACCCTCTCACAAAAATGTTATGCCAACAAAATCAACCCCGAGCTCTCTAAGCTCGACCACGGGGAGGTCCTGATAAAGATGAATCATATAACGGGTGAGACACGTCTCAGTAAGATGGAAGATTAATGTCAGTGTGTGGTTATCATGAGTTTAGTGTATACAAAACATCATCAATTGTTAATTAACCATAGTTATAGAACCATTCTCAGACAATACCCACTCACACACACAATTATTTATAAGCAAAAGTTCCTGAGGATAGGAGAGATTACACGCCCATACATGTAGTTCCCCTCTGCTTTAGTACATTATGCAACTTGGTATGGCTACAACTGATACCTATTAGGGCACTCGCCTTTCTCAGCAAGCCCTCGGGCTGAGAGTTTGCTTTGCCCAAAATACATATAATACTATTATACATACACACACACACACAATTATTTATAAGCGAAAGTTCCTGAGGATATGAGAGATTACACGCCCATGCATATAGCTCCCCTCTGCTCTAATACGTTATGCAACCTGGTATGGCTACAACTGATACTTATCAGGGCACTCGCCTTTCTTAGCAAGCCCTCAAGCGGAGAGTTTACTTCGCCCCAAATACATATAATACTACTATATTTAATACATTTAATACTTTGTTACTTTACTCTGTATGTTGTTATCTTTGTAAAACCCAACTCTTCATAATCTCTATTTTCACCTGCTCTGTTCTCCTATCACATACTTTGTTATCACATTTCACATCCTCTGTCTTCATATATTTTGTATTCACATACACTGTTCTGTATTTACATGTACTATTTTGTCTATACTCTGTTATCATATTTCACATCCTCTATCTTCATATATTCTGTATTTACTTACATTGTTCTGCATTTACATGCACTGCTTTGTTATACTCTATTTAAATCTACAGATATAAATTTAGAACTCACTTTCAGATGGATAAAAACCGACATGCTCCCCCCCATGACGGATTGTGCGGCTTGAGGCTAGACTTAACCCTAGTCAGCCCACCAGAGTTAAATCAATTCCCAACTTTTTAGTCTGCTAGTCTGATTGGCTTTCCCATGCTGGTCTAGACTCAAAGGGGAACTCTACCCTTCACAACTCAATCGACTATTCAATACCAACACTATCTCTAAGACGTGTGGTTGCACTAAACTCTCCATAACTCTTGCAACGGTACTGTGCATACTATGGTCCACCGGAGTTCTCAAACCATACATTGAAAATTTAACATTAATATTCTGCTCTGATTAAACAATTGTAAATACAATATAATCCCAACGCATTTCAGTATTTCAACATATTATACATATTTTATAACTTAATACAGTATTTTCATTTTTCCTCATGTCACACGATTTGAATAATACACATATTTATATAACTACTGAAATAATAAATCAATCTATGTTCATTATCTGCTTTATTGAAAATAGGTTAAATTATCTCCACAATTTATCTAATACTCAAAATAAGAGTTAGTAAGAAAAATGGAGATAATTAACCCTACTCACTTTGACCAATTTTAGAAAATATAAAACAATTCCAACTAATCATTTCAATCAATCAAATTATCTAGAAAATCCATTACTTAAATCTTTTAGCCTTTTTCTTTACTTTAATCGGTTCATTTTCAAAAGTAACAGTTATTAACACAACCCTAGGCTCAAAACCCTCTATTTAAACGATTGGCTTTCAAAACTTGCATGATAATCATATACATACACATATAATTTCCATTTTAACAGGTAGAATTTACAAAACAACTGACTTAATCTATTCCCCTTACCTTATTCACCAAGACTGTGCCTATAAAATTCCTAAACTGACGCCTATGACATTCAGAACACAAACCTTGTAACCATATATTTCAGTATAATCAGCTAAGTCCTAGAATAATAATTATTTTAATATCCCTAGGCTCACACACTCCCATTAACCATTTAAATTCTAAAAACCAGGTGGGGGGGGGGGGGGTATGATCCACTTCCTATATTTAAATTTAATCTCTAACATATTAAAAAAATACTAATACGATCAAATCCCCGCAGTTTAATCTAATTTTAAAATATTCCCAGAATTCTAATTTAATCAAATCCCTACAATTTAACTTAATTCCAAAATGTTCCCTAAAAATTCTATTTAATTAAATTCCTGCAGTTTAATTTAATCCCAAGAATATCTCCAAAATTCCAATATAATCCATTCCCTACAATTTAACTTATTCTCAAAGCACTCCAAAAAATCTAATATAATTAAATACTACAATTTAATAATTTAACTACAATTTAATTGGTTAAATTTTAAAACAGATCACATAATTTGTACTCCTCATCTTAGCCTCGGAGTGGTATTTGAAAAGCCCAGTTCAAAAATTTACTTCGCTAGACTTGTAGACGAACGCTCCTAGATCATCGTGGTGGTTTCTGATCGTCAGTTTTGCTAAAGATTGGGGAGAAATTGAAGAGAGAAAGTGAGTTTACTTTATCCCAGGAGTGGTGCCTATGACGCTCCTATGACAAATCCACTCTAGTTAAAATGTTTGTGGTGGATAATGGAAACCTGGGGTATTTTCCGTTCTTCAATTGGCGCACGTTTGGCCAAGGAAATCGAGGAGAAAGAGAAAGAGAGAGAGACGTGGCGGAGGAGAGCTAAAGAGAGCACAAAGAAGCTCTCTGTAAATCAAATTTCACGTTCCTGAATCATCGGGAAACTTTTTGTTGACTTTGGTGTATTCCCAAGAGCGAGGGTGAATTGGAAATTTAAAAATTTATCGCCTAGGTTAAACTATTCAGCAGCAGTATATACACAACCTAGGGTTTGTCTATGCAATTTCAAATGCGCAGATAAATATAATGTGTAGAAATTAAATCATGCACAACATTCACAGACAATTGAGAATAACATATATGTGTAGTAAACATAAAGTGTTGAAGTGTAAAGTACACACACAATATGTTATCGGGGTTTGGCCAAGACTACCTACGTCCCTGCCTTAACTCACAAGCACAAAGATTCCACTATAGGCTCACTTCACGAGTGGAGCGGCACTATTTACAACCAGGTCAATTAACGGGGTTGACCTCAACCTACAACTACACCTTACCAAGATGGTGCACCTAACTTTCCTAATAGGATCTAAGCCAATCTGAGACTATTCAACAGAGCTAGTCTCCCTCTTCAGGCCCACGCCTAGAATACAATCAATTACAATACAAGATGTGTACAAAATATGTGCTTCTCAACCAAGCAAATTTGTACTAGTATTAATCAACGCACACCAATAATGTAAGACCTATAAGCTCAATGGTGTATGTGTGCAATCAACACTCAGAATAATGATTATCTTAAATCGAGCACAAGAATGTATCAACAAGCTAATCTTTGAAACTATTTAAAGATAAAATCTCAATCACAGTTTAGGGTTTCAAAGATTTATACCAATAGAAACTTAGAATATCTCAAAAATAATTTTCTCAATATCAAGGCACAAGAAGATATTCAAATATGAGCTTGTAAAAATATTTTTGCACACACAAAAATATAAGCCCAATGAGTCTTGCAATAATAATGCAAAGACTCATTTAGTTATAAGATTTTTCCCACACAAAGATTTATCAAATAAAATCAGGGGAAAATTTTTTGCTTAACTCTCAATCCAAAATCAAACAAACAATATGAGAGTATAAGCTAGTGTAGGATCTCTCAAAATACTCTCACTCAAAAGGATTTTGCAATAGAATGATCAATGGAAGAGTATTTTGCTTAGTATGGGAAGATAGAACTCTCAAAATTTTAGAGGAAATTTTAGCTAATTAAATCTCTAATCTCTTCTTAATATTTGCAAATAAAGACATATATATAGCCTTCAACAAAAATATAATTGTTAGGACACAAAGAGTATTATTAAATTTGTTTAATGAATTTTAAAACCAATTTACCCTTAATTAACCAGAATTACCGTGGTTAAAAATTAAGCAACCCGAGAGTTTTGGTCGCCCAGACTCTAGGTTCGGTCGCCCGAACACTCACAATAGGAAAAGACAATTTTGAAGTTCGAGTGCCCGGTGAGAACTTAGGGTGGTTGAACCAAGACAATTTTCATTCTGTCCGAGGTTTAGTCGCCTAAACCAGAGTTCAGCTTACCGAACTTCCAAGTTTGGTTGCCCGAGGATAAAAATGAACTATAAGTTTGGGCGCTCGGGGACGATGGAAAATTACATTGTACAAGTTCGGTCGACCATGGATACTCAAGTAATTTGAGTTCGATCGCCCGAATCCAGGCCAACTTTTTGACCGGTCCACAGTTCGGTCGACCGAGACAATTTGACTTGCCTGGTTCGGTCGCCCGAAGCCTCACTATTTTCATACCTTAAGTCCTGTTTTAATTCAAAAGTCTCCCCTGATTGCATTTGTGATAATGGGGACTTTCCTAAGTGTTTGTGCAAGGACCTAAGGTCTTTTCTAAAGTTTTAGGCATTTTAACTTAGCCTAAAAAACCTGGCATCAGTCGATCGCTTGTGTAAAGACCCGAAGAATTATAGTATTTAAATAATAAAAAGAGGGAGAAAATAAAATTTTAAAGGGGGCCACAGCAGGATCTCGTCGACAAACGCGAAGAGTTCGTCGACGAAACAGCTTATTGGGATCGTCGACGGGGGGCACGTGTCTTGTCAACAAGAAATTACCGAGAGGACTATTTGCAGGGCCTGAAATTCATTAACGATGAATAAGTGTTCATTGACGAACTCTCCACTTGGCCTCGTCGACGAAGGCTGGTGTATAAATAGGCTTAAATCCGATTTATGCAAGGAAATTTCATGCAAAACCTTTTCTCTCTCTATTGACCTTATAGGTCATGCCTGGTTTTGATTATGACAAATACTCATAATATTTTAGGGGAATTTGAGATTATGTGCAGGAACCTCAATTGTCTCGATCAAGATGCACGTAAAACAAATAAAGCTTGAAGACCAATCCTTGTTTTCAATTGTAATATATATTCAGTCGTGTAATTGGTCTGTAATAGTAAATTAGGAATTAGTTTGTAATAAGCTCACACACGTCACATGCATGATCTAATAGGTAAGTTCAAACTAATCGTAAACAAAAAATCACCTTAGAATGACCTTAGGATGGTCGACCGACACTAGACTTTTTCGGTGTCTTTAATTGGACATAAATGACCCTAGGACACTCACATTGCACCTATGAATATTAGGCACTTGATTAGGATTTGAGTGATTCAAAACTGGACCAAAATGCACACATTGTGCACTTTTGATCGACCGATCACGGCAGTTCATTCTGCCTCGGTCGACCGAAATAGGTCTGGGTCAACAGTTGACCAAGGTCCTGGTCAATGGAACCAGTGTAGTTTAAATCCCCTAGTCAACTGAAACCCTCTAAGGTCAACAAATTGACCATCAGGTTGACCGAGCCAAATTTGTATTGCAACTACTTGGTCGACCAAGGGTCCTCGGGAGAAATCTCAATTGTCTAGTCGACCAAACCATTCAGTTCAAAATGGCTTGGTCGACCGAACCTCGAAAAAATGGAAAATCACCCTTTGGACAGACACTTTCGGTCGACCGAGTCTTCAATTCAAAAGTGTCCTAGTCGACCAAATCATATGAACTCTGGTTGACCGAAATGGTTCTGGTCGACCAAACCTCTCAGGTTGCCCTGATTTTTTCTGCGGTTAAACATTTTTAAGCAGGGTTAATTAGGGTTAAAAAATCTTAAACAATATTAATAATACCCTACATGTCCTAACGACTATAATTCTTCCAATGTCTATATATAGTCTATCATTTGCTAAGATTAGTATGAGATTAGCAGATTTGATTGGGGAGAATTCTTTGAAAATCCAAAAAACCTATAATACTCATTTTTTTGCCCCCTACACTTATTCTTACCTGATCTTACTACTCAAACTTTTTTGTAAGTGTGTTTAAGTGTGGTTGTTCTATAGGTTTGCTCTCCTTGCTCTACTTGATTGATATTATTTTTATTGAGAGCAAAACCTTAAGGATTCTTAGAGGAATTTGTTAATAAGTCTATCCTAAGGAGACTTTGTTAGATCTTCTAAGATTGCACCTTCATTGCAACATCTTGAGAAGATTGTATTTGTTTTTGTTTGCAAAATCCTTTTAAAATCTTTTTCAAATATCTAGTGTGCTTTATATTGAAAAATATATTTGAAGAGATATTTGTTTATGAGATAAAAATCTTTGTTGCAATATTCATTGACTTACACATTATTTGCTGATACACAGATTAAATATATTTTGCAAACCAAGCATATACACTATTCACGTGATTGATATATTCTGCATTTTGGAATATTTGAAACTTGAGTGATATCTTTGTTTGAGCACCTTGATTGAGAACATCTTGAAATACAAAGATTACTTGTTGACACTCTTACGTATGGATTACACTAATAGAAAATACATTTGAGAGTTGAACTATTTAGACCACACTGAGCTTACATATTAAATCATATTGTGGTGTATGTAATTACGTGTATTTGGGTACATATTTGCTTTACACGAAAGCACAATCACTATACCGATATTATTTGATTGCAAAATCTGTTGTATTTCTAGGCACGGGCCTGAAGAGGGAGACTAGCCCTGGAATAGTCGCGGATTGGCTTAGACCCGGTTAGGAAAGCTAGGTGCGCCATCCTGTTAAGGCGTGTAGGTTGAGGTCAGCCCTGCTAATTGACCTGGTTAAGGTTGGGGTTAGCCTTGTGCTAATTGACTTGATTGTTATCGATGCCGCTCCACCCTTAAGTGAGCTATTAGTGGAATCCTCGGGCTTGCGAGCTAGAGGCGGGGACGTAGGCATAGTTGGCCGAACCCCGATAACCTATCGTGTGTTTGTTCATATTTCCGCACTTTATATTTACCGCACGTGTACGTTATTACGTGAATGATGTGCTTGTTTTAAATTTCTGTATAGTATATTTATCGGGGTATTTAGAATTGCGTAAAAAGACCCTAGGTTGTAATATTCAGTTAACATCTAGTTCAACCTAGAAGAAAAATTTAAAATTCCAATTCACCCCCCCTCTTGGGAATACACCAATTCTAGCACTCTCTCCAAACTTCGCACTCCCTCACCTTCTTTCTAGCTTTTTGGCTTGGTTCTTCACCGGATCGCCGATTCGAAACCGTCACGCTACTCCTAGGAAGTTTCTTTTCATTTCTGCAAAAGTGGATCGTTAGTTGTGCCAACTTGGGCATTATCTCAAAATTTGGGTAAGTTAGTTAATATCAATTTTATTGGGTATTTGGTATTTATGGAGTGAGGAGAATATGTTAGGAAAGATAATAATGAAATTTTATTGGGAAACATGTTAATTTCAGGGTGTTGTGCTGGGAACACTGCAGGTGTAGGATTGGGTGCTTTGTGGGCTTCTCAGTAAGCCAGTTAAGGGATAAACAAAGTTAGAATTTTTCATGAAATTATTTATTATTTTACAGCATTAAATTTTAGGAAAGTATGTATATTATATAATTTTGTTTGGGAAATACTGTTATGAAGATGGATATGATTTAAATGTGTTTTATCAGAAAATATAATTTTGGAATAGATTTTACATTCAAGAGGTTACCCATTTTTGTGTGGCATGAGTTTAATTTCCATATAATTATGTATATCAGACTAGAATGTTTTTCTCAAGTCAAGCATGATATGATTGTTTTCAAGGCAATTATGAAATAATACAGGAACCATGATTTTATGAATATAATGTTTAATAGTACAGAAAAATTATTTTCTGTATATTATGATATGCCAGCGCCGATGTCGTGATTCATGTTATGTTATGCCGGCGCAGATGTCGTGATTCGTGTTATGTTATGTCGGCGCAAATGCCGAGATTCATGTTGGCGCAGATGTCATAATCATGTATGATAAGACAGAATTTATGAATTATTAACATGTCGGATATTATTATGAAAAATGAAACAGTTATGTTCAGTATATGAAACATATTATATGTTATCAGAACCCGGATGGTATAGTTTAGTTCAACTTTTAGGAGTACGGTACCGTAATTATATGTTCATAATTATAATAGTGCTACCACACGACCAGTAGTGTGAGAGATGGCAGTCGATGTGGCTTCAGTGTAGAGTGGAGTTGTTCCCTTGGCAGTTCGGGACTAGGTGAGACAAGCCCATCGTACTTACAGACTTATGATTAATTTAGCATGGTCGGCTAACCATTGCTAGGTCCCACCTTTGGGCTGCACAACCTAATTATGTGGGGGTAAGACATAACATTAACTAGCTATCCATTTTGGGTGTTATTTCAGTATTGTACAGTTATATAAGATGATTTTAATCTATAGAAATCTAGTATGCTTTATTATGATATGACAATCATGTTTTACTAAGTTCTGCTACAGACAATTTTTTCCAAATATGCTTATTATACTATTTATATGTATAACACAAAAATGCTCATAACGCCACACACTGATGTTAGTTTATTTCCCTTATTGAGAGGTGTCTTACCCCAGCTATATAAACATTTCAGGAAATTCAGGTAGAGGAGCAGATAGGGCTCCACGACAGTAGAGTTTGACCGAGCTACCCTGTCAGAAGGGTGAGTTGTAGAGTCAGGGTTGGATTTATTTTTGAGAAGTGACCCTAGGCTACTTTTGGTCTTTTGTGGATGATTGTATATATATATATATATATATATATATAACAATTTTAGTATGACTCTGGCATTGTGGTTGGTTTTATGGTATGTTTGTAAATTACGTTTCCTGCTGCTTAGGTATCAGAGTTGCATTTTCGGTATATCCTTAGTACCCATGGGTCCAAGTTAATTATATTTTATCAGTTGAATATGATATCAGGATTATTATATTAAATGTTATTATGAAAAAAAATTATTTATGGTAAAATAGGCAGGTCGTTACAGTTTGGTATCAAAGTCTAGGTTGCTGGGTTCTGTATACTCTAAAGTGCAGCGGAAACAATACCAAAGTATAGGAAAAGGATTTGAGGTTTTGTTTTGAAGTTTAGAGGTAGGACTTCCGTGGTGGTTTCTGTGTCTTTCTTGGGCTGACGATTTCAGGAAAGTCATAGTAAACTATTGCCGGATTGTGTTTTTAAAGTGTAAGACTGGATCTTGAAATAAGATAAGGATGTCAAGATATGGGATTTTAGTTATATGTGTAAGTTATAAGAGTAGGGTCCCTAAGTCATTTTTATTGTCTTTTCAGGATGGACCTTGGAGGAGGTAGTGCCCATGCGAGCGGTAGTAACGGTGTAGGGCCCTCAAGTGCTGGCGGGACTAACTCTGATGTGGTATTACACAGCGTGGCTCAGCAGGTCATGGTTGAGATCGTTAGGAGCTCTAGAGATCAGGGAGGTCCTTCTACAGGTCATAGGTGCATGATAGAGAAATTTACGAAGATGAATCCTCTGACATTTTTAGGAGGAGTTGATCTTATAGTTGCCGAGAATTGGATACATGAGATCAAGAAGGTTTTGGTAGTATTGCAGTGCACAAAGGAGCAGAGGGTCTTCTTCGCCACCTATAAACTGACAGGGGAGGTCGAGAGGTGGTGGACTGCTGTGAAACTTTTGGAGCAGTAGAGGACGACGCCGATAGTTATGACATGGGACCAATTTAAAGAATTATTCTTTGACAGATATTTCCCAACCACTGTCAGGGAAGTTAAAGTGGAAGAGTTCCTAAATTTGAAACAAGGACAACAATCGGTCCAGTAGTGCGCAACGAGGTTTATCGAGTTGTATTGCTTCACCCCGTTTATCATACCCGATGAAGCAAAGAAAGTAAGACAATTTGAAAGGGGTTTGAGGTGTGAGATTTACAGGCAGGTTATGATGTTTAAAATACATGACTTTGCTAAGTTAGTTGATAGAGCAGCTTTGGCTGAGGCCGGTGAGCGGTTGGGTGTAGAGGAGCAAGGACAGAAGAAGAGGTCCACACCGTCAGACTTTCAGCAGGGCTTTGGTCAGGGTCAGTGGAGGAGAGGAAACTACGGCAGAGGTCAGAGGCAAGAGACTGGGGACCATGAGGTTCAGGGTGCTCAGACCTACCCTGTATGTCAGATATGTGGAAAAAGGCATTTGGGGGAGTGCCGAGCAGGGAAAGGTATATGTTATCGTTGTGGAGGATCGGGGCATCTGACACGAGATTATCCTACACCTATTAGTACTTCTCCTGCTCCTAGGAAGTTCAAGGGAGAGTACTACTTGCTGATCTAATTGTACTTGACATGCATGGTTTCGATGTAGTACTGGGTATGGATTGGTTGGCAGCTATGCTAATATTGACTGTTATTTGAAAAAGGTGATCTTCAAACCACCAGGCAAGCAAGAATTTAGGTTTGTGGGGTTGCAGGTGTGTTCCCCACCTCAGTTAATGTCAGCTATGCAAGTGAGAAGGCTACTCCTGGATGGTTGTCAGGGGTTTATGACTTTTGTAAAGGAAGTGTTAGAAAAAGAATTTAACCTTGGCAATACACCAGTGGTTAAGGAGTTTCTAGATGTTTTCTCAGAAGAATTTTCAGGATTGCCTCCTGACCACGAGGTAGATTTCACTATCGATTTATTTCCCGGGACAGCACCGATCTCTAAAGCTCCTTATTGACTGACTCTAGCAGAATTGGAGGAATTAAAGGATCAGTTGCAAGATCTATTGAATAAAGGATTTATTCAGCCCAGTGTATCACTGTGGGGAGCTTCAGTATTATTTGTAAAGAAGAAGGACGAGTCTATAAGAATGTGTATAGATTACAGGGAAATTAATAATGTGACAATCAAGAACAGATATCCTCTACCCCGTATAGATGATTTATTTGACCAACTTCAGGGTATGCGAGTCTATTCCAAGATTGAGTTTAGATCAGGCTACCACCAGGTGAAAGTAAAAGCAAAAGACATCTCGAAGACAACCTTCAAGACCGGATACGGGCATTATAAATTCCTCGTTATGCCTTTTGGTTTGACAAATGCTCCTGTCGTATTCATGGATTTGATAAATAGAATTTTCCATAAGTATTTAGACCGGTTTGTTGTGGTTTTCATTGATGATATACTGGTTTATTCGAGGAGTTTTAAGGAGCATGAGGCACACTTACGGCCAGTACTTCAGACGTTGAGGGAAAAGAGATTGTATGTCAAGTTCAGTAAATGTGAATTTTTGTTGGAGAAAGTGGCATTTCTGGGGCATGTTATATCAGGGGATGGAATTTCTGTGGATCCCAAAAAGATTGCAGCAGCAATGAATTGGGTCAGGCTGAAGAATGTTCAGGAAATCAGGAGTTTCTTAGGGCTGATAGGTTATTACCGTTAATTTGTTGAGGGATTCTCAGCATTGTCAAAGCCTCTAGTGCGTATAACCAAGAAGAATGTCAAGTTTTAATGGGATGACAGTTGTGAACAGAGTTTTCAGGAACTGAAACAGAGGCTTGTCACTGCACTGGTGTTGATCATCCTATCAGGGGATGGTGGTTATGTAATTTATAGTAACACATCTTTGAAAAGGCTCGGCTGTGTATTGATGCAGCATGGTAAGGTTGTAGCTTATGCCTCCCGATAGTTAAAAGAGTATGAAAAGAACTACCCTGCCCATGATTTGAAATTGGCTGCAGTGGTACATGCGTTAAAGATTTGGAGACATTACTTGTACGGCGAGAGAAGCGAGATATTCTCCGATCACAAAAAGTTTGAAGTACTTTTTCACTCAAAAGGAGCTAAACATGAGATAGAGGAGGTGGTTGGAACTTATTAAAGACTATGACTGCACTATCGGTTACCACCTAGGGAAAGCAAACATGGTAGCTGATGCTCTGAGTAGGAAATTTGTGGGACCAGTACTAGCAGCTATAGAGGTTCAGCATCCAATCCAGATGGATCTGGAGAGACTCGGTGTAGAGTTGGTAGAGAGTGATCTTCAGGCATTTATTGCCAACTTGGTAGTGCATCCTACTCTACAAAAAAGGATTAAGACCGCTCAGAGGGATGATGTAGAATTAGCAGAGCTGATAACTAAGGTGCTAGATGGACAAAGGGACGAGTTCAGTATTTCAGATGACGGAGCTCTGCGGTTCCGTACTAGATTATGTGTGCCTGCAGATACTGATATCAGAAAGACGATTTTAGAGGAGGCTCACAGGTCTTTGTACACGATTCATCCAGGTAGTACTAAAATGTATAGGGATCTGCAGGAGTCTTACTTGTGGAGCGGCATAAAGAGGGAAATTGCCAAGTTTGTGCAGCAATGTCTGACATGCTAGCAAGTAAAGACTGAGCACCAGAGGCCGGCAGACCAGTTGCAGCCTCTTTACATCTCAGAATGGAAGTGAGATCATGTATCTATGGATTTTATAACAGGTTTACCATCAGCACTGCATCGTCAGAATGCTATTTAGGTGGTTATTGATAGATTGATGAAGACTACTCACTTCATTCTTATTAAAGTCAACTACTCTATGGACAGACTGACGAAATTATATATTCAGGAGATAGTACGATCATATGGTGTGTCGGTGTCTATAGTATCAGACCGAGACCCTCGTTTCACGTCATGATTTTGGAAGAGCTTACAGGAGGCTCTTGGGTCTTAGTTATCTTTCAGCACGACATTTCATACTCACATAGATGTTCAAACTAATAGGGTGATTTAAGGTAATAGAAGATATGTTGTGGGCTATGTGTTTAATTTTGGGGTAGTTGGACCCAGTATATGCCGCTGGTAGAGTTTGTATACAATAACAACTATCATACCAGCATTGGCATGACACCCTATGAGGCTCTTTATGGTAGGAGGTGTCGTTCTCCTCTATACTGGGATGAGATAGGTGAGAGGTGAGTGGTGGGGCCAGAGCTAGTGCAGTAGGCATATAATAAAGTTTAGCTCATCAAAGACAGGATCAATGCAACTTAAAGCCGGCAGAAGAGTTACGCTGATACTCGCCGTAGGAAACTGGAATTTGATATAGGAGATCACGTGTTTCTGAAGATAGCGCCATTAAAGGGAGTTATGAGATTTGGAAGGAAGGGTAAGCTTAGCCTTAGGTTCATTGGCCCTTTTGAGATACTATAAAGAGTGGGGTTAGTTGCTATTGACTAACTTTATCACCGGCTTTGTTCAGAATGCATGACGTATTTCATGTTTCCATGCTGAGGAAATACATCCCAGATCCCTCTCCTGTGGTAAGTTATGTAGAGTTAGAGCTCAAAGATTCATTGGCTCGTAAGGAAATACCAGCGCAAGTTTTGGACAGAAAAGAACAGGAATTGCACAATAAGAAGATTCCTCTAGTAAAAGTCTTGTGGAGAAATCATGTGTTAGAGGAAGTCTCGTGGGAGCTCGAGGAACAAATACGACACAAATACCCGCATCTGTTTAGCAGGGAATAGTAGTAATTAAGAAGAGAAACAAGTAGATGTGTAATGTTTCTTTTATGCAGGTTAATCAGTATATGTAATAATTTTCAATTGGTAGGTAGTGTTTTGGTTTTGGGAGAATTTTATTTTAAGTATTTGTAATCTCCTAGAACCCTGAATGTAACCACGGTATTCCTTCGCCATAAATGAGGGAAAGTAATAAATAAGTAACTCATTTTCTTTAAAGGATAGTGTCAATACAGATAGTAAATTTCGAGGATGAAATTTTATAAGGAATGGAGAATGTAGAGACCCGAAGAATTATAGTATTTAAATAATAAAAAGAGGGAAAAAAGGAAATTTTAAAGGGGGTCATAGCAAGATCTCGTCGACGAATGCGAAGAGTTCGTCTACGAAGCGGCTTATTGGGATCATCGACGGGGACACGTGTCTCGTCGATGAGAAATTATCGAGAGGACTATTTTCAGGACCTAAAATTCATTGACGATAAATAAATGTTCGTTGACGAACTCTCCACTTGGCCTCATCTACGAAGTGACATGTCTCGTCTACGAAGGCTGGTTTATAAATAAGCTCAAATTCGATTTCTGCAAGGAAATTTCATGCAAAACCTTTTCTCTCTCTCCAAAATTTGGCTCCCTCACCCTCTTTCTAGCTTTTTGGCTTGGTTCTTTGCTGAATCAATGATCCGAAACTGTGACACTACTCTTGGGAAGTTTCTCTTCATTTCTGCAATAGTGGATCATTGGTTGGGCCAACTTGGGCACCATCCCAAAAATTGGGTAAGTTAGTTAATCTCAATTTTATTAGGTATTTGGTGTTTTTGGACTGAGGAGAATATGTTAGGAAATATAATATTGAAGTTTTATTGAAAAAAATGTTAATTTCAGGATGTTGTGCTGGGAACACTGCAGGTGTAGGATTGGGTGTTTTGTGGGTTTCTCAGTAAGTCAGGTAAGGGGATAAACTAAGTCAAAAATTTTCATGAAATTATTCATTATTTTATAGCATTAAATTTCAGGAAAGTACGTATATTATATAATTATGTTTGGAAAATATTGTTATGAATAGGGATATGATTTAAATGTGTTTTATCAAAAAATATGGTTTTGGAACAAATTTTACATTCAGGAGGTTACCCATTTCTGTGTGGCATGAGTTTAATTTCCATATAATTATGTATATCAGAATGGAATGTTTTTCCCAAGTCAAGCATGATATGATAGTTTTCAAGGCAATTATGAAATAATATAGGAACCGTGATTTTATGAATATAATGTTTAATAGTACAGAAAAATTATGTTTAGTATATTATGATATGTCGGTGCCGATATCGTGGTTCATGTTATGTTATGTCAGTGCATATATCGTGATGTGTTATGTTATGTCGGCGCAGATGCCATAATCATGTATGATAAGACAGAATTTATAAAATATTAACATGTCAGATATTATTATGAAATACGAGACAGTTATGTCCAATATATGAAACATATTATATGTTATCAGAACCCGAATGGTATGATTTAGTTCAGTTTTCAGGAGCACGATACCATAGCTATATGTTCAGAATTATAATAGTGCTACCACACGACCAGTAGTGTGGGAGATGGCAATCGATGTGGCTTCAGTGTAGAGTGGAGTTGTTCCCCTAGCAATCTAGGACCAGGTGGGACAGACCATCGTACTTACAGACTTATGATTGATCTAGCATGGTCAGACAGCCATTGCTAGGTCCCACAATATATTATATAACTTTACTTATATACATTTAATATATTATATTAATATTATATATGCACACACACACACACACACACACACACATATATATATATATATGTATATATATACAGACTTATGATTGATCTAGCATGGTCGGACAGCCATTGCTAGGTCCCACAATATATTATATAACTTTACTTATATACATTTAATATATTATATTAATATTATATATGCACACACACACACACACACACACATATATATATATATATATATATGTATATATATACATATACACTCACACACCACTTATCCTTATATATATTATTATGCATATATATAACCATCATATTACTTAATTTAATTAATTCAATTTAATAATGTTCAATTAATTAATTATTAATTATTAATTATTAATTATTTTATTTATTTGTTTATTTATTTGAATCACACTTACTCACATATTATTTTTGGGGTCGTCACATGTTGTCTGCCCCAGTTTACTTGTGATTGATCATGTTCATCTTGAGATTTGAAAATATTTTTTTTAGGACTTTCTCAACAAATCTCTTCTTGGAATTGTATTCTTAATGCTTTAAAATCAATTTGAAATTTAAATGAATAAATATGCAATTAGTTCCTGCAATCTTATTAAGGATATGATTGGAATCCTCAAACTTGTTTACTTTTACTTGATTTCTATGCTTGTTTAACATGAAACAATCCTACCAGTACTTTGATGCCGGTGTAACTCTGTTGCTAACTTAGAGAATCACTGTTGTTTTTGTCCCACATTGGTAGAATACTTCCACATTAGTATAAAAAGTTGTTTTGAATTTTTTATATTATTTATCCCATATTGGAGAGAAGTGTTTTTTAGACTTGAGGTTGAAGCTATATTCTTCATTTGTAAAACACACCTCAAAATTGTACTTTGTCAAGAAGTAGTGGATTGATCATCGGCGCCCGAGGATGTAGGTAATTCTATACCGAATCTCGTAAATTTTTGGTCTTGTTCTTTTTATTGCTTTATTATTAGTTTCTGCATTACTTTAATTACTTTTATATTCAATAGCAATAGTTGTAGTATTGGTGTTTGGCACAAGTGGGTGCCCGGCACAACAATTGGTATCAGAGTTAGGTTGAATAGTGTTGATACGAAGGTGTTCCTCTGTTAGGATCCTTGATTCCACGTTTGATGCCTAAGAAAGACCTTGTCTAAGCGAGTGCTCAGAGACCATTGCGGCTCAGTCGCTCCCTGGAGGTCAGCCTGGTCAAAGTGGAATTTCATAGGATAAAACAGAGGAGACATAGTTGGTACGTACTATTCATCCTAGGCCTTTTACTTTGTTGGTTGCTATTGAATATATAGAAGATGGCAGAAACTAGTGCAGTAGTAGAAGAAACTCTGTCCACACGAACTCCAACCCCTTCAGCTTCAACATCATCATCGAAGATGATAGCTAATGCTCGGTTTGAGTTGGAGAAATTTGATGGTACCAATAATTTTGGTATGCGGCAATGTGAGGTGATGGACATCTTGTATCAACAAGAACTAGATATTGCTTTGGATGATAAACTGGTAGATATGGGTGATAGAGATTGGGAAAAGATCAATCATCAGGCATGTGGTACGATTCGTCTGTGTCTCGCCAAAAATAAAAAATATTGTGTTATGAGGGAGACGATGCAAAGAAATTGTGGAAGACATTGGAAGATACATTTATAACCAAAAGTTTGAAAAATCGGCTCTATTTTAAAAAGAAATTGTTTTGCTTCCAGTATCAACCAGGTATTTCGATTAATAACCATATAAATGCTTTCAATAAAATTTTGGCCGATTTGTTAAGTTTGGATGAAAAGGTGAAAGATGAGGATAAAGTCATATTGTTACTGAATTCTCTCCCTGATGAGTATGAACATTTGACCACCACTTTATTGTATGGGAAAGATAAAGTTACTTATGATGCTGTTTGTACTGTATTGATTAGTATTGAATGCAGAAAGAAGGATTAAAGGGTCCATAGGAAACAGCAGAAGCACTAACAATAAGGGGACGTTCTCAGAGTCGTATGCCTGGAAGGAAGAGTAAATCTCATGGGAGGAGTAAATCTTGTGGGAGACCTGCTAAAGATGAATGCTCCTTTTGTCGTGAGAGAGGGCATTGGAAGAAAGATTACCCTAAATTACAGTAGAAGAATAAGGGAAAAGCACATTCTAATGCCAATATAGCCAATAATGATGGAAGTGAGTCAGATTTTTCTCTTGTTGGAACATCTTCATCACATTATTTTGGTGAGTGGATTTTGGATTCTGGTTGTTCCTATCACATGTGTCCCAATGAGGAATGATTTTCTAATTTTGAAGAATTAGATGGTGGGGTTGTTTTTATGGGAAATGATAATACTTGTAAAACAACTGGAATAGGATCAATACAGTTGAAATGTCAAGATGGAACTATTAAGACCTTGATTGATGTTAGGTATGTTCCAAGCCTAAAGAAGAATCTGATTTCATCGGGTGCCTTAGAATCTAAAGGGTTCACTATCACTTTGAAAGATGGAACCTTAAAGATTAAATCAGGTGCGCTGGTGGTGATGAAAGGAATAAGGAAAAATAACTTGTATTATTTACAAGGTAGTACAGTTATTGGCTCAACAGCTGTTGTTTCTGAGAAAGATGCAGGTTCAGATACAACCAAGTTATGGCATATACGATTAGCACATGCAGGAGAAAAATCTTTACAATAATTAGCTAAGCGAGGTTTGTTAAAGGGTGCAAAGGTGTGCAAACTTGAATTTTGTGAGCATTGCATTCTGGGAAAACAAATTAGAGTGAAATTTGGCACAACAATCCACCATACTGAAGGTATTTTAGACTACATCCATACAGATGTATTGGGGCCCACAAAAACGGCTTCATTGGGTGGTATGCATTATTTTGTCACTTTTGTTGATGATTTTTCTAGAAGAGTTTGGGTGTATTCTATGAAACATAAAAATGAAGTGTGTGATATTTTCCTTAAGTGGAAAAAATTAGTTGAAACTCAAACTGGCAAAAAGATTAAACGGCTCAGATCAAATAATGGTGGTGAATACACGAGTGACCCGTTTATGAAGGTATGTCTGGATGAAGGTATTGCTCGACACTTCACAGTTCGAAATACACCACAGCAGAAGGGGTGGCAGAGCGTATGAATCGGACTTTACTAGAGAAAGTTCGATGTATGTTGTCTAATGCTAGGTTAGACAAAAGGTTTTGGGCTGAGGTTGTTAGATATGCATGTCATCTCATCAATCGTCTACCATCATCTGCAATAGGAGGAAAAACACCTTATGAGGTATGGTCTGGAAAGCCTGCTAGTGATTATGATTCTTTACATGTATTTGGTACTATGACTTATTATCATGTTAAAGAATCTAAGTTGGATCCAAGAGCCAATAAAGCAATATTCTTGAGGATAAGCGCAGGAGTTAAAGGATACCGTCTTTGGTGTCTAGAGACGAAAAAAATGATTTTAAGTAGAGTTGTAACTTTTGATGAACTTGCGATGATGAAGAAAACAATACGCAAGGAGTCACGAGTTGAAGAGAGGACCAGTGGTACTCAACAACAAGTGGAGGTTGAGACAATTTTGGGAAACCCAGTGAGAAATGAGACTACACAAGGTAACTCTCCAGTTACGGTGGGGAATAGTGTACAAGAAGAGGAGATTTCAATTCAAGAATCTTTACAGCAACAAGAATCAATTGTTTCTCAAAGGCCAAGACAAGAAATTCGAAAACCTGCTCGGTATACTGATATGGTGGCCTATGCACTTCCAGTTGTGGATGATAATGTTCCTTACACTTTCAAAGAAGCAATGAGGAACTCTGAATCAAACAAGTGGAAAAAAGCAATTGATGAAGAAATGCAGTCTCTTCATCAGAATCAGGCTTAGGAGCTAGCCCAACTGCCCAAGGGCAAGAAAGCAATTGGTTGCAAATGGGTTTATGTGAAGAAAGAAGGATTTCCAGATGCAAATAATGTTCACTTCAAAGCTAGATTGGTAGCTAAGGGATATGCACAGAAGGAAGGCATTGATTATAATTAGGTATTTTTTCCAATTGTTAAACATTCTTCCATTTGAATTTTGTTGGCTTTGGTAGCACAATTTGATCTTGAACTAGTTTAACTCGATGTAAAAACTGCATTTTTACATGGTGATTTGGAAGAGGAAATCTATATGACTCAACCAGATGGATTTCAGGTTGCTGGAAAATAAAATTGGGTATGTAAACTAGGTAAATCGTTGTATGGTTTAAAACAGTCTCCAAGACAGTGGTACAAACGATTTCATCAGTTTATGATGGGTCAGAAGTACATCAGAAATAAACATGATCATTGTGTTTATTTTCGCAAACTACAAAATGGATCTTTTTTATATTTACTCTTGTATGTTAATGATATGTTGATAGCTTCAAAGAATATGGAAGAAATCAACAAGTTGAAAAGTCAGTTAAATCAAAAGTTTGAGATGAAAGATCTTGGTGAAACAAAGAAGATACTTGACATGGAGATTCGCAGAGACAAAATGAGAGGAAGAGTTAGTTTGTCTTAGAAATAGTATTTGAAGAAGGTAATACAGAGTTTTGGCATGTCTGAGCGGTCAAAACCAGTAAGCACTCCTTTTGCTCCTCATTTCAAACTTAGCGCTGCTTTATCTCCCAAATCAGATGAGGAACGTATGTATATGTCACAGGTTTTTTATGCAAGTGCCGTTGGTAGTCTGATGTATGCAATGGTTTGTACAAGACCTGATATTTCACAAGCTGTTAGTATGGTGAGCAGGTATATGCATAATCCGGGTAAAGGACATTGGCAAGCTATGAAATGGTTTTGAGATATATTATGAATACGATCGATGTTGGTATAGTATTTGAGAAAAATAATACTATTGATCAACGTGTTGTTGGATATGTGGATTCGGATTTTGCAGGTGATTTGGATAAACGTCGATCAACTACTGGATATATTTTTACATTTGCTAATGATCCAATGAGTTGGAGGTCTACCTTATAGTCTACCATTGCTTTGTCTACAACAGAAGCAGAGTACATGGCAGCTTTAGAGGCTGTTAAGGAAGCTATTTGGTTGCAGGGTTTACTTGAAAATTTGGGAGTTGTTCATAAGCACATGGTTGTATTCTATGATAGCCAGAGTGCTATTCACTTAGCAAAGAACCAAGTCTACCATGCACGAACGAAGCACATCGACGTTCGGTTTCATGTTATGCGGGATATTATTGATGGAGGGAAGATACTTCTTCAGAAGATTGCTACAACTGAAAATCTCGCAGATATGTTGACCAAGATTGTGACAACAATCAAGTTCAAACATTGTTTGGACTTGATCAATATCCTGCAAATCTTAGAAGGCGCCAATGATGTGGAACTCCAAAAAACGTTGGTGACTGAAAAATTTGTTGAATTTATCGTCAAGGTGGAGATTTGTTGTTTTTGTCCCACATTGGTAGAATACTTCCACATTAGTATAAAAGGTTGTTTTGAATTTTTTATATTATTTGTCCCACATTGGAGAGAAGTGTTTTTTAGACTTGAGGTTGAAGTTATACTCTTCATTTGTAAAACACACCTTAAAGTTGTACTTTGTTAAGAAGTAGTGGATTGATCATCGGCGCCCGAGGACGTAGGTAATTCTATACCGAACCTCGTAAATTTCTTGTCTTGTTCTTTTTATTGCTTTATTATTAATTTTTGCATTGCTTTAATTTCTTTTATATTCAATAGCAATAGTTGTAGTATTGGTGTTTGACACGAGTGGGGTGCCCGGCACAACAATCACATCAATGGGCAAGCCCCATGGCTTTTTCCTTCTTATCAGTCTCATTTGGCCATAATCATAACTCCTCCACTGCATCACCACTGAAGGATGTCCTATTGATTTGTATTCCATGACTTATATCGAACTTTCTATCTTGAATTATAATTAGTGTCTCATTAGGTAATATGATCCATATTCTAATTTTAGGGTGGACTTTAAGACACAAAACAAAATGTAGGCTAAGGATTTAGGTTTCAACAAGAAAAGGGAAACTAAAACTCAAAAACCCCTCCCCGAAATGACATCCATGCCTTTAGTGTTGACAAAGATTAACCGAACTTGCTCTTTGAATAAGTTACCTATGTACCTTATTAGGATCATGTCATAACATATTTCAAACCCTTAATGAACTTGGCAATTCATTTGAAGTACTAGTACATACCAATTAGGTTAGGACTTTCTTTTTTGAATGTAATGTAAACTGAGGGTATTGGTTAAAGAAGAAAATGATTTAATAAGACTCAAAATTATCAATTTTTCAAAGGTAATACTAGTCAAGGATCACCTCATGAAGTATGCCCCCTTTTTATTTTTCTTTCTTCTTTATTTATTTCATTTTATTTTTTTACTATATCTTTTGTTTTTCCTTTGTGAAGGAATCTTAACTCCCATTTTATTTGGAATCCATTTGGAATTAGTCTTTTTTAAAACTACCTTAGTATGAGGTGTGATCCTTTGATGGGTTATTCAAGAAATAGATTTTTCAGACTCAAAAGGACTAGCAAAGGATTTATTTTTTGACATTTTTTTGGATAATAGAAAAATAACCTACCGTCATTTTGGTAGTAACCATTGCCTTAGATGAATTGTCAAACACTAGGAGACTCAAACCCAAGTTAAATTTCTGGTAAACTGACTTTTAAGAAAAAACTAGTTTAAAATTAAGGTTCAAAGGGTTAACAAATGGTAAATCAATGTTTAGTTCTTTTAGGAATACTAGTCGACCAAAGATAGTCACCCCTTATTTGATCGGAATACAATCATTATACCCTTAAGACACATACCATAATCTAGATAAAAAGCTGAAAAATTTTGTTCATTAATTTCATCATGGGCTACACAATACATCAAAGTAAAGTACGATAGAGTTTGATAAGTCGTATTCTATAGAAAATCGAACCTAAAAAATAAAATAAAATAAATAATAAAGAGAGAAACAAAGTAAAATAAAAGAAAAAGGAAAGAAGTTAGTTGGCAGGGCCAAAACCGTCGACGATTTCAGCGAGCATGAGAAAAATCGTCGCCGATTTTGGGTCAATAGGGCGAGTCAACCATAAAACTGTCAACGATTTTGTGGATACAGGGAAAGCCGTCGACGGTTTTCTCCTGGGTTGCTCACCTATAAATAGAAGTGAGCTCATTTTTTAAGAATTCCAAAAAAAACTTCTCTTTTGAGTTCTACTAGGGTTTCGGGGTTTCTTCATTATATGACTTCTACAGGTTCCCTTTTACTCCCGAATCATTCTCTCTCCTTCCGACTCATAGGATCTCTTGTTTTTTTTTACCGGTTTGAAAAGCTAGGGTTTCGGGTTTTTTTTCCATTTCGGTTTCTTTTTTAGAAACAAGTAAGAGGATTAAGTTAAGTCAGCTTTTTAACGAATTTGAACTGTTTGAAATGTTTCTGGTGTAAGTATATTTATGTTTTCAGCTGTGGTTTTCAAAAATCGACTGTTTAGAATAAACCTTTTTCAAACTTATGATATATGGTATGCTATTTTGTGTAAAAATGAATGGTGAAAAGCATGGATCTGTTTTTTAAACTAATATACTATGTTTTCTTGGAGGCCTACAACTATGTGCAAATATTGAAACTTGTGTGACAGGTGAATGATATGTAGGTATTATGTTATAACCGAAATTAGGAATATTTGTGAAATATTGGAACTATTTATGAAAACACAAGGATTTGATATGACGGTTGCAAGGGCTGGGTTTTGATATAGCGGCTGTGAGCCGAGATTTATATGACAGCCACAAGGGCTAGGACTATGTTTGGCGGTTGTGAGCCGAGATTTATATGACGACCGCGAAGGCTGGGATTATGTGTTAACGAGAGTTATTAAATAAGAGGCTTTATATGAAATGAGTTTGAAATAAGCTTTTTATTACTTAAATTGCATGATATGCTCTAGAAACCCTAAGGATCAGCTATGTTATGAGCACGATATCGTTGCTAAAAATTCATTATGGGGCCATGTGCGCCTTCACTGTTCTAGATAGCAGTGTAGGGTGGTTTCAGCCTATTAGCCTCGGTATAGGGTGTACCTTCCCTGGAAGCCTGGACTTTCAAGATGTGGTAGGGCAATCGGAACCACGCAAGCAAGTTGAGGATGCCTGCATAGTCGAAGTTAGATGTAGATGTATGTTTGACTTTGTCTGAGTTGATCACCTCAAGCTTAGTCCAGCTTTTAGGCCACACAACCCGTACCATGGGGGAAGTAAATGGTGTTAGTCACAGGAATTGTATTTTATGCATATCCGTATATTTATGTAAATGTTGTTACTTATTTATTTAACTTTTTTATGTCATGAAAATGAGACGAGTATTTCAACTTTAAAAAAAAAGAAAAAAGAGTTCAATGTAAATAGCTATTTTCGGTTAAATGAGGAATAAATGTTTTCTATAAATACCAAATGCATGCTGACCACAAACTGATATTAACTTAATCTTTCTTACTGAGAAGTGTCTCACCCCATTATACAAATTATCTTTTCGGGACCATCTCGAGGTCGAGTTTAGCGTACTCTGGGGCAGTTTGATAGCCAGATAGATTTTTGTGAGTGTTAGTAAGAACTCTGCTGTATGTAAGTTGGGTTTGAAGCCTTGAGTATGTATTATGGTTGTATAGACTAAGATGAGAATTTGTTTGTATTATTGGTTATAGTATGGATATTTGGAAAACCTTCATGTATAAAGGAAATTTAGAACTCTAGTAACGCATGTTTGGAGAATGTTTCATTATTTCCACTGCATTTATTATGATGATTATGGTATCAGGTATGCAGACGTCACTAAAGTAGCACCCCAGGCCCCCGTGGCGAGTCGAGGCATTACATATTCATCTACTTCTCCTGATAAAACTCCTCATAACTTGAAATCCATAGTCCACAAGGCTTCTTATGGATTGACAACTTATTATTCTAGACTTCTTCAAAACTACCAAGGACACATTGTTGAAATGGGGTCCCTACTAAGCATCTGTCTTGAGGTTTCATTTTTTTTTTTCATTTTTTTTTTCATGTTTTTTCAACTCTTTTCATTTCTTATTTACCTTTTTTTTGTTTTTTTTATTTGTTTTGTTTTTTCTTTTTGTTTTTGTTTTTGATTGTTTTTTTTTTTTGTTTTTTCCCATTGAATTGATTCTCCAAACCAATTATTGGCTCTAAATCCTCTGTACTAGCAAAGCTATTTCCTGTTTCATTTTGTGGAATACAAGTAAAAACAAACAAAATTTGGCAAACGGTGTGTAACGACCCCAAAAGTAGTTATACTTGATTACGGTTGTGATCCTAAATAAAATAAAATAAAATAAAATGAAATAAAATAAAATAATTAAATTAATTATATGATAATTATTAATTAAATAATATAATAAGGATGCTTATCCTTAAGAATTTTTAAATTGGAACAACAGAGGCACCCTCCTCTCTCTCCTCACGTCTCTCCTCACGCCACCACCTCTCTCTCCTCATTATCTCGGCAAATATTCGCCAATCGGAAAATGGAAGATACCGTTGGATTCCTATATCTACCACTGATATTCCTACCAGAGTGAATTTGTCGTAGAAGCGACGTAGGCCCCACTCTTGGGGTAAGGTATACACCCTCGCTTTCCTCAATTTCTCCTTCAATCTTCAACTAAATCGACGATCGGTACCACCACAGGATCTTAATCTCGATCGTCATCATTTTGGCAGGAGTAAATTTTCAATTTGGGGGTCCTAAGCACCACTTCAAAGCGAAAGTGAGATTTAAGGAATTAAGAAAATTGGTTATTTTTGGGAGTTCATTGGTTTATTTAGAATTTATGGGCCTAGTAAATGTTAAAATAGTATTTTGTTTAGGGTTGATTTGATTAAATTAGAGTTATTGAATCAGAGTTCAGGTGAGCGCCGCAAGCATCGTTTTGGGGTCCTTGCTGGCGTAATTTATGGAAACCAAGTAAGTGGAATATATTAAGCAAGTAGTTTTTTATGAATTTACTAGTTTGAATGGAAATTATATGCGTATATAAATATATATGATTATCATGTGAATTTTAAAAGAAAAGCCAACCGTTTGAACTGTGGTTTTTTGAGCTTAGGGTTATAGTTATTATTTGTGAAAATGGAATGATTAAAATAATGTGTTTTCTGGAAATTGCGAAGATAATTTGATGCATATTTTCAGTAAACGGATGATGAATATGGGTTGACTTACTATTTTAACGAGATATTATTATGCGTATTATTTGGAATATGTGGCATGAGTAAAATGAAAGTACTGAGTTGAGTTGTGAATTATGATATATTTATGACATGTTGGAAATACTGAAATGTGATGAGAATATATACTGCATGTGTATTGTTTAATCGGAGCGGGATATGAATGTTAAATTGCAATGTATGATTTGAGAACTCCGGTGGACCATAGTGAGGCGCAATACTGTTGCGCGTGATTTTTGGCAAGGATTAGTGCACCCATACATCTCATGGAGTGTTCTACCTCGTCGAAGAAAGACTTAAAAAAGATTCGATGTTACTACTCATATCAATAAGGTGCACATTTCTTTTTGGGAGCCTTCCTATAAGAACTCCACGATTAAGCATGTTTGGCTTGGAGTAATCTTGGGATGAATGACATTCTGGGAAGTTTTCTCAAAAAGTGTGTGAGTGAGAACAAAACACACTGAAAAGTACACATGTTGGTCTGTGAGGCCAGTCATTAGTCTGATAAGGCCCGCCCCTTATTGTCTGGTCCAGGTGGAGGGGGAGAGACGCAGTGTTCCCTGACAGGCGTTACAAATGGTATTAGAGTAATTACCCAGCCAGAAGTGTGATGAGATTCACATCGCCTGGGTTTGGAAATGTGGGTTCACAATGAGGACGCTGCATTTTGTAAGTGGAGGAGAATGTGATACCCCATGGAAGAAAGACTTAAAATAAGATTTAATGTTACTACCCATATCAACAAGGTGCACCTTTCTTTTCGGGAGCCTTCCCATAAGAACTCCACAGTTAAGTGTGTTTAGCTTGGAGTAATCTTGGGATGAGTGACCTTCTGAAAAGTTTTCTTAAAAAGTGTGTGAGTGAGGACAAAATACACTGAAAATGACACGTGTTGGTCTCTGGGGTCAGTCATTAGTCTGATAAGGCCTGCCCCCCTGTTGTCTGATCTAGGTGGAGGAAGAGAAATGCAGTGCTCCCTGACAGACCCAAGTTGGGGCGTTACATGGAGAGTGTGGGGACGGGATGGTCGATTGTGCTATACATGGTAGAGATTCCCCCTGTAGTCTAGACCAATGTGGGAAAGCCAACCTGGCTTACAGACTGAAGAGGTTGTTTTCTGATTTAGCTCTGGTGGGCCGACTAGGGTTAAGTCCAGCTTTCGGGCTGCACAACTCGTCATAGGGGGAAGCATGACAATAATGATCCATCTAGTAGTGAGTTCTAAATGCATAATTGTTTAATTTAACCAGTAAATAATATGAAAACAAAACATGTGAATTCATATGAGAATACAAAGTAGTATGAAATAAGAGTAATGTAAAATGTGATATGAGATTCACGTGATGTGAACTATGAAAATGAATTATATGATATGAGATTCACGTGTTGTGAATTGTGAAAGTGAATTATGTGATATGAAATACTGAGAACATGAAAAGATGAGTAATACAGAGATAATAGATATAGAGTAAAGTAAATATGTTTATATATTGTAGTATTATATTTATTTGGGCGAAGTATACACTTTGCCCGAGGGCTTGCTGAGAAAGGCGAGTGCCCTGATTAATATCAGATGTAGCCATACTAGGCTGCATAACGTATTAGGGCAGAGGGAAACTACTTGTATGGGCTGATAATCTTCCTTATTCTCGAAAACTTCTGCTAGCAAACATTTGTGTGAATGTGTGTGTGAGTACGAGATAAACTATCCACCCGAGGGCTTACCAAGTAAGGTAAGTGCCTTGATATGCTTCAGTTGTAGCCAGAGGGCTGCTACTTGTATGAGCGGGTAATCACCCCAATCCTTGGGAACTCTCGTTAATAAAATACGTTGCATGTGTGTGAGTAGGGACAGAGAATGATTTCATAATTGTGGATTAATTTGTAAATGATGATTACATTTTGTACACAAACCTCGTGATAGCCGCACACTGGTGTTAATCTATTGCGACTTATTGAGATGTGTCTCACTCAATATGGAATTTTTATCTTTTTCAGGACCTTCGCGTGATAGAGCTCAGTGAGCTCGAGGTTGGTGTAATATTTTTGAGAGAGAAAGGGTATAAACTTTTGGATGTATAATATTTTTGGGGTTATAATATATTTATGTTTTTTAGAGTTGTATATACTTGTGAATATTGGATGTTGGAGAATACCTTTTGAGATTATAGATATGTAGAAACTCTGGTATATTATTGAGGAATTGTTATTATTTTCATTGCATAATTGATGTTAGAATATCAGCTACAGGTAAATGGAACAAGTGGCACCCGAGCCCCACTTGGCGAGTTCGGAGCGTCACAAGGTGGTATTAGAGATATATTTTAAATAACATTCCGGACATTAGTTTTGGGTTTGGGGCGTCACATAGTGATAGTCAAAGGAGGATGTGGTGAGATCAGACTGAAATGCATATTTTTTTTTTTCATTTAAAATGTATTTTCTTATAGGAGACAGACACACATGTAAGGTAAGAGTTGTAATCATTCTTGGAATGGGGTGCTTTAGGGTGTTAATATTTTAATTTTATTTGAAAAGAATCCCTATTCACAATTGTACTCTCGAACCTATAATTATTTGAAAAAATTTTCTTTTATTTTAATTTTTCATAAATTAAAAAAAGTGGTGATTCCATTTTCCAAATATAAAAAAGTGAGTTAGGAAGCCGAGGGTTCAATTTCCTATATTTCATTTGTTTTTAAAATAGTTACCAAACTAGTTGGTAATAAAATGAGTCATCGAGTTCAGTGTCTATAAGCAATAATAGAGCTTAGCACCTTTTATCGTTTCGCAAGCCACCAAAGCCAACCATCGTCCTTGTTGCTGCCCACTCTTTGAACTTGGAAAAAAAGGAAGAGAAATGGCCTGATTAACATCTTCAAAATATTGTTGAAAAATAAAAGAATGGAAGCCAATTAAAAGGGAGGAGAAAAAAATGGTAGGGAGAGGATAGATGTTGTTGAGATAAGAGAGACCACTAAGACAAGAGAGACCACTAAGATGTGGTAAAGCAGGAGGGTTTATGGAGTATCAGAGGTTTGAATCCCTGCAACAGCTGGATGACAACATTATGTTGGAAGGCAGTTTGCCTTGTGGAGACATAGTCATTGTGCGCTTTGCCGCCCCTCTAGGGGTCCCATCCGCATGACATAAAGGGGGGTCCACAGGAAGAGTAACCGCTTTTCGAATGTCTGGTCCAAGTGTGTATAAGTTGTGACCACATCTGATTTACCTGGGTGGCGAACCAAGGGAAAGGCCGCCACTCCTCAGGATTAGTTGGGTGAAGTTTAGAAACTTGTGCCATCAAAGAAAAAAAAAGGAATAAAAAAAAAACCCATAAAATGAACAAGAAGCAAACACCATTCGCAAAAGCACACCATATCTTGGAAAATTGTGCAAAAAAACTCAAGGCACCAACTCTCACTAATTTTGAATAGTCATAAACCTATAGTGATCCCACAATGGAATAGCAATGATATAAATCTATTCATGACAGAAAAATGCATGGATGGTGAAAGAAATGGGGAAATCAATATTGAATGATGAAAATCCATCCATGATAGAAAAATGCATGGATAGTCAAAGAAAGGGGGAAATCAATTTGGGCAATACAACTTTGAAGAACTCAAAAAACTATATGTAAATATACATAAATATAGATATAAATATTATAAAATTATAAATTTATAAAATAAAAAATTTAACAAATTTTTTTCAAAAAAATAAAAAAAAATAAAAAAATATTTTCCGCAATAAAGGCTCCATATATGTTCACTCATATTGGTTATATTGCGCTTGAGAAAATCTTCGCCAACAGAACTCCAAACCAGTCCACGTCGACGATTTTTCGTTTTCCTTATTGTTTATCTGTAAGCTTTTGCCGGTTCGAGCATTATCTGTCAACGGCAAGCTCTCTCTCTCGTTGCACTCGCTCGCTCGTGTTTTGCAGGTCTCTGCGTTTCTTATTGACTCTGGATTTCAGTTTGCATTTTGAACGAATCTAGGTTTTTCAGTAATAGGATTTTCGTTGCTGTGTCCCTTAAAGTTCTATACACGAATATTTATTTATTTTTGGTAAGTAGGATGTTCGTCAACACTTGATCTAGGGTTTGGGATGTTTTCATCTAGGTTTGATTCATTGATGGACTTTATTATTGCAGAAAAAAAACACTGTTTATTCACTCCATTCGTCAATTATTTCCTTCATCCGTCATTCTTCGTCTTACTAACTCATCAGCATGATGCCGTGGGGAAAAAGCTATCTTTTTGTTGTTGACTTTGATAATTTTTCCCTTCGCCGCTACGCAGTGCAATATCATCCCTTGTGCAATGTGTTGCCGTGCCTTGCTCTTCAAAGACTTGCTATTCAGTCGAAAATTTCTTTAATTTTTGCTTATTGTAAATTCTGAAAATGCAGGATTGTTCGATATTGGGTTTGTTTCAGTGTCCTTTAAAATGACAGAGCCTTCGAAAGTTGTTCACGTACGAAATGTGGGGCATGAAATATCTGAGGTATATGCTCTCTCTCTCTCTCTCTATATATATATATATATATATATATATATATATCAATTTAGTGATCCAAATTTACTTGCTCAAACGATTTTTTGTGGATACTCTGTTGTGAGCATTACAGTGAAGAAAGTCAATATTTCAGTTGGCAATTTATCTCAAATATGGTGATCCCCTCATTTAAGATGCCATAAAGCTGCATGAAATGGGCTAATTTTCTTAGTTACGCTACTTAGGAAGGAGAGGACATGAGCACATGCATCGATGTTCATCTAGTAATTGTTTTGGTGCTAGGTCCACTTGAATGTGAGTGATTTAAAACAAGGAGTATTTGCTGCTGTTAGTTTCACGTAGAAGGGAATATCTTTGTATTGGAATTCATGTATATAAACTTTTGATGACCATTTATACCGTCGAGATTTATTAGTTTGTTCATTCTTGTTGATCCCTTTGTTTTGAAACTCAAAGGTTCAAAGTATTGATCTATTCCCCGGGATGTATGTAATTGATTGTTTAGATTAATTGGAGATGTAGGACCATTTTCTTTGTATGCGTTTGGTTCACAAAATAAAAAATACTCCCATACACTATGTTCCCAAGAATCTCATTCTTGGGAATGAGACGATTGTTTCATTGGGGTGTTTTTGTTTGGTTTGTGTTGAAAAATCTTGGTTCAACAAGGGAATATTGTCAAACATTTCACAAGATTACCCTTATAGCCTTAGCCTTGATCTATGTTTTAATAATACATGAATAATATTATTTTTCATTCTAGAATGGTGGCTGACGCTCTCCTCTCTCACTACTGCTCCTTGGTGTCGTGACTGCCATAGATTACGAAAAGAGGGGATTGCCATCAACCCATTCATATTGAAGGGAAAACCTTCAATATGAGAGTAGATAAACTGGGAAAGGGAGGTTTTCTCTTTGTTCTTGAGTTCTGTAGCGAAATCAACTGAGGTTTTCTATTGGAAACAGTGAAATGCTTTTTTGATGGTTTGGATTCGGATTTCTGTAGGCCAGGAAGGGGTTTCTCAAGTACTAGATTTGGTAGTGTGAGTTATTGGTTGGCGGTTTGACCAACAAAACTTGGGAAATTCTTGGAGGTAGGGTGGCGATGGAAGGGAAGATGTTTTTTAGTGTTTGTTCTTGGAGGACCAAAAATGGATGGATGGGGAATTCTTTGCTGTAGTTAGGTTTTATTTATTGAAAAGATTGGCGTTGGCAAGGATTTACAGATGTGTTGTTTTCACTAAGCTAGGTATTGTTGGTAGAGAGGAAGGGGGTTGTGATCGATGTGGGTGCATGATGCAATTGCAGTAGCAACAAGTGGTGCAGTAGACATAGCAATAGGTCAAGCAATAGATAAGGTGGATTAGTAAACACAGGTGCAACAATAGTATGATTGTCCATTGTTGGCGGGACATCTTCATATTGAGATTATGACTCTGATGGTAGAGATGGCTGGGGTTTCGTTAGGGGATGGGAGTGTAGTAAAGGTGGGATGGAGTGGGCTGGGGTGCCTGATATATTTGAACTTGGGTTGGGGGTGCAGTGAGGGTGATGGAGTGGGCTGGGGTGCCTGACCAATTAGGAGTCTAGGTCTTGGGCTGGATTTTGGGTAATCTAGGTTTTGAGGACTTGGGCTGCCTAAGTTAATGAGTGTAAGCCCAAATGCTTTAATTGTGAGTTGGCCCAGTTTCCAGCCCAATGGAAGTTGAATAATAGCTAGCGGCCTTTTGAAGCTTATAACAATTTAGATTTTAATGGCCTTTTTGGCCATGCCAAAAATTTTATTGATCACAAAGAAGGTAATGAACAATGAGTCCACTATTGAATTTTGGAATGGACTGTATAAGCTTGGTACAATCAACTCACATGGAGATGGACCTTCCCTTTTTGCAGAGTAAGTTTAACACCTTACTGTAGGCAAGGGATTCCAAGCCTTCCATGCGCAACGCAAGGGGATTGGTCGGGTGAATCCAGCAGGGTAACCTCCACCTAGGTTAGTAGCAACTTGGTTAGCGTTGCAACCTCAATTGGTGATCCTATGCTTTTAGTTCGAGGCGGTTGCTACTAGAATAGGGGCTTGATCAAGAAGCTATTCTTAGCATTAGATGAGGAACGGGCTTGCACTAAGGTTCATGAAGGTGGTACGGATAACCTACAGAGGTTGGCTGTTGATGAGGGGGACAAATTCTTCTATTAAGGGAATGACTTTTTGTTCGCTGGTTGGACAAGCGATATAATTCTTCTAGGAATTTTTGGAAAAATGTAATCAACAATGCTGAAAGTTAATGTGCTGTGAATACCCAACATCTTCAAAAGGGAGATGCAAATGAGAGGAGTCAGGGCAATAAAGGAGAAATGGTGTGATGTATTGGATAATGTTGTGATGATGTTAGTGAATTTGTAGACAAGAGTAGCTTGCTTTTGGATGAAATTTGGGATTAGTGTGGCTATGTTGCCTAATCATTTGATTTTTGACTTGGGGATTTATTGTATGTGGCGTCATCTCTAATGGAAGGTTTAGAGGAAACTTTTATAATTGAGGATGTCTTGGTTGAGGAGCAACAATATATGGGATTTTGCTCACTCAAGTTGTTGAGGTTGATCGAAAGGACTTAGAAGCTCCTTTATGGATGAGATGGGTTTGTGGTTTTCTAGCCTTGGAAGTGATGAAGTTTGCTTGGATGGAGAGATGAAGAAATTGAAGAAGAGCAGCGTAAATTAGCAAACTTGAAGTGTTTAGTGAACATAAGGGCAAGGGTTTAAAGAAGGGGCTTAAAGAGGGGTTTTTGGGGAGGTAATGCCAAAGATTTAAAGAGGAATTTAAAAGGAGAGTTACGCATAGTGGAAGATATATGCTAAGAAGATGGGTAATTCTTGTGATGGGGTTAGCAAAGGAAAGGAGGTTATGAAATCGGGGATTAATAAGATAATGAAAGGTGATCTTAATGAGTTTGCTTGTGGTGGGGGTTTATTGTTGGGTGAAATTAGGGAACAATATGAATATGTGATGTAGACCAAGAAGTAAGACCTTGGGAATATCCTTACTAGAAATTAATTAAGAAGAGTTGGGTTAAGGAATTGTGGGGTTAATTTAGTAGTTTATTATGTGTGTTTAGTTTTGATTAGTATAGGATTATTATGTGAATTTGGGGGTTGTTTTTAATATTTGTGTAAAGTAGGGGTATATTTGTAACATAATGTAGTTTTAAGGGTTTATGTGTAATTTCATGTAAAGAGGCTTTCTTATAGATGGTGTGTGAAAGCCATGTTGTAGGCAGTTGATGATGAATTTGAACTGAAATGAATGTGAGTTTTCCCCTGGTATCTCCTCTCTCCTCCCTTCCTTCCTTCTTTTCTATTTTCTCCATGGCTGTAGAACCTTGAAGTTGCTTCTGCATCATTTGGTATTGGAGCCCAACTACGATCTTTTTCTTCCATTTCAATTCCCCCATTTATTCCTTTCAATCTTCTTCTTTCCCCCTCTTCCTCTCTTCTTCCTTCGCTCCACTGTTCTACAACTTCTATCACCCCCTGCTTCTGCTTCTTCTTCTATTATTCCTTCTTTCCTTCTCCTCCTTTGTTCTGTAACTTTTCCCTCCCTCCCTATTGTTGCTTCTTTCTTCTCTTTTTGTTCTCTGGTTCTCTGCTTTGCCTCTATTCTGTTCTGTCACTCTTTGTTTTCTATCTAACTGGCCGTTCTCTGTTTTGTCTTTCTGCTGCTTCTTCTTCTTCTTCTTCTTTGTCTTCCCCTTCTTCTTATTCTGCAGCCTCTTCTTCTTCTTCTTCTTCTGTTATCTCCATTAATCTGTCCTTCTCTGTTACTCTTTCATCTCATAATTTCTATTCTGAAATTTCAGTATAAAAATTTTCAAAAAAAAAAAAAAAACACTGAAAGGCAGTTTGAACTTTTCAAAAATTCCAGTCATGTCCCCAAATCTTGAACACCACTTTCCAGTGACCATCTTGCGACACCACCCACACCACCAAAAACAGAACCCTTTGAAATCCTTCCCCACAAAATTTCATCATTGTTTGACCATTAGTGTGGCTACGCTCCGACCAAACTTCTCTAGTCACCGACCCCTTCAAAATCTGCCCTTGCCAAAGTTCTTTTGACATACAGCTATCACCACTGTATTCCCCACCAACCAGAGCACCATTGCCAGTGGCCCACACGCCCCACGTGCCAGTGACTGCGACTGAGAGTGTCAGCAAAAATCTCCTCCTGTTCCAATCTCATGAGAAATTGCCCAGCCACGATATTTTGAATTTTCTTTGTGATATTTTGAGCTGCAAGGAGATATTTTTTAATTGTAGAGACACTACATTGCAAGCAAGCACAATAATTTGGCATGAAACCCTAGAAATTGTGCTTGCCAGCATAAAAAAATGGTTTATTTTTTGGCTGTAATTTGTGAGTTTTCTTCGTGAATTTGTTTCATTCTAGCAAGACAATCTATATGAAGGTGGATTAAAGATAGTATTTGAGAAATTGGGAGTAAGGCTTGTGGGAAATTGCGTTAGAGGGTTGTGATATATAGCTGCAGCATATCTATATGCATAATTCAATAACATGGTGACAAATTATAGGAAAAAGGAATGCCATTTGCCAAACTTTGGGCACAATTTCAAGCTTTTCAAAACCTTTCTCAAATGCGGAGAAAAGGTTTGAAAAATCATTATTGATGGAAGATGTCCAATGAACATGGTTTCCATAAATGGAGTCACTCAAATGCATCTTCATCTGGAACCTCACCCGGAGCCTTATGAGATTTATTGGGTTGGTAACTCTGTTGTAAATGTTTATGAAAGATGTTTGGTTCCCATCCAAATGGGAGAATATTTGGCTAATGTTTGGTGTAATATCCTACCTATGAAGATTGGCCATGTACTCCTTGGTTTTCCTAGGTTGGATGATTTGGTTGCAACTCAAGGACATGGGAACACATATGTTTTCCACTATAATGGGAAGAAATCATTTTGAAGCTTGCTATACCAACCAACCAAGACAAAGAATCGGAGGTTAGTGATCATGTCAAAGTTACTCAAATTGAAGACACTACAAGCAAGGCAATGGAAGTGTTTGAAGACATCCAAAATCCTTTAGACATTCCAATTGTTGAGTTTGTCATTCCAGATGTGTTTATTGATGCTAACTCTCAATTCAAGTGTATGATGCTGCCAAAGGATCGTGACTTCTTGTATCACTCAAGCGCTGACTTTCAAAGGATCCAAGTTTGCTTCTCTCCTTTGATTCTCCAACATTTAAAAATTCGAGTTTGAATTTTTTCTGATTGGGGGAGAGTTGATGTAGGGCAAGAAGTAAGACCTTGGGAAGATCCGTACTGGAAAATAATTAAGAAGAGTTGGGTTAAGGAATTGTGGGGTTACGTTAGTTGTTTATTATGTGTGTTTAGTATTGATTAGTATATGATTATGTGTATTTAGGGGTTGTTTGTCATATTTGTGTAAAGTAGGGGTATATTTGTAATATAATGTAGTTTTAGGGGTTTATGTGTAATTTCAAGTAGAGAGGCTTTCTTATAAATGTGTGTGAAAGCCATGTTGTAAGCAGTTGTTGATGAATTTGAATTGAAGTGAATGTGAGTTTTGCACCTTGATGCTGCCCCTGCATCAATATGTTTCTGATTCCAATGATGTTCTTGGGCATTTATCATATGTACACCCATCTTTGTTGGAAGGATTGAAGGGGGTTTCTATCTTTGAAAAATGACGGTTTGGTTAATGATTTGTAGTGCAAGGACAAAATTTTACCAGCACTAGTGGAGAAGATCTCAAGTAAGGATTTAGAAGTTCAATATCTTATGGAGAAATTGTATTTAAAGAGTTTGTGATCTTGGAGGAAATGAAGTGCGTTTTAATGGGTGCAAAAACAGAGTAAGAAGGGTTAGAGGGAGTTAGCTAACTTGAAGTGTGAGGTGAATTATGATGGAAAGGGGTGTTGAAGAGGGGATTCCTTGGTTAATTGTTAATTTTTGTTATTTTATTATTATTTTTAGTTTGAATTTTTATTTTTTTTGGGGTGGACTTCTTGTCCCCTTCTGTTGTATCTTCTCTTCCTCTATCTATTTTACTATCAATTTTTATTTTTATTTTTATTTTTATTTGTATAATTGTATCTTATTTGTATTTTATTTTTTAAAATTATTTTTTCGAGGTTTGCCCACCCTCTTTGAGTTGTAATATTCTTTTTACTCTTTATAATCTTCTTCCTTTTTTTTTTTTTTTTACGTCAAAATGATAATATTAATAATAATAGTATTTTCACGAAAATCTATTAAAAATATGGACTATGGACAAAGTTAAATGCAAGTCCTAAAATTTTGACCATCATAAATAAAAAAATTCATCATATGATGATCCAATTGACCAAATAGTGGGGTAATATGTCTCTAACTTTAACCATTTTGTTATATTATTGTAACATAATAATAATTAATCTCAAAGAGGGTTTAAGAATTAACCTACCTCGCCGGTGTGGTGTTTTAGAGTGGCTTATACCTTACTTAGCAGTTCCTTTAGGAGGAAAGCCCTGCCTTATAGCTTTTTTTGAATTTGGTGATGTGCAATGTATCTAAGCAGTTGGATGGGTGGAAAGGTGCTTTATTCTATTTAAAGGGGGGGGGGGGGGTGTGGGGTTAGAATTACTCTTATGTAGGTCAACTTGTCTACTATTCTTCTGTACTTCTTATCCCATTTCACGGTTCTTGGAGGGATAGCTCAAAAGGTAAGGCGCAGGGGGAGAGGAGATATCATTTAGTTAAGTGGGAGGTGGTGCGTAGGGTGAAGGAGGAAGGGTTAGGTCTAGGTAATTTGGTGTGTCTACGGCCCTTCTAGTTCAATTGGTTGTGGCATTTTCCCCTTGGCACAAAGTTGTCCGAATTAAATTTGGATTACAAGAGGACAAGGGGATGCAACTATGGGTTTTTGAAATTCCCTAGAGAGTCTTTGGAGGTTCATTTCTTTTACCCTTTCTTTTCCTTCCTTTCTATAGTTTCTTTTGGGTAAGGCAATTATATTCAGTTTTGGGAAGATGTTTGAGGGGGGAAGTTGCTTTGTATTGGTTGTTTCCTTGTCTATATTGTCTTTCTTCTCTTCGATTTCCTCCTTTTGTATTCCTGTGACTGATCCTTTTTCTTGTGATTTCATTTTAGGAGGGATTTGAATGGTAGAGAGTTGGAGGAGCAAGCTTTTTTGTTCATTGTCTTGGTACATGCCTCATCTCCAATAGGAGTGATGCTAGAATTTGGATTTTGGAATCTTCAGGGGATTATTCCTGCAAATATTTCTTCTCTTATCTTGTTAAGGTTTATGTGTCTTTTCCTCTTTTTTGAGGCATGTGGGATATTAAAGTTCCTTCCAAAATTAAGCTGTTTGTTTGGTTGATGGCGCTTAATAGAGTTAACATCAACAATATGTGAAAGATAGGCAGCCTCCTTAAACTTTGTATATCTGGATATGTGTCCCATGTGTGGGAGTAGTTTTGAAAACGCCTCACATTTGTTTCTACGCAGATCATTTGCATGGGGTTTGTGGAACAAGCTTCTTGGAGTTCTCAGCAAAGTGTGGTTTGCCCAAAGTTGGTGGAGGGTATTTTTGAGTATTTTGTTTGTTAGTTTGGGAAGGATAAGGATGTAGAGTGGATGGAGACGTGCTCTTTGTGCTGTTTTATGGGGAATTTGGCTGGAGAAGAATGCTAGAATATTTTTTGGAAAGAGAATGTCAAAGGATGTTTGGCTTCTTGGGCTTATAGTGCAGATAGTTTTTAGTGCTGCTGTTTTCAGGATGTTAATGAAGATTGTTAAGATGATGCTGGTTTTTCTTTTTCTCTTCTTTTGACGAGGACTCCTTGTTCTTTTTTTCTGTATTTCTTTTCTCCTTGCTATTTATAATGGAACTTCTTCTCTAAATTTGCTTAAAGTTCCCTAAAATTTTAAAGCTTTTATTTGGATGGCAATTCTTGAGAAAATTAATACCGAGCACTTGCTTCAAAAGTGAGGACTTAGTAAGGTTGTCACCTGATATTTGTGTCCTTCATTTGAGTAGTGAGATGACTTTCGAAGACCAAAGACTCAATGTTTGAATTGATAAATGATAAGATGATCTCTTTGTGCTCTTATTTTTATGATTGAGTAGTACTAATTTGTTGTGTTAAAAAAAGCGCCTACCCTGCTGTTGAATGACCTTAGAATATTGATAGTAGCGTTAAAGTAAGTGTAAGAGGATCACTGTAGAAATTGAATTAAAGTTAGAGGTACAAGGGATAGAGGGCTATGGCAAGGCGTTCAACTCACAGCTCACATTTGTTTCTCCATTGCCCTTTCACATTGACCTTTTCGAATAATTTATTTGGTATCATTGGTGAAAACTGAGTTTGTCCCCACACATTGAAGCCTTTTTCTACTATTATCTGTATAGGATTTAGCAAGGATGGTAAAGCTTTATAGAGGTGCACTGATATGGTTATTATTTGATGTGTTTGGTTGGAGAGAAATGCTAGAATTTTCAAAGGTGTGGCTACTACTAACAATTTGCTTAGTGTGGTTCTTTTGTGTCACTGTTGGTGTCAGCAAGTGGTTTCTTTCAACATGTTTCTTTGGAAGACATACAGTGGTGGATTGGTTGCCTTTGCTTCATTGAGTTGTTATCTATTTTTCTGTGATCTTGTAGCTGTTTTCTTCTTGTAAAAGGAGGATTTCTTATTCTCTTTGTTTTATTTTACCTTTTTTCTGTTTTCAGTGTATATTTTCTCCTCATCTAATGTAATTCTTTGTTAAAAAATCTCTTTTTTATCAAAGGAAAAAAATATTATTATAACATAATAATATTACTTCCATTTTATATTGTTTTCCATTTTCATTATTATAATGATTTATTATTATAAATATAAGAATAGTTTGCAATAATTCTATAATGTACTAGAAGACCTCCCAATTTGTCCCAAGTCATTTTGGCAACGCCAAATATGATGTGGGTTTTTGAATCAAGGGTTTTGCTTCTTTTATGAACTTTGATTGGCTGCCCATTGCCCCCTTATCAATAAGGTTCTCCAGTATTATTTTCTGCTGTCTTTTACTCTAATATTGAGAAATAGTGGAATAAGAAGAAGATGAGAAGATAAGAAGAGAGAGGTGAAGTAGCTTCTAAGCCTCATAGTGACAAGTCAAGAGGAGATAGAAGGTTGTGGGGAGATGGATAGAAGGCCAAGTTTTTGCAGTGAGCTCAATATTCTCTTTATGTCTTAGTACCCCTAGTGGTTTTCCTTTGGATTTTCTATTTATATGCTTTTGACACTCTAGAAACTCATAGAGACGTGACAAAGAAAATCCTTCCCTACATTTTTTCCTTGGATAATGAAGGAGCGCTAATGTAAATTAACCTACCATTGCTTTCCTCTCCCTCAGTCTAATCCTGCCTACATGTTAACATGTGAAGACCATCATTCTGGCCCCCAAATCCTACACAACTCTGAAAAAGAATGAATATTAAATAAGTCCTAATATACTTGTAAACAGTTGGAATACTAAATCATTAATTATCTCACATGGATAGGGTGCGTCAGGTGCTGTTAAAAAAAATAAATAGGGTGCATTAGGTTGTAAGCTGGGTGCTCACCTAATTTTTGAGGCATGTATGTGTTTATGTCTGTTGGCCTAAGTAGCAATTGTAGATGGGGGCAAATTGGACAATATTGAATTTTATTTTCTAAATTAATTTATGCAAAAAATTAATCACACTAACAAGCACAATATAAATAATGAGGAAAATGAAAGGCGGAGGAAGGAGGGAGAGAACTGTTTCTAGCGGTTTGGCTCCAGAGCTGGGGTCTTCATGCTGAGATTTTCGCCAATCTCGATTTTCTTCACAATGGTTCTCCATAAACCACAGGAATAACACCCTCATATGAAAGCCCTAACACAAAACTTTGCTTGCAAAAACTTCTTGTACTCAATTCTGTTCGTTCACCTGACGACAAGAATCAGACAACCAAATATAATTGATATTTTAGATCACTAAGAACTCGAGTCCTTCTTTACAAGAAATAACCTCTCACAAATGCTAGTGAGGAAGAGTGAGTTAATTACTGTGAGGGGCAGTCCAATGGGTAGGGGTAGACCTAAAATGACTTGGAATGAGATAGCAACGATTAATAGCCTTGAATTTGTTGAAGGAAATTGCCCATGATTGCATAAATTGGCGGAAAATGATTCATGTAGCCTACCCCCACCTAGTGGGACTTAAGGCTTGGTTTGTTGTACATAATGGTGGTTTACATTGAGAAATCTCAAGACAGAACATAATTGATCAAGATCTAAGTACAGAATTGATTCTATATGCACGGGTGTTTTCTTATTCGAACAAGATAAGGGCTCAAAATATTGAAGCATACACGTTTACACACACATATTTTGTGTTACTTCAATATTCTCACAATCATTAAAATATCTAGGCCAATTGGAACCTTTCCAGATTTGCAGGATAAAACTAAAGTTTCACTTTACACCAAGTAGAGTTAAGTCAATCAAATATTGTTCAAATTATTGAATTTCTCCTATTGTTAAGAGATTTTGTCAAATGGATGAATGATAACAAATTCAAGGAAAATTGGGTAACATACAATTCAGGTGAGAGGGGAGTAAATGGAATGAAGAGATTGACCCCACAACCAGAAACATGAGTAAAACAGGAGTAACTGACGTGTCAGCCAATGAAACTATTGGGTACTAGGTTTCAAGGACTGAAATAAATATGTTTGCCTATGAAACAAAATCAGTAATCCAAGGATAGAAGGATGAAGAGGCTAGAAGCTCCACTATGCCCGATTTGATAATAGCAGTACAGTCAGCACTTGTTACTCTCAAGACACAGAGAATGATGTGCAATCCCCTCCATCCTCACCAAAAAAAAAAAAAAAAAAATGAAAAGAAAAGGTAGAACTAGGAGTAAGCAACTGGTTGGTTCGGGTAAATTGGTTATGATTTCAAATTAACTGAATTTTTTTGGTCAGCAATACCCTTTGATGAATCAACAGAATTATTCCTTGTTCAGTGAACCAGATGGATTGAGATTGTTATTTAGTTTAAATTGGTGAATTTGATAAAGTGAATCCATTAGGCAGGCAGTAGGCATACTTATAGTGAGAAAAAAAGAAACCTAAAATTAAAAAGATAATATGCTATAAGGGGCAATGAATAAAACCTAAAATTGATCACATGCCTCAAATGTTTCTTATAGAATTATTAAAAAAAATCATCATGAGGTGGCCCCGTCTCCCCAAATCCTCTATTTCTGATATTTTTAAACAATGGTTACAAGTTACAACAATGAAATATATGGGCTTTGATACCCAGCATTCAACCATCAGTCCAACTAATATTTACAATTTCCATCAGCAGTGGCCTTAAAAAACAACTTTACAAGAACAACATGCATTACTGTCAGTCTATAAAATTAAAATTTCAATTTCCATCAGGAAAGCAAACAAGCACTGTGGGGGTTGACACCCAGAATTCAAACCACAGAACAGATCTAATTAACCTGAGTTCCAATATAAGTATCAACAGACTAAAGAAAATAAAGCCATCCAAAATTTTTAGAAGTGCAAGACAAGGGGAAATGTTTCTCTTTTTGAGAAATAACAGCAGCCTGAAAATAATAGAAACTGGATGGCAACTGCCCCTGCAGTCCAATCACTTGTTATCCCTGCTATTTGTTTAAATGACTTGGTCATTACTTGCAGGGAAAAAAGGAGAGAACTTCATTCAAATATTATCAAAATAACAGCCTGAAAAAATATAACATGAATTGAAAAAGAAGAATGAATTGAAGAAAGAAAAGGAGAAGCATCAAGCAATCAACAGGTCCTATGAAATTGCTCAAAGAAGCCAAAAAAATAAAGTGGTATTATGCTCAAAGAATATTGCCTAGGCATTAACTTTTCGCTATGGTATTAATGCGCAAACCAATGGTTCTGTTCTGCAGTTAGTCAGCAGAAGATCCATGTGAAACTTTGATAAGTATCCCTAAATGTTCTCACAGCCAGCATCAAACCCTTTTTGTTTTCTGGCAATCTGTCTTAGTTTTACAAATTTGAGTTTCTTCATAGAATTTGAAATAAAATATTAATTGGTTAAGGGCTTATAGGTATATACCCTCTTGAAGGCTCTGCATTTCTTCTTAATATCTTAGTATCATGTAGTATATGTGACAGACTTCTGTTTTTTTAATATAATTGCTTCCTCTGTTTCAGTCTAATGCTTGTATTGGTTAGGGCCAAACCCACGATAAAGCCGCTGATGTTTTTAGCCTACTCAATAAACATGAATGGGATGCGTCATGTGTGCTCTGCTAATAGATCAATAGCTCATGTGATTGATTTGGTAATAGATGGTTGTTCAGCACTGTGTTTTGCAAACAGTACTTGTGCAGTGATGCAGCCTATACTCGTGCTATATTACCATGTTACTTCACAAAACTTGAGCATGAGATTATGTTTGTCTTCCCCTATTTAATTGAAAAAAAATATCATAATACCTTGGCTACATTCTATCTTTTATCCAAGTTCATAGATCAATCACCATTGTTTGTTGGCACCACAACATTTGACAGCTCTAAAAACAAAAATAACAAATAATAAGAGCCTGTAATAGTTGTAATCTTACACAGTCGTGAACTAGCAAATAAGAAATTGTATAATTTACAAGTAAGCATTAATAAATTTTCCTTTTCTAGTTCTTCAAGGTCACCCAAACTCTTCTTGATGCTAATTGGTGTAGATAAATCCTGAAACCAATCTTGGGGCATAGATGAGGGCATGTGCAATTTTAGGAGTCAAAGAACTCCTAGACACATCAAGAGCACATCCTCTGGTGCTAAATGCAGACTCAAAAAGTAACTGTTTAGATGGGCTCTGCCAATATCATGAGTCATTTTTGAAGGGATAGGAAACCGTAGACTGTTAAACTTCCACCAATCTAAAATATTAAAGTTCGCCATATCGTCTTGAGTGTCTTTGCATAAATAGCCATCCAATTTTGATTCTCTCCAGACCTCCAACTTCAGACTTGAGCCTCTTATAAAAAGCCTTCAGTTGTTCCTTCATTTTTTTTTTCCAGTGGTGGTTCCAACTCAATGGAATGCTAGCCATCAATTCATCTTAATGGAGCATTTGGTCAGGTTTAGGACATAAAGAGAAAATTGGATGTCAATTTTCTCAATATTTCTTGTAACAGACCAGAGTGTAGCCTTTAGCATCTCTATCTCAGTCCTAGAGTCCTTAGTTTCAACATTCGTTTTCTTGTCATCTCCTTAAGTCTTCCCATTCTCGGACGTGTAGCTCTTCTCTTCAACTTGGCTAGTTGGTTGACCAAGCTAGTTCTAAACTTGAAGGATTTTCAATCTCTGGTTTGTCAGCCATTGATCAAGTGTATAGTCTCCCTTTTGTATGGTAGGACCAAATAGTGAAAATCCATTTTATGCTTTTGCTCACTCCTTTTCTTTCAAAGATTGAAACCTCCACTATTGCATGGTAAACTTGAGATGAAAAGTATGTCCCCAATGCATAGTGATGAAGAAATTCCTTGGTTTCCTCCTAGGAAGTATTGACAGTTCAAAAGGCCTCGAATGTCTGTATCTGATGCATGCTGAACACTAATGTGCATGTTACGCAGCCTGAAACATGTACAACATATATGTCAATAAATTAGTTTTATTTTGACATAAGACACATCTTCACATGCACTGATGCATTTGGGACAAGTTAGGAACACACTGTGAGGACCAAAATGCAGCATTTCGTTTGTTGTTTTTTTATTTTATTTATTTTTTTCCTTTATGACTATTGGCCTTCAATTATCCTCTTTTGAATGAAAGAAGCTCGTGGAGCCCTAAAAATGAAGTCCCATCCTGTGAAGAAAGGTAAATGCAGTGTTTTTTATTGCTTCGTGTAACAAGATGATGCGTTGATTTGTCCAACAATTGCTTTTCTTTTTTCCTTTATCTTTTATCTTTTATCTTTTATCTTTTTTATTTCACTTTTTATTTTTGATTCTTTTTTGATTTGAGTGATTTTTGCTTGGTGTCAATGTTGTGTCTGTCTTCTACTTGTGTTTTGGTTCAAGGGATCTTTGAGAATTCTTGGGAATGTGAGTTGGGAATCTTTGATACCCTATATGTCTGGAATCCTACATGGTAGGCATCAAGCGTGCTATGGAAACCATTGTGCTAAAAAAATTCCCATTTAGTGTTTTGTAATCTGGATTCACTTAGAAATGGCATCTTATTCTCTGGCATGGGATTCCTACCATGAACGAAACACCTTGTTAAGGCCTTCATGTGTTGGTCTTTTTCCTTCAAACATAGAATTTTAGATGAAGCTATTTTGCTTAATGTGCATAACTTATGCCTATGGTTTATCTTAAATTTGTTTATAATTTTATAAGAATATCTTGATCTAGAATGTGCATAAATTATGCCTAAGGTTCATCTTAAATTTGTTTATATCAATATTTTGGTCTAGAGAGGAAAACCATGCCAGCATGCCTATGAATACACACACACACACACATAGATATGTATTAGAATTAATTAATTTACATATCCTTGTTGTGTAATTGTGTTGTATCTTTTTTTTTTTTTTGGAAAATTTCTGTATTGTCATGTTGGTGTTGTCATATCTGTGTCACATGTTAGTATTGGTACCGCTTCTTTTTCCTCTATTGATAGCTAAATTTCTTGAATGTTAAGGAAGTGAAGGGCATGACCATGGCCCATTTCATCATTATGCTATAATCATTAAGCCTAAATTTTTGAAACACAATTTCTTTTGGTTGGATTCAATGTCTTAACTCCAAGGTTGATTCTTGGTCATTAGAATTATTCACCCGTCCTTCAATTTTTTTAAAAAAGTAGTGTGTTGGTCATTAGCCTATGGTCACGGGCTTTTAATTTTGGAAGATGATTAGGGTTCTAATTTATTGCTATTAGAAGCATGATTAAGTTTCTGATTTGCTGTCCTTAGAAGCATGATTAGGGTTTCTATTTGTCATTTTGTTGTTATTAGAAGCATTTTTTGGATTAATTTTGTTTAATGGAAAAGAATGATTGGGATTTATTTTATTTAGATGTACTTAATTAAAAATATGCTTTGAATTATTTTCATTAGAGGCATGTTTTGGAAGCATGTTTATGATTGATTAAGTGGGTGCATGCCAATTATTTTATGGTACTCATGATATTCTTCTAAATATTTTCGATTTCATTAGATGATGAATGCATGATTCTCATATGTGTGCATATGTGTATTGGTGTTTTGGCCCATTGTTTCACAAGTGATTTTGAAGTTAGGGATTGTAAGAGCTTGGGGCCTCATATTGAGTTGAAATCCATGACCAATACCCTTTCGAGTTTTTTAAGGATACTTTTTACTATTTAAATATTATTCATTACTTATTTAATTTATAATTACGTGTGAAATTATAGTTTGATTCTAATTTAGATGAATGTAATATGTCTTCCAATTGTATGAGGTTATTTGATTTTATGCCTTGTTTATTCAATTACTGTTCTTAGTTAGGCTTCATTTTTTTTTAAAATTTTTCATTAGTTTGTTCATTTTTTATGTATGATGTTGTAAATGATTTCATGTTTATTATTTGTCATGTTTTAATTATTCCTTGTATGTATAGACTTAATTATGGTATTCATGAGTTAGTTTAGTTAATTTTATTTGACATTAAAGAGTTAAAAAATGCTAATTTGTCAAAAAGAAAACTAAGAAGGTGAATAAAGATGCCCAAGGGGTTTTCCCTTCATGAACCATCTCAATTTGTAACTTAATCCTTGGGCCCTAGAATGTCTTGAGGATGTCTTTCCAAGCTTCTTATCAAATTTAGGTTTCTTATTATTTTTATTAGAAGTGATAAGATGACACTACTTTTTAAAATTTGATTCCTATTATTTTATTGTCAAATTTGATTCCTCCTATCCAAACTATGTCCATTTAGGTTGATGGCTTCAAGGAGTACCTATCATCAATGTGCGTGGTTAGGGGATAATGGTTCTACCACTTGAAGTTTTAGGATGGTGGTTGTACATGCATGATTGATATGTAGTATGATTCTATTCAAATGGAATGATGAGTTGTTGGCCCATTTTAGGGTTATTGTTTGTGAATTTATTCAATTTAAGCATACTGTGTTATCTTAACCATAAAAAGCTTAAAAAATAATTCAAGATTGCTTTTGGCCAAACATCCATCCTTTTTGAATTTATTTTTTGAAAATAAAATTGAATAGAAAATTCTAATTTTAATGTATTTTAAATTTTTGGTTGGCGCGAGGGTAGGTGGCTCATAATAAGGTTTATACTCATCGAATAGTGATGCAAGTAGGTATTGAAATAAGGAAACTTCTTGATGGGAATACATTTGAATTGTTGATGATCAAATCTATTTCAAAAAAGGAATATTGATGGTAGTTTGTGTACTGTAGAAACTTCGAACAACCAAAAGGTTGAATTAGGTAAGAAGGTAATTGAGGTTGGTTGTCTTAAGGGAAAGAACAGATGGGGTAGTAACTCTCATAATGGGAATGATTTTGACGGTTGATTTTGCTTGTGATAGCGGATCATTATTGTGGATTATTATTGGATGGGTTTCATGACCAGCATGGGTATGTTTCAAATTCATCTTTGGTGGTATTTCTTGCATCACTGGCTTGCTCAAAGGTCTAGAGGGCATTCCTTTTTTCAAGTATGATGCTATTTGTATGCAAAAAAGAGCAACAAGTTATTGATTAGAATAGGGATGATATTTTCTCTACCCATATTGCTACGTGATCAATGGAAAGGATATTGAAGCTAAAAAAATGGTGGATAAGATGGATTTGTGGTTGTTTAGTTATGGAGGACAAGTAATTCGATTAGATAATGATAAGAGTAAGGGGAGTTAAGCGGGAGCAAGCGAAGGAAGATTGTCATTGTTGAGAGTTGGTCTCTTGACCTTTTGCTTGATGGTGAGCATGTCGACGTCCTTGAAATCACCAAATATCAAAGTGGAATATCTCTAGGAGGTGGCGGAAATCGCATGGTTCCTTGCCACTCGGGAGATTTTTGGAGTTGAAGGAAGGAGGGGCTCAACTTCTTTGTGGCTTCACTGCACAAGGAGCAAAGAGAAAACCTTGATACTCCAACTCAAGGAGAACAAATTCGATAAGTTCCTTGCCTTAATAGAGATCAATGCGGTAGGTTGGTGATACTTAGCCTTTGAAGGGGTTCAAATTGAAGGGATGGAGCAAAATCTCCTTCAAAGTGACAGAGTTGGGAAGACGACTGATCTCTAACTAGGAATCGAACTCCAAGGCTTTGTCGGGAAAGCAGGAATCCTTGATCCACTCGTGCCAAATGAAAAACGTTGCACCCTCTCGTTGAGTAGCATTGTTGTCCACTCCCTTGGAGATTAAGTGTCCCTGTCCCCATTGTGGTTGCATCATCATTCTCACTCGTAAGGCTATGTAGAGGAGTCAAAAGCAAGGGTTGAGAAGATGAGTGAAGGCATGCTATCTTTCACGCATCATTTGAAAGGAGCATAAAGGTTAGATGGCTTCGAACGATGCCTTTTTTTTTTTTGAAATTTTTGGTTGGGCCCCCTTTGGCTCAAGGTTTTTGCTGGCTTTGTTGATCTAGGGTCAGGCCTCTGTTTGGGCCCCTCTAACAATGTTACAGGAGATTTTCTGTATGGACTCTCTCATGTTTCATGCCATGTCCCTTGACATCCTTGGCAGCCCAACTCCTTTGCCCCCTCTCATCTTATGAAGGCCCAACCAGTGACAAAAAGGGTCAGGTTTGTTTCGGGACTCCTGCTCCTCTGCAGAATCATCTCAAGCAAGCCAAGAAATTTTGTTGGCAATCTGACCTGGAGTCTTTGAAGGAGCCTAGCGCTAATTCTAGCTTCTTTTTTCGTGCTTTTATTGACATGAAGAACATGCAGGATAGTCCTTCCTCTCCAAGTATTGAAGAGCTTGAAAGGCTGGATTGAGAGTATTTCTTTCTAGGAGCAGATGTCTCACTGGGTTCTTCGCAAAATGAAATTGTTTAGTAAGACAATTGGAGTATCTTTCAAAGATTTTGAAGATAGGTGCATATGTTTATTTAAAGAAATAGAGAAAAGAAGACAGGAAGGAATAGTCACATTTAAAAACCTCAGACAGCAGCCAGAAGGAGGATGCAAACACGGAACTAAGAGATTGGAGTTCTCAGTTAACCATGATAAGAATGGAGGGAACTCATATTTGGTGGAGGCTGAAAGCAGCCAGGTTGCAGAGGTGAACTTATGTTGAGGAAATTAGTGTTGTGGAATGTGAGGGATCTTAATGACAAAGCTAAAAGGACTTTAATCAGGTCTTTTTTCAAGGATTGGAGAGGAGATGTAGTTTGCCCTCTGGAAATGAAATCTGATTCAGCAAACGACTTTATTGTCAACAACTTATGGGGGAGCAAGAATTGCTGGTGGATTTGTATTGAAGCTGTTGGAAATGCAGGAGGCATTCTCATTTTGTGGAATGGTAATATGGGGGAGCTGATGGATCACTCTCTAAGTGCCTTCTTGGCTTCCTGCCTGTGCAGGAGATAATTCCCATTGGATTCCAACTGGGGTTTATGTTCTAGGTGAAGGCAGGTCTTGCGGAATGAGCTCCTGAAGCTGGAAGTTAGAGGTAAATGGGATGCCCCTTGGGAAATTGGGGGAGACTTTAATGTGGCCTCTTATTTCCCTATGAAAGGAGTGGGAGAACCTTAAGAGACAACTAGCAGAGTTCCATGATTTCATCAATGTTTGTGCCTTTTTGACCTACCCCTAATTGGTGGCCCCTTCGTGTGGTCAAAATCTGCGGAGATGCCCAAATTTTATAGGATCAATAGGTCGTTAATTTCCAAAAACTGGAAATGATCCTAAGGTTACTCAAATTTTGTTCTCGAGACCCATATTGGACCACTTAATTGTACTTATTGACACGAGAAGAATTAAGTGAGGGCCAACTCCTTTCCTGTTTGAGAACATGTGGTCAATTATGACAGATTTGATGAACAGGTTAAGCAATGGTGGTCTGATCTTCATTTTGAGGGGAAGGCAAGTTTTGTGGTCGCCTTGAAACTAAAGGGGCTGAGGAGAAATTGGTAGGGTGGAAATATTATGCCTTTTTCCAATACACTTGGAAAAGAATGTGATCCTCAGTGGCATTAAGGAGCTGGAGGACGAAGAGCATGGACAGGGCCTTAATGCTGAGAGTAAGGCTAAGACTTCCACTCAGGAAAAGCTTGCTGATGCCATTACATGGGAGCAATTGCTCGGAGACAGAAATCTAGGGCTCTTTGGCTGAAGGAGTGGGATAGGAATACCAGTTTACTCCACCAAACCGGACTGCTAATGCCCACTGAAAGTTTAACATGTTGACAAGAATTTAGATTCTAGTTGAAGAAAAGAACATAAAAAAAGGGGCATTTTTTTTTTAAGGTTTTTACGAGAACCTTTACATTGAACCAGAGCCTGAGGCATGAATACCAACAGTTGATGGCATTAATTTCAGCAACCTTTGCCCTTCCACAGTGCAGTGACTTGGAAGGCCCTTTGAAGAGGAGGAAATTTATCAATCTGTTAAGGCTGCAAAGGAGGTAGAATGCCCAAACCTAATGGCTTCCCCTTGGTTTTAATGATAACATAATCTGTATTTTAATGATTTTTACAAGATGGGCAGATTCATGACTGGTATCACAACATCAAAGATTTTTGCCTAATAATCTTGGTGGGTGTCATTTATAAGTTGCTTTCCGAAGTCCTCACTGTGGGGCTTAAAAATAGCAAGTTTGGAAGTTATTGGGTAGCAACAAGATGGCTTTTTAGCTGCCAGATCAATTTCACATCCATGATCACGAATGAAGCTCTGGTTTCCTACAATAAGGAGAGGAAAAGAGGAGTGGTTGACAAGCTGGACATGGAGAAGGTGTTTGATCATGTGGATTGGAATTTTCTCCATATTCTCAACAGAATGGGCTTTGAGGAACTTTGGTGTAGCTGGATCGATCAATGTTATTCTACCCTTTCCTTTTCTGTGCTCATTAATGTCTGCCTTTGGACTTTTTTCTCTCATACCGAGGTGGCATCTCCCCCTTATTTTAAATCATAGTTATGGAAGCATTGAGCCTGTTGATTAATAAAGCTATTGAAGGAGGCCTTCTCAAAAGGCTTGGTATCAGAAAGAACAGTAGGAAAACGGAAGTCTCACTTCTTTTCTGCAGATGATACCGTCGTATTTTTGTGAAGATTGCAGAAAATCCTCAGCCTCAGGTGCATTCTCCTTTGGTTTGAAGTTATATCAGGCTTGAAGGTGAACTTTGGTAAAAGTGAAAATGTTGTATTGGGGATGAGTGATGGTGAGCCTTTCTTTGCAGGTCTGTTAGGGCGTAAGATGGGTGCTTTTCCTATTACTTACCTCAATTTTCCTCGGGGTGCCAAGTTTATAGATATGGTAGTTTGAGACTGTATATGGAAAATTTGAGAGGGGAAATTCGCTTGTTGGAAGAGGAATCACATTTCAAAAAGTTGGAGGCCCACCCTCGTCAAGAGCACCTTATCAAGCCTCCCGGTAAACTTTGTCTCCCTTCCCTATCCCAAGCTTAGTTGCTAAGGGGTTTGAAGGCATTCAAAGGAGATTCCTTTGGGGAAGCATGAGTGAGGAATTTAAATATCATCTAGCTATATGGGGGTTGGTTAAACAGCCTATACAAAAACGAGGGTCAGGAAATATCTCTTCATACTTTCAATAAGGCCCTCCCTGGGAAATGGATCTAGTGATTAATCAAGGAGAAGTATTATACTATTATTTCTAAGGGGGAAATCATTGTCTCTAAATATGGGCTACGCCACAAAGGTTGAGCCTCGAAGAGGTGAGCGGAGCTTATGGTATTGGTGTATGGAAATTCATATGAGAGGATGGGATAACTTATTTTCTCTCATTTATTTTCAACTGGGAAATGGGAAGAATGTTTTGTTTTGGAATGATACGAGGTGTGGCAAGTCTCCACTTAGCACAAATATCCCTGTGAGAAAGAAGCCCTCATTAGCAAGCACCTCGAGCTCACTTATTATGGGACGTCCTGGAACATTCCCCCTTGGTTAGGAATGCCTTTGATTGGGAAATTGACAACCTTTCAGAATTTTATTGTAGCCTTTATAAAATCCAGTGCTGGAGCACTACCAATGAGCCCAAATGGACCCTGGACAAAATAAAAATTTGCTGGGCAGATCCTACTATAAATATCTCACCTCTCTGGAAGACACAGCAGCAATTTATAGTAGGATCTGCCCAGCAAATTTTTATTTTGTCCAGGGCCCATGTGGAACTCTAGCCCCCTGATGGTTGCTTTCTTCACATGGGAAGCAACTCTTGAAAGGATTCTTACCATTGACAACTTTGAGAAATGGGGCTTGCCTCTTTTTAATAGGTGCTACTTATGTTTGGATTATGCTGAGTTAGTTGTGTACATCCTCTTGCATTGCTCCTGGATTAGAATTTTTTGGAACTTGGCCATTTGCTTTATTAGGCAGCAGTGTGTTACTGCCAGAAAAGTGGAGGGGGTGTTATGGGCTTGGAGAGTTATCTGCACAAACAAGAAAAGCTTTTTCCCTATTTCTCATCATTTTTTGGCTGGTTTGGAGGGAAAGAAACGGGAGAGCTTTCAAGAGATCAGCTACGCCCCTTCACGTTGTCAAAGATTGTTGGATTGCTACTGTTTCTATTGATGCTTGGCAATTGAGAGTTTTTGATTGATACCTCTTGATGCTGGAACAAGGTCAACAACTTCAATTCTCAATTCCCGTAACAACAAAAACTAATACTTTGGGCCTTTTTTATAGGCTCACAATGCTGGGAAGATAAGGAAACTAATTGAGAAACCTAATTAAGCCAAAGTACTAGTCTCCTAAATGATAATAGCCTAGAATCTAGAAGGTATAAATATAAAATCCTAATTTATAGGCATACAATGCTTGGAAGATAAGGAAACTTATTAAGAAGCCTAATTAAGCCCAAACACTAGTTTCCTAAATGATAATACCCTAGAAAGGCTTATGCCTCACCTCTTATGGGCATGGTCTTAAATTTCCACGAAATTGTTGAAATTTCTGGTTTCCGTCACCCTTGAAATTGAAATGGCAGTCGATTTCCGTCTTGCATAATTTATATCGAAATTTCAATGAATCATCTGAAATTTATCGAAATCTTGAAATTTTAGCGAAACTTGTCGAAATTTGAACTACGCAATGAAATTTCCCCGAAAAGCAAAAAAGAGATTTAGGAGTAAAGTGAAATTTCTCTCTTAATTTATTTTTATCGAAACAAAAGATTATTACAAGTGCTTTTGAAATTTATGAAAAAGTAAATTTACAACAGCATTTTATTTAACCATTCATGTCTACATTATCATTATTTGTATAATAAATAATATTTAAATGATTTATGAATTTCATTTGTATTAACTAATTCACTAAATATGTTTAATGAACATTATCTTACAAATATGTTTGATGCACATTATATTACAACTTCTCCACCTCATACACAGCATAGATGTATTTACTTGTAATATATTAGTCCTAAAACTTGCATTGCTATGTCTATTAATCATTTCTAAAGCTTTATAAAAGAATTCCATGCTTTACTAATAATTTCCATTGTTTTTTCAAATGGAAATCAAATTTGACATCGAAATTTCTGTTGAAATTTGCATACTTTTGGAGCTTCGAAATTTGAGTCGAAATCAAAATTTAAGATCTTGCTTATGGGTAAAACACCTTGTCTTATGCTTAGGTATTTTAAAACATTGGTTCAGATTATGGATGGTATTTTGCCTACCCTTATTTCATTGGTAGAGAATAAATGAAAAATATTTTGAAGCTCAAAAATGGTGGTTCAGATGGGACTACAGTTGTCTGATCCAGCAGGGCAGGTTGTTCATTAGGATGGAGGCAAGACTAAGGTGAATGAAGCTCTGCGGGAGCTAGCTAATTTGAAGTGGTCAATTAATTATGATGGAGAAAGTCTAGAGTTAAAGTTTCTAGCTTTGTTCTTTTCTGTTTTGTTTTCTTTTTGTGAGGACTTCTGGTTCTTTGACTTGTAACTCCTTTCTCTCTCTCTCTCTCTTTTAATATAAAAAAATTATATTTAGTAAGAATTTTTGCAAGATCAATGTAATTTTAACATTCTCTTGAATATACTGTTTTACATTTTAAATGTTGGAACTGGCTAGTAAAGGTCCTCTGAATGAGCACAATTTTTAGCATTTTGAGGAACATTTGTTTTTTTATCTCTTGTTCTATTCGGTTTACACTCATTAAATGGTTTCTATGATAAAAAAAAAAAAACAACTAGTAAATAAAAAGGAACGTGTGAGCAAGGAATCAACACTAAATGTGTAATACCCTTTTCTATCTAATACCTAAAATATACTGCATGCTGAAAAATGCTCATTAAAAATGTATGGAAGTTTAAGCACCATAAATGTTGAGGGCAATTATGTTCATAGTTTACTTTCCTAAAAAGAAAGGTGGGAATAATGTCAAAAATATGAAAGGGATTAACTTAAATATACATTCCCTCCTTGGTTCATTTAACTAGTCTATCTTTCTGCTACTAGAAGAGAAAAAAAATTGGAATGAGGAGAATAAATGTATAAAATTCAAGAATAATTGAAAAAGTGGAGCAGTCATTGAATGTCAAAACAAAAAGGTTAATTGGAACTTAAAGTAAAAATAAATCAGAGAAGAAGTGAAAAGTAAAGTGCATACATTCAGCTCCTGTTATCCCCATCCTTTCCTATGAATGCCATATTTGCTCTTAATTTACCTTGTACCATAAGGAGTTAGACTCTAAGGGAACCTCCGTAACCATTTTACCTATTAAAGAGATGTGCTTGCAGTCTTAACCCTTAAGAGTACTCCTTATGGCACAAAGTAATTAAGAGCGGCCAATTCATAGGAATGGATGGGATGCTGGGGAAGTGGATTTATGGGCTTTTATTTTCCCCTAATGTGAGTGTCTTCCCAGGCATCTTGTTAATACCTTTCCCTGGATTTGTCTTTTCAGCGGGTAGTGGTGCTCAAGTTCATTTTTGAGAGGATATTTGGGTGGGTGAGACCTTGTTGGAATTTTTGGTGCTGTGTTTGTACTTCCTTCCATTCATAATGCTCCAATTTCAGTTTTCTATTCTTCTAAAGGGACTCTGTTTCATGGGATTTCCACCTTTTTAAGAGCCTCAATAGAAGTGAGGTTGATCAGCTGAAGTGCTTATTGAATGTTCTTAATTCTTTTAATTCTAATTTGAGGGGGAATGCTAAGCTTTGAATTGAGTATTTTTTGGGTTCTTTTCTCCAAAATCTTTTTTCGTTCATCTTAACAAAATCACTAAATCCTAGCCCTTTCCGTTTGGACAAAGCAGTGTGGAAGGCACAAGTTCTTTTAAGATTCAAGCTTTCATTTGGACTTTGGTTCTCAACAAGGTTAATACTAATGACTTGCTTCAGACTGGGAGGCCTTATATGGCTCTCAGGCCATATGTTTGTGTGATGGATCATGAGGAAAATGAGACTAATTATCATTTATTTCTTCATTGTGGGGTAGTGAGGTTTTTGTGAACAAGTTTTCCTGCTTTGGTGAGGTGGCTCTGCTTACATATTGTTCACAATTTTATAGTGGTGAACTTTTGGGGTTTTGAAAAGGATAGAAGAAGAAGTTTTTGGAATTGTGCAGTTGCTACTTGCTGCATTGTGAAAACTCAGACTTGAAAGGAATTCTAGAATTTTTGAAGGTCGAAAGACTTCTTTGAATTTTCTTTGGAAGAAAGTTACTTTCCTTGTTTCTTTTTGGCTCATTCTTTTAGGTTTTTTGAGTGTCATTCACTGTCTGGATTGGAAGGCAGCCTGTTGTAATTCTTGTTGTTTTCTCTTTCTTTTTATTTTTTTGAGGATGCTTATCCTCACTCTGATTTTCTCTGGTCATGCTTCAATGAAATTCTCCGTTATTTAAAAAAATAGGGACATTCCTTCATGAAACTAAAAATGGGTTCTAACTTTGTTTCTAGATGTGTGTATTCTTTGTTTCTAAAATGGTGGGTTGAGTGCACAGTTGTTTTAGCTTAATTATTCTTTCTCCTAGAACATTTTGAGCCGGCATTTTAGCATTTTTGGAGAACATTGGTTGCATCCTTCATCATAAAGTTCATTTCTTCAGAAGTTTAAAGGCTTTCTTTGTGGCAAGGAGAGGAAAGCATTTTAGAGACGTGCTACTTTTTCTGTGATGTGGTGTATTTGTCTAAAGTGGGGCTTTGGTTGTGCTTTTGACTTGGTTTGTGGTATTTTTGGCTTCATTTTAGTTCTGGTTTTGGGTTGTTTAGTGGAGAGAGTGTGTCTGATGTGCAACAAAACTGAAGGGCTTTGCTACATTTGCAGTTTTTTTTAGTTATCTTCCTTTATTTTGTTCATTGTGGGAAACATCATGTCCTTCTCTTGTGCTCTTCAATCTTTCGAATTAAACAAAAGTCATTATGCTAATGTATATGTTTTAGTTTACTTGTTGATAGCAATGCTTCCTATGATCAGAAACATTTCATTTCCCGTCCGAATCAAAATTAGAACTTCGGACATTAAGTCATTGGGTAAATGGAGCTTTTCATGACTGCAAATAAGCGACAGCTGTGGCTAGAAAATCAAAGAAAATTTCTTATACATTGTAGTTAGTGCCATTCTATTCACTCAAAGGGTTACATGAGTTGTTTCATTGCGGATGATTATACTTACCTCCAATAATGAAAAACATGTGCATCTCTTGTTGGAGCTGGAACGTCCAATGTCAAATTAGCGTGTGTGATGCAGCTTTATTGACTGCAAATAAATGCATAGTATAACTAAAGAATTGAAGAAGCTTCTCATGTATTGTAGTTAGTGTTATTCTACTCAAAACATGTGCACACACACAAGCTCTCTGTTTCTCTCTTTGGATTGCACAATATCTTGTCTGAACTCTACTAGCTATGCATGCATCTTCTAATATATACTCCATTTATTTTCCAGAATGATCTGTTTCAGCTATTCCAGCCATTTGGAGTCATTTCTAAGCTTGTGATGCTTCGTGCAAAGAACCAGGTATTTGTCTTAATACTTGAGAGTTAAATTGAACTGGTGGTGTTACTATATCATTTTCCATTGATGTTTGTCCATTATTTAGTATAGTACTCAAATTGGATTAGTAATTTTAAGCTGTTGCAAATCTGACATAAATTGAATATTTATTGAAAAAAATACAACACTTATAGAAAGAGAACAGGAAGAGAAGAAGAGGGACGAAGAGGTTAGAGGGAGAAGCAGCAGCTGGTAGTCCTGAAGAATTTTCTAAACTCCAGGCTTGTCCCCTTTATATAATGATAATTATAAAGATATATAAGGACAAGAATATGTCACACTGCATAATTAATAAAATGATATGTTCCCTTCTAATGCTCCCCTTCAAGCTGGAGGTATATAAACATCGTCTATCCCCAGTTTGTCACAACAAGTAGAAAAGGCAGGTTTAAGTGAAGTCTTCATGATCCCTCAAAGTATGACAATAAACTGTGCTAGATTACCATTTACCTAGGTTATGGGCCAACAAAGAACATAAAGCCTTAACACTCCCCTGCACGTGCAGCCTGATTGCACATGGAGAGATAAACATACAATGAATGATGAATTGGGAATGCAGTCATTTTTTACAAACTTGCAATAAATGCAGACTACAAACTAGAACTTAGGATCTCCTGGAAACCATAGCATTAATACCATGTTAGATTACTAATTTACCTGAAAGGTTAAGTTGTTAGTCGTCGCAACAATGTATGTCAATACTTAACAGAACTCAGCGTGCTTGTCTTATGGAAAATACTGGGCTGCTAGAAATATAAATAGTTGTATGTTATCATAGAAGATACTATGGGTGTCATTATCAATATGCCCATCTTTGACACAAGTGACTTCAATCGCATGAGCTCATAACAAGTATGAATCATAGCTCAGAATTCTATTTCATAACTAGATCTTGCTACAGTAGTTTGTTTCTTGTTATGCTAGGTAACTGAAGTACCGCAGCAATTGTATAATATCTACTGGTAGACCTTCGATTTTCAAGGGAGCAAGCCCAATCTGCATTAGTGTCCCATGATCTCATAGTGTCTATAACATTAATATATCAAAACTTTGTCGAGAGAGCTCTTGGGATGCTGAAGAATATTATGGCAACCAAGTGTTTTTTGAGATTTTCCATAATTGGTTTATTAAATCCATGAACAAATGATATGTTAGGACTAGTGCAGTCAACTAGATCAACTTGCAAACCAATTGCCTATCCTGATCTTTATCTTCAAAGTTCTCTCCAACATCTCTAAACAACTTCATGTTGGGATCTATGGGAGTATCAAGTATTGAGAGGTTTAGTTCCCAACATACTAGTCTCATCTAGCAAGTTAAAGGTGCGTTTTTACTGGGACAGATTCAACCTTTCTTACATCATACTATCTTAATGCCAAGAAATGAATGTAGGGTACCCAAGCCCTTGATTTGAAACGTTGCTTGAAGTCATTCCTTGATGTATGCAATCCTTGTGTATTGCCAAATGCAAATGATGATGGTATCATCAACATAAACAGCTAGAAGCACCCATGCTTTGTCTCCTTATTGCAAATGATGCAAAAACAAACATGCTAAATTTGTCAAACTAGGCTCGAAGAGATTGCTTGAGACCATAAATGGACTTATGCTACATACACACCTTACTTCTCTCCCTTTGAACAACATGCTTAGGAGGTTTCTACATGTTGGAGATGTAACTCATATTTGGGTGGAATGCATGCATCAGGGAAGCATAGTATGCAAAGAACAAGGAGGCTAGTTGTAGGATCAAACCGTCAACAGTAGGAGAGACGATTTGCTCTCGATATCAAACCGTCGATGGTTTCAGTCTGCAGCAGGAATAGTCTCGGTATCAAATTGTCAGCGGATTGTTGAAACCGTTGATGATTTCGTTCGGGGCAAGTCATGAAATTTGAATCGGAGGTCAGTAGATTGAGAGATTTTGGAGGATTTTCCTTCGGGGGATTGCTACGGAAATGTTTTTGTTATAGTATATGTCTTCTGTACGCATAGGGTTAGTATTTAATCAATATTTGTAACCCTAGTTTGATAAGCTTGATGTAAGCTTCACATGTGATAGTGAAAAACGGCTGCTTGTTCCTGTGGATGTAGGCAAATTTCCGAACCACGTAAATTCTTGTGTTGTGTTTGATTTATTGCTTTCCTTTATTCATTGCGGTTGATTGTTAATTTTCATATATAAATCGTTGAGTGCTTGCATTATTTCTTCCTGTTTGATTCGAGTTTGCGAGGTCTTCCGCTATGCACTCTCATCAACAATTGTTTGGTATCAGAGCTATTTGTTGCAATGCTGGGATCTCTTCGGTGAAGTTCGATGTTGGTAAGTTTGATGGAACAAGAAATTTCGGACTTTGGCAGAGGAGTGTTGAGGACCTGTTGGTGCAGTAAGGTATTGTGAAGACTCTATGCGGAAAGAAGCCGGAAAGCATCAACGACACGAGTTGGAAGCTAAAGCTGTGTCTATTATTAGGTTTTGTTTAGTCGATAACATGTTGTATCACACCATGGATGAGGAATCGCCAGCAGCGGTTTGGTTGAAACTAGAGCGCTGGTACATGTCCAAGTCATTAACAAACAAGTTGTATCTTAAGCAAAAACTATTTTGGCTTAAGATGACAGAGGATTTAGATTTGAGTCAACACATTAATGTATTCAATCAGATCATTAGTGATCTGAAGCGAGTTGATGTGAAGTTCGAGGAAGAAAGGGCATTGATGCTGCTTAATTCCCTACCTACATCTCCTACGTACGAGAATCTGGTTACGACTCTGAAATGGGAGAAAGAAATCATGGAGTTGGAGGATATCACGAGTGCATTGTTGGGGTTCTAGAAGAAGAGGAAGGCCAGCGATGAGAGTTCACAAGGTGAAAAGCTCGTGGCGAAAGGTAATCAGGATCATGGGAGAGGCAAGTCTTGGAGCAGATCGAGTGGTAATTTAACTCAGTCACAGTACAGGAGGAGGAATGACGTTTGCTATTTTAAGTGCAGGAAAATTGAGCACATAAAATCGGAGTGTCCAGAGTGGAGGAAGGGGAATGCAAAAACTCAAGAGGGTTCATCAAAATTTGCGAATGTAGTGAAAGAAGGAGACTCAGGGAGCAGTGATTGTGATATGCTTTCTTTTTCAACGGGTTCAAAACGCCTCACGGATTCTTGGATCCTAGACTCGGGATGTTCTTTTCACATGACGCCGAACAAAGCTTAGTTCACCACTTATAGGTTGATGAGTTATGGTTCCGTTCTGATGGGAAACGATGCAATCTGCAAAGTTGTCGGAATGAGGGATATCAGAACCGAGATGTATGATGTTGTGGTAAGGATGTTATGTGGTGTAAGGCATGTACTTGATCTACGGAAGAATGTGATATCATTGGGCACTTTGAATTGTAACGGGTATAGTTACAAGTCTAAAAGTGGGTCAATGAAGGTGTGTAAAGGTGTCTTGATGGTGATAAGGGACAGAGGTTAGCAGGCAATCTCTATGCACTACTGGGTAACGCAGTTATAGGTGGAGCTGCAACTGAGAGTTCTGAGTCAGATAGTACTGTTTTGTGTAAAACAATCACACACAAACAGAGTGTATTCTTAACTACATTGTTTTGGATGTTTGGGAACTGGTGAGGGCAGGATCACGGGTTGGACATGGGTACTTCGTGAGTTTTTCACGAAAGGTTTGGGAGTACCTCATGCGGCACAAGTTGGAAATGTTCGTCAGGTTTAACTTGTTTTTGAGGTGGAATACTAGACCGAGAAAAAGTTCCTCAGGTCAGACATCGAAGCTGAGTACGTTGGTGTTTAAGGAGTTTTGTGAGCATGGCAGGTTGTATGCAAGGCTTGCAAGGAACTTCTTGGTAAAGTCAGCGAGTATGATGTGTTTCTCGATTAATCGATCGACAAAGGTATCACTAGATGTGAGAGATGCAGGAGAGGTTTGGATAGGTTATGTGGTAGACCACTCCGGTGTGAGAGTGTTTGGATGTCTAGCCGTGCAAGTTTCTACTGAGGTGGGATCTAAGTTTGGTGTAATGTCCAGACGGTACATCTTTCTGGGGTATAAGAAAGGTGGGGTCAAGTTGAGTGATCCAATGGAAAACAGGGTGGTGATTGGTGGAGACATGGTTTTTGAGATTAAAGCCATGGTGCAGCGTACTCAGGTAGATGAAGAGAAACGGGTGCCAGAAAGCTGCAGCAGCAACGAGCATGTTGTGCAGGTGGAGTTGGAGACTCGGGGCGGAAATGCAGGGAGTTCTAGGCTTCTAGCTCAGGAGACTTGCAGTATCACAGTATAAACTGGAGTAGAAAAGAGATTGTGATGTAGGTGGAGTTACAGACTTAGGGCAAAGATGACATTGTTCATATTGCAAGGAATTCTAACTTAGGAGACTAGTAGGATCACAATAGGCCCAGGTGCACTATCATGCTACTGCTCAGGTTTGAGTTTGATGATCTAATGTCTTATGCATTTATCATTACCAGTAAGGTTCCTACTATTTTTCAAAATGCGGTGCACAACTAAGGGAAAAATAGATGGACAAGTGCTATGGTAGAGGAAATGAAGTTACTACATAAGAATCAGGTATGAGAGTTGGTGGAGTTTCCAGAGGGGAAGAGGGTGATAGGATGCAAGTGAGTAATTATTCTGTTGTTCTATGTGAATGACATGATAGTTGCTGGGAAGATTTCGATTGAGGTTAATCAGTCGGAACATTGCTGAGAAAGGAATTTGACATGAAGGTTTTGGGTGCTTCCAAGAGGATTCTTGGGTTGGAAATTCAAAAGGATAAGGCTGCAAGGAGACTGAGGTTATCTCAAGGTGGCTTTGTGGACAAAATTGCGAGGAAATCGTGGTTATCTTAGGGTGGTTTTGTGGAGCAGGTGTTGGAGAGGTTTAGCGTAGTTAATGTTAAACCAATCACCGGTACACCGTTGGCGAATCTATGTAAACTGTCTACAACTTAGTACTTAAGGACAGATGGTGATGTTTGGGACATGTCAAAGATTTCTTTTGCTAGTACAATGGGGTGCTTTGGCGGGCAATAGAGCGTTCGTTAGTTGTAAGATTCGTGGATGTAGACTACACAGGGGACTTGGATGATAGGAGGTCTACATCGGGATATGTTGTGGGAAGGCCTAATTGTTGGAAGTCGAGGGTACAGTCTCAGGTTGCACTTTTTAACAATAGAGTTGGAGTACTTGGCAGTGGTTGAGATTGCCAAGGTAGCATTGTGGTTTAAAGGATTGTTCAAGGAGCTGGGTGTTCATATAGGTGGAGTTCCTGTTACTATGGACAAGTTCAAACGTCGCTTTGACTTGGTTTACATCCAGGTGTTAGACGGGAGGCAGTCTCAATCTACTGGATCGGGTGGAGCAGCGGGGTTATGCTTTCATTTTTCTATTAAGCGGTGAATATTCGTCAAGATGGAGATTGTTGGAGGTGTGACTCATGTTTGAGTGGAACGCATGCACTAGGGAAGCATAATAATATAAAGAATAAGGAGGCTAGTTGCAGGATCAAACCGTCGATGATTTCAATTTGCATCAGGAATAGTCTCGGCTTCAAACTGTCGACGGTTTGTTGAAACCGTTGACGGTTTCATTTTGCGCAAGTCACGAAATTTGAATCGGAGATCAGTAGATTGAGAGATTTTGGAGGATTTTCCTCCGAGGGATTGCTACAGAAGTGTTTTAGTTATAGTATGTATCTTTTGTACGCATAGGATTAGTATTTAATCAATATTTGTAACCCTAGTTTGATAAGCTTGATGTAAGCTTGACATGTGATAATGAAAAACGACCACTTGCTCCCGTGGACGTAGGCAAATTGCCAAACCACATAAACTCTTGTGTCGTGTTTGATTTATTGCTTTCCTTTATTCATTGTGGTTGATTGTTAATTTCTGCATATTCATCATTGAGTGCTTGCATTACTTGTTCCGGTTTGATTTGAGTTTGCAAGGTCTTTCGCTGCGCACTCGCATCAACAATTGGTATCAAAGTGCCAATTGCACAACACTACATGTGCACCTCTTCTTGTAAAACCTCATCCACTAAGGCATTCTTCACATCCAATTGGCATAAAAAGCCAATTCAAATTAACTGCTAACAGAAAGGCCTCAACAAAATGTTAGACCTAGGTATCCATGACCAACTCCTTACCAAGAGGAAGATTGTACAAATCCGATGTCCCTTGAGTAATCTAGGCATCCATTCCTACATCCGTTTGTGTGCTCCCTACCATGTTTAGCAAGTGCATCAACATTTGAAGAAGGGATAATTCCAATCAGGGTTAGCAAGTGCTGCAATATGTGAGGAGAGGATAAAAAAGGAAAATGGCAAGAGATTGCATCTTAATAGGAAGGTGAAATACATAAACACAATAAGCAATAAAATAAGCCACTGAGGACTGCTAAGGACAAGTTTGGGAACTTTACTGATGAGCTATTGGAAAATCCAAGTTATGTTGGGATGGATGTCTGTTCTCAAGAGCCGAAAGTTGAGATTGCACTGAAGAGGATGAATATGCATATTAAAAATTAGAGACATTCTACATCAAATAAATTTCTATGTTTCCATTTAGTAAATGTCTATGTTTCCATCCTTTTGACCAAGCAAAAGACTAAATCATAATCGAAACAAATTCAAGTGCATTACCTTATTGAAAATTTTGAATTCCAATGCCAAAATGAGTTCTTACTTATTGGTAGAATTAAGTGAGTGCATTAAGAAATTGTCTTTTAACAAATTGATTCAGGTCATATGAAAAAAATCAATGAAGTAAACAAAATACCAGTGACCAGTAATATTCTTGCAGGACTCTATGCAAACCTTAGATATTTGAATTAATAAGAGAAAACAATGATTTACTATGAGACTCAAATCTAGTTGGAAAAGAAGTGTTAACATGCTTTCCTAATTGACATGCAGAACACTCAAGACAAGAAACACTAGAAGATGTGAAATATTTATTGCAATTATTTGAATGGATGGATGACCCAAACGAATGTGCCACTGCTAGAGAAACAGTATGAGTAGGAATTGAAGAAGCTATATGACAAGTACTAGACCTACTACCACAACCACCACCACTGAAATAGTATAGACCATCCTTTTCAAGCCCTCTGGCTAACCACTTCTTCATCTGGAGACCCTGAGTAACACAATAACAAGGAAAGAAGGTTATGGAGTAGTTATTTGACTTTTAATTGATTGACTGATGCTAGGTATGAGGGAAATTTAGGGACACATAATACAGAAGAAAGAGAAATAGAAGAAAAATGAGAATATTGCCCCAACTGTAATTGAACCATGAGAGTAACCGGTGTAAAGTAGTGGGTTTCAAGTACTGAAATAATTAGGACTGTGTCATGTGAGAGGAGGCACCGAAATCAATAACCTAGGGAGAGGAGGATGAAGAGGCAAAAAGCTGCATTGTAAGTGAATGGGCCACAGTAGCATTAAATGTAGACGATTGAGTTTAGAATTGTTGAGCTTTGTGGACAAGATTGTTGTACTCTTCTCAGGACACAATAAATGATGTACTCTAGATGATGCACTCAGTGTGTCAATGGTTGGACCACTGTCAGTAAGAGACTTACTAGTTCATGTTAATTTCCCATGGATATCCCATGAATAATCAACAATATGGTTTTCCTTGACTTGTGCGACTCTGAGAATTGCCAGGTGAACTCCTCATCCTCATTCACCTCCTCTGCCATGACTGCCCTCCAAACCTTGGCTTTGTTCTCAAACACATTCCAGTTGCAGCACTAACCACGGGTAAACTATTGCAGGAAGAAGCTTGATAAGGACTGAGATACACTTTTGGCTGTTTGTTGGATTCTGGCATATGCTTTATCCATGAATGGTATGGATTCATTGACAAGAATTTGACCATGGATGAGTTTAAGCTCACAAATCAACCCAAACAAAAACTTGGCTGCCAAGAACATTGTTGTTGCCTTGCCTCTCAATAATCTGACTGGTTGGTAGATATTAAGCTCCTCCCACACACTCTTGAGAGTGCTATAATATTGATCAATGGACCTACCTTCTTGTTAATCACTTGTTTGATTTTTATCCTGTGTGAGGCTTTAATGAAAATCATCCCATGCAGCCAAAGCTGCATGATGTTCTTGGTTCCATGCTATCCCCCAATTGCACAAGCAGTGTCATTCACGTTCATCCAATCTTCATAATTCTTGGAGTTTGGAGATGGTGGAGAATGCTGCAGATACCTGGATGCTTCTAATGTATCAATTCCAAGACAGCTTGGGATCACAAGAAGTGATTGGAGGATCCAAAACAGTTTGATGGCTGTGATTTCTATGTTCAGAAAAATCTGTAGATGCCATCAGAACAACCCGCAATTCAACCCTACAATCCAGCACACACAAGACCAGCAAGGGCTGTAGAGAAGAAACAGCAGTACACACACCACAGGAGACATTGTGATCGGCACAACTGGAAGCAGGTGCAGGCAAGAACAGGAAACAGAATTGTCCAGTACTCTTGAGAGAAATCCCTTCATGACAAGGAGGGCCAGCATAAACCAGAAATAGACAGAAACTTACACAATACAGCAACAATGCACATTTAGGGCAGCACACACTAGCACTAAAACAGCGCTCTAAAACTTCAACACACAGTTACAAACGCAAAATTGCAATATCTTAGGAGGAATCACAGGCATAAAATAATCTCTCACTAATCCTGCTAAAGTTGGCTGTGACCACACAGAACAGATGAGACCACAACTAATAATTACCTGACGCTTAAACAACTGTGTGGTATCAATAGATAATCTGGTGGCATCTAGAATAGAAGCATATGTAGACATGACCAGGAGATTATGCACACTCACGTTGTCTGAATAGCAACATTGGAAACGTCAGAACAGCAACAGAATATGCCAAAGTTAGCGTATCATCAGGCATCAACCAATCAGAGGAATCATCAGAACAGCAACAGTAGTCTGTAAGAAACAGAACGGGACATTATTTACATCAGCAAATCTCCACAAGCCCTTACAATGCCCACAAGAGTTGCTCATGGCTGAACAGAGGACTCTCAAGCCAGAAAACATATCTCTAATTGAAAAGTCGAGAAGGGAGAAAGGTGAACAGAGGAAGAGAAGTGACTGCAACTAGTCAGGTTAATCAGGTTCAGAGAAGGGTGTTGCTTTGATACCATGTTGCAAATCTGAAATAAAACTGAATATTTAATGAAGAAAATACTGCCCTTATGGTTTGTGAGAGGAGAGAAGAGAGAGAAAAGGTCAGGGAGAGGAGCACCAGTCGTTGCAAGTATTAACTCCAGATCTGCCCTCTTTATATACTGAGGATAAAAATATATGGAGGACAATAATACGCCCATTTAGTCCACATAATTAATGAAATAATATATTCCCCTCTAACAAAAGTTTTTTATCACAAGCCCACTTGGCTGATTCCAATCACCTAACTTGATAGAAGTTTTTGTTCTAGAGTTGAGGCTACTGTTTAACCCAAATTTTAATATCTGAAATACATGCAGGCTCTTATTCAAATGCAAGATATTTCTTCTGCTGTGAGTGCTTTGCAATTTTACACAAATGTTCAGCCGAGTGTAAGGTAATGGTATTTATTTTGTTTATTTAACTTGTGGGAAGAATGTTAGCCTTGGGCCTTGATCCAATGGTAAGGGCGTTACATCCAAACATGAAGGTCAGAGGTTCAAGTCATGGAAACACTCTCTCCATGTATGTCCTGATGGCATGAGAACCTTGTTCTTTTGAGTGTCACATTTATTTATTTATTTTGGATGGTATGGGGATTGTGCAAGGTATTTCCTTTTTGGAAGCTAAGGTAGCAAAGGAATAACCTCTAACTTTGCATGATATTTTCAAGTTATTTATTGTTCAATTACCTATCTCTCTAGGGGAAGGAATGTTTATGTTCAATTCTCATCTCATCAAGAATTAACTACCATGGATCAGAATCCTCAAGGACGAGGAGATGAGGTTAGTAGTTGGATTTTTCTGAATTTACATGTTATCACGGTGTTAATATATGTCAAGAAAAATCTAAATAAAAGTGTATGCTATAATCATGGTTTTCAAACCCGGACCGGACTGGCCAGTCTGACCAAGTTCAACCGGAAATGGTCACTAGGCCAGTCTGGGTGATGTTGAGGAATCGGAATTGATGTGAAGTGAGGTCAACCCAGCCAAAACCGACGACCCAGCTTGACTTGGCCAGAAGCAGTGGTTCAAGTTTTAGTTATTCTAGAAAAAACGTGTGAATTTTGAGGGAAGGAGAGCTTGAACCCTGTATTACTTGGAAGGAAAAAAGGTACTAGGCACCACTCGACTTGTGCGCTGTGCTATGGATTCCTTGAAAAAAATAAATATATGTTTGTTCATGTGAACGTATACATACGTACATGTCAAATTTTAAATTCTTTTTTGCTGTTATTATATAATTAATTATTATTATTATAAATTTCACAAAATTTTAATAATAAGAAAAACAATACAATTTTTAGGTTGTGCTGTTAATTATTTTTGTTTTTAATTGATTATTATAATTTATAGAGTATATTTGTAACTTATATGCACACACACACACACACACACACACACATATTACTTATTAGACCTCTAGGTTGATGCTCTGGTTCGACCAGTCTTACCAACCATGTAACTTTATTGGGTTGGTCACCGGTCTGGTTTTTAAAACCATGGTTATAATAATTAATAAAAATATTTATTTGTTTTGTAGTGAGGGCTGAGGTATATAAAATGAATCTTGAACGATCTTTTTTTTTGTTATTCATGTTCAGCATAATTCAATTAGCAGAGTAAGAAGTTGCTGAATAACATTGTACATCTGTCAGCATAAGGGTTATATCTATTGATTTGTTTGGTGAAGGAATTTTAATTTAAAATTTTTTTTATTGGTGAAATGAAGTTCTGATTTTTTATTCTTTTTTTTTTTGGTGTCCACCTTGTTAAGTTGACTAAAATTGATAACTACATCGAAATTATCATGCTTTATACTGCTCAGTGCTTGGAAGAGTACATATTGCAAATTTCTTGTTAAAAATTAGTTTGTTTAATACTCTAATGCATTTCTCACCCTTATATTGATGTGTTTCTGGTTGCATTTTTGCTGGTTCTTCTGTAAGCATACTCCTTTAGTAGGATCTTTTTTCTTAGGTTATATTCTTATTCATTTCTCTGATGCACCTTATTAAAGAAAGTGACCAAAAAACAATCTGATATATATGTACTTTTGGGACACACAAATGAGTGCAAAATCTTAGCTATATAGGCATCTAATTTGTTTGTTTATTTTTTCAGGTACATTTGTTGTGATTTTTCAATCTTTGAAATGGATCTCGATTTCTTCCAAATCTTGCTAGTCTGCTTGGTTGCTTTGAAATTTAAGCTGCATGCTTTTTCCATTATTTGGGAACTAAGGGCATGAGTGTGAGAAGCTGATTTTAAATTTCTGTTTTTTTTATCTTTGTAAAAATGCATTCAATTTATTAATCTATATTACTAATTTTAATAAAAAGTAAAAGGCTTATGCCACCACACCATGGGGCTTACCTCTCACTTTGTTAGTGGTAAAACGTCTAGACTAGCACCTTTTTGCTTATGCCTTGTCTCAAAGAACAGATTGAAGGCATTCAATTGCTTTCTGGACCAGGATGTCAATGTTTAGGGCATGCGTCTGGATTTAAATACGTATGGTTGCAGCATTTGTGTAGGCGTAATGCATTGTCATGCACTGGGATTCAATGTACTTCAATAATGAGAAAAAATGGTACTGCATAAGTTGCAGCATAAAATCTATGCAGAGAGTGAGCAGGGTAATCTGGCTCAGAATTGTTGTCCTCTCACCCTTTTCAAATTTCTCCTGTTTTTTTTTTTGTTTTGTTTTGTTTTTAATTTTGTTGTGTTTTAAATGCTTTCTGTATGTTTGTGCGGTGAGTCATTATTTCATGTAATTCCTTGAGATATTCTTTCTTCTTTTCTCTATCTATTCTTTTCTATTTATTCTCTTCTCTCTCTTCTGTCTCTATGCTGTCTCGCTATCGGCATTCCCTGGACACAGCCTAATCGAATTCTCTTAGTTACAATTCATCACCTGCTATATCCTATAACTGTGGAAGTGCTGCATCAAGTGTTTTCTCCTCATGGATTTGTAGAGAAGATCGTCACATTTCACAAGTCAGCTGGTCAGCTTCTTCAAGTTTCTCTCTCTCTCTCTCTCTCTCTCTCTCTCTCTCCCTCTGTGACTTTTGACAACCAGGTCGATGGATACACAGTTACGTTTGTAGAAATACTCTTTGAAATGTTTTTCATGACCTGTGCTTCTAGTGGTCTTGATTAATAATTTCAAGATGTGAATTGATTGAAATGCTTCAATGAGTATCTGTAACTTATATTTTATGTAAAGAGGCATCTAAAATGTGTGTGGACACCTTTATATATTTTTAAATTGTTTTGAAATTAACATGTGAATATTGTTGATTAGGTTTTCAAGCCCTTATCCAGTATCAGTTACGCCAGAGTGCTGTTTCAGCAAGAACTTCTCTTCAGGTATCTTGTTGATTTTGTATTCATGAATTTGATCTTTAGAATGATGGGGCTTTTGAAGTCTGCTATCTGGTTCTGCTTCTAAGTTGAAGAGTTAACACAATTTCGATATAGGGGCGCAATATTTATGATGGCTGCTGTCAACTGGACATTCAGTTCTCAAAGTAGGTTTCTTACCTTATAAAAATTTCTTAAGTGCCTGCTGCTGTATATGTATGCTTTTATTTTTCTCCAGTATCTCTTTTAACTAAATGGTGGACATTATATATATACACTTTTTGTTTCCATAATCCAGCCTTGACGAGCTGCAAGTGAACTACAATAATGAGCGCTCGAGGTGAGCTGTAGCTTGATGCTTGTTTCCTAATGTTGCTTGTGAATCTGTCTTTGTGATATAGCTTGACAATATGCTGCTGAATATGTTTCACCACAGGGATTTCACAAATCCATCTCTGCCTTCAGAACAGAAAGGAAGATCCTCGCAAGTATGTCCCACTGTTAATTATTATTTCTCTGGAACTTTGTGCTGCAATTTTATAGATAGCTGTCATTTGCCTTCTGAAGTTAAATCCATGACCTTCCATGTTGCAACAGCCAGGATATAGTGATGGGGGAGGCATGTATGCTGCAAGGGCAGGTGCATATTTTGGTGGTTGCACAATTTTTTAACCCATACTTTCAGTGAGGAACATTCAAATGCTAATTCTGTTTTTTTTTTTTCCCCTCCAGTTGGATTTCAACAGGTGTGTAAATCCCGGGTCATGTTAATTTGTTAGTCTCCCAGATTTCCTCCAGTGCTTAAGATTTTATGATTTGCATGTAGTGGGCACTTGGGATGTGTCTTCGAGCTGGTATCTTATTCATCCGTTTTAAATATGATACAGCGAACCATGCAAATATTCTCCAAGGTCCCCTTGGTTGAAAAGCATGCATTTGGCCCCTTTAATTTACATGATGTTTGCGATGAGCCTTATGGGACAATGGGGTTTTGTATGTGCATGTGCAATTGTGCTTGCACTTGTACTTGCACTTGTATGTATTGCTGGAAGGGGGGCTTTTGGAGTCTTGGAAATGCTTCTGGCATCATTCTGGAGATAGTTCAAAGAGAATTCCAGCTTGTATAGCCTATATTTTTTGGATTATTGGCTCTGATTAAGACATTTCTCAACTTCTTGTGCAGCATGCAGCATGAGATGCTCTTTTTTTGTTCATGCCATGAAAAAATATGAAAAGGAATTAATTGATTTCTCTCGTGCTTTAAAAAAAAATATTTTCAACTTTCTGGAAACATTCTGGTATTTATATATATATATATAAAATATTTCCTGCCGGGGAAGGGTGGGGGAGATGGGATTGACGGTGGGCATGGTGTTGGATTTTTTTTTTTTTTTTAAAACATAGATGGCCAATACTGCTGCTATTGCTGCTGCCTTTGGAGGAGGTTTGCCACCTGGAGTAAGTGGGACAAATGACAGGTGTACTGTACTTGTCTCTAATCTAAATTCTGACGTAAGCCACTTCTAATCCTTTTTATTTATATTTGAATGGTTTGTTAACTTTCTATGCCATCTGTGCTCAGTGACTTTCTATTCGTTGCAGCGAATAGATGAGGATAAGCTTTTTAACCTCTTTTCTCTGTATGGAAATATTGTGAGGATCAAGCTTCTCCGCAATAAGCCAGATCATGCACTGGTTCAGATGGGTGATGGTTTCCAGGCTGAGTTGTCAGTGCACTTTCTGAAGGTTTGATTAATAAAATTTTTATGGAGCCCTTTGATTTATGGATTTTATTGTTCATTTTGTCAGAAGAGATCAGAGTTTCCTACTGCATTAGAACTACAATTTTTTATTATGTAGAAATAGTGCCATTTATTGATGTTAAAAGATATTCTGGTTGTGAGATGTTTGATGTTCTGGATTACTTTTGTTTCGTTATTTCGAATTTTATCCTGACTAATTTTTGGCTGAACTTTCTATCTTAAGCTGGGTTTTCAAATTTTTCCATATCAAATTGATGCAGATGAAGGGTTACTGTTTGTTTAGGATGTTAAAAATTGGCCAAGCAGTCAATTGTGCTTGCATGGTGATTCAATGGCAACTATGATTTTACTGGACCAACTTTGTTTTGATTGGTTTGCCACAAGGTTCTGCATTCATATTAGTTTTGTCCAGATCGTTCATGGTTCTGTTTCTCAGCCAACATGTGTAGTCCTGACTGGCTATGGATGGTGAAAGCTGCTTCCAGAATTTTTAAATGTGCTGTATAAATTTCGTCACAAATTGTATCAGCGTCACATTTTTCTGTTACCTTATTTACTTCTGAAGTTGATTGTAGAATTGTGACACATACATGCTCAATTCTGTTGTTTTACATGATCACACAATTTTGTATTCTTGGTCAGACCTCATCGAATTGCTGGGCTCTACATTAATATTTCTGCTGTATAAGTTGGGTTTGAATGTAGAAGTCCATGCTATTTGCTTTTATTGTAGCATGAACTTTTTAATTAGGTACTAAAACTTTTTCCGATTTGGAATACAGGGAGCCATGCTGTTTGGGAAGCGATTGGAGGTGAATTTCTCCAAGCACCCAAACATAACAACTGGTGCTGATACACACGAATACGTGAACTCTAATCTCAATCGTTTCAATCGTAATGCTGCAAAGAATTATCGCTATTGCTGCTCTCCTACAAAGATGATCCACCTTTCCACCCTGCCCCAGGATGTCACTGAGGAGGAGATAGTGACCCATTTGGAGGAACATGGAACTGTTGTCAACAGCAAGCTTTACGAGATGAATGGGAAGAAACAGGCCCTTGTTATGTTTGAAACTGAGGAGCAAGCGACTGAAGCTCTTGTGTGCAAGCATGCAACTAACCTTGCAGGGTCAATGGTCCGGATATCCTTTTCTCAGTTGCAGAACATATAAAGAACTTGTGGTAATAGCGAGGGGGTAGGAGTTCGTAAACGAAAGGATATTTTTGTCTGATCATGCCCGTCTTCGTTCTATTTTTTTGTCCCCCTCTTTTTATGATGGTTAAATTGCCTTTGTAATGGTGGAATGCCCTCCATTTTTCTCTTATTAGTGTTTGTACCAATTATATCTAGGCTGCAAAGGGTAATGTTGTTTGCTAGGCCTCCCCGCTGAGGGTTCTTATAGTCTTTGTATATTCGATGCAACTGAGCCTCACCTAGCAAAATAGGTTTTTGCTTTTTTGACGTACCCTTCTAATTCGCCTCCAAAACCATGGCAAACTGGCGGCTAACGTGCATGGACTTTATTTACCTTATTAATTAATCATTAAATCTACATTATTTGTAATAATATCTGAGTGATAATGGGCAGATTTAACTTTGAAGCATGAATTATAAAATGAATTCTATACGTGCTATGCAAAGCCTTTTAAAGAACAGTTTTGCACTCGAAATGTGATTCATTGCCATGTTCAGTAAGATCCACCGACATTGATAGCAAATATATCAGTCACTAGAAGTCTGTACTAATGTGAAGTAATAATTTAAATGTATTTCAGTTAATAAGACATGGATAAATTATTAGTTTAATGTTACTAAAATTTAATTTGTTGCTTCGTGAAGGCATATAATGATTTTGCTGCATTTGTTTCTTCAATTTTGTTTTTATAAAATAAGTTAAACTAATATAGGCAAGGCTTGTCCCAATTTAGTTTATTTTTTATTCTACTCAATGACTTACAAAACATAATATTGTCATTATAAGGCGAATGATGCAGCAAATGGCTCTGCAAGACATTTTATGAGTTTGTAACGTGTTAAAATATGTTGAAATATATTATGTGTGTTAGTTTTTGATGTACGTCATTTTTTTTTTATTACATAGGAACACCAGCTATCAATGAGCCCTTCGGTTTCTCAGGTGCGGCACCAAACTTACGGATCAGCGTCCTCCGTCCTTAGGTCTCACTAATCATTAAGTTTAGTTTTAATGATTTTCAAGACACATTACTATACATCTTGGACTATCTCTTTAACCTATATTCCGCCATACTTCTATATTATACGCTCTTAGGTGGCATGATAAATGACTTACCATAAATCTTTTAGATGCTTATTTTGCTTACTTGTTGGACGCTTTATGAACTCATCTTACAAATCATAGCCTTCATATAATATTCAAAATTTGAAAATTCAAGGCAAATTAACATTTGTATATTCCCCATATTTAACAAAATTTTTGAACAAAGTTGATTTAGGGTTGAATTAGTTTTATCTAGAAAAGTTTTTTCTTATATTTATTTGACAGCAGATTATTTCAATTTGGACGTTGAGTTTCGTTTAACTAGTACTCTTCAAAAGTCCATTTGCATTTGAGAAGCATGTTGCTATTTTGTGTTCTGAGAAGAGAGATGTTTTTCTATTTATTATCTTTTCTAGTAAAATCCTGTGAAACATATGTTCTGATCATTGTATTAGTATCTTATACATTTTTTGGCTGGATTGGATTAAGTGATAGGTCGACATTATTGTTCGAGTGTGATTACCTTGTTTATGTAGTAAAGGACTGGGTTAGCCCAATTGGGTTATTCACTTGTAAGTATTTTTCAGCTTGTGGTTGTTTTTGGTTGTGTACTTGCTTATATTGAACAATGTTTGTCAAAGTTCAATTCGCATGACTGGTTGTAATGTGATTTTGATGGAGTAGAAATCTTAAGTAATTTACTTAGGGAATGGACATAGATTGAGTTGACTAAACCACAATAAACTCCAACGTTGTGGTAATTATTTGATTGATTGGGTGAGCATCTCATTGCTTTCGCACTTTATTGAATTTTTGGGCACCCAATATACACCCCAAGTGCCAATAATTAGATTAACAATTGGTATTAGAGCAGTTGCTCTAATAAATAGGTCAACCCAACCCTTTTAATAAAACGGGGTGGATGGGTTTAGGTCGGGCACTCGTTGCGTGATCCATTTACATTTTATTATTATTTTTTTTTCATTTTTTTTTCGCTTTTGGGCCCTTTGGCCTTTGGCCGCCCACTTTTAGGCTACTTTTTATATTTTTTAAGTGCTATTTTTTTTTTAATGAAAATTAAGTCAATTTTGATCAAATATTAAAAAATTGAAATAAATAAATTATAGTTTTAAACGGGTATTTAATGGGTACCCGTTTAAGACCCATTTATTAAAAGGGCGTGTTTGGATTTGTAGATTAGTCACCCGTTAATAAATGAGTTAATCCAGAGTTGAATTCGTTTTGTCTCCATCTGTTTACGACCTCCTAAAACTCAATCCTTCAGCTCATTTTGCGCTCCTAACATGAATAATTGATCATGTGGACTTACTACGATGCAAGTGACTTACTGGTGATATGCAACTGCTCTTTAGGACATGGGAGTTTGGAAGGATCGATTATTGAAATATAGAGTGAAGAATGAATCATTGAATTTTTAGATTACGTGCTGTAGGGTTTTTACTATTAGTGGCTAAGGGAAAGAGATTTTCAGTACTCGAGTTAAGGGCCTCATAGGCTTTGAGATTGGGAGTTTCAGTGGGTCCATAGGGTGTGGATGCATGGGATAGGGAGTCCAGATCTTTAATTTTGGGCCTAAACTTAATTGCTCGGTCCAAGCTGAAGTTAGAATTGGGAGTTAGATAGTAGATGATATTAGGTAAAATGTGAATAAGTAAATCCAAAACCCTTTTCTTAAATGATAGGCTGATATTCATGGAATATAACAGGCTTGATACGACCCATTCAACAACAGATTGCCCCTTTTAAACTATATCTGACTTGTTTAATAAGCAGCTGATCGAATATGAGTCAATTTAGAAAAAATCAGATACAATTTGCGTTAACGGATTATTATCCATTTTATCAAGTCTAAGGAATCCATCTTTTCCTCTTTAACCTCTATGGATGAGTTTTTGAGGATGACGTCTTTATCCTTAACCCGCAGCTCTTTCTTATCCAAGCCTCGTATCAAGATTCATGGTGTAGTTCCTATTCATAGGAGACTTCCATATTTCTTTATTGAGCCTTTCCTATTGACTTGACACTGCATTTATCTACTTGTCCTCAACACGAGGCCACCTCGTGGATAAGAATTTTCCAATTATTCCGCCTCAACGCATGCTTAATTGTGTGTTGTTGAATAATTAAGGGGCAAAAATCAAAGATATATATGACGAGAATTAATTCATAAGTGATCTGCTAGCACTGTGATTTTGCTGAATGGTATTCAACAATCCCCATCATTATCCAAGGGTTTTAAAATATATATATATATATATATATATATCTATATATGTGATTTAATTATTACTACAAATTTCTTTACTATTTTACTCAATTATGTTGAATAGTAGTGAGAGTTTATTAATAAATAAATATGTATTGGGCAGCCTAGTTGCAGTCTTTTCTTAATTTAATGATTTAAGGATTGGCCTGCATGCATCCACGTTTTGGGTCTCCCATTTTTCTTGGGGTATAGTATTGCTGATTTTTTTCTTTTGTCGTTAATTTGAGATCTCAAATAACTTTGAATCTGACCAGCTTCTGGCTTTTCTGTTCTGCCCACCAACCCAACCACGCGCAAAACCCTTTTCTCATTTCTTTCTCCCAGTTTATATTTGTTTTAATTATTATTTCTGATTAAATACCTTCTATATATATATATATATATATATATATATTTAGTTTCAGTGAGAACGTCTGAAAATAAATATATTATTTAGAAGTACGTACGTGGAGTTGTATTTTGGCTTTATTTAATTAATTGGGTCTCCCTCTGTGCGTATATATAGATATAGTAAGAATGAAAAACGTGTTATGATGGAGATACGGGCGTGCATGGTGTTTGAACTTGGCGGCATGGGCGATGAAGCAATGGCCGCATTTAATTTTGTGAAAGGGGCAAGGAAAAAAAGAAAAAAAAAACTTTTGCAAATGCTTTAATTTGCCTGTCTTGCTTTCTCCTTTTTATCTTTTTTGGGCGAGGAAAATGATGATTAGATTGATGCGAAGATTATAAGATGTTGAGAGGTGGGGATGTCACAATGAGGAATTGGATGCACCTGCCACCAAACTTCACATCCAAGATCTTCTAAATATGAGTAGGGCTGAGTGGAGGATCCTCTCAAATCAAGTGATTTTTTGGAAGCAAATTAGTTTTTATTTTTAATTTTTAAATTATAAAATTATGGGTTTTTTTTTTCTTCTAATTTTTAATCATTTTAGGGATTTTTTTTTTTTTTTTTTATAAAAAATCTCTAACATTTCGCCTGAGAGTTTGAAACTTAAGTTTTGAATTTAGATTTGTATTGATTTGAACAAAATGTAGTATGAACTATATTGTATTGTATTTTTTCTAAATTCAGCACAAATTTAAATATTTAAACCACGAAGTTCATACTTTCAAAGACTTCGTAAATTATAAAATATGGAAGATTTTGTATTTTTTTAAAAAAATAAATTGAAAATGAAACTACTTATCTACAACTAAGCAAGTCCTTCGTTTTTACCATCCTCATAGTACGAAGGCTAGCTTGAATGATTGAAAATCAAATCAACTTCCAAATTGGTTAGGGTATTGAGCACTTCAAGCTAACGTTTATTTAGTTTGGAACGTAGATGCATCCCATTAGTTAAAGTTTGATACTAATTGTAGTTAGGTTGGTTGTTTCAAGTTCGAATGATATGAGAAGTAGAAAGAGATATGGGGTGAAACTTGAAGTTACCTTCTGCTCTATAGCCTAGTCATGATATGATCTAAATTGACAATATATGATAATAATAATAATAATAATAATAATAATAATAATAATAATAATAATAATTCGCATCCAAGAGTCTTGAATATAACAATATGTGACAATCAGTACAGTTTAATATAGTGTTATATTATGTTTTGTCTAAAATTATACCATTAACAATCTAAAGAATTTCATATTTCTCGATGAAAAGTTTAGGCCCTTCATAGGGAATGCAAAAATTAATTTAAATATTGGATTAAGTTCAACGTTTAAGACTAACATATTCGTGATCATTTCTACTAAGATTTAATTTCTATCAACACTGAATTTTGTCCAAAGTGCCGACAAGGGTTGCTTATCAAATAAGAAAAAAGAGAATGGGACAAAGTTTGAAACTTGGTAAAACAACATATATATGCAAATGAAAGAAAAGATTTTTTTAAGAAAAACACTAAAGTCAAATAAAACAAATTAATAATAGCTTTAGGGTTCATACCTAAGGAAAGTGGTTGACTAATCATTCTACAAGAAGTTAATCAACCAACACCCCTTACAATATTAGTACTAAAAATTGTTACCAGTATTTATGTGTATGTTAATTTATTATACAATAAAGATGAAAAAGAACAACATTTACATTTTTTTTTGTATTTTTCTTGGTTTTTTTGATTTATAATGATTTTTAATTTTTTTTCTGATTTTTTATTTACATTTTAAAATTATTATTTACTAATAATAATAATAATAATAATAATAATAATAATAATAATAATAATTAAAAATATGAACCATGTCGCCTTGATCGAATAGCGGACTCAAAATTACATGAAGCGGTAATGCATGTAGTGAGAAATGAGTCAAAATATGGTCCAAGGGAGTCACCCCTAACCTATTTAACTCTAAGTGAGGTTAGAACACCTATTTAATATGCTATTAGTTTATTGCCCTTTAAGCGGCTGTGCCTAGGCTCAAGGGAGCTGATAGCCCACAGTCTGAGTAATCAGGTCGGATTCAGGAGTACGGTTATGTAAAGGGAAGGTATTAACACCCCTTTACACCTGTCTAAAGGACGATACCTAATTAGCCTAGGATTACCTTCAAAATTAACCAATCAAGACTCACACTTTTCCTTTTTTATTTCAATTACCAGTCCATAATGTATTGGGTAGCCCTGCAAAAGACAAAAACTACTCTCACCTCAAGATCCCCAGAGGCGTGCTAGGACAAAACCTCTAACAATCCTTGTGAGGATTAATTGTTTATTAAATTTATTTCAAGTTGGTGAGAGGTGGGAACTCTTCTTTTTGGTTTGAAAGGTGGCTGTCATCAGGCCCATTATCTGTGAGCTCTGAGGATATTTTGAACAAGAATCTGTGTATTAAGGATTGCTGGCTAAATAATAATTGGAACTCTGATTTAGTACTAGAATTGGTTGGTGCTGATAAAACAAGGGAAATTTTGCATCAGGTGCTGGTGGGTAAAAGTGGGTAGGATATTTTTGTTTGGAAGCCTGCCTTTGACGACAATTTTTTACAAAAATGGCTTGGGAGGTAGTGAGGAGCAAAAGTGACAATTTTGTGTGGAATGACTGGTTTTGACATTCTTTATTGCCCAGAAGAGTCTCAATGTGTTTATGGAGAGTCTGGTTTAGATGCTTGGCTATAGATGATAGAATTTAGGCCAAAAGAATATCGATGGTTTTGGCTTGTGATTGTTGTATTCGGAGAAGTCAGGAAAACATTGATCATATTCTCTCTTTAGGTGAGGTGGCTTCAGAGGTTTGGCGTCGGGCTTGTGTGGCATTGGAAATTCCTTTCCAAAGATCCCTTCTTGGAAAAACAAAATGGCAAATTGGTTCCAATATGCTCAAAAATCTTCTATTAAAGGTATTTTAATCGGGATGATTCTGTATTTGATTATGTGGTGTCTCTGGAATTGAAGATGTAAAGCGAGAATGGAAGGAGTTTATCAAAGTGTAGATCAGATGTGGAGAAGTGTTCAATTTTAGGTTAGTTTTATTGTTGAGAACACCAATTCTTTTCAAAAATTGAAGAAGCCAGACATTAATATTTTGAATAAGTTTCAAATTAAGCATCAGAGAATTTACGACAGGCTTGGAAAAATTATTTTATGGGTTAAACCTCCAGTAGAGTGGATAAAACTTAATTGTGATGGGAGTTGTAGGGGCAATTCGGGTAATTCAGGAGGTGGAGGAATTATTTGGGTTTGCCATGACATGGTAAAAGCAGCTTTTTCAAGGTATTTTAGCAACGGTACGAATAATAGTGCGGAATTAAAAGCAATTAGAGAAGGAATTCATTTGTGCAAACGTTTGCATTATTTTAATGTGATTATTGAAAGTGACTAGCGAATTGTAGTTGATTGGCTTCGGAAAGGTAGATGTACTTTGTGGTTTCTTTGGAAATTTTGAGAGGAGCTCGTGGTGAAGTTAAAAGGAGTGAATGTCATGGTGATGCATCAATATAGGGAAGGCAATAGTGCGGCTGGTTTTCTTGCTAAAGAAGGAGAAATGGAAAACAATGTAATTTACGAAGAACAACACCTTCTACCAAATTATCTGAAATGTATTCTTTATATGGATAGGTGGGGTATCGTTTCTATTCATCGTTAGTTCAACTATAGAGTTTTGTTTGGTATATTTTTGTTTTGAGTTTGGCCGTGTTTATGTTTTTTTATCTTCTTTGTTAGTTATGTTTAATTTTATTGTCCTAGTTTGGTTGGTTACTGGTGTTTTATTTTATCTTGTAATCACCATATTCCTCCACAAAAAGTGAGGGTATATTAATAAATAAATGGAGGTGCCGCCCTCTTTTAGTAAAAAAAAAAAAAAAAGTTATGTGTTTCCTTTACCCGACCTTTAAACATCGAGAGGCCTTGCGAAAGACAAAAACCACCCACCTCCGATTTATTGAGGGCATGCGAAGACATAGCCCTTAAGTTCAAAAGAAGATTTATTATGAAATTTCAATTCAAAAACACATGCAATCAATAGAGCAAATATTTATTCAAAGCATTTAAAACAGAAAAATATATATAAAACACATAAATCAAGGGGTCTAATAGAATCACTATCATGCAAACTTGAAATGATTATGTTAGACTCCTTGCCCCTCACATGACAACGAGGGATTACACTCCTACGACACCAGCTACCGTAATTATATAGGTGCTGCCTTCAAGAAAAGAAAAGGAAAAGAAAATAAAAGAGAAAGACCCCTTTTGGTCATCTAGTGAGAAATCACTACCTGAGAACTCCAACATGGCTTCAAGGAGCTCAGAGTATTGCTCTAAAAGAGTTTGGTCTTAGAATCTTATGTTTTTGATGAAAATGTGCCGAGGGTGTTGGCGATGGCTGATAAATGCATAAAAACAATTGGTTTTGGAAACGTCAAACTTACATTGTCAACCTAGAAGACCAAAGTTTTATAAAAGGGGATCAGGTTGGCATTACTGGTATTTGAAGAAGTAAATGAAATAAGTGAGTTTGAAAATGAGAGAGTGTAAGTTGAAATGCAATGTATGCATGAGCTTTGAAAATTTAGGGTTTCATCATCGACCATATTAAAATTGGGAAAACGTTGCAAAAATGTTTTTTTTTTTGGGCATTTTTCAAGAATTATATATATATATATTTAAAAAAAAATTATATAGGCAAGATAAAACACACAATAATATCCACGCACTAAAACAAACAATACACATTAATATCCACATTCTAAAATAAACAATCACGCACATACTAAATTTTTGACATAGGCAAGATAAAACACACACTAATATCCACACATTGAAACAAACAATCACACACATACACTTACACTATATATATATATATATATCTGCACACACACACAACTACTCATACATAAATATCTCTACATGAACAATTTCCAAATAAATAAACATACACAAATATGAATAAACATGCACAAACACAAACACAAATACTCATATATAAATATCTCTAATTGAACAATTTCCAAATAAATAAATATACACAAACACAAATAAATAAACATACACAAACACAAATAAATAAGCATACATAAACACATAGACATATATGTATACACACACACACATGCGCGCGCGCGCACACACACACACACATTTTTATATAGAATTATATATATATATATATATATATATATATATATATATATATATATATATACATATACTGGAACATATACTTGCTACCATATGTAACCATACATCCATCTACACATGTATGCATTACATAAATCATGCATTCATACATAGGTATACATGCATCATTCCATACATACATTCATGCATCATCATGCATGCATGCATCAAACATCATGCACATGCATACATTCATGCATTCATACATCCATGTTTATGCACCATCATGCATGTATGCATCAAACATCATGCACAAGCATATATTCATGCATTCATACATCCATGTTCGCGCATCATCATGCATACATGCCTCAACCATCATGCACATCCATATATTCATGCACTCACGCATCCATCATCATGCATTAACCATCATGCAACATGCACACATACATGCATTCATACATCCATGTTCATGCATCATCCTATATACATGCATCAACCATCATGCATATGCATACATTCATGCATTCATACATCCATCATCATGCACATGCATATATGATCACCCATTCCCCCATGAATATGATGCATGCATGTCACATACACACACATGCATCCCTCATGCATTCATATGCATCCACATGCACATGCATCACATATCCATGCACCATCATGCACACGCACAGATGCACACACATGCGCGCGCACACACACACGCACGTGCGCACGCGCGCGCGCGCACACACACACACACACACACACTCCCTCTTCATATCATGCATCCATGTCACATACACACACATGTTCACACGTACACAACACACACCCACACAATAGTGCAACATTGAGGGGGTGAAAGATAATATAGAGGAAAGAGAGTTTTGGCAAGATACCAAAACCGTGTATATCATTAAGTTTATATAGACTTTACAATTGATATATCAGATTACAATAACAACTAGCATAACATGCGGGATGCACAACAAAAGAATACAAAGTTTAAAAATCAAATAGCCTAGTTTGCTGGAAGCACGAGTTTGACATCCTTGATATCCTTAATACCCTCCCTCAAATTGGAGGGTAAGGAATATACCAACAATTTGTCATGCAAAATACAAAATCGATCAGCAGTGTGGCCTTTGGTGAAGATATCTTCAACTTGATTGCGGGTATTAATATGACGAACAACCACATCTATGTTAACCAACTTCTCTTTAATAAAACGATAATCAAGTTCGATATGCTTGGTTCGAGCATGGAAAATAGGATTAGAGACCAAAGAAATAGCACTGAGATTATCACACCAAGCGTAGGGGGGGAGGGAGATAAATAAATGTGCAATTCTTGCAAAAAAGAATACAGATCCAATATAGTACTTCAGATGTCATTAAGGCCAAGTTCTGATACTATGCTTCATTATTGGATCTAGAAACAACATGTTGTTTCTTAGAAGACCAAGAAACCAAACAATGCCCAATATAGCTGCCATAGCCACTAGAAGAACGTCTATCATTTGGATTACCCGTCGAGTTCTCATCACAGAAGGCATGTAAGGCAATAGTGCTTGGTTTATAGTGAAGACCAAAATTGGTAGTATGCTTTAAGTAACGAAAGGACTCTCTTAGACGAAGTCCAATAGGTGCTAGTGGGAGCTTGCATATGTTGCCATAATTGGTTGACGAAACATGCAATATTAGGATGTGTAATGGTAACATAGTGTAGGGCCCTAACAATATGGCGGTATTCAGAGGGATCAGCTAATAAATCACCATCACTTTCGAACCAGAAACATAGGGAGCCTTGTTAGGCCGAGCACCAACCATATTTGCACGATCAAGTAAATAAAAAATATACTTAGATTGATGTTAATGCAAACCAGTATCATTACGTGCAGTCTCTATCCCAAAAAAAAAACTCAAATCACCCAAATCCTTCATCACAAACTCAAACTTCAATTGTGAAATAATAGAGAAAATTGTAGAATCATCATTGCTAGTGACAATGGTATCATCAACATAAACTAGTATAAAAATGCGCAATTTATCTCTGTGAAGAGTGAAGAGGGAGTAGTCAACATGTGAACCAGAAAAATCAAGATCAATAAGTGCCCGTGAGAGACGAGTGAACCAATCTTATGGTGCCTGCTTAAGGCCATACAGAGAGTGATGTAATCGATAGACAAAGTCTGGATGCTTAGCACCGATAAACCCCTTCGGTTGCTCCATATAAACTTCCTTATCAAGGTACCCTTGAAGAAAAGCATTGAATACATCAAGCTGTCATGTAGTCCAATGAAATTGTACGGACAAAGCAAGAATAATGCGAACAATTGTCGGTTTAACAACTAGGCTAAAAGTCTCAAAATAGTCGACCCTAAACCTCTGATCAAATCCTTTGGAGACCAACCTCGCCTTGTAACGATGAACAGAACCACCAGGTTTCTACTTGATCTTGTACACCCATTTTTTGTAGACAATATGATGAGAAGAAGGTCGTGGACAGAGTGACTATGTACCGCTGTCCAATAATGCATTGAACTAAGATTCCATTGCATGCCATTTTGGTTTAGAGACTGCCTACGTGAAAGTTTTAGGCTCAGGGGTTATGACAATCGTATGAAATAGTTTAAGTGGATGACATGAGGAATAGTAGGTCACAAAGTCAGGAAATTGGCGAGGTCGGGAATGCCCAGTTTGTGAGCGGGTAACAGCACTTTGGATAGGGATAAAAGAGTCCTCGACAGGTTCCAAATAGTTAGGTGAGTCAACGATATCTTGATCAGGCAAAGGCGGAGGCATCATTATTGAAATTTGAATATGAGATGAGGCAGGTGAAACATGTGGATCAAAGGACACATGTGGCTTGGGTGACACCTGCGGAAGAGTTTGTACGATGGATAGGTGATGAACATGAAAAATCAGGAGAAATTGGAATTTGAATTGTAAAATAGGGCGTACCAATAAGGATCACGACACCAGCAGGAGAGTGATTCGGGATCCTTATTTTAGCTAGAAAATATTTTTCATCAAACACAACATTGCGAAAAATGTAAACACGCTCATTTATAGATAAAGGCACCTATAACCCTTTTTACTTGAGAAATAACCAATGAAAATGCATAGGATACTACAATATGACAACTTGTTTTCAGCATAAGGACGTAACAAAGGATAGCATCGACATCCAAAATTGTGTAGAAAAGAGTAATCAAGTGTAACTTTGTAAAGCTTAGAAAAAGGAGTATCATTATTTAAAATTGGCGCAGGTAACCTGTTGATTAAATATACGACAGTTAAAAATGATTCAACCCAAAATTTCTTAGCAAGTCCAGATTGTGCAAGTAAAATGAATCTCATATCAACAATATGGAGATGTTTATGTTCTGCAGTACCAATTTGTTGAGAAGTATGTGGACATGTTTGCCCATGTAAAATACCATTTTCTATGAGGTACCAAGAAAAAAGCGAGGATATGTATTCTCCACCATTATCGGTTTACAAACGTTTACTAGGAATAGAAACAATCACGCATACTAAATTTTTGATATAGGCAACATAAAACACACACACTAATATCCACACACTAAAACAAACAATCATGCACATACACTTACACTATATATATGCACACACACACACAACCACTCATATATAAAGCCAAACACAAATACAAACACAAATACTCATATATAAATATCTCTAAATGAACAATTTCCAAATAAATAAATATACACAAACACAAATAAATAAACATACACAAACACAAACACAAATAAATAAGCATACATAAACACAAAGACATATATGTGCGCGCGCACACACACACACATGTATATATATATATATACACATATACTCATATGTATACATGCTACCATATGTAACCATACATGCATCTACACATGTATGCATTACATAAATCATGCATTCATACTTAGGTATACATGCATCATCCCATGCATACATTCATGCATTCATACATCCATGTTTATGCACCATCATGCAGGCATGCATCAAATATCATGCACATGCATATATTCATGCATCATCATGCATACATGCCTCAACCATCAGGCACATCCATATATTCATGCACTCACACATCCATCATCATGCATTAACCATCATGCAACATGCACACATACATGCATTCATACATCCATGTTCATGCATCATCCTATATACATGCATCAACCATCATGCATATGCATACATTCATGCATTCATACATCCATCATCATGCACATGCATATATGATCACCCATTCCCCCATGAATATGATGCATGCATGTCACATACACACACATGCATCCCTCATGCATTCATATGCATCCAAATGCACATGCATCACATATCCATGCACCATCATGCACATGCACGCACACGCACACACACACACACACACACACACACACACACTCCCCCTACATATCATGCATCCATGTCACATACACACACATGTTCACACATACACAACACACACCTACACAATAGTGCAACAATCGGGGGGGGGGGGGTTGATAGATAATATAGAGGAAAGATAGTTTTGGTAAGATACCAAAACCATGTATATCATTAAGCTTATATAAATTTTACAGTTGAGATATTGGATTATAATAACAACCAGGATAACATGCGGAATGCACAACAATAGAATACAAAGTTTAAAAATTAAATAGTCTAGTCTGTAGGAAGCATGGGATTGACGTCCTTGATATCCTTAACACCCTCCCTCAAATTGGAGGGTAAGGAATAGACCAACAATTTGTCATGCAAAATACAAAACCGATCAGCAGCGTGGCCTTTGGTGAAGATATCTGCGACTTGATTGTGGGTATTAACATAACGAACAACCACATTTTGTTAACCACCTTCTCTTTAATAAAACGATAATCAAGTTTGATATGCTTGGTTCGAGCATGGAAAATAGGATTAGAGGCCAAAGACATAGCACTGAGACTATCACACCAAGTGTAGGGGGGGGGGGGGAGATAAATAAATGCGCAATTCTCGCAAAAGCATACAGATATAATATAGTACTTCAGTTGTCATTAAGGCCAAGCTTTGATGCTATGCTTCACTACTGGATCTAGAAACAACATGTTGTTTCTTAGAAGACCAAGAAACCAAACAATGCCCAAGATAGATGCCATAGCCACTAGAAGAACACCTATCATTTGGATTACCCGCCGAGTTCTCATCACAGAAGGCATGTAAGGCAATAGTGCTTGGTTTATAGTGAAGACCAAAATTGGTAGTATGCTTTAAGTAACGAAGGACTCTCTTGGACGAAGTCCAATGGGTGCTAGTGGGAGCTTGCATATGTTGACATAACTGGTTGACGAAACACACAATATTAGGATGTGTAATGGTAACATAGTGTAGGGCCCTAACAATATGGTGGTATTCAGAGGGATCAGCCAATAAATCACCATCAATTTTAGACATTTTTGAACTAGAAACATAGGGAGCCTTGTAAGGTCGAGTCTAAAGACCCAGAAGAATTTTTTATTGTAATCTATATTAATTTGGGTCTGTAATAGTAACATAAGAAAAAGGTATGAAATAATCTGCATATCATGTATGAGGATCTATAAGCTCAATACCTTAGAGAGACCTTGGGGGTCGACTGACGCCAGTTTTTTTTTTGGCATACTTAAAAAGGCCTTAAAGACCCTAGGTCTCAGCACTTGCACATAAGAAAGTCCCAAAAATCACTCATTATACCAGGAGAATTAAATAAGGCAAAATTGGACTTTAATCGAAAAATTTGTGAGAGGTTTGGCGATCAAACCCTAGGAGTTCAAAATTCCTCAGGCGCTCGAACTGTTGGAATGAACGTATCGCCCTCGGGTGACCAAACCCTTAGAAAGGGACTTCTCACCAACTCGGGCTGCCAAACCTCATAGTTCAAATTAGGCCTCGAGCGACTGAACTTGTCAGTCCAGTTAAGCGAACTTAGTACTGGGCACCCGAACTGCGTGCCAAATGTTACTGACTTTAGTTCAGCCACCCGGTCCCAAATTTGGGCACTCGAACCATTTTTTATAAATTTCTCTGATGAGTCTGTTCGAGCGACTGAACTAAAGTTCAGCCACCCGAATCTTCTCGAGTTGATTAATATTTTTACCGAGGTTAAAGGGTTAAACATGGTTAATTTTTCTAAACTTTTTTTTAACAAATTTAAGAATGCCCTATGTGTCCCCTAACGGTTATAGTTTTGCCATTCTCTATATATAGGGGCTCATTTGTAAAATTAAAGAAATATTAGTAATATAATTAGTGAAAAATCCTCTCAATCTCAAAAAGCCTATTTTGGCCTATTCCACTCCAAATACTCTCATGTATTCATTCCCTTGATACATCTTAACATTGTGAGAGTTTACAAATTGTGCTAGTACTTATTAGGTATTGCTAATACTCCCATTGTCCTGCTTGAATATATGATATTGATTTTGGAGAGTTTATCATAGTTTATCCCACATATTTTTATTGATAAAATCTTGTGTTAGGATAAACTCATAGGCTTAAGGATCTTTGCATTGTCATTGTAAGATTCCTATAGCTTTATTTTTGTGTGCAAAATATTTTACAAAACTAGATTTCAAACAACTCTTGTGCTTGATACATTTGAGAAAATATTTTTTAAGTTCATTTGAACATCATTGCTAGTATCTTTGAAATACTAATTTGATATTGAGATTTAATATACTTTACTTTCAAAGATTAGCTTGTTAGAACACTCTATGCATATTTGAGATTATACATCCTTGAGTGTTGATTGCACACATAGAGCACCGAGCTTAAAGTTCATACATACTTGAGGTGCATTGATTATATTGTGCGTAGTGGTATATATTTGCTTACGTAATAAGCATTTGTTTGTACGTAAAATTTTACATCTTTTGTATTCTAGGCGTGGGCTCGAAGAGGGAGACTAGCCCTGTTGAATAGTCTCAGGTTGACTTAGACCCGATTAGGAAAGTTAGGTGTGCCATCCAGGTAAGGCATGTTGGTTGAGGTTAGCCCCATTAATTGTCCTGGTTGTAATCGGTGCCGCTTCACCCGTTAAGTGAGTAGTAGTGGAATCCTTGTGCTGGTATAGCTAAGGCGGGGACGTAGGTAGTATTGGCCGAACCCCGATAACATATCGTGTGTTTGATTATATTTCCGCACTTTATATTTACTGCACGTGTATGTTATAGAGTGAATGATGTGCATGATTTAAATTCTGTATATTATATTTATTTGCGCATTTGGGTAAATAGACCTTAGGTTGTGTAATACTACAAATGTTTGGTTAAACCTAGGAAGAAGTTTAAAATTCCAATTCACCCCCCTCTTGGGAATACACTAAAGCTAACACAATGCAACAACTAATAGTTAAATATACAAAACAATAATCACACAGATTATAATGAAAGCAATAACAATAACACAAAGAATTACGTGATTCGGTAATGCCCACATCCACGAGAGCAAACGATAGTATTTTTCACTATCTTCTTGTCTAAATACATGAACATTATAGAATTACAACATATACCATGTATATATAAGTTTCTTGGAGGCTTTCCCTCCAAAACCCAACCTATCCAACGTTTTAATTCAAAATTTGAAAACAAACGCTAAGTAACTGAGCCAAACCATCGACAGTTTGCAGACATGCCATCAACGATTTAATACGAAGATCAAATAGTCGAAGTAACAAGCTAATAACCGTCGACTGTTTCACTTCACTGGACCGAATCGTCAACGATTAAAACAGGGAAAGCGTCGACGGTTTCCTTCTACAAGTTAGCATTCCCGTTTTTTTTTTCATGTTTTCTCTTTGTACATACCTTCCACTCAATCATCTAGGCCACATATTACAACAATCTTCACCTTGGTGAGTATACGCCCCTTAGGAGAAAACTAAAAACATAAACCCGCTGCTCCACCTTAACCTTAGACATTAGGTTGGGACTGCCTCCCATCTAGTAACTAGAGACATTCAGCAAGTCCAAGCCAAACTTGAACTTGTTCGTGATAGCTTCAACTTCTTCCATGAACCTGACTCAGTTGCAACCTAAGACTATACCCTGGATCACTCTGTTGCCTGTCGAAACACCTCATTGCACCAGCATAGGTAACCTTTGACATGCCCTGAACATCACCGTCCGCCCTTGGGTACCAAGCGGTAGACAACAATGTAAATTGTCTACAAGTGCAAAATTGAACCTGTGACCTTGAGGTCACCATAGTCACAACTCCGCCTTTACCACTTGAGCAAGCTTGACTGGGTGATCTTGGCTCAGTTGTTAAGTAGCCCTTTTAACATTTTCCATTGGATGATAAAATCCATTCGATGCCCAACCATTCAAATCAAAATTTTAAATTCCACACCTCCAAATGCAACGTTCGAGAGACTTTAGATTTTATGTTTGTGAATTTAAATAAAATGTAATATTAAAATGTATTGGTTTCATACAAATTACGCAAATATAAATTTGAGGTCTGAAATTGATATTTAGAACTTAGAATTTAAACATTAGATTTGAATAAGATATAATCCAAAATTATGCTAAGCTTTGCCAAAATCCACACAAATTCAAATTTAGGTCTTGAAATTCATACTCCTAAATATCAACCCAAATCCATATGAATCCAAGTAAAAAATCTAAAATGTATCCCATGTTTACGAGCATGAAATTGGAGCTTGAATTTTTATGAACTTGGACAAAATGTAACATAAAATTGTATTGAGTTTTGTTCTAATCTACATAAACACACAAATTCATGCTCCTAAGCATAGTCTTGCCCCAATGTTAGTAGCTTACAGCTGAAACTTTATTCAAACATTAGATTTGACTTTGTTTAGATTTGAACAAAATATAGTATAAAATGTTGTCGAACTCCATCCAAATTCGAATATCGTATTTAGACTCGTGTGAATTAAAATACAATTAAATGTAATTTTGTATCACATTTTATTTAAACTCAAACAAATTTAATAGATTACTCAGCATTTGGGAGGTTGAGTTTTGCATCTTAAATTTGAATTTAGACAAAATATAATATAAAATTATATTCAATCTCTTTAAAATCCACATAGGTTCAAATTCAATATTAGAAATTTGTACGTATTTTAAAAAATTTTTACTTTGTCTTTGTGCTCCGAAAGGGTTGTGTTTAGAATTTAAATTCGTATTTCTAACAGGCAGTTTACATTTATATAAATTTAAATTTAAATTTTCGAACTTGTGACGCTAGAAAAATCTACTATTATATTGCAACTATTTTATTTTCTCCGAAACATAACCCTACAGTTTGAAAAAAAAAAAATTCTACATCTCATGCATTAAATATCAAGGCATATGCATAGAATTGCAAAAACAAAGTCACACACATTAAATTTAGAGTCATATTATTTATATGATAATCATAGTTTGATAGGGTAAATAGACAAGCAAGGCCCCAATTAGTGAAGAGTAAATATAACCATATTTATGGATTATTGATTGCTATGAAAGATATGTTTTCTTTATTAGCATTTAATTCATATAAAGCATTACCATTTTCTTTATCACAATGCCTCAGTTTTTTTTTATATAAAAAAAATCTCTGCACACTGCCTCCATCTCAAATACAACTTTATTTTTGGCTCCAAAACAGTCTATTGATTTTAATAATGGCCTCTGCATCCTTTCTCAAGCGGACACAATTGCGAGATGTGGACTTGCCACTAGTACTAGCCGTCGACCAGACTATGCACGTGCTTCCATCTAAAGTAACAAAAATAAATAAATATATATATATATATATATATATATTAAAAAAAACTACGCTCTGATTCGCCTTTTTCCTTTTCTTTTCTATATTTTAAATAAATAAAAATATGTACACGTGCGTGGCTCGAAAGCAACCGCAAGCTAGGTGGTGACATGGCAACTGATGATGATGCGCTTTAAACCAGCGCCATCATATTCAAAACGGTGCGGACTCACATGCAAAACGACGTCGCCACGCGCACGGCGTGGAGAGAAAAAATAATATCATGACCCGGCGCCCACGCTGGCGACGGGGGCATCGCTCCCATTTCTTTGATGTTTATTTTTACAATTAATTAATTAGTCGAGGAGGAAAAAAACAAAGAGGGAAGAGGCATGCGTCATTATATATGCATGTATACAACATGTATAATATAATATAATAATAGTGTAGTGAAAAGCATGGCTCAGTGACGTTGACTCCCTTAACTCATTACAAGAAGAAAAACCAGCTACAACACGTTCAACATGCATGTCCAAGTTCATCACCCACATCAACCCATTTATATCTTATCAATATATCAATTATAGCTTATGAAAATACCGGTCGAGTAAAGTGATAAGAATGTTTTGTGACTTTAGTGATGCTAAGGTTACGAGTTCAATTCCTTCTTAAAAATTTATTCCGATGAATTACTATGGGTGCGTCAATGGACGAACGACTTTTACTCCCCTACGTTTGATGTCGTAGCATAATGTTCAAAGTGGCGCAATGACGGCTAGAGTCCCCGAGTTATCAAAAAAAAATTATAACTTATGATAATAACAATTTCTAGGTTAAGTAGCTCTGCTAATTAATGCTTTATCTGTATGTGTGTGTATGTATGTGTGTGTGTGTGTGTACGCGTGCGCGCATATACTTTCACAATCCAATGTGTTAGCAAGATGTGTGTATATACCTCCATCATCATCACCAAACTTTCTCTCCTGCCAACTCTTTCCCAGTTCCAAACAATTCGTTGGCGCCTTCAGCTACATATCCAACACTACTAGTTTATTACTTCAATGATTACACTACCCATCGCTATATCTTGACCAGCACCAGTGATCCATCTTGTCTTAATCTCCATCGTCCATACTTATCCTACTAATGACGCCTAAGACACACTAGGGTGGAGAAATTTGATATTTCTCAGCCTATCACCATCATCATGGATGAACACAATAACAAAGTTTAGTCTAAAAATGTACAAAGTTTTCTCAAAGGAATAAAGATAATATGCCTCTAGTGACATCACATGACCTACTGAAGTTGTAGACAAATTTGATGCCAAACTTGTAGATCGTCTTAAAGACTAGGGCAACAAAAATCATTAGATCATTACTTCGATTGATCATAACACACCCAAGCCTTCAATCCATGGGAAATTTGGATGGTCTGAGATTGCAAAAGAAGTTTGGGATCTTTTGGTGGATTGATATGGCACCCTTAATAATCTTGCTTATATGCATCACCGATGGGTTGACCTTTATACATTGAAACAAGAGTTTTTTCAATCAATTAATGAATTTATTGCTAACTCTTTAGGATTAAATGGTTCTACTACATGAGCCCAAATGGGAAAGTGATGCTGATGCTTAAAAGTTCCTTATGCACTAGGATCAACTCCATCTTATTCAGCTTCTCATGTCCTTGTTACAAGCATATGAACTTATCATGCATCACTACTACATTAGAATCATCTACCTACATTGGAGTAAGAAATTTTTGAATTAATCATCTACCTACACTGGAGTCTCTGATGAGAGTCACCTTAGCTTACACAAGCCTTTGTAAGATGATGTTGCTTTGGCTACTGTCTCTTGTCCTTATAAGATGAGATAATTTTTTTTTTCAACACTGTCAAAAACCTAGCCCTATCGTGGAATGTAGGGTTTGCAACAAGAAATGGCACATCTCTATTAAATTTTCTTCTAATGTCATTTTTCTAAGTGTCATTATTGCAAATTGAAGGGTCACTTGATCGACAATTATCCTATGAAACCACCCAGATCAAAGCGCTATCAAACTTTCAATAGATCAAGTCAGTCTCCTAAACCTTCAACTATTACTACTATTGTTGTCACAAAATCTCCATCCACAAACCTTTTGGAAACTACTATCTCTGTTAGTAAACTCCATTATTTTCTTAAATAGATGATATCACATTCCTCTGGCCCACCCATTGCTTAATCTATATTTCTAGGTGACTTTCCTTGGTCATTTAACTCTACTTGTTGTAACCATATGACTAGTACCTTTAGTTTTTCTTTGTAGTTATTAGTTCTACAAATTCACCTATTATTCATGTTGCTAATGGTAATCATATGCTTCTCAGTCGCAATGGTTGTGTTGCCACAACCAATTTTCACCTCCCCGATATTTACCTTGTTCCCAAAATGGTAGTGTCTAGGCTACTCTATGTATGTAGATGATACCATATTTTCAGGAGTATTTCACTGACTAATTGATTCATGCTTGAGTTAAACCAAAAACAGAGATCACTTCCAATTTGTTATCTAGAATGAGTTTGGGTGAATGTTGTGTCAATTATATATAGCCTCTTCTTCGATTAAATTACTGGTGTTCACACAGTGTAGGATTGGCCTATAGTGAATTCATTACCTTGGTTCAAGAAGTGGTCAAAGTAATTAAATTAAGAAGGAGAATGCATATGAAATTCAAAGTTTATTTCAAATAATATAATCTAAGCATAGGCCCTGCTTGGGAACACATTAATGGAAGTAGGAATTGAGCTCATGTCCATAGGCTAAACCAAATAAGTAGGCACTAGATTAATTTTTTTTTTCTATTTTTTGAGGGAGAAAAGGTAAGGAAAAAATTGAGATTGGAAAACTTTGAACAATATCTAGAGCCAAAAATTTGGTACCAAATTTAAGTCCAGGAAAGTGATTGCAAGTTCGAAATGGAGATGAGAGATAAGATGCAAGGTAGTGGTTCATACTTGGGTGAAGAGAAAGGCTTGTCGACAACCTTGAAGGTTGCTAGTGTTCATGACTCATGTAGGACTCTAAAAACTGTACAAGCTGGTTTGTAGATGGTGGTCGAGTGTTTGTAGGTGAATTTTTGTTAGCAAGGTCATAACATTGATTTGGAAGCCATGCTACTAGGCAACAATGGTGGTTGGATTTGCCCCATACAGTGGAAACAATCATTGTGATCACATACTATTGAGCAGTGTTGAGATCTTCACGGTAGGCCTTCATGTGTTGCCAATGCAGCCACAACCAACTTCACACCTTTGGGGACAGTCCATGCAACCACCACTGATTCCATGCCTCTGGGGCCGAGTTGAGGGCAATGCACTGTATCCATGTTAGAGGAAAAGTATTTCAATTTCTAGTAGTATCAAGCGTCACAACAAACTTCTCTTCCCATTGCATCTCTTGTCCAAATAGGTAATCTCAGCGTATGCCTATCATCCAGTACTTCTCGTCCAAGTCCTTGGGTTATAGATTCTGTAGCCACTGATCATATAACAGGTAAACCTGATTTCTTCTCCAATCTTCAATATCCTGCAAATTTACATTGCGTTACTCTTGCTGATGGATCCACCACTATAGTCAAGGGAATTGTATACTCAATTTGGTATTGTCCATCAATCATCCTATGCCCTCACTCAAAAAAAAAAAAGGGGGGGCTTGCAAAGAGGAAAAATAAACATATCCTTGAAATCACTTGCATCTTACTTTATCAAATGCATGTATTTAAAGTGTTTTGGAGTGATGTTGTACTTGTTGCTTGCTATTTGATCAACATGATGCCATCCTCTTTTCTTAGTGGTAAAATTTTACTCCATTTTCTTTCCTAATTCACATTTATTCTCTCTCCATCCTCGTATATGAGAGAGAGAGAGAGAGAGAGAGAGAGAGAGAGAGAGAGAGATATTTAAAATCTAAAAGTTGGTAATCTATTAATTAAGAGTCTAATTGCATGAAAATTTCAATAAATTAATCCAAAGATGGTAATTTGAAGAGAGACAATTGTATTTCTTCAATTTGCCTAGGTGAGATGAAACTTATACCTTTGAATAAAATTTCATATAAGGTGTATGTGGATTCAATATCTAAAATTGGTGATCTATTATCTAAGAAGCTAATTGCATGAAAGCATCAATAAATAAATCTAAAGATGGTAATTAGAAGAAGGATAATTATGTTTCTTCAAGTTGTTAGGTGAGATGAAGCTCACACCTTTGAACAAAATTCTAGATAAGATAAAAGAGGATTCAACACTTAAAGGTTGGTAATCCCTTAATGATGGAGCTAACTGCATGAAAATATCAATAATTAAGCCAAAGATAGTAATCTAAAGAGGGACAATTGTATGAAAGAAGCTAATTGCATAAAAGCATCAATAAACTAATTTGAAGATTATAATTAAAACAAGGACAATTGTGTTTCTTCAAATTGCTTGGATGAGATGAAACTCACTTCTTTGAACAGAATTCGAGATAATGTGTGAAGGGATTTAATATTTAAAGGTCGATAATCCCTTAATTAAGGAGTTAATTGCATAAAATATCAATAATTAAGCTAAAGATGGTGATCTAAAGAGGGACTGGAACTTCTTTAAATTGCCCAGGTGAGATGTAGTTTATATCCTTAGATAGGGTGTGAATGAATTCAATATTTAAAGGTTAGTAATAACAATAATCAGGAGTTAATTACATGTCATTTGATTCAACGTGAAACAATTCAAGTTCAACTTGGTACTGCTAAAAAGAAGAGTGTGCAAGGTGTTGCGATGTCCCGGAGGGCCGCCAAAAATATTGGCACGTGTGCGGTTACGAATTGGGAAAAATGTGGTGTGAATTTTGGAAAAGTATTTTCGTGAAAAAAACAAGGTGTGATGGAGTCGCCACTAACCTTTTGAAGTGCAGTTAGAACACTTGATTGCTACCCCGTTAGGGGTAGAATCAGTCTACGTTGCCAAAGTTGGGTCCGGGGGTACAGTTACGTGAGGGGAAGGTATTAGCACCCCCTACACGCTCGTTCTTATGAATGGTACCAGATTGATTGAAAATTATTCCAAAATAAATTTAATAAGATTTTAAAAATTACTCCATTTCAAAAATAAAAGAAATTCATCGAATAAAATGCTATATAAGTATTCCCTAAAAACCGGGGCATATCGTACTCTGAAGAGTTCATGCCTCCCTTTGAAATTACTGAGATCGGAAAATTGAGAAAATAGTTAGGAAAATATGCTATGGGACTTTGAAATTTTTATAGATTTTTATAAGTATGAAAAGTAATATTTCAGGAGGTTTTTGGAATTTGTTCGGGATGGAAACGAGTTTCTAAAAACATTTTTTGTGATTTTTTTGAGTATGGAGACACTTTTGTGATTCTTTCAATATTTTTCCCAAACTTTAAAATAGCATAAATAAAATTAAGATGAAAACCATGAAAATCAAAGTTCGAAAATATTTTTGTGACTTTTTTGACTTTTTATATTTTTGTGGATTTTGGTGCATTTTAGAATTATTCAAGTAGAAATGACACAAATTGAACGGCTTAGTTGCGGTTTAGAGGACCTGACCGGTTTGGGGAGAAAACCGAAAATGTCAACCTGTTTAGGGTTTGGTCAAGACCAGGTCAACATACGGTGCCTACGGGGCGCACGTGTTAGCAGGTGTTTTAGTGTGTGCATTGAATGTGTGTAAATGTGTGCGGATGTTAAAGTGTATGTTACATGCATGGGTGTGCACGTGTGTGGGTGTGTACATGCATGTGCATACATGCATGTGTGCAAGTGTTAGGATGCATACATGAATGAAAGTGTACTTTGTGTGAGTGTGTTCATGCATGTGCATGCATGTGTGTGCATAAGTGTTAGAATACATGCATGAATGAAAGCGTATTCGTGTGAATGTGTACGTGTATGTGCGTGCATGCATGCATGTGTGTGTGGAAGTGTTAGAATGCATGCAGGAATGAAAATGTGCTTGTGTGAGTGTGTTCATGCATGTGTATGCATGCATGTGTGTGAGCATGAGGGTGTGATCATGAACATGGAATTATTTTCAAAAATGACTTAAAATATTTTTGAGAATTTTTCTTATTTTTCTAGATTTTTTGGGCATTTTTATGAATTTTTATGGGTTTTTATGGATTTATTTAAAAGAAATTATTTAAAATGAAATAAATCGGTAGGAACTAGTTTGGGGAGGGGGCTGGACTAGTCAGACTGTGACTGGTTTGAGGAAGACCGATTTAAGGTCCAGGTGAGGACCATGATGCCTGTTGCGTGGTGAGTGGGGCAAGGCATGGTGGCACGGATTTGAGGGATGGCTTGATCCTGGCTGTTTACTGAATGGTGATCCGATGGCTGAGGAGAAAGCTCGTGTGTATTAAATGTGGGGGAGATAGGATTGCCACGCGTTGCCTGGCGTATGGATGGCGGGTGGCCATTATGATGGCTTTTGGCACAAGTCAATTGCATCCGTTGAAGTGATGGAGATTAGATGACTGTGAGGAAGGGTGTGTCTTCCTACTTACGTGATAGCTCCATGTGTCCACCATCGGACAATGGAATGGAGACCAAAGAGTCAACCACCACAGCAAGCATTAAAGGGAAGGGGACAGGGTTGGCCACACATCATGTAGTGAGAAGGTTTGGCATTAATGCCCTTTGACGCGGGCGAAATCATGACCGTCGATGTGGTTCCAAATCCAACGGCCTAGAGATGAAGCGCCTCCCAGCATTGATTACAGGGGTGACTGGCTCGCCACATGTCACCTCGGAGCAGTGGCGTATGCAGGTAATGGCTGCCATCATTAATGCTTTTGACATGGGAGGATCCTAACCATTGATAGTGGAATGTGATCCGATGGTGGGAGGGGGTCTTCGCAAATCACCCAGCTAGCTTTAATCTCCACCATTGCAGAGCTTCCACGTGGCAAGATCCTGTTGCTTCGAGGCTTTAGATACTTACGGCCATTTTTTTTTTCTCTTTGTCTTATTTTCAAACCTCCATTCTCTTGAACGCCCTCTCTCTCTCTCTCTCTCTCTCTCTCTCTCTCTCTCGTCTTTCTCTCTTCTCTCACCCCTCTCTTTTCTCTCTGTCTCTCTATGTTTTGTATCTCTCTGCTCTTTTCTCTCACCCTCTTTGACCTTCTCAATTCACAGATCTGTGAACCGTAACCCCTATTGTAGGACGAAATGAGACCCGAGATCCTGGTGATCATAGAACGGGAGACTCCCCGGATTGATCCCGTGTTTGACGGAAAGAGAAGGGGATCCTCAAGATATATTTTTTTGTTTTATTTTTTTAAATTTTGTTTTCTCTTCTCTTTCCTTCATTTTTCATTTGTTTTTTTTTGTTATGAAAAATTACTCGTGACGTATGTGATGTGTTGATCTGTTGTTGATGATGGTTCTGTTTTTTAGGGTTTCAGTTGTATGTACGAGGGTGAAGACGAGTTACTCTCTTCTTGGCTTGGGTGAGTGAAACCGGGGTTGATTTGTGCGAGTCAACCAGGGTGAGTGTGCGTGTGTTGACCCCGACAAACTCGGGTGAGCTCGGTGAGCTACACAGGTGAGTGATTGGCATGTGTTCAGGTCACATGTGGACATTAGGACTCATGCCAATGAGCTAGAGGGACTTGGGCTCTAGTTTGATTTCGAAGAATGGGATCGAGTCATCACAAAACGGGCTGGCCCATTTCAGTTTTTCAAAAACAAAGCCCGGGTTTCTTTAAAATGGGCTTTAGGTTAAAGTATTTTGATTGGCTTGTTTTAAAAGAAATTGGGTATGGGCTTATTTGAAAATGAAGTTAGTGGGCTTGTTTTAGAAATTGGGTATTGCCTAAGTCAGGTCAGATTTAAAATGGGTCTGGTTAAATTAAATGGGCTAGCCCACTGAGATTTGAAAATGAAGCCCAACTTGGATTTTTTAAAAGATGAGCCAACCTGTAGAGATTTTAAAACATAGCCCAACTTTTTTTTTTTTTTTGAAAATGGATTTGGGTTTGAAATGGAATCTAGTCTAGGTTAGAACAAAGGGGGGTTGGGCTTGGGTAGTTCAAACCAGGGACTGGATACAGGTCTAGTGGGTTTAACTCAGGTTGAAAAACTCGAACCCTTGGTTCGGGTAAGGGCTACTCAGATGGCATGTTTTGGTTTGAGGATTCAAGGGATTCGAATTCAAGCCTGGGTATGATCACTTCCATGTCAAAATTCAGGTTCACATGAGAACCCGAAACCAGAGAGCACACATGCATTTGCACCTATACATTCACTATGAGAATGAAATGTAACCAGAATGAGAGTTGAATTATACCTGTACCTTGTCTCCTCCTTTCTTATTTTCCTCGCTCTAGATTTGTTTGAGCCCTCTGATTTGGTGCTCTAAATCCTTCTTCCTCTGCTTTTTGTGCTCTGAATTCTTTAGAGTTTCTCCTATGCTCCCTACACTGTGTAGTATAGAGCCCTTATTGGCTCTTAACTCAGCAGGACCTTCCTCCCCTTTCTTTTAATTCACCCTTTGTTTTGGCAGAACCTCTATACTCTTAATTGCTCTCTTTTCTTTCTTAATTTTTGCAGAGTACTTCTTTGCTCTCCGAGGCATCTCTTTATTTTTGCAGAGTGCTTCTGTGTTGACCTTATCGGTCACGCCCGGTTTTGATTATGACAAATACTCTTTGTATCTAATGGATGTTTGAGGTTTTGTGCAGGAACTAAAAGTGTTAAGATCAAGATGTGCACAAAGCAAGTAAAGCCTGAAGACCAATTTCCATTCAATGTTGTAATATATTTCAGTTAATTGGTCTGTAATAGTAACTAGGGCTCTGGTTTGTAATAAGCTCACACACATCACAGTATGATAGTACGTAAGTTCAAACAAATCGTGAATGAGAAAGGACCTTAGAAATACCTTAGGGTTTTCGGTCGACTGACATTGGACTTTTTTGGTGTTGTAAAATTGGACCCCAAGTGACCCTAGGACACACACATTTGTACATATGTCTGTTAGGCACTTCATTAGGGTTTGTATGTCTCAAAACGGGACCGAAATGCACACTTGGTGCACTTTCGGTCGACCGAACCAGGTAGTTCATTCTGCCATAGTCGACCGAACCAAGCTTGGGTCAACAATTGACCAAGGCCTTGATCGACCGAATCAGGTAGTTCAAAAAGCCCTAGTCGACCGAAACCTCCTTGGGTCAAATATTTGACCATTTGGTTAACCAAGACAAAAATGTACTCCAACTACCTGGTCGTCCGAGGGTCCTCGGGAGAAATCCCAGCGGTCTAGTCGTTCGAACCAGCCAGTTCAAAATGGCCTGGTCAACCGAACCTCAAAAAATTTAGAAATCACCATCTCCTGGTTGACTGAGCCCTTAGTTCAAAATTTCCCTGGTCGACCAAACCATATGAAACTTGGTCGACTGAAACATTTCTGGTGGACCAGACCTCTTGGGTTGCTCTGATTTTTACTGCAGTTAAATATTTTTTAAACAGGGTTAAAATGCTTTAAACATCAATAAACTTCCCTAATAATACCCAATAGGTCCCCAACGGTCATATTTTCTCCTATGCCTATATATATGAGATTATTTGAGAAAATTAGTATGGATTAGCATATTTGATTAGGAAGCCTTCTTTGAAAATCCAAAATCCTATACTACTTATTTTCTTACTCAAATCACTCATACTTGCCTTCTATTATCACCTACACCATTTGTAAGTTGATTGAGTGTTTGTTTCAATAGGTTAGCTCTCTTTATCTTGCTTAGTTGATACGATTTTATTGAGAGCAAAACCTAAGTACTTTTATGGGACTTCGTTAAAAAGTTTCTCCTAAGAATACTTTCATTTGATCTTCTGAGGTTGTATATTCATTGCAATATCTTGAGAAGATCGTATAAGTATTTTGGTTGCAAATCTTTTCATAATCACTTTCAAATATCTATTGAGCTTTTATCTTGAAAAATATTTGAAGTGATATTTTTTTGTGTGATAGTGATCTTTGTTGTAATATTCACTCACTCATATATTATTTTCTAAATACAAAGACTACACATCGTTTGCAAACCAAGTATATACTCCATTGATACTTGCATGCTTGAGACAACCTGCTGATTGAAATACTTGAGACTTGACATCTTTGTGTGAACTTATTGACTTAATATCTTGTGATACAAAGATTGCTTGTTTGACACTCTTACGTACGCATTACACTGATAGAAAATACTTTTGAGAGTTGAAACATCTAGACCACATTGAGCTTACATATTGAATCATATTGTGGTGTATGTTATTATGCGCATTTGGGTACATATCTGCTTTACACGAAAGCACAATCACTGTAACATTTGATAGTAATACACATCTGTTGTATTTCCAAGCAAGGGCCTAAAGAGGGAGACTAGCCCTGGAATAGTCCTGGATTGGCTTAGACTTCGTTAGGAAGGCTAGGTGGGCCATCCTGTTAAGGCGTGTAGGTTGAGGTCAGCCCCGCTAATTGACCTGGTTAAGGTTGAGGTTAGCCCTGTGTTAATTTGACCTGGTTGTAAACGATGCCGCTCTACCCTTAAGTGAGCTATTAGTGGAATCTTCAGGCTTGCGAGCTAGAGGCGGGGACGTAGGCACATTTGGCTGAACCCCAATAACATATTGTGTGCCTTGTCCATATTTCTATGTTTTATATTTACCGCACATGTATGTTATTGTGTGAATGATGCGATTAATTTTTCCGTATACTATATTTATCAGCGCATTTGGAATTGCATCGAAAGACCCTAGGTTTGTGTAATACTAATTGTAGGATTAGTTGAACCTAGGAAGAAAGTTTAAAATTCCAATTCACCCCCCTCTTGGGAATACACCTTTTCTAACAATTGGTATCAAAGCCTTGTTGCACTTGACTTAAACATTTTTGCAAAAAGATCACAATGACTCACATTGGTGTATCCCCATTCGATGAGGGACGGTCACTTTCTAGTCCTCCGGTATTTTGTGGTATCGACCACACCATGTGGAAAGTTAGAATGATCATATTTTTGAAATCTATGGACTGGAGCATGGGGACTCCCTATTTATAGGGGGTCTAGGAATGTATTTGGCGCCGATTTCCATAACAAATTTCCCTTCTAACGAACTGTGTCAGGGAATAATTCCCTTTAATAGCTCACATGTGATCTCCCCCTTTTTGATTTTGTGAATTTTTGATTTCCATTCTTTTTTGTGCGTAGATGAATTGCCCAGGTGGTAGCCCAGGACTAGCAGGCTTTTTGGAGTGCTTCTAGGTGGCCTTCGAGGATAGAAGGGTCTGGTATCTCTTATTTCATTTTGTTTTTGTATTTTCCTTTTCTGCTGCTAATTGATTTCATTCTTTGCTTTACTCTTCTGTGTGCAGGTGGCTGGGGTGATCGAGGTGTCAACCCCAGACTTGCGGGCTTTTAAGATTGTTCCAACCTAGCACACCCGGATTGGAGGGTGTGGGATTTTTGCTTTTTGTTTCTTTCGTATTTTGCATTTTTATTTGTTTGTATCTCTTTGTATTTGTATGTTGCTGTATGTGGCCTTAGCTTGTTTGTATTTATTATTGTTTTATTATTATTATTATTATTATTATTATTATTATTATTTATTTATTTATTTATTTTTACTTTTCTGTGTCCTGACACTTCACCCTATCTTGCGCACTTTCCCTTTGATATATTTCCATCCTTACACGCGTATGCGCATACACGTATTCTCAACTGATTAGCTCACAAGTCCTTAGTGTTGACTGATTTTAACCGAACCCATTGACCAATTTTGACCACTCAACTTGGCCAAACAAACGCGGCCACCAGGATAAAAGTTTAATGTCTAACATAGGCTAATTCTAAAATTAAGACCCAATCTCAAATAGTCTGAAGATTTTGAAAGCTCAATTTAAAGTTTGAAAATTCCCAAGCTTGTGAAAATGTTGGGAACTTGATCAACTAAACAAATTTTTGGGTTTTGGAATTAAAATTAGACTTAGAGACTTAGGACATTAAAGAACAAAGGTATTTTTCAAAATTTAAAGACTATATCCTATTGATATGGGCTATTAAAATTTCACTTAGAGATTAGGGCCTTGACTAGCTGAATTTTGGGTTTTGAAAATGAGGTTAAACTTAACATTGACCTAATTAAAATCAAAGGACCACACCAGATTCTATAATTTTTGAGTTTTCGAAATTAAAATTAAGAATTTAGAGAACGAGACTTTGATTTATTCCGAAGAACAAAGACTCTAAAAGTTGTAAGACTATAAGGCTTCGCCTATAATGACTTCGGGAACCAGGGACTCCACTAAGGATGCTTGAAGGGATTTAAAAGGACTCGACTTTTATTTTTGAAAATCCCGAGTGCTCACGGTCCTAATTTTAGAATTCTGGGTCCTTTAGATCTCAAAGTTAAGTCCTGTTTAGCTAGGTTTGCCTAGGGTGGCCTGGTTAAAATTGGGGTGTCGACACAAGGGATGCTCATACCTTCTCCTCGCATAACCACACTCATGAACTTGAATCTGCTAGCGGAGACCATGACTATCAACTTCTTTGGGCCTGGGCATTACTTAGAGACAAATGAACTTGTAGTAATTAATTAGGTGTTCTAGCCTCACTTAAGATAAAGTAGGTTAGTGACAACTCCATAGCCGCATTTACCCATTATCTCACCTTTACCATTTATTATTAAGCTCACCACTCGATTGAGGCAACTATAAGATTCACCCTCTTCGGGAGGTGGCTCTCTAGGACATTACAATAGTACACTTTATGGCTTGAAGCAAGCACCTCACGCTTGGTTTTCTATAAGTTCAGTGCCACCAATAGTACTACTGGACTCACTTGATGTGCATATGATTCAAATTTTTTATTTGCAATTGTGATAAAGGCATCACCACCTCCTATATGTTGATGACTTGATCATTACAAGAAACATCACTGAGGGTAATCTAACATTATAGAGCTTTCTTCATTCCAAATTTGATATGAAGGATATTAGTTCCCTTCACAACTTCTAGAGACTTCATGTTTCTTATCTTTATGGCGATTATCATCTCACTCAAGCCAAGTATGCTATTGATTTCCTTTCTTATGTCGAGTTTACAAATCACAAAATTGTTTCAAATCCTTTGGAAACCAATGTCACTAAAAGAAAAAGGGGGGGGGGGGGAGGGCTTTTTAGTTACAAAATTATTAGTGACGGAGTTAAAATCGTCACGAATAATGAGTCATTAGAGACAAAAATAAAATTTTTCACTAATAGTGAACATATAAGTGATGAAAATATTAACCGTCACTAATAATGCATTTTTATTGACGAAAATGAAATTGTCACTAATACTTTCGTTACTAAAAGTATATTTTCTGCTCAAACTAATAGTCTACTATTAGTGACGGTTTTTAAAACCAGCGTCACTAAAAGCCTTATGCAGAAGGGTATTATTTCCCCTTCACACTGAAACCCAAGAACCCCCCAAACCTCTTCTCTCCCAGCTCCCTTGTGCGAAGCCCTCCTCCCTATCCTCCTTGTGCCGCCGCTACCCACCGTCGAATGCAACACCGCGCAGTGCTGCCACTATCCATCACTGCCTGTAAGGTCTGCCTCCTCCCCCTCTGCCTACAAATGTTATTTTGTTTAAATAAATTTTTTATAAATGTAATTCTAATTGGTATGATTTTTAATTAATGTTATGTATAGAGACCCGAAAAATATTAATTAATGAAATAATAAAGAAAATAAGAAATTTGATTTGGCACGAGTCAAACCATCGACAGTTTTGGTGGAGTTCTAAAAACCATCGACGATTTTGAGTTACCGCGGCCAGGTAAGGGTAACATAGTGAAAAGGGGTTTGGTTAAAAACAAAACCGTCGACGGTTTCCTTTGGCAGTAGTTTCTACATAAGGATCATGCTGCTCATTTTCTTAAAGAAATTAAAATATCTCTCCCCCTCTCTCTCACTTAGGGCCACGGCCTCTCTATTATCTCTCTTCGATTACTGGCTCGATCTCAGCCCAAATTAAAGAAGGAACATCGTTTCGGGAACCTGGTGACGTTCTTTGCAATTTAATTGGGATCGATTAGCTGGTTGATTTCTATGCAGTTTAATTGGGACAGATTAGCTGGTTGATGATTCTAGGCACCACTCCAAAATCAGGGTAAGGAAAGTATTTTTAAAGTTTAATTAGTCATTGGGTGTATGTGGGCCTAGGAATGTTAAATGGCTGTTATTCTAGGGCTGAGTTGATTAAATTAGGAGTTTTAGATATAGGGTTTTGGTACGTGTGTCACAGGCACTATTTTGGATCCCTGCAGGCATAACTCCAGGAAACAGGTAAGGGGAATAGATTATGTCAAGTGTTTTCAGAAACTTGACTGACTAAATTATAGTATGTGATTTATGAGCAATGTACATATTTTTCCTGAGTATACATATTTATGAGAATGGAAACTTTGGAAATGATATATATGTATATGAAAAAGTTGGGTTATTGAGTTAAGTAAATCCCTAGAGATGGTTATTCCAATATTTTCAGTAGAGTAATATAGTATAGATTATCACTTAAAATGTGTGACATGAGTTGAATATTATGCATAATTATTTTGTTAGTTTTTATGGTAATGTGCATATAGAGACAGAGAAATGGATTTATACAGACTTATAGTATGATGATATCTTATACGGAACTACAATATTATAGCATCCTATTAAGGACTATAGTACAGATTTATACAGTATTACAATGTTCTCTACAGGACTACAGTTCAGATTTCATATAGTAATGCAGCGTCCTATAAAGGACTACAACATTCTATATAGAACTACAGTACAACATTTGCTACCAAATTACAGAATGATAGCGTTCTATATAGAACTACAGCATGATAGTATTTTTATACAGAGTTACAGTATTTTCAGATATTTTATACAGATTTATAGTATGATAATTTATATTGAGTTGTCAATGAAATCGTGTTATTATATTGTTTTTGAAATCGCATTATATGGTTTAAGAACCCTAATAGACCATAGCTAAGCACGGTACCATAGCTTCATAGATACTAGTGCAGCCACACTTCTCAGATAGAGTGTTGGTCGTATACAGTTGATTGTCCCATTGAAGTGTAGAGTTACCCCCTGGAGTCCGAACTAGCTGGGTAGGCCAATTGTACTCATAGTTATAGATACAGATACAGATACAAATGACTTTGTCTGGTTAGGCCAACCATGACTAGGTGTAGCCTACGGGCCACACAACCCTGATCATGCGGGGTTAATACATGACATTATTGTTTATCCATCCAAGGTAGTTCTTCTGTGCATATATGCGCATTTATTTATACAGAGTTATTATCTTATGTAGAGTATGATGTGATATGAAAGTATATATTTTGAAATATATATATACACAATTTTACATCATTTCACAGTGAAAGGAAAGGTAAATAACGGTTGTATATTTGGATCACTAAAACTCATATTGCCACATACTGTCAATAATCTATTCCCACTTATTGAGAGGTGTCTCACCCCAGAATTCAAACATTTTAGGAGGTCTAGACTGGCGAGTGGAGTGAGCTCCGAGGTAAGGGATGTGTTGGTATTGTCCTAAATTCAGGGTAAGTGTGGAGTTGGGAGATGTGTTTGGTATAATCTATAGGACATTTTATGGTTTTTGGGGGCGTGTATGTACATTTATGGAAATAGTAGAACTCTTATACTGTATATGGGGTTCAGATATTTTATGTTTTTCGTTGCATAAATAGTATGTATTTATGGATAGGTATCCTCGATACCCACTTTGGGCTCGGCATGACATTGTAGATGTTATCATTGGTATCAGAGTAATTTTATATTTTTGGCAGTATGAAAAAAAAAATGTAGCAGAAATATTGGGTCGTTACAATTTGGTATCAGAGCCCAGGTTGTTAGGTTTTGTAGACTTTAGTATACATCATAAAGCAAATACTAGAGTATAGGAATGCATCTTGATGAGGATAGGAAATGGGTAGATTAGGTTTTTATTGAGTCATTGTTGAAGATTAAGATGAGGATTTAGGGTTTTGTCTCACAGCCTGGAGGCAGGAATTTCTTGACGGTTTTTGTGATTTTCCTGGAATGACGATTTCAGGAAAGCCATGGTAAACTATCGTCGATTTTTGATTTCTGAGTGGTAAAACTGAACCTTAAATTGGAAATAAAGACGTTAAGTTGATTGGTGGTATAAAGATATCTTATGTTTCTTAGTTAGATTAATGCACTAGTCGTGTTATGATAGGATTTTAAGATTATGTTGTTCTATTTTCAGGATGGACCCCGAGAATGACAATACGAATGTTGCTGCTGGTGATGATGCAGGGCCTTCCAGTATAGGCGGCAGTGATTCTGATGCAGTATTGCGCAATGCCGCCCAGGAAGTGATGGCAGAGATAGCAAGAAATTCAACTGTCGATGGTTTGGCTTGTGCCAAACCAAATTTCATCTTTTATTTATTATTTCATTAATTATTATTTTCTGGGTCTCTACTTTCTCCCCTCCTTATAAAAATTTTGTCCTCGAAATTTGCTATCCAGTACTTTTTTCCTCATTTAAAAGAAACCATCGAAATTTTATTAATCACCCTCACTTATGGCAGAGGAATACCGTGGTTACATATACGGTTCTAGGAGATTACAGTAACCAAAACAAAACTCTCCCAAAACCCATTCAAATATAAAAACCATTACATGAAAATTTACCATTAAATACACCTAAACTTACATAAATCATTCTTACATACTACTGAATTCTTATCTAGACTATTATATTATTTGTCTAACTCTGAGTCCCGCTAAACAAATGTGGGTACCTCCGGTGCATTTCCTCCTCTGGTTCCCACAAGGCTTCCTCAACTATGTGATTACGCTAGAGTACTTTTACTAGAGGGATTTTCTTAGTGCATAGTTCTTGCTTTTTATGATCTAGGATTTGAACGGGCACTTCATCATACAATAGAGTGTCACCAAGCTCCAGTGCCTTATAATTGATTACATGTGATAGATTTGGGACCTATTTTTTCAACATTGACACATGAAATACGTCATGGAATCTGGATAACGCTGGGGGTAACGCTAATATGTAGGCAACTAGATCGATTCTTTCCAGTATCTCAAATGGCCCAAGGTACCTAGGGCTGAGCTTACCCTTCTTCCCAAATCTCATCACTCCTTTCATTGGTGTAATTTTCAAAAACACGTTATCCTCTACAGAAAATTCCAGCGCTCGTTAGCGAGTATATACATAGTTTTTTTGTCAACTTTGAGCTATTTTAATTCTTTCCTGGATAAGCTTGATTTTATTAGAAGTCCTCTATACAATCTTCGGCCCCAAAATCTGTCTTTCACCCATTTCATCCCAATATAATGGCGTTTGACACCTCCGACCATATAATGCTTCATACGATGTCATTTCAATACTGGTCTAAGTCCATGAATGCACCAAGAGCATTCGTCAGTCCGAATGACATGACCAAAAACTCATAATGGTCATACCGAGTTCAAAACGCTGTCTTTGAAACATCCTCTGCCTTGACCTTCACTTGATGGTACTCGGATCAAAGATCAATCTTTGAGTAAACCCGTGTTCCCTGGAGTTGATCGAACAAATCATCAATATGAAGGATAGGATACTTGTTCTTAACTGTCACTTTATTTATCTCTCTGTAGTCAATACACATCCTCATCGTCCCATATTTCTTCTTCACAAACAGAACTGGTGCTCCTTAGGGCAATACACTAGGTCTGATAAACCCTTTATCTAGTAATTCCTGCAACTGTCCTTTTAACTCTCTCAACCCTACTGAGCCTTTCTATAGGGAGCTTTATAAATTGACACTGTTCTTGAAAGTAGATCAATGGAAAATTCAATCTCTCTGTCGGGTGGCAATCCAAATAAATCCTATAGGAAGACATCAGAGAACTTCCTTACTACTGAAATATCTACAAGTTTCAATTCCCTTCCTGGTGCTTCCTTTATACAAGCTAAGTGTCCCTGGCACCCATCCAGCAGTAGCCTGCTCACTTGCATAGCCGATAAAAACTGTGGCGAGGAGTGCACACATGACCCCACAAATCTATACTCCTACTCCCCAGGAGGTCTAAATACCACTTCTTTCTTATGACAGTTGATGCTAGCATAGTTAGCAGCTAGCCACTCCATTCCCAAAAATCTATCACTAATGCCAGAAGTACAAGAGGAGATCCTAATATACACAATTTTTGCATGAACACTGCTAGTTGTCATAGGTCATCGGACACACCATACACAAACCAAAACTACTCTACTCCTATTCTATCTTGGCTCTCAATGATTTCCTAGGTCTGTCACTCACCTAAAAGAGGCCAAAGAGGAACCCAGAGCTTGTGTTCATCATGAACACTTATAGGCTCTAGGGTTTACAAGGTTTGTTTTACAAATCAGGAAAGGTTACAGCAAATCTCACGCAAAAAATCATTGTTGTCGACCAAGTCGCTCCTTTATGATTCTTGAGTGCACCCTAGTGAGACTCATGGGAAGTCAGGGATTCGAATCTTCAATGTCTTCGACTTTGTCGCACCTTAGGGTCTTGATGGTCAAGTTGATGGTCGAGACTTGCAGTATCTCGATCTTCAGGAAATCTTAATATCTTGACATGGTCGCCCCTGAAGGTCTTTTGGTCAAATACTTCATCGAGACACTCAGTACGTCTGAATTTTAGTTCTGTTTTAGTATCTCGATGTGGTCGCCCCAGGGTGTTACTTGATCGCGCACTCGGTCAAACCTTGCAGCATTCTAATCTTAGTCTAAACCTTGGAGTTGGTAGTGGAAGACTAAGTTGCCCCTGTGGTTCACTGGTCACGCCACATGGTTGAGCATCATATTCTTGTACATTTATTATTTGAAGCCTTTGGAGCTTGGTTGAATGTCTGAATTTGAGCTTTGAATCCTCCAAATCCTCTTTGTCTTCTTGTAATGCCTAACTCCATGGTTTTAACCTATTTTTCTTAAAAAGATAAACAAACTTTGCGTAGCTCCAAACAATGATAACTCAGGGTAAATACATAATAAAATGAGGATAAGCACAGGTAAATGAGGGTCTAAAATCATATATGTTGTCCCGGTTGAGCGTCTAGAGGGGGGGTGAATAGACTTTTTTCACGAATGTGCTAACTTTCTACAAACACAGAAAACTTACCAAGAGCAAGTGCATAAAATTGCAATGTAAAGATGCAGGAAATCACAATAAAAGTATAAAGGAGATATGAGAGAGGAAAAGCTTAACACAAAGATATTTACATGGTTCGACACCCCGCCTACGTCCACGCCTTGAGACCAACTCAAGGAATCCCAAAATCCATTATAATCCTCCTTTGGTGGAGAAGCCAATACACGGTAGCTCACAAAGAGCTTCAACAAGGTGCTCACTTAGAGACACTCAACAGTAGCTCACAAAGAGCCTTTCTTTACAAGAAGTAGATAAGAAATAAATGTAAACTTGAATACTCCCTTTAAGATGATTACAACAATAAAATCCTTACTCAATATCCTCTTGTTAATAGAGTAGAAGCAAGACTAAGAGCAGCAAGAAGAGGGCAAGTGAGTGTATGAGCAAACCCTAGAAATGGGAACACCAATGAATGATCTTTTTACAATATCAACTTTCTTAGTGAGGAATAAATGCAATTACTCCTATTTAAACACCAAATGGGCGAGGGGAATGCTGGAGAGCCTTTGGGAATTTATTAATGTAAGACAAGGGTCAAACTAGCTGTTCTGGAGCATTTAATGTTCGCTGCTGCCCGACGTTCGTTGACAAAATTGGAGATTCGTTGATGAGCTCTTCAGTCAATTCATTGACGAAGCCCTGTGTTTGTTGATGAGTTGCTGGTTTTGAATTCAGGTACCTCTCGGTATATTTTCGTCGATGAGAACCCTGTGTTCGTCGATGAGTTCTTCATTCCATTCGTCGACGACGCCCTGTGTTCGTCGACGACTTATGGTTCTGAATTCAGATCCCTCTCGGTATCTCTTCGTCGACGAGAATCCTATGTTCATCTACGAAGTTTGTGTTACACTCGTTGACGAAGCCTTGTGTTCGTCGATGAGTTCCTTCTTCTTAAGATTTCTTCTTTAAGTACAAAGAAGGTCCTTGTTCGTTTGGGGGTTTCTTTCCACACTTTTAAATAACTTTACTTGTATTTTGTTGTGTGTGTGTGATACGCCCATTTCTTGCTCTTAGTTTTGAGTTTTACTCTAAATACAAGATATTTATAGGATGGTCTCTCTCTCATTCTCACACTCACCCTTCAGATGACTTTGTATATTGTGTATCGTCCATGAATGCGTTGAGGGGCTTGTGCTTTTGGTCATGGTATGAGTTGCTTTGACTGTTGTTCTGTATAGCTGAAACATGACTTAGAGAGAAACGTTAGTAGCCTTAAGAATTGCTAATGGGTTGTTGTCATCAAAACACGGTAGGAATGAAAGACCCTTTACTACTTGGTCTAACATTCTCCCCCTTTTTGATGATGACAATCCATTAGTGTTCTCTTTGAAAGATAAATGCTCCCCCTTACTAACTTGGTGGACAGCGGAGAAAGTGCGCTACTCACGTGGGCGGCCTGGTTGATCAAAGAGTGCAGTAAAAGAGACATCGAAGGAGTCAAAGTGAGCGCAATTAGCATATTCTTGCCGGGCAAGAGACGCTTCTAAGGAATCAAAATAATGGCAGTGATGAGTTTCGAATCATGTCATGGCATGTTGAAGCCCATCCAGGCACTCCAGTATGTGGCCATACATGGTGTCCTCATGCTTGCCTTCTTCTTCTTCTCCAGCCTCTAGAGTGGCCTCAACCTCATCGATGGGAATATTGCCCTGCTTGTGGGCTTTGACCCACGTGTTGGTTGCTTCGTCCTTTTCAAAGTGCATGCGACGAAGAGTTACCTCAGTGTAAACATCTTCTGGCACGGGACGAACGCAAGGCAGACCGGCGCGAATGAGGTCGTAGTGATCATAGAAAGTCGTGAGAAGACGACCGTATGGGAGACAACCGCGTTGCTTTTTGAGGTCTTCTTCCATGCTTTGAACAATAATAGAGGGAAGATATATACCACGACCAATCCATAGGCAGTACATGCAGAATATGTCTCCAAGGGTGACCCAATCCCTGCCACCAGTGCGAGGGCACAAGTTATATGTTATGATATGGTGGAGGACCTGAAGCTCTACAGTGAGGTCATTGGATTTTGGGCGAGCCATCGCGGGAATGCAAGGATTACTGGTAATTAGCTTGAGGGCGGTGTGTGAGTCGAACCAGTCGAATCGTGTCGGCCAAGATGACTTGGGGAGGCCGTGAAGGGGATAAGAGGTGCAACCGAGTACCGCGGAGAACATATCATCGGAAAGCCGAATAACTATGCCCCGAACAGTGGAGTAAGCAGCCATGCCGCGATGTGAGGGGATGAAATTTGCGTAGAACTCGCAAACAAGGTCTTCATAAACGAGCTTATCAAGATTGAAGAGGGCATCCCACCCGAGGGGGTGGGGAAATGAAGCTAGAGGAAATCGGATGGGACGATTTTGCCATTGACGATATGTCGCTTGAGAATGTCATTTTGATAATGGTAGGTGGCTTTAGGGGAGATGAAGTGGGGATCGGGGTTGGCTGAAGCAGGGGTAGAAGAACCAAAGGTAGGACGAGATGAGCCTTCGCTGGCTTTGGTTTGAAGATTTCGGCGTTTGGGATGGGGAGCCATTAAGGGATGGAGAGAGCTGGTATGGCCGAGAGGAGGAGGGAGCTTGAGGAAATGGGACAGCCGAGGGAAGGAGAAAGTGGTGAAGATGGTGGCGTGGAGGCTGAAAGGATGTGGAGGAGACCGTCGTGTGTGGTGGCGAGAGAGGTAGGAAGTGGCGCAAGGTGGGTGGAGGAGAGACATAGAGCCGAGAGAAAGGAAAGGAGCTGAAAGAGGCTAGGGTTTGTCTATTTTAACTGGGAAGAAATAAGTAGCCCAACAGTTTTTGTTGACGAGGCCGTGTGTTCGTCGATGAAATTATGGAAAATTCGACGACAAGACCCTTGTGTTCGTCGACTAATTTTACAAACTCTTCGGCGACGAATACGCTGTGTTCATCGACGAATTATGCGGACTTCTCGGCCACGAATACCCTATGTTCTTCGATGAGAACTGGAGGAAGGGAAAAGAAAAACTAAATGTAAGAGTATGGTGAGTAAGACTGGGGTAGGAGCTGACATGAGGATCTTATAGTATGTCTGAAGGAGTGCACATTCCAAGGGCATGTCGAATTTTGCGGAATCTTTCTTCATTGAGAGGCTTAGTTAGAATGTCGGCAAGTTGGTTTTCGATGGGAACATAAACCAACTCAACTTCTCCTTTTTACACATGATCTCGAATGAAGTGGTGCCTAATTTCAATATGCTTGGTTCTAGAGTGTAGACACGAATTCTTTGATATGTTAATGGTACTAGTATTGTCACATTGAATTGGAGTAACTTTAACTAAGATTCGGAAATCCTCAAGTTGTTGTTTCATGTATAATGCTTGAGCACAGCAGATGCCGGCTGCGATATACTCAACCTCTGGTGGTGGAAAGAGCTACGGAGTTTTGTTTTTTGTAAAGCTAGGAAACAAGAGAGTGTCCAAGGAAATGAAATGTTCCACTAGTGCTTTTTCTATCGGTTATACAACTACCATAGTAAGCATCAGAATAGCATGTGAGGTTAAAAGGAGCATTTTTAGGATAGAAAAGTCCTAGGTCATGAGTGCCTGCTAAGTATCTAAAGATTCGTTTGACCACATGAAGATGGGATTCTTTGGGACAAGCTTGAAATCTAGCGCATAGAGAAACGTTGAACATTATGTCAGGTCTGCTGGAAGTGAGATACAATAAGCTACCTATCATCCCACGGTAGAGTTTTTGGTCAATGTTTTTCCCTTTTTCATCAGCGTCAAGCTTTGTTGTGATGCTCATAGGAGTTACCTTAGATTTTCCATTCCAAGGTTGAATTTCTTTAACATGTCCCTAACGTATTTGACCTGATTTATGAAGATTCCATGTTTCATTTGTTTGATTTTTAATCCTAGGAAAAAGGTTAGCTCACCCATCATGCTCATCTCAAATGTTTCCTGCATAGTTTGAGCAAAATCTTGACACAAGGTCTCATTTGTGGCCCCGAAGATAATATCATCCTCATAAATTTGTATAACTAGCATATCATTTTCTTTATGTTTTAAGAAAAGAGTGGTATCGAATTTTCCTCTTGTGAACCCATTTTCTAGAAGAAATTTGCTTAAGTGCTCATGCCAAGCTCTTGGTGCTTGCTTAAGTCCGTAAAGGGATTTTGAGAGTTTATATACGTGATGGGGAAGAGTGTGGCTCTCAAAACCAGGAGGTTTCTTGACAAATACTTCTTCATTTATGTATCCATTCAAAAAGGCACTTTTAACATCCATTTGAAATAATTTGAAGTTTTTGTAACAAGCAAAAGCAAGGAGCATTCTAATGGTTTCTAGTCTAGCTACAGCGACATAAGTTTCATCGTAGTCAATACCCTCTTGTTGGTTATATCCTTGAGCTACAAGTCTAACTTTATTTCTAACAATGTTTCCATCTTCATCTTCCTTATTCCTAAATAACCATTTAGTGCCAATTATTGTAGTATTTTTGGGCTTAGGGACTAAGTTCCATACTTTGTTTCTTTCAAATTGATCTAATTCTTCTTGCATGACATTTATCCAATTTTCATCATTTTCAGCTTCTTCAAAGTTTTTAGGTTCTAGGTGAGATATGAAAGCAATGTGATTACTTCCACTTCTAAGGTGAGATCTGGTGCTGACTCCTTGAGAGGGACTACCTATGATGAGATCAATTGGATGATTTTTTTACAAACTTCCAAGCTTTAGGTAATTCATGATCTTCTTTTTCTTCTGATTGGTTAGACTCTTGAGGAGAAGATCCTAGATGATCGACATTTGTATCTTGACAATTTGTGTCTTGATCATTATTTAACTTGAGTTGATCTAATTCTCTTTCAATTCTAAAGGTAGTGACTTGGTTCCCTTCATCTATCTCAACAGTTGTTTTGGATGCTTGAGGATTTGTTTCATCAAATACAACATGGGTTGATTCTTGAACAGTTTCAATTCTTTTGTTGAATACCCTACATGTTTTACTATTCATGGCATATCCTATGAAAATCCCCTCATCGGATTTTGAATCAAACTTAGCTAAATGATTCCTATCGTTTAATATGAAACACTTACATCCAAAAACTTTAAAATGCGAGATGTTAGGTTTTCTACCCTTCCATATTTCATATGGGGTTTTTCCTATCTTGGATCTAATGATGACTCTGTTACTAACATAGCATGCTATGCAAACGACTTCTGTCCAGAAGTATTTTGGCAAGTTATGTTCGTTGAGCATTATTCTAGCCATTTCTTGGAGTGTTCGATTTTTTCTTTCAACTACTCCATTTTGTTGTGGAGTTTTTGGTGCGGAGAAGTTGTGTGAATATCCATTTTTCGTTGCAAATATCCTCAAGTTCTTTATTTCTAAATTCTCTTCCTCTATCACTCCTAATGTGTATAATTGACATTCCCTTCTCATTTTGGATTTTTCCACAAAAATGAATAAATGCATTATAGGTGTCACTTTTGTTAGTAAGAAAAATTACCCATGAAAATCTAGAGAAGTCATCAACTATAACAAATGCATACAACTTTCTGCTAATGCTAGCTATGTCATTTGGTCCAAATAGATCAAGATGGATTAATTCTAAGGGTCTTGATGTAAAGATTACTTTCTTAGTTTTGAAGGAGGTCTTAACTTGTTTTTCATATTGACATGCATCACATATTTTGTCTTTCATATAATTGTCTTTTGGTAGGCCGTTTACTAGTTCCTTAGATGAAAGTTTATGAAGAAGATCCATGCTTGCATGACCTAGTCTCCTGTGCCATAGCCAACAATTTTCATTAGTGACAGCTAAACATTTAATGTTACAATTTGTGATGTCATCGAACTCAATTGTATATATGCTGGATTCACACTTTCCTATGAGAATGGTATTTCCATTTAAATCATTTATTAAACATTTTGTGGATTGAAAAATAATGTTTAACCCTTTATCACATAGTTGACTAACACTTAACAAATTATGTTTGAGAGTATCAACTAGAGCAACATTTTCAATAGCCAAGGATGAATTACCTATTTTACCTTTACCGATGATTCTTCCCTTGGCGTTATCTCCAAACGTGACAAGCCCTTCCTTTTTGTAGGTGAGGGAGAGGAATTTGCTTGCGTCTCCCATTATGTGCTTTGAGCATCCACTGTCTAGAAACCATTTATTCTTTACGAAGTTGCTCTTCAAGCATACCTCACTTTGTTCGTCCGCTATAAGGCAGAAATAAGCGACTTCTTCTTCGACTTCTTCGTCGGTTGAGGTTCCATCTAGTTCATCCCATTCAGTTGCATTCATTGCTTTGAACCTCTTCTTGTCTCCTTGATGATTGTTGCTTTTGTTTTTGAAGAGAGGGTAATCGGCCATGCGGTGCCCGATCTTTTTGCAATTGTAGCATCTGATGCTCGATCCTCCTTTCTCCTTTTGTTTGCCATTTCGTTTGTTCATCAGAAAGTTTCTGAATCTTCTAGTTAGTAGGGCAACTTCATCGTCATCATCATTCTCCTCTTCTTCTATGATCTCGGCTTCCTGGCTTTTAGAGCAATTTCGGTAGCCTTCTTGGGTGCTTCAGCTTCAGCAGCAGCATTTTTTTTCTTGATCTCGTAGGTCATCAGAGATCCAATTAGTTCGTAAAGTGTGACCTTTGAGAGGTCCTTTGCTTCCTCAATTGCTGTGGACTTTGCATGCCAAGATGTTAGTAGAGACTGAAGGACTTTCTGCACATTATCTTCCATAGAGTACTCTCTACCGAGAGCTTTTAGTCCATTAGTGATGTGTGTGAACCGTGTGAACATAGCTATAATTGTTTCACCTTATTCCATTTTGAACATTTCATATTATTTTACAAGCATATATATTTTAGATCTCTTTACCTGGGCAGTGCCTTTATACGTTACCTGAAGTTTTTCCCACATTTCCTTGGCCGCATTGCAACCTCATATCCGGTTGTACTCTTCATCACTTACGGCACAATATAGGAAATTCTTGGTTTTAAAGTTTAGTTGTGCCAGTCTTGCATCTGCCTTGGGAAGTTTTCCAATGGGTATGTCATCGCCGTCTTCATTTTTTAAGGTGTAGTCTCCTTTCGTGTTGACATTCCACATATGGTAGTCATAGGCCTAGATAAAGATAGACATTCGATCCTTCCATGCTGGGTAGTTAGTTCCACAAAACTTGGGAGGGAGGTCCATGGATTGACCTTGGGCAAACATGTCTGCCATGTTGATCTTTTCGCCTGGATGTTACTTCGAATTTTAGTGACTGGCGCTTTGATACCACTTGTTGGCCTGGTTGAGCGTCAGGAGGGGGGGGGGTGAATAGACTTTCTTCACGGATGTGCTAACTTTCTACAAACACAGAAAACTTACCAAGAGCAAGTGCATAAAATTGCAATGTAAAGATGCAGGAAATCATAATAAAAATATAAAGGAGATATGAGAGAGGAAAAGCTTAACACAAAGATATTTATGTGGTTCGACACCCCGCCTACATCCATGCCTTGAGACCAACTCAAGGATTCCCAAAATCCACTATAATCCTCATTGGGCAGAGAAGCCAATACACGGTAGCTCACAAAGAGCTTCAACAAGGTGCTCACTTAGAGACACCCAACAGTAGCTCACAAAGAGCTTTTATTTACAAGAAGTAGATGAGAAATAAATGTAAACTTGAATACTCCCATTGAGCTGATTACAACAATAAAATCCTTACTCAATGTCCTCTTATTAATAGAGTAGAAGCAAGACTAAGAGCAGCAAGAAGAGGGCAAGTGAGTGTATGAGCAAACCCTAGAAATGAGAACACCAATGAATGATCATTTTACAATGTCAACTTTCTTGGTGAGGAATAAATGCAATTACTCCTATTTAAACACCAAATGGGCGAGGGGAATGCTGGAGAGCTGTTGGGCATTTATTAATGTAAGACAAGGGTCAAACTAGTCGTTCTATAGCATTTAATGTTCACTACTGCCAGAAGTTCGTCGACAAAATTGGAGATTCGTCAACGAGCTTTTTAGTCAATTCGTCGACGAAGCCTTGTGTTCATCCACGAGTTGCAGGTTCTGAATTCAGGTACCTCTCGGTATATTTTCGTCGACGAGAACCCTGTGTTTTTCAACGAGTTATGGCTTTGAATTCAGATGCCTCTCGGTATCTCTTCATCGACGAGAACCCTGTGTTCATCGAGGAAGTTTGTGTTACACTCGTCGACGAAGCCCTGTGTTCGTCGACGAGTTCCTTCTTCTTAAGACTTGTTCTTTATGTACAAAGAAGGTCCTTATCCGTTTGGGGGTTTCTTTTCACACTTTTAAATAACTTTACTTGTATTTTGTTGTGTGTGTGTGATACGCCCATTTCTTGCTCTTAGTTTTTAGTTTTACTTTAAATACAAGATATTTATAGGATGGTCTCTCTCTCTCTCTCTCTCTCTCTCTCTCTCTCTCTCTCTCTCTCTCTCTCTCTCTCTCACATTCTTACACTCATCCTTTAGATGACTTTGTATATTGTGTATTGTCCATGAATGCGTTGAGAGGCTTGTGCATTTGGTCATGGTATGAGTTGCTTTGATTGTTTGTTGGTTCTGATGCCATTTTGTATAGTTGAAACATGACTTAGAGAGAAACGTTAGTAGCCTTAAGAACTGCTAATGGGTTATTTTCATCAAAACACGGTAGGAATGAAAGACCTTTAACTACTTGGTCTAACAATATATTTTAGGGACTCATCACAACCCCCAACTTACACTTTGCTAGTTCTCGAGCAAAGCAAAATCTAAGAAAACTACCAAATCCTACCTATATCCTATTTCGTGGGAAATACGATTGCATTTACCATATGTAATAAGGATTTAAACCCCTAGGTTGATCCTAGTGGACGAGTTCTAGCCTCGTGAGGGTTTCTAGGGCAATTCCCACAAACACCTGTTTAAAAGATAATAACACATGCACATAATCATACCATTTTACATACAAGGATATAACTTTATTACATACATATTCCTTCACACACAACTCCATTATACATACACAATGCAACGTATTCATCATACAAAACTCAACATAACACAACCATTTCAAGATGCTACTATAAGAGAATTAACCCATGATTATAATTCAAAGTTAATACTAGCATGTAAAACCAAATATGAATAGGCCACCTCACAGGGCATGTGTAAGGTGTATGATTTGTCTCACTCAGAATGCTCGGAGGCACATACAAAATGGCCGTTTTGACTCAGCCTTACCAGTTTATTTTTTCAAAATTGACTCAAGAAAATGGGTTCACTCTCATATGAGAGAAAAAGTGTCATGATCAAACATCCCACATACTTGAAGAATTAACGTTAGAAGTGTGAAGTGGACTAGTCTTATAGGAAAGGGATCTAGCCTTAAAGGTGTCAGGTCCTTCACCTTAGCATCTTCTCAGTCACTCACCACATTTAATCAAGACCACCCTAGGTGAACTTATTCCTAGACTTGCACGAATTCAGCAAATGCATTGGTCAAAAGATCCTTCATATGTACAAACTCATAATGTGCGTCCTTAGCTTGACCATTTTATCTTTTCTCAGAGCAAGTGTATATTTTTGTTTTTATTTTCCTTTGTTAGCTTTATCGTGATCCCAAGAGGGGGGGTGAATTGGTATTTTTAATATTTATCCCTTAGGTATTCCTCCTAACAGCGGTATGTTCACAACCCTACGGTCAATCTAATGTGAATAATATAAATATATCAGAAATTAAATGAAGCAGTTTAATTAATCACACAAGCACCAGAAAGCAGTAAATAAAGGGTAAGACGCAGATATGTTATTGAGGTTCAGCCAACTGCCTACTTCCCCGCTTTGGCTAACCAGCACAAGGATTATCACAATAACTTGCTCACTTAAACGGGTGGAGCGGCACCTATACAACCAGGTCAAATTATCACAGGGCTGACCTCAACCTTTACACCAATCCTTATTGGGCTGGATGATCGCCCCCTCAGGCCATGCCTAGAATCTCTCAAATATACAATCAAAAGGTTCAATACAAGGGTGTTTTCACATAAAGCAAATTTGTACCACAAATGCGTACAATCACAAAACACCACAGATGATTTAAAATGTAAGCTCAGTGTGGTCTAAGTAGTTCAACTCTCAAATATATTTTCTATCAATGTAATACGTACGTGAGAGTGTCAACAAGCAATCTTTGTATTTTTAAATGTTTTCAATCAAGAAGCTCAATCAAAGATATCTTACAATATTCAAATATCCCAAATAGCAGAAGATGTCAATCACATGAATAGTGTATATGCTTGGTTTGCAAGATATATGTAATCTTTGTATTTCAGCAAATGGTATAGACTTAAATGGATATTGCCACAAAAATTAATGTAACACACACAAATATCTTTTCACAAGAATATCAATATGAATACCACAAGATATTTGAATACATTTGAAAATAGTTTTGCAAGCCAAAGGCAAATACAAACTTCCTAAGTTATTGCAATGAGAATGCAACACTCAGAAGTTTAACAAGTCTTCTTAGGATAGGCTTATTAGAAGAGCCTCCTAAGAATACTTAGGTTATGCTCTCGTAAGAAAAATTGATTCAAAGTACTTTAAACAATGAGAGCAAACCTCTAAACAATAACACTCAATACACTTACAAATGATATAGAGAGATGAAGAAGGTAAGTTTGAGTGGATTTAGCAAGAGTATGAGAAGTAGGATAGTTTTAGCTTGAGAGAGAATTTTTTAAGTATATTTGCTAATCGATGCTTAATTCTCCCAAATGAAAGAGTATATATAGACATACCAAAATATTTGACCGTTGGGGACCTGTTAGGGATTGTTGGAAAAGTTTAATGACATTTAAATCAATTAAATCCTGTTTAAAAATATTTAACCCGTGGTAAAAATGATGGCAACCCGAGAGGTCCGGTCGACCAAAAATGTTTCGGTCGACCAAGTCTCAAATAGTTCGGTCGACCAGGGAAATATTGAACTAAGGGCCCGGTCGACCAGGAGAGGGCAATTTCCCAATTTTTTGAGTTTCGGTCGACCATGCCATTTTGAACTTGTTGGTTTGGTCGACCAGACCACTGGGAATTCTCTTGAGAACCCTCCGGTCGACCAGGTCGTTGGAGAACAAAAGTGCTCGGTCGACCAGATGGTCAAAATGTTGACCAGGGAGGGTTTCGGTTGACCAGGTCTTTTTGAACTACCTGGTTTGGTTGACCAGGTGGTCAAAATTTTGACCCAGGGAGGTTTCAGTCGACCAGGGCCTTTTGAACTACCTGGTTCGGTTGACCAGATGGTCAAACTTTTGACCTAGGGAGGTTTCGATCGACTAGGGCTTTTTGAACTAACTTGGCTGGTCGACCGAAAGTGCACCATGTGTGCATTTCGGTCCCATTTCGAAACATACAAGCCCTATTCAAGTGCCTAACAAACATATGTATAAATGTGTGTGTCCTAGGGTCACTTGGGGTCCAATTTGAAGACACCAAAAAAGTCTGGTGTCGGTCGACCGAAGGGAATACCCTAAGGTCTTTCTATGGTCATTTTTGGTTTGTATCTGGTTTGAGCTTACAAAATAAACCATGCATGTGATGTGTGTGCTTATTACAAACCGAATACCCTAATTACTATTATACACAAATTTCATTATAAAAATATTACAATTAAGAGCATGAATTTGTTTTCAAGTTTTGAGCTTTCATGTGCCATTAATGATCTGCTAAAATGGACCTGCACATGAACTAAATATTTATTAAATACAGGAGTATTTGTCATTATTAAAATTGGGCGTGACCTATACGGTCAACATCCTCTAATCATGTTTTTCTTTCTCTTTATTTTTTTAAAATTTTTTTTATTTACATGGTCAGCTAAGACAATTATCACATTCTTATCTTGTCTTTATATTTCCAATAGGAATGTAGCTCGAATAGGAGTCCATGGAAAAAGTTGATCTCTAAGGGTGGCTTGACCTTTATGTCTTGAGTAGGCTACAAGACCTAGGTTTATATCTTCCCACTTGATGTCACCTCTAGTGTAATGAACCGAAGAATAATGGCATTTAAATATTAAAGAGAGGGAAAAATGGAATTAGTAAAAAAAAATAAAAAAGGCGGCAGCAGACTTCGTCGACGAGGGTGTGCTTCATTGACGAGAAGATACCAAGAGTGGGTTTGGACGATTCTGAATTTCGTCGGTGAGGAGTGAGTTCGTTGACAAATTGTCTTCGTGACCTCATCGACAAGTTGATGTGGCTCGTCGACGAAGGTCAATGTATAAATAGCCCTAAACGCAATTTTTCAGCTGAATTTGGCTGCAGGAATTCTCTCTCTCCTTTCGGTTTTCCCTCATTCTCTCTAGAATTTTGGGCCGATCTTTTGTCAGTTCGACGATCCGAGGCCACCATGACACACTTGGGGAAGTTCTCTGCAAATTTACAGGAGTGGATCATCAGTGGGATGAGTTTGAAATTCATCCCAAATCCAAGGTAAGACTTTCTACTCAGTTTTTGACTTTACGACAGTTGTAGAAAGCGTAGTACGCGTAGAAATACTAAAGTTTAGTTATGAGAAATATCATTTTCAGGGTGTTGAATGGGGAACCCTGCGGGTGCGGGACTGTTTATTTTAGGGGCTTCTCAGGAATCAGGTAAGGGGATAAACTAAACTAGTTATTTTATGAAAATTATGAGTAAAATTGTATAGCATTTGATTTCATGAAAATATAAGAATATATATATATATATATATATATATATATATATATATATATTTAAGTATTATGTTGGGAAATACTGCTAAAAATGATGATATGTTCTGGATATATATAATACCTATTTTGTGTGGCATGAGTAGATTTTATGATGAATTACCATTTTCTAGGAACATGATGATATTATGGATTTTTATAATGGGAAACCGGCGTACGGGCCGAGAGTTTTATATGATTTGCTGGTGTACGGGTTGAGCTATGGATATGTTTTGCCGGCATACGGGCCGAGCTATAGATATGTTTTTTCGACGTACGGGCCGGCTACGGATATGTTTTGCCGGCGTACGGGCCGAGTTATGGTAAAATATGAAATGTTGGTGTATGGGCTGATGATTTTTCATGATGTATATATATATATATATATATATATATATATATATATATGCAAAATGATGTGATGATGTTAACTTGGCAATTATTAATATGAAATATTCATGTATCACAATTTGATTATATGCTATATGTTATCAAGACCTGGTTGGCTTGGTCTAGGCTAGCACTTGCACGGTACCGCTGCTATGTGTTCATGATCATCATGATATTGTGTTAACAATGCCGTACGAGGTTAGCGTGAGGACGGATAGTCGATATGGTTTTAAGAAGTGTGGATACCCCTAGTGTATGGACCAGGTTTGGCAGACCCATCGGACTTACAAATTGTACTTTTAATTTGGCAGTGGTTGGCCAACCATTGTGAGGTTCCGTCTTTGGGGCACACAACCCATTCATGTGGAGGTAATACATGACAACAACTAGCTAACCTATCAGGGTTGCTTTCGTATTATTTTTATTATATGAGATGAATTATGCTATGAAAATCCACTATGTTTTGCCATGTTATGATTATACATGTTTTTCCCAAAAATAATACAAACATATTTACTAGGTATGCTTATATATGCTCTTGTGTATAACATGGTTAAACTCATGTTGTCACACACTAGTATTAGTTTATTTCCCTTACTGAGAGGTGTCTCACCCTAAATTACATGATCATTTCAGGAGCCCCTAATAGGAAAGCGGATAAAGCTTCGCTGAGGTAGTTATTGCTGATCTGCCTTTTTAAAGGGTAAGTACTTTGATAGGGTTAGATGGACTTTTGAGAAGTCAACCTAGGACATCTTTTGGGTTGTGTATTGTGTATATATAAATACAATGGATGTAGTAACTCTGGTACTGTGATGAGTGATGTAGGGTACATGGTATAACCTGATGTGTATGATTTTATGTTCCTTGCTACTTAGGTTTTCGTACTATTTTCTGATGTATCCCTGGTACCCACGGGTTCAGGTTGATTATGATATACTGGATTTACTATATTGGTTTTATTATAAAAGAAAAAAAATGTATGAAAATTAAGCAGGTCGTCATAGTTTGGTATCAAAGCCTAGGTTGTTAGGTTCTTTAGACTTTAGAGTGCAGCGAAACGATACTAGAGTATAGGAAAATGATTTAAGGTGTTGTTCTACAATCTAGAGGTAGAACTTCCGTGGTGGTTTCTGTGTTTTTCCTGGGGGTGACGATTTCAGAAAAACCATAGTAAACTATTACCGGGTTATGTTCCTAGAATGTAGAACTGGGGCTGGGAATAAGTTGAGGATGTTAAGATAAGAGGTTAGATTTGGTGGGTGAATAATAAGGATAGGATTTCTAAGTTATGTTTGTTGTTTTTTAGGATGGATCCAGGAGGAGGTAGTGCCCATGTGAGTGGCAGTGATGGAGCAAGGCCCTCGAGTATTGCCGGGACCGATTCTGACGCTATCTTAGGCAGTGTGGCTCAGCAGGTTATGGCTGACATTGCTAGAAGTTCCAGGGAGTAGGGTGGTCTGTCTACAAGCCATGGGTGCACGATAGAAAAGTTTACTAAGATGAATCCTCTGACATTCTCAGGAGGGGTCGATCCTGCAGCCGCTGAGAACTAGATGTAGGAGATTGAGAAAGTCTTTGCTGTGTTGTAGTGTACCGAAGAACAAAGGGTTATCTTCCCCACCTATAGATTGACAGGAGAGGTTAAGAGGTGGTGGGCTGCTGTGAGGCTTCTGGAGCAATAGAGGACTACGCCGATAACCATGACTTGGGATCGTTTAGGAATTGTTCTTCGATATAGATATTTTCAAGCTACTGTCAGGGAGGCTAAAGTGGAAGAGTTCCTGAGTCTGAAGCAGGGACAATTATTAGTCTAGTAGAATACGACGCATTTTATTGAGCTCTCTCGTTTTGCTCCGTATATTGTCCCTGATGAGGTGAAGAAAGCAATACAATTTGAAAGAGGCTTGAGGCGAAGCATATTTAAGCAAGTGGTAGTGCTACGAATCCAGGATTTTGTTGAGTTAGTCGATAGAAGAGCCTTGGCAGAGGTTGGTGATCATTTGGATGCAGAGGAGCAGGGATAGAGGAAGAAATCTGCATCTTCGGGCTACCAGCAAGGTCTTAGATAGAATCAGTGGAGGAGAGAAAATCATGGCAGAGGATGGGGGTAGGAGACTGGAGGACGTGAGGTGCAGGTAGTGCAGGGTCCTTCTGTCTGTCAGATTTGTGGGAGGAGACACTGGGGAGAGTGTCGAGTAGGTGGAGCTATCTGTTATCACTACAGTAGATAAGGGCATATGGTGCGAGACTGCCCTGCACCACCAGATGTAGTTCCTGCTCCCAGATCGTACCGAGGAGGCTACGAGGCACCACGTGGGGGCTAGAAGAGGAATATGGCTCTAGCTAGAATGTTCACTCTGACACTGGGTGATGCTGAGACAGCCGATGACGTGGTGACAGGTATGGTTAGTATGCTTTCTTTTAAAGTTATTGCATTGTTTGATTCAGGAGCCACACATTCGTTCGTAGCTATGGGGTGTATTAAATTGTGTGGGGCAGAAATGCAGTTGTTAGACACTGAATTGATGGTATCTATACCAACCGAGTCAGCAGTAAGGTGTAGTAGGGTACTCCGGAGTTGTCCAATTGATATCGAGGGGAAGATTTTGCCTGCTGATTTAATAGTTCTAGACATTCATGGGTTCGATGTAATATTTGGTATGGATTGGTTAGCAACTAATTTTTCCAGTATAGATTTCCATTCATGAGAAGTGTTATTCAGACCTCCAGGAAGAGTAGAATTCAGGTTCATAGGGTTGCAAGTGCAATCTTCGCCCCAGTTAGTTTCATTTGTTCAGGCAAGGAGACTACTGTTGAGTGGTTGTCAAGGGTTCGTGGCTTTTGTGAAGGAGATGTCAGAGAATGAATTGAAACTTGCTAACACGCCTGTAGTAAAAGAATTTACAGATGTGTTCCTTGATGAGTTACCAGGATTTCCACATGATCGGGAGGTAGATTTTCCTATTGATATACTTCCAAGTACAGTGCCGATTTCTAAAGTACCTTATCAAATGGAGCTAGTAGAGTTGGCATAATTGAAAAATCAGCTACAAGATTTACTTGATAAGGACTTTATATGACCTAGTGTATTTTCGTGGGGAGCTCCAGTTTTATTTGTGAAGAAGAAAGATGGGTCTATGAGGATGTGTATAGATTATAGGAAAATTAATAAAGTGATAATCAAGAACAAATATCCTCTACCCCGTATAGATGATTTGTTTGACCAGCTCCAAGGTACATGGGTTTATTCGAAGATTGATCTTAGATACGGCTATCATCAAGTGAAAGTGAAATTAGAAAACGTTTTGAAGACGACTGTCAGGACCAGGTACGGGCATTTCGAGTTCCTTGTTATGCCATTTGGTCTGACGAATTCTTCTGCTATATTTATGGATTTAATGAATAGAATTTTTCATCCGTATTTAGATCAATTTGTTGTTGTTTTTATTGATGATGTACTAGTCTATTCGAGAAGCTATGAGGAGCATGAGATGCACTTGAGGCAGGTTCTGTAGACGCTCTGAGAAAAGAAGTTGTACACTAAATTTAGTAAATGTGAATTTTGACTTGAGAATGTCGTGTTTTTTGGGCATGTTATTTCTAGAGATGGTATTTTTGTCGATCCTAGTAAGGTTGAGGCCATAGTGAATTGGGCTAGACCGTGGAACGTCCAGGAGATTAGGAGTTTCTTGGGGCTAGCTGGGTATTACCGTCATTTCGTTGAGGGATTCTCAACATTGTTAGGGCCTTTGACATGACTGACTAGGAAGAATGTCAAATTTGAGTGGGATGATAGCTGTGAGCAGATTTTTCAGGAATTGAAGCAAAGGCTAGTAACAGCACCAGTACTGATCATTCCATCAGAGGATGAGGGTTATGTCATTTATAGTGATGCGTCCTTGAAAGGACTTGACTGTGTATTAATGCAGCATTATAAGGTGGTGGCATATGCTTTTAGACAGTTGAAAGAGTATGAGAAGAACTACCCTACCCATGATCTTGAATTGGCTGCAATAGTACATGCATTGAAGATTTGGAGGCATTACTTGTATGGTGAGCGGTGTGAGATTTTCTCTGATCACAAGAGTTTGAAGTACTTTTTCACTTAGAAGGAATTGAACATGAGACAGAGAAGGTGGTTGAAGCTAAGTAAGGATTTAGATTGTACAATTAGTTATCACCCAAGGAAAGCTAATATGGTAGCTGATGCGTTTAGCAAAAAGTCCAGGGAACAGGCATTGGCGGCTATGGAGATCCAGTATCCGATAATGATGGATCTGGATAGAGTTGACATTGAATTATTTGAGAGTGATTCATAGGTATGTATTGCTAGTTTAGTAGTGCAACCTACTCTGCAGGAAAGAATTAAAGTTGCTTAGAAAGAAGACCCAGAATTAGCAAAGGTGATGGATAGAGTGTAGAGTGGTTGGGGGGGGGGGGGATTTAGTATTGCAGATCATAGAGCTTTGCAGTTCCGCTCCAGAATATATGTTCCTGCTAGTACTGAGATCAGGAAGACTATTTTAGAGGAGGTCCACAGATTTTTGCATACAATTCATCCAGGAAGTATGAAGATGTATAAGGATCTGCGAGAGTCGTACTGGTGGAGTGGTATAAAGAAAGAGATTGCTGAGTATGTAGCCTAGTGTTTGATGTGCCAGTAGGTAAAAGCTGAGCACTAGAGGCCGGAAGGGCAGTTGCAGCCATTATTTACCCAGAGTGGAAGTGGGATCATATATCTATAAATTTTGTGTCAGGATTGCTCACGGCGTTGCATGACTAGAATGTCATTTGAGTGATTGTTGACTGTTTGAGTAAGACTGCTCACTTTTTACCAATCAAGATCAACTACTCCCTCAACAGGTTTGCAGAGATTTACATTCAGGAGATAGTTCATTCACATGGAGTGCCAGTATCTATTGTGTAAGATCGAGACCCCCACTTTACATCACGTTTTTGGAGAAGCTTGCAGGAAGCTCTAGGGTCTCAGTTATCGTTTAGCACAACATTCCATCCTTAGTCAGATGGGTAGACTTAGAGGATGATACAGATATTAAAGGACATGCTCCGAGCATGCGTATTAGATTTTGGAGGTAGTTGGACTCAATTCATGCCACTTGTGGAGTTTGCGTATAATAACAATTATCATACCAGCATTGGCATAGCACCGTTTGAAGTATGGTAGGAGATGTTATTCTCCTTTATTTTAGGATGAAGTGGGTGAGCGGTGAGTTGTGGAGCCAGAGCTGGTACAACAAGCGTGTGATATGGTTCAGTTTATCAAAGATAGAATCAGTGCAAATCAGAGCCTATAGAAGAGTTACGCTGATACCCGCCACAGGAAATTGGAATTTGATGTTGGTAATTATGTATTTCTAAAAATAGCTTCGTTAAAAGGAGTTATGTGATTTGGGGAGAAGGGTAAACTTAACCTTAAGTTTATTGATCCATTTGAGATTCTTGAGAAAGTGGCTCCGGTGGCCTACATGCTAGCTTTGCCACCTGTATTATCCAAGATGCACGTCGTATTCCATGTTTCCATATTGAGTAAATATGTCCTAGACCCTTCTGATGTAATTAGTTATGGTGAATTAGAGCTCAGTGATTCACTAGCTTATGAGGAGGTGCCAGAACAGATTCTAGATAGGAAGGAATAAGAATTACGTAATAAGAAGATTCCTCCAGTGAAAGTCTTATGGAGAAATCATGCAGTCGAAGAGGCTTCTTGGGAATCTGAGGAACAGATATGGCAGAAGTATCCGAAATTATTGCAGGAAGTTTAACCATGTAAATGTAAGTAGTTAGGTAGTATTTCTTTTGCAGGTACATGTAATAGTTTAGTTAGTAAGTAGTAGTTTAGTTTTGGGGGAATTTTCTTTTGTATATGTAATCTCCCAGGATTTGGAATGTAACCACGGTATTCCTCCACCATAAGTGAGGGTAAGTAATAAAATAAGTAGACCCTTTTTCTTTTAAGGGATGATGAGTTACACAAACAGTAAATTTCGAGGTCGAAATTTTATAAGGAGGGGGAGAATGTAATGACTCGAAGAATGATGACATTTAAATATTAAAGAGAGGGAAAAATTTGGGCTTGTCAACGAGGGTGTGCTTCGTCGACGAGAAGATACTGAGAGTGGGTTTGGACGATTCTGAATTTCATCGACGAGGAGTGAGTTCGTCGATGAATTGTCTTCGTGCCTCGTCAACGTGATGACGTGACTTGTCGACGAAGGCCAGTGTATAAAGAGCCCTAAAATCGATTTTTCAGCGGAATTTGGCCGCAGGAGTTCTCTCTCTCCTTTCGATTTTCCCTCCTTCTCTCTAGGATTTTAGGCTAATCTTTTGCTGGTTCGACAATCCGAGGCCACCACGACACTCTTGGGAAATTTCTCTGCAAATCTACTAGAGTGGATCTTCGGTGGGACGAGTTTGAAATTCATCCAAAATCTAGGGTAAGGCTTTCTACTCAGTTTTTGACTTTACGACACTTGTAGAAAGCATAGTACGTGTAGAAATACTGAAGTTTGGTTCTGGAAAATATCATTTTGAAATTAGGAATAGCTTCCCAAGAGGGGGGGGGGGGGGTGAATTGGATTTTAAAAATTTCTTTTAATTCCTTTTTAAAATTCTTAAACTTATTTTATTTCTTTTAACCAAATTGTGACTTGTTTGTTTAATTTGTTAAGCACTAAAGAACTTAGTTTCTTTATTTAATCCTTAACCATACAAACATCCAATCATTCAACCAAACGAATCAACTATAATTAGAAAGCAAACAACCAAGCCAATACACATCACTTATGTAATATAAAAACTCAAAATGGTTGTTTGTTGATATTAGCCAAATTTGAACCAAACCCTGTGGTGAATGAGAATTTATACTTGTTGATGTAAAGCCCTGTATAAATGAATCCAATCACTCCTTCCAAATATTTAGAACTCAAATAAACTTTCAATTAATTTATCTTTCAGTGTTTAACCAAGAAACATACTCCTATATGGTTTCCGCAAGATATGGTTTAACCAACGTACTCCCTTTCAGTTTCCGTAACTCAAATCAAAATTAAACTTCAAGTTTACTTGATTTATATATTACGTAGTATATATGATTATCAATTAAACCATCCATGCAATTTAAATGTGTTGAAAATAAAGAGTAAGGGAAAGAGAGAGTGAGACCGAGATTTTTACGAGGTTCGGCTTCAACATAGCCTACGTCCTCGCCTTTGGCAAAACCACCAAAGGATTCACTAAACCTGTTCCATTGATGGGTGGAACAAACCTTTACAACACTCCTTGGTTAAGGCTAGAGCCCGCCTTGTCCAAACAATATCCCCTTGTCCGGTCACTCCTTACATAGGTTAGAGCCCGCCTCTCTAAGCAATATCCCCTTGCTTAGCCAACGATCCAAACAACCCTTGGAATCGTCAATCTACAAGATACAAGTCAAATATTTGTGTACAAGAACTTGTTCACACTAAGAGCTTATTAGTACAACAATTTAGAAACTAATATACTTTAAAGTAAATAACAATATGGAATTTAACTTGAAGCTCAATGAAGTATATCACTGATTAATTCTTTCAATAATTGAAAGATTGAGAATTTGTAGCACAAGATTGGTGGAAGAAGATAAAAAAAAACTCAGTTGAATTCATGCACAATATGTGAGCTTGAGAGCAAGAGAGAGACTTGAGAGTTTGAGAGCAATTTGAGAGAGATGCTGAATTTTTGCTGAATTTTAATTCTTGGTGTATGATTTAATAATCTTTGAGGCTTATTTATAGACTTTAAAAGGTAGGTAACTTGGTCCCCAAGTTTTTTGAAATATCCCCCAAGTTTCCATAAATTTTGAGCCACAAACAATCCCATTTAAAAATTTGACCGTTATGAGAAAAATCAAAACAGCCACGTGGCAGTCGCCTGCCCCAATCCTCTTGTCGCCCACCATGTTATTTTTAAAGGAGTAGTAGGGGTAGTAGCCTGGAAGTCGATTGCCAAAACTAAGTCAGTCGCCTGGCGTGACCACCCAGGCGCCTATCCTGGTTCAGGCAGTTTACTAGTTACACACATGCTGCTATCAACTTCAAGCACTCTTCTATTTTTTAGTAATAACATTTTTTGTTTAACTCTGAATTTGATGATCTTGGGGTCAAATGAAAGATAAGAGAAAATTCTACAACTTTCATGTTGAACACTTTTTAAAATAAAGAGTTTTTGATAGAGAAAAATACATCTAAATGCAGACGTAGAAAAATTAACACCATTTTGAAAATCCTCTTTTTGATGCTTTTCATCCCAAAAATGATTCTAACCTTTTTGAAATAATTTTTGACCTTATAAAAATATTTTCCAAGCATGTTAAAAGATATTTAGGTCCAATAAATTAACCTAAGAGCTTCATGTATCCATATTAAAATTATTTGAAGTACTTACATGAAATTTCCTATAAACTCTTTCAAATTTTCAATTCTTGAATTCCTTGAGGTCTTTATACTTGCTTAATCTTTCTTTGAGCTTTCCTTCTTGAAGCCTTTTCTTTAATATCAATGCTCTCATGATCTTCAAGTTTTATTCCATACCTCAAGCTTTGATATAATCATCCTTCTTTGAAGTACAAGCTTTCATGAATTCTTTAAACCTGCATTCATCATTGAGTCCTGAAAATACATCACTTAAACAAAACATGTTAAGTTCTACTTGTTTGTTAGAATCAAAACAAGACGTTAAGCCTTGTAAGGCCAACACATTTTCAGGGTGTTGAATGGGGAACCTTGCGGGTGCGGGACTGTTTATTTAAGGGGCTTCTCAAGAATCATGTAAGGGGATAAACTAAGCTAGTTGTTTTTTGAAGTACTTACATGAAATTTCCTATAAACTCTTTCAAATTTTCAATTCTTGAATTCCTTGAGGTCTTTATACTTGCTTAATCTTTCTTTGAGCTTTCCTTCTTGAAGCCTTTTCTTTAATATCAATGCTCTCATGATCTTCAAGTTTTATTCCATACCTCAAGCTTTGATATAATCATCCTTCTTTGAAGTACAAGCTTTCATGAATTCTTTAAACTTGCATTCATCATTGAGTCCTGAAAATACATCACTTAAACAAAACATGTTAAGTTCTACTTGTTTGTTAGAATCAAAACAAGACGTTAAGCCATGTAAGGCCAACACATTTTCAGGGTGTTGAATGGGGAACCTTGCGGGTGCAGGACTGTTTATTTAAGGGGCTTCTCAAGAATCATGTAAGGGGATAAACTAAGCTAGTTGTTTTTTGAAAATTATAAGTAAAATTGTATAGCATTTGATTTCATGAAAATATATGTATATATATGAGTATTATGTTGGGAAACACTGCTAAAAATGATGATATGTTCTGGATATATATAATACCCATTTTGTGTGATGAATTACCATTTTCTAGGAACATGATGATATTATGGATTTTTATAATGGAAAACCTACGTACGGGCCGAACTATGGATATGTTTTGCCAGTGTACGGGCCGAGTTATGGTAAAATATGAAATACCGGCGTACGGGTCGATGATTTTTCATGATGTATATATATATATATATATATATATATATATGCAAAATGATGTGATGATAGTAACTTCGCAATTATTAATATGAAATATTCATGTATCACAGTTTGATTATATGCTATATGTTATCAGAATCTGGTTGGCTTGGTCTAGGCTAGCACTTGCACGGTACCGCTGCTATGTGTTCATGATCATCATGATATTATGTTAACGCTGTCGTATGGGGTTAGCGTGAGGACGGATAGTCGATGTGGTTTTAAGAAGTGTGGATGCCCCTGGTGTACGGACCAGGTCTGGCAGACCCATCGGACTTACAGACTGTACTTTTGACTTGACAGTGGTCGGCTAACCATTGTTAGGTCTCGCCTTCGGGCCACACAACCCAGTCATGTGGGAGTAATACTTGACAACAATCAGCTAACCTTCCAAGGTTGCTTTCGTATTATTATTATTATTATTATTATATAAGATGAATTATGCAATGAAAATCCATTATGTTCTACCATGTTATGATTATACATGTTTTTCCCAGAAATGATACAGACATATTTACTACATATGCTTATATATGCTCTTGTGTATAACATGGTTAAAATCATGTTGCCACACACTAGTATTAGTTTATTTCCCTTACTAAGAGGTGTCTCAACCCAAATTACATGATCATTTCAGGAGCCTTTGATAGGAGAGCGGATAAAGCTCCGCTGAGATAGTTATTGTTGATTTGCCCTTTCTAAAGGGTAAGTACTTTGATAGGGTCTGATGGACTTTTGAGAAGTGACATTAGGACATCTTTTGGGTTGTGTATTGTGTATATATAAATACAATGGATGTAGTAACTCTAGTATTATGATGAGTGATGTTGGGTACATGGTATTACATGATGTGTATGATTTTATGTTCCCTGCTGCTTAGGCTTCCATGCTATTTTATGATGTATCCCTGCTACCAATGAGTTCAGATTGATTATGATATGCTGGATTTACTATATTGGTTTTATCATAAAAGGAAGAAAAATGTATGAAAATTAAGCAGGTCGTCACTTCTAGGCTAGCAAATACAAGAGCAACGACTAGTTGGCAAAGGGAATCCAGTAAAAGAAAGATAGTTGAGTTTTATAAACTCAAAATTTGACGTAAAAACCTCGAGCAATGAATGAATGGCTCAATAGTACCTCACAAGGTGTCATAGTCATCATGGTTGTTCTCTCAATGCTCTCAAATGACCCTAAGTGTTACAAATCATGTGTGAGTGTGTTTTTAACCCCGTGAAGTACTATGTAAATACTAGAGTTTATATTGTAGTATTAACCCAAACAAATCACTAATCAACTATGTAGAGTAATATCAAGTTTTTGGTTAATTTATGCAACTTTGACACGACTAATTTACTACATTGTCAATAAGCATAATGAAATCATATGACTAAAAAGTTTATGCATGTAAACTTTGGCTATATAGGTGTATGTAAAGGCATGAAATATGTTAGCATGTTCACTGGAGTTTATGTTCAAAAATTTAAAATTGTGGCAATTGTGGCATTTTGTGCTTGAATTGTGCCATGCACTATGCCCCCTACCCCTAACTTAGAGCTGCAGTGTCCTTACTGAAGTGTGTAAAGAAAAATAGAACTCGGGCAAGGGATAGGACAGTGCATAGTGCTAGTAAAAACCAACAGTGTTCCCAAAAAATATAATGTTCATATGAGTCATGCAAGCAAATTGACACTGTAGCACAAAAGACACAAAATGACCAAAAACACCATGAAAGTTTTCATTAAGAGTCCAGTAATACAATGTAGAAAGGCATATTAAAAATATTGAGATTGCTACAAAAACATGGTGAACTAGAACAAGAAAAAGAAAGAAAACAACCCTATGCCACAGAGGCATAATATTAGACCGAAAAGTAAATGACATAGCAATGTTGATTCTAGACAAAGTCAGAGTCAGAATTTGAATCAGACAAAAATGTCAATGGGTGGGCTAGTGTTGCGTCACAAGAAGGTGTCAATTCCCGTAGGTACTGAAGCTAGCTGGGGGAGAGTGGGGGTTGAGTCTGACATGGGTGGAGAGCCTGAAGTGGCTGTGGTTGATGGGGTATGGTACTTGGTGGGAGGGATTGATATGATTGAAAGGGGTATGACCACGGTTGCGGGTCAGGTTTGGGAGCTGGACGCGCAGTGGTGGGAGGATCGGAGACCTCTGACGGTGGGATATACGGTATGGTAGGTCGGAAGTGGTGGAATGGACGGGGGTAGGGAAACCGGATCTCATGAAGATCGATGTAGGTCTAATCCATGAATGATGGTGTTACTAAGCGCGGTGAGCCCCCTGGTCACTTGGCCGACCATTGTTATGGTATCATCCGCAGACGCCTATGAGGTGCTCGAATTATGTGCACAACCTCCTCCCGTGACTCAGAACCCTATCGACCCCGCAATGAAGACCCCTGCCGTGGCACGACTCAAAGTTGTCGCCTCTTGGCAACGAGCTGGGATGATACATGGGAGGATGCCGGAGATGAACAAGAAGGAGAAGACATTGCAAAGGAGTGCAATGGAGCCACAACTTGCTCAAGTAGCAAGTGTGAGAAGTGGGCGAGCAAGATATAATGAGAAGACGGGAGATGAAGAGTCAGGGTCGTGCTGATTTTAAATGACTTCTCATTGTTTCTCGACCAAGTTGCACTAAGCTCAGTGTCAGTCCGAACTTGGTCGACCCTCTCCATATTTTCCAATCTCATAACAGTGCAGCGGCTCGACCAGGTTGCCCATGCACGTGATGGTCGCTTCACTTTGTCGCACCCCCAACTTATTATAAATCCTACTTTAAAGACTTGAACCCTAGTTAGTATACTCTAACTACCCTAAGGACTAAAAAAAGAAGAAGAAAAACTAGCGGGTTGCCTCATAGAAGCGCTAAGTTTACCGTCTTTAGCCAGACACTTTGAAGCTCAACTTGAAGTCATCCTAGGTCCCATTTAATATTGGTTTCTTCCTTCTCTTCCTCACACCCGAAGTTGTATATACCCCCACTTTATTTTCATAATTGGGGACCGAATCATGTTTTGTTATGAATTGCTCAAAAGGGTCCTGAAATCCGGCAATGATAGTGCTATCTAATTGAAATGTACTATCGCAAGGGTATCTCCGTAGCATTGAAGGAGTTACATCCTTAACAAATTTGTCCATCACGGTTTCATCCACAACCTGGACAGTGTTAAGTGGATGTTGGGAAGCATTAAATATATTCAGCCTACATTGCTTATGGCCCTATGAGATATCCATAATCCCCGTCCTACATTGAATGCCGACATTAGCTGTGGCTAGGAATGGTAGTCTCAAAGGGACAGGGATCGAGTTTGTGGAGGTCTCCATGTCTAAAATGATGAAATCAATTGGGTAATGGAAATCTCCCACCTTGACTACCACGTCTTATACCGTACCCCAGGGTTGCTTAAGAGATCGTTCAACAAGGCATAAAAAAACCAAAGTGGGTTGCAACACTCCTGGGTTAAGTTTTTGATAGACCGAATATGAAAGGATGTTCACACTTGCTCCTAAATCTAAAAGGGTCCCCTCAATGGTGTAATTTCAAATTAGACACGAAATAGTAGGTGAGCCGAGATCTTTTAGTTTATGAACAAAATGCTTTAGTATTATGTACTAATATGCTTGGCCTGCTTAACCAAGCCATCCATGTGCACCCTTGATTCTATCTTCTGCATTGACAAGTCCCAATAGAATTTTATTTACGCGGGTGATTGCTTGACGTCATTAAAAGGAGACTAATCCATTCTTACTTGTTTAAACATGTCCCAGATGAACTCAGTGGAAGTCTCTTTCCTGAATGTAGAGGGTACAAGTGGGGCTGTCGAATGTGTCACTGGGTAGCCATGAAAAGCCTTGTGGGCGGCGAAATGAGGGGTGGTCCTTCTGGTGGTAGGTGTGATATTCAATGGTCTTTGTACCCGACTAGAGAAAGGAAGAGTGCATAAATCAGCGTTAGGTGCTCCTAGTTTTTCATCTTGGGTCTACCTCGTGCTCAGCTACTCCTTGCCTTATTCAGCTGTCAGCTTGTCATTTTGAAGTATGGCTGCCACCTGGGCCTGCTCATAGTATGATGAGAGGCTAGTGTCTAGTTCACATTTTACCCCATATTGTCCCTTTGGATTTATCATGGGTTGACTTGGCTACTTACCCTCATCCCTCTGACTTAAAGTAGCGGCTAGCTATCCCATGGTGGTTTCTAGCTTTGTAATAGATTGGGAATAGGAGTGAAGGAGTTGCCGGTCCACTTGACGGTCAACTTCAATTCGCTTAAGGGATGTCAACACCCTCTCCTGAAATGAATCATATTTGGATTGAGGTGGAGGCGGATGCTATGCGATTGAAGGTCTGGAGGCTGAGTCCGGATGACTTTGGAGATTTTGGTACAGTCATGGAGGCAAAGCATTCAGGGCTTGTGGAGGTTTTTGGGCTTGGAAACCCAGAGCTTGTGGCCTCCATGAGAAGTTAGGATGTTATTTCCACCCAGGGTTGTATTTATTTGAGTATGGGTCGTTAGAGGGCTTATCATGTGTAGGAAGGCTCGGAGCAGATTGCACAAACCTCTGCACACGCTATTGTCTGTGGTCCTAGGGACAAGCATTGATCTAATTTTTTAGATATAGCATGGAGAGTAGGGGCCAGGTCCTGGTTTGTGGTCAACTCGTGGACTCCTTTAGGTTTAGAAGTCGATGGATTAGGTCGTCTACAGGTGGCAGCCATGTGTTGCTGAGATTTTTCCACCAGATTTTCAAAGAGAATCCAGTCCTCGTTCTCGTGCTTAGTGAGGAAAGTACCTTTGCACGACGCATCAACCATAGACCTATCTCTCTTTGGCAACCCTTCGTAGAAAGTTTGGACTAATTGCCACTTGGGGACATGGTGATTTGGACATTTACGGAGCAGGTCCCTAAAGCACTCCCATGTCTCGAAAAAGAGTTCCCCATCCATCCGTGAGAAACTTGTGATGGCTCTCTGAAGCTAATTAGTCTTCCTAATTGGAAAGTAATTTTTAAGGAATTCATGCTGCATGGTGGCCCAATTGGTCATCGAGTTCGATTCTAAAGACGTCAACCAATATTTGGCCCGCTCCTTCAGAGAGAACGGGAAAAGCCTAAGACGGAGAGCATCGTCACTTAAACTAGTGATGTGGATGGTTGAACAAATTTCCAAGAACTCATCTAGATGTTGATAAGGATTTTCAGTAGAGTTCCTATGAAAGTTGGGTAGCATCGAGATGATTGAAGTCTTAATTTCAAATTGTGTTGCCTAGACATCTAGGAACCGGATGCAAGACGACGATGTGGATGCATTAGGTACAAAGTAGTCCCTAAGGGGTCAAAGGTGTTGCTCTCCCACCACAGGTAGGTTGGAAGCATGGGGTTTTGGGATTTGTTCAGCGGGAACCAGGGGGTTATCTTTGGCCATAGCTTTCAGTTTAGATGACTCAACCTTCTTTGGATTAGAGATAGGTTTCCTAAGGACCTACGAGATTTTTCAATCTCAAGATCTATGGGAATTATCTCTGGTTCCAAAGAACGCAGGCCAAACATACACACTTGCAGCACAATGATTTAGACTCCCAAAATAGACAAAAAAAATATAGAAAATAGAAATTAATGAAGAAAGTGAAAACAAAAGGAGAGTAAAACAAAAGAACAAGGCAATAATACCCTAAAGAGGAAGTTGGCTTTTAAGTGTAGTCAAGTCCCCGGCAACGGCGCCAAAATTTGGTAGGCTCGCCAAGACTTGGGTCCTTAACTACCAAAAATAATGTTTATAAAACCTAACTATCCCAAGTTCAATAGAAAGTAGGTAAGTTGGGTGTCGATCCTCAGGGACTTGCAGCACAATTATTAAACCGCTTCCGACTTATACTAATTCTTTGTATGAAAAGGAAGTGAAAGATGGTATTTTGCAGTGGTGATTGTCTAACAACTACCGGAAAAAATATAAACAAAAGCAAATAAATCAATACTGTGGTCCAAATCAGACGCTGCATGCCTTGCTTCTAACTACGCTTATCCAGACTTCCACAGAAGTACTAACTTGAGCAGGCCAAAGCGGGAGAGGGGCAACTGTAGCTGACTATTGCCTCTGACTGATACGTAGCAGTGCTTATCCTTATCTACAACCTTTCATCAAACACACAACAAGTTAATGGAAATAAGTAAATTGAAAGCAATAAATGAAAGCAAGAGTAGATAGATCATCCCTTTATCATTCCAAACGTCTATCCCTAACACCATAAGTATAAGAGCATATCCTAATATACACAGCTGTTGCATGAACGCTGCTGGTTGTTACAGGCCGTCGGACACTCCATACACAAACCATAACTACTCAACTTCTATTCTATCTTGGCTCTCAATGACTTCCTAGGTCTATCACTCACCTAAGAGAGGCGAAAGAGGAACCCAGAGCTTATGCTCGTAGCGAATACTTATAGCCTCTGTCATTCTTGCATGTGCCTTAGTTGAGACTCGTGAGAAGTTAGGGATTCGAATCTTCAATGTATTTGACTTCGTCGCGCCTCAGGGTCTTGATGGTCGAGCTGATGGTCAAGACTTGCAGTATCTCGATCTTTAGGAAATCTCAGTATCTCAACATAGTCGGCCCTGAAGATCTCTTGGTCGAACACTTTGTTGAGACTCTCGGTACTTTTGAATTTCAGTTCTGTCTTAGCACCTCGACATGGTCGCTCCAGGGCGTTACTTGGTCACACACTTGGTCGAATCTTGCAGCATTCTGATCTCAATCTGAACCTTGGAATTTGTAGTGGAAGACTAAGTCGCCCCTTTGGTTCGCTGGTCGTGCGACATGGTCAAGCATCATCTTCTTGTCCATTTATGATCTCAGGTCCCTGGAGCTTGGCTGAATGTTTGAATTCAAGCTTTGAATCCTCCAAATCCTCGTTGTCTTCTTGTAATGCCTAACTCCATGATATAACCTATTTTTCCTAAAAAGACAAACAAACCTTGCGTAGCCCTGAACAATGATAACTCAAGGTAAATACATAATAAAATGAGGATAAGCATAGGTAAATGAAGATCTAAAATCATATATTTTAGGGACTCATCACAACCCCCAACTTATACTTTGCTAGTCCTCGAGCAAAGCAAAATCTAAGAAAACTACCAAATCCTATCTATATCCTCTTTCTTGGGAAATACGATTGCATTTACCATATACAACAAGGCTTTAAACCCCACAGTTGATCCTAGTGGACGAGTTTTAGTCTCATGAGGGTTTCCAAGGCGATTCCCACAAACACCTATTTAAAAGGTTGAAACACATGCACATAATCATACCATTTTACATACAAAGATATAATTTTATTACATATATATTCCTTCATACACAACTCCATTATATATACACTCTACAGCGTATTAATCATGCAAAACTAAACATAACATAGCCATTTCAAGATGCTACTCTTAGAGGATTGACCCATGATTATAATTCAAAGTTAATACTAATATGTAAAACCAAGTATGGATAGGCCACCTCACAGGGCATGTGTAAGGTGTATGATTTGTCTCACTCAGAATGCTCGGAGGCACCTATAGAACGATTATTTTGACTCAGCCTCATTGGTTTATTCCCTCAAAATTCACTCAAGAAAATGGGTTTGTTGGCCTTACAAGGCTTAACATCTTGTTATTTTGTTTTGATGCTAACAAACAAGTGGAATTTAATGTATTTGTGTGAGTAATGATATTTCAGGGCTCATATATGGGAAAGTAAGGTCAAAGTGCTCACAAGGAGCAAATGAAGCTTCAAAGACTAAAAGCATGGATTTGGAGATGATATATTAAACCTTGAAGATTATGAAGACATGAATGAATTGTTGAAAGCCAAGGAATATTAGAGTCAAAAGAGTCAAAGAAAGGCAAAGTGAGAAAGCTCAAAGAATATGAAAGATTGAAGAAAAGATGGACTAAATCCAAGGACAAAGCATGAAGACTTAAGAACCTAGAATGTTAATGTCGTAGAAGTCTCATGTAAGTGCTTTAATGTTTAAAATATCGTTTGAAATATTTTGAAACTCTTAGGTTAACTTCTTAGACCTAGATACTTTTTAAAATACCTGGGAAATAATTTTATAAGGTCAAAAATTGTTTTAAAAAGGTTAGAATCATTTTTGGAATGAAAAGCACCAAAAAGAGTTTTTCCAAATGCTGTCAGTTTTTATACATCCGCATTAAGGTGAATTTTATCTATCAAAATCTCATTATTTTAAAATGGTTTTAACATAAAAGTTGTAGGATTTTCTCCTAACTTTATTTTGACACCAAGAACACCTAATTTGAAGTTCCACATAAAAAGTTATGGCCAAAACACTGAAGTGGGGTCCCTACTGTCAGACATCTGAACACTGTTCATGGGAGGGACTTCAGCTATCTAAACAGCACAAAGAACCACCTCAGACGTCTGAACTCATCACTTTAGACATCTGAAGATTTTCTGAAAAAAAAATAAAGAGGCAGTAGATGTTCAGACGTCTGAACCTGACACTTCAAACATCTGAACTTGACACCTCAGATCTGAACCCTACTTCAGACATCTGACCCTGTGTCTAGTTTATTTTTTAAAGGGTTTCAGGAACTTCAGATGACTGAACTCGAATCTTCAGACATGTGAACACTATTCAAAGATTTTTTTTTTTAAATTCTAATATTTTAAAATATAGCCGTTTTAGCTCCAAACTTTCTAAAAAATTGGGAAACTCTCAAAGGAAACTTTTGCAACATGGAAACAAGTTTGAAAGCCTATAAATACATGGTTTTCCAAATCAAAACACATCGGAGAATTGAAAAATCTATTTGTAAAGTTGAAAACACTCTTGTTCTTCCAAAGCTCTCTTGTTCACTTATTGCAAAATTCTTTTGCTAAGATATTCTGAAGTGTTGATCCTTCTGCCTTTGAATTCCTACTGCTAATCCTCTTCTAAGAAGGATATTGGTGAATTCTACACTAGAGCTTCATTTTATTTCATATTGATATTTTACATTTAAGTATATAGTGCTGAAATTGTACTAACTTGCTCTTTGAGAGAGTATACTTGTACGAAGATATTATCTTGTGTTTCTTGTAGTTCTTTGACGTTCCAAGGATTGTTTGGATCGTTGGCTAAGCAAGGGGATATTGCTTAGAGAGGCGGGCTCCAGCCTAAAGGAGTGACTGAACGAGGGGACATCATTTGGAGAAGGCGGGATCTAGCCTTAACAAAGGAGTGTTGTAAAGGTTTGTTCCACCTGTCAACGGAATAGGTTTAGTGAAACCTTTGGTGGTTTTCCAAAGGCGAGGACGTAGGCTGGGTATAAGCCGAACCTCGTAAAAATCTCCGTCTCACTCTCTCTTTCCCTATTCTTTATTTTTAGTGCATATTTAAATTGCGTAGATGGTTTAAATTTGAAAATCATATAAACTACGTATATTTGGAAATCAAACAAACTTAAGATTTAATTTTGATTTGGGTTGCGGAAACCGAAAGGGAGTACGTTGGTTACACCATATCTTGCGGAAACTATACGGGAGTACGTTACTTGGTTAACATCCCAAAGATAAATTTACTAAGAGTTTATTTGAGTTCTAAATATTTGGAAAGAGTGATAAAATTCATCTATACAGGGCTTTACATCAGCAAACATAAATTCTCATACAGGGCTTGGTTCAAACAAACAACCATCTTGAGTTGTTAAATTGCATAAGTGCTGTGTATTGGCTTGTTTGTTTACTTTCTAATTATAGTTGATTGGTTGGGTTGAATGATTGGATGTTTGTATGGTTAAAGATTAAATAAAGAAACTAAGTTCTTGAGTGCTTAACAAATTGAACAAATAAGTCACGAATTGGTTGAAAGAAATAAAATAAGTTTAAGAATTCTAAAAGGAATTAAAAATTTTTTTTTAAAAGCCAATTCAGCCCCCTCTTGAGAAGCTATTCCTAATTTCAATTGGTATCAGGGTGGGGTTGTAGCAACTCTTAACTAGAAGCTATAAAAAGATCGTAATGGCTCACATAGGCATAGCTCCCTTTGAAGAGGGACAATCTTCAACTAGGCCTCCTATCTTTTGTGGTTTGAACTACACTTTTTGGAAAAAAAGAATGCAAACCTATCTCCAAATGATGAATTGGAAAGTATGAGAAGTTGTTATAGATGAAGATCAAATTCCTACTAAGATAGTAGATGGAAAAAAAATCCCAAAAGAGAAGAAAGATATGACTGATCAAGATTATAAAATGCTCCAAACAAATTCAAGTGCTATAAATGCTTTATATTGTGCCTTCGATGCTAATGAGTTTAATCGAGTAATGACTTGTAAATCAGCTAAGGAAATATGGGATAAGCTAGAAGTTACTTATGAAGGAACAACGGATGTTTAGGGATAATAGGGTTAATATGCTCACAAGCGAGTATGAAGCCTTTAAGATGAACCTGGATGAATCAATTACAAATATGTTTACTAGGTTCACTCACATAATAAATTCCCTAAATGTGCTAGGAAAAACCTACACTACTTATGAAATGATAAGGAAAATTCTTAGAGGGCTACCAACTGTATGGGGACCAAAAGCCACTGCCATAATTGAAGGAAGAAATCTGAAAACCACTTCAGTAGATGAGCTTATAGGTTCTTTTCTCACATATGAAATGACAATGAATGAAAAGAGTGGGAAAACCAAAGCCCAAGAAAAAAATAGCCTTTAAAGCCTTAAAAGAAAACTCAAGTAGTGAAATGGATGAAGATGAAGAAGCCTTTATATCTAAAAAGCTAGCAAGGATACTAAGAAAAAGAAACAAATTCAAGAGAAGAAATTAAAAATCTGAATCAGATGAATCAGAAGAAGAAATTAGAAAAAAGAAATCTAAAAATAAAACTCCTACATGCTATAATTGCAATAAAGTCGGACATATAAAACCAGAATGTCCACTATTAAAGAAAGAGTCTAAAAATAAAAACAAGAAGGCCATGAAAGCCACTACGTGGATAGTACAAGTAGTTTGGAGAATAAAATAAGTGACCAAGAGGTTGCTTACATGTGCTTTATGGCATGGGATAATGAAGAAAGCTCCTCAACTAAATCTTCAAATAATTCTTGTAGTGATGAATCAAGTGATGAGGGTAGGCCATCCTATGATGAACTTCAAAATGATCTATTCAAAGTACATAAGATGCTGATGAAAGAAAACAAACAAAACACCTCATTGAAGAATAATAATGAAAGTTTAATGAAAGAGTTAGAATTCCTAAAGAATGCTGAAAGAGACAAAGACTCAAAACTCAAGAAATTAGAACATAAGTATGAATCAGCAATGAAAGAAATAGAATCCAAAAATCTTACTGAAAAAGAAAACAACTTGAAAATTGAGAAACTAGAAAGCTAGAATGACCAAATGATAGAAGACTTCGATCCTTATCCTCTACCGTATATGAGAAAGATATGAATATTTCTGAATTAGAGGATAACATAAGAAAATTACTTCTAGAGTTAGGGAAATCTTAGAAGAAGGTTGAGTACAAGAAAGATATAGAGTTAAATGATCTCAAGAATCAAATCAAAGATAAGGATAAAATTATTTACAACTTCACAAAAGGAAAGGAAAACCTTGATATGATGATTGGCTTACAAAGAATGTCTTTAAATAAAGAAGGCATTAGTTTCAATGGAATTGAAAATAAAAAGAAAAAGAATTCTTACATGGGATGTTTCTTGAAAGAATCCAAAGACTATACTTGCACATCTTCTAATGCCCACACAAACACCATATGCTATCAATGCAAGAAAAAGGGGCATATAAAGTTTAAATATCCGTTTAAGAGGAAAGGTGTTAAAACCAAACAAGTATGGAAAATAAAAGAAACCTCCCTTGAAAAATCCTCCAGACCCAAGAAAATATGGGTACCAAAAATGAAATATTGACTTCACACATATATAAAATAGAAAATGACATTGTTGGCCAAAATCATAGGATGACTTTTTACAAGGCTTAGCTTAAGAAAATATAAAGAAAATATCAAATTTGAGCTTATTATATAAGCGCCTTGATGTTAGATGCTACATGCTTACTTGCCTACATGTGATGTGTTGATATGCTATATGCTACATGCGTATTAATTAGCTTGACTTGATTTATATTGAAAAGTATGGTTCACTATGTTGAAAATTGAGAATGAGATTATTGAGCTTAAGCGTAAATTTTTGATATAAGGGTAAGGATAATTCTTGAACATGCATGATTTTAAATGAATCACATGGATAAACATATGGTTTTTTATCTATGAGCTATGAAAGATATAGTAGTTATATTGATATCCATGAACCATACATTATGTGATATTAAGCTTTGGTATCTATAAAGTATTTTTGGTATCACATGTTAAAAATTTCAATACATATCAAATCTAAAAGCTCACTTGGTATCACAAAGTCAAATTATTTATGAGCATGATTATGCCTATGAGCATGATGTGACATTGATGATCTTAGCTTGATATTGATATTTGATACATGATATGATTCAACATTTTACATGGGATGATAAAAGCAAAATTAATAACAAAACTGAATGTATTAAATTCAGGGGAAGTGTCATGAATCATTAATCAATTGATATCATGAATTAAATTTTAAATTTTAAATTGGTATCATAAAAACCAATAAATTAATATCAGCTGGTATCTTGAATAAATGCTATGAGCACTACCTATTCTATATTGAAAAACAATAACTTGAGTGTATACATATGTTTGAAATACATGGTTATCGATATGCTTAAAATGATTTGTATTTGAATTTAAATCATTTCTTTTCTTTTTGATTGATGTCAAAAGGGGAAGAAATTGTGAGGCAAAAATTGAGCATAATTGAGCATGAGCATAATATCTATTCAAAAGAAGTACTTAAGTATTTAATATTGATTGAAAAAGCTTGTAAAACCAAAAGAAAGTGATGAGCATGATTGATGAAACTAATATTGATCATATTAAGATGAAGCTAATTGAAAAGGGGAGCCTTTTTAAGGCTTACTCACATTTTTGCTCATTATTTGTCATCATCAAAAAGGGGGAGATTGTTGGCATTACAAGGCTTAAAATCTTGTTATCTTGTTTTGATGCTAACAAACAAGTGGAATTTAATGTATTTGTGTGATTAATGATATTTGAGGGCTCATATATGAGAAAACAAGGTCAAAGTGCTCACAAGGATCAAATTAAGCTTAAAAGAGTCAAAGCATGGATTTGAAGATGATATATTAAACCTTGAAGATTATGAGGACATGAATGAGTTGTTGAAAGCCAAGGAATATTAAAGTCAAAAGAGTCAAAGAAAGGCAAAGTGAGAAAGCTCAAAGAATATGAAAGCTTGAAAAAAGGATGGACTTAATCCAAGGACAAAGCATGAAGACTCAAGAACCCAGAATGTTAATGTCTTAGAAGTCTCATGTAAGTGCTTTAATGTTTAAAATATCGTTTGAAATATTTTGAAATTCTTAGGTTACTTCTCGGACCTAGATACTTTTTAAAATACTTGGAAAATATTTTTATAAGGTTAAAAATTGTTTTAAAAAGGTTAGAATCATTTTTGGAATGAAAAGCACCAAAAAGAGTTTTCCCAAATGCTGTCAGTTTTTATACATCCGCATTAAGGTGAATTTTTCTCTATCAAAATCTCATTATTTTAAAATGTGTTTAACATGAAAGTTGTAGGACCTTATCTTAGATTTATTTTTACACCAAGAACACCTAATTTGGAGTTCTATAGAAAAAGTTATGGCTAAAACATTGAAGTGGGGTCACTACTGTCAGACATCTAAACACTATTCACGAGAGGGACTTCATCTATCTGAATAGCACATAGAACCACCTCAGACGTTTGAACTCATCACTTTAGACATCTGAAAGAGGTAGTAGCTATTTAGTCGTTTGAACCCGGCACTTCAGACATCTGAACTTGACACCTCAGACGTCCGAACCCTACTTCAGACATATGACCCTGTGTCTAGTTCATTTTTTAAGGGCTTTCAAGAACTTCAGATGACTGAACTCGAATCTTCAGACACTTGAACACTGTTCAACGGGAAAATTTTTTAAATTCTAATATTTTAAAATATAGCCATTTTAGCTCCAAACTTTCTAAAAATTTGGGAAATTCTCAAAGGAAACTTTTGCAACATGGAAACAAGTTTGAAAGCCTATAAATACATGGTTTTGCAAATCAAAATACATCCAAGAATTGAAAAATTTGTTTGTAAAGCTGAAAGCACTCTTGTTCTTCCAAAGCTCTCTTGTTCACTTATTAAAAAATTCTTTTGCTAAGATATTCTGAAGTGCTGATCCTTCTTCCTTTGAATTCCTACTGCTAATCCTCTTCTAAGAAGGATATTGGTGAATTCTACACTGGAGCTTCATTCTATTTCATATTGATATTTTACATTCAAGTATATAATGCTAAAATTGTACTAACTTGCTCTTTGAGAGAGTATACTTGTACGCAGATATTATCTTGTGTTTCTTGTAGTTCTTTGATGTTCCAAGGATTGTTTGGATCGTTGGCTAAGCAAGGGGATATTGCTTAGAGAGGCGGGCTCCAGCCTAAAGGAGTGACCAAACGAGGGGACATCGTTTGGAGAAGGTGGGATCTAGCCTGAACAAAGGATTGTTGTAAAGGTTTATTCCTCCCATCAATGGAACAGGTTTAGTGAAACCTTTGGTGGTTTGCCAAAGGTGAGGACGTAGGCTGGGTATAAGCTGAACCTCGTAAAAATCTCCGTCTCACTCTCTCTTTCCCTATTCTTTATTTTCAGTGCATATTTAAATTGCATGGATGGTTTAAATTTGAAAATCATATAAACTACATATATTTGGAAATCAAACAAACTTAAGATTTAATTTTGATTTGGGTTGCGGAAACCGAAAGGGAGTATGTTGGTTACACCATATCTTGCGAAAACCATACGGGAGTACGTTACTTGGTTAACATCCCAAAGATAAATTTATCAAGAGTTTATTTGAGTTCTAAATTTTTGGAAAGAGTGATTGGATTCATCTATACAGGGCTTTACATTAGCGAGCATAAATTCTCATACAAGGCTTGGTTCAAACAAACAACCATCTTGAGTTGTTAAATTACATAAGTGCTGTGTATTGGCTTGTTTGTTTACTTTCTAATTATAGTTGATTGGTTTGGTTGAATGATTGGATGGTTCAAAATTAAATAAAGAAACTAAGTTCTTGAGTGCTTAACAAATTGAACAAATAAGTCACGAATTGGTTAAAAGAAATAAAATAAGTTTAAGAATTCTAAAAGGAATTAAAAGAAAATTTTAAAAGCCATTTCACCCCCCCCTCTTGGGAAGCTATTCCTAATTTCAGGGTTCACTCTCATATGTGAGGAAGAGTGTCATGATCAAATGTCTCACATATTTGAAGAACTAACATTAGAAGTGTGGAGTGATCTAGTCTTATAGGAAAGGGATCCAGCCTTTAACGTGTCGGGTCCTTTACCCTAGCATCTTCTCACTTACTCACCACATTTAATCAAGACCACCCTAGATGAACTTATTCCCAGACTTGCATGAATTCATCAGATGCATTGGTCAGAAGATCCTTCATACGTGCAAACTTGTAATGTGTGTCCTCAACTCAACCTTTTTATCTTTTCTCAGAGCAGGTGTATACTTTTGTTTTTATTTTCCTCTGCTCAAGTTTTTCTTTCTCTCTCTTTTTTTTCTTTACATGGTTAGTTAAGACAATCATCACATTCTTATCTTGTCTTCACGTTTCCAATAAGAATGTGGCTCAAACAAGAGTCCATGGAAAAAGCCGGTCTCTAAGGGTGGCTTGACCTTTATGTCTTGAGTAAGCTACAAGACCTAAGTTTATATCTCCCCACTTGATGTCACCTCTAGGCTAGAAAATACAAGAGCAACGACTAGTTGACAAAGGGAATCCAGTAAAAGAAAGATAGTTGAGTTTTATAAACTCAAAGTTTGACGTAAAATACTCGAGCAATGAGTGAATGGCTCAATAGTACCTCACAAGGTATCATAGTCATCACGCTTGTTCTCTCAATGCTCTCAAAAATCCTAAGTGTTACAAATCATGTGCAAGTGTGTTTTTAACCCCATGAAGTACCATGTAAATACTAGAGTTTATATTGCATGATTAACCCAAACAAACCACTAGTCAACTACCTAGAGTAATATCAACTAGTCGGTCATGTTATGCAACTTTTACACATGTAATTTACTACATTATGAGTGAGCATAATGAAATCATATGACTGAAAAGTTTATGCAAGTAACCTTAGGCTATATAGGTGTTTGTAGAGGGTATGAAATATGGTAGCATGGTTCATTAGAATTTATGTTAAAAAATTTAAAATTGTGGCAATTGTGGCATTTTGTGCATGAATTGTGCCATGAAGTTTGCTACCCCCTACCCCCAACTTATAACTTCAGTGTCCTCACTGAAGTGTGTAAAGAAAAATAGAACCCGGGCAAGGGATAGGATAGTACATGGTGCCAGTAAAAACCAACAGTATTCCTGCAAATATAATATTCATACTAGTCATGCATACAAATTGGCACTGTAGCACAAAAGACAAAAAATGGTCAAAAACACCATGAAAGTTGTCATTAAGAGTCCATAAATACAATGTAGAAAGGCATATTACAAATATTGAGATTTTTTATAGAAACATGGCGAACCATAACAAGAAAAAGAAAGAAAACAACCCTATGCTGCAGAGGCATAATACAAGACCGAAAAGTAAATGACACAGCAATGTTGATTCCAGACAGACTCAGAGTTAGAATCTGGATCAGACGAAAACATTAGTGGGTGGGCTAATGTTGCATCACGAGAAGGTGTTGTTTCCCATAGGTACTAAAGTTGGTTGGGGAAGAGTGGGGGTCGAGTTTGACGTGGCTGGAGAGTCTGAAATGGCTGCAGTTGACCGAGTATGGTACTTCGTGGGAGGGACTGATATGATTGAAAGGGGTATAGCCATGGTTGTGGGTTAGGTCTAGGAGCCGGATACGCAGCGGTGGGAGGATTGGAGACCTTCTAATGGTGGGATATACGACACAGTAGGCCAAAAGTAGTGGAATGGAAGGGGGTGGGGAAACTAGATCTCATGAAGATCGATGTAGGTCTGGTCCATGAATGATGGTGTTACTAAGCGCGGCGAGTCCCCTGGTCGCGAGGCCAACCCTTGTCATGCTATCCTTCGTAGATGCCTACGAGGTGTTTGAACTATGTGCACAACCTCCTCCTGAAACTTGGAACCTTGCCAGCCCCGCGATGAAGAGCCTTGCTGTAGCACGGTTGGAAGTCGTTGCCTCTTGATAGCGGGCTAAGATGATGCATGGCAAGATGCCAGAGATGAATTAGAAGGAGAAGACATTGCAAGGGAGTGCAATGGGAACTCTATCATAAAGAGTAAGAACTACGCACTAAGAAAATCTCGCTAGTAAAAGTACTTTGGCATAATCACGCAGTCAAGGAAGCCTTGCAGGAACTAGAGGAGGAAATGCGCTGGAGGTACCCACATTTGTTCAACGGGACTCAGAGTTAGAAAAATAATATAATTGTCCAGGTAAGAATTCAGTAGTATGTAAGAATGGTTTGTGTAAGTTTAGGTGTATTTAATGGTAAATTTTCATGTAATGGTTTTTACGTTTGAATGGGTTTTGGGAGAGTTTTGTTTTGGTTATTGTAATCTCCCAGAACCGCATATGTAATCACGGTATTGCTCCACCATAAGTGAGGGTGATTAATAAAATTGTGATGGTTTCTTTTAAATGATGACAAATAATGAAGAAAAGAGAAAATTTGGTTTGGCTTGTGACAGTTTTGGTGGAGTTCAGAAAACCATCGACAGTTTTGAGTTACCGCGGCCAGGTGAGGGTAAAATAGTGAAAAGAGGTTTGGTTAAAAACCAAAGCATCAACAGTTTCATCTGGCAGTAGCTTCTATATAAGGATCCTTCAGCTCATTTTCTTAAAGAAATTAAAATCTCTCTCTCTCTCTCTCTCTCACCTAGGGCTGCATCCTCTCTACTCTCTCTTTTCAATTTCTAGCCCGATCTCAGCTCGAATTAAAGAAGGAATGCTGTTTTGGGAACCTCGCAATGTTCTCTATAGTTTAATCGGGGCGAATTTGCTGGTTGAGGATTCTAGACACCACTCCAAAACCAGGGTAAGGAAGATGCTTTTAAAGTTTAATTATTCATTGGGAGTATATAGGCCTAGGAATCTTAAATGGCTGTTATTATGGGGTTGAGTTGATTAAATTAGGATTTAAGGATAAAGGGTTTTGGTACGTACGCCGCAGGGACCGTTTAGGATCCCTGCAGGCATAGCTCCAAGAAACAGGTAAGGGGAATAGATTATGCCAAGCTTTTTCGAAAACTTGATTAACTAAATTATAATATGTGATTTTTGAGCAATGTATATATTTTTCTTGAGTATACATATTTGTGAGAATGGGAACTTTGGAAATGATATATATGTATGTTTTGAGAAAGTTGGGTTATTGAGTTAAGTAAAACCCTAGAGATGGTTATTCCAATATTTTCAGCAGAGTAATATAGTATAGATTATCACTTAAAATGTGTGGCATGAGTTGAATATTATGCATAATTATTTTTTTAGTTTTTATGGTAATGTGTGTATAGAGTCAAAGAAATGGATTTATACAGACTTATAGTATGATGATATTTTATACTGAACTACAGTATTCTAGCGTCCTATTAAGGACTATAATACAAATTTATACAGTATTACAATGTCCTCTACAGGACTATAGTACATATTTCATATAGTAATACAGCGTCCTATAAAAGACTACATCGTTCTATATAGAACTACATACAACATTTGATACAAAATTACAGAATGATAGCGTACTATATAGAACTACAACATGATAGTATTTTTATACAGAGTTACAGTATTTTAGAGATTTTATATAGATTTATAATATGACAATTTATACTGAGTTGTGAATGAAATCATGTTATTATATTGTTTTGAAAATCACATTAAATGATTTAGGAACCCTGATGGACCATAGCTAAGCACGGTACCGTAGCTTCACAGATACCAGTGCAGCCACACTTATCGGATAGAGTGTTGGTGGTATACAATCGATTGTGTCATAGAAGTGTAGAGTTTCCCCCTGTAATCTGGGCTAGTTGGGTAGGCCAATCGTACTCATAGTTACAGATACAGATACCTATACAATTGATTTAGTTTGGTTAGGCCAACCATGACTAGGTCCAACCTATGGGCCGCACAACCCAGATCATGCGGGGTTAATACATGACGTTAGTGTTTATCCATCCAGGGTAGTTCTTCTTCGCATATATACACATATACTTATACAAAGTTATTATCTTATACAAAGTATGGTGTGATATGAATGTATATATTTTTATATTTTGAAATATAGTTATATATATATATATATGTACGTATGTATGTATATATATCTGTGTGTGTGTGTGTACACAGTTTTACATGATTTCAAAGTGAAAAGAAAGGTAAATAATGGTTGTATATGTGGAACACTAAAACTCATATTGCCACACACTATCAATAATCTATTCTCACTTACTGAGAGGTGTCTCACTCCAAAATTCAAACATTTCAGGAGATCTAGGCAAGCATGCGGAGCGAGCTCCGAGGTAGAGGAGGTGTTGGTACTGTCCTCAATTCAGGGTAAGTGTGGAGCTGTGAGATGTGTTTTGTATAATCCTTAGGACGTTTTACGGTTTTTGGGGGCGTATTTGTACATTTGGCTTAGCGTGGTAGGCCAACCATAGCTAAGTCCCGCCTAAATGCCGCACAACCCAATCATATGGGGGTAATACATGATATCAGCTAACTATCCATCCAGGGGAAAATTTTAGTATTATACAGATATATCAGATGATTTACATATACAAATAAACTTATTATGATAAAGTAGTCATATGTTGAAAAGTATGTATTTACCAGACTTATATATGCATGAGTACAGATTTACATGATTTAACAGAACATTATTTATAGGTATTGTTTATGATACATTAGAAGTCATGTTGCCATACACTAATGATAATCTATTCCTTCTTACTAAGAGATGTCTCACCCAAGAATTTTAACATTTCAAGAAATATGAGAAATCAAGTCTAGAGTGCTCTGGGGCGGGATCTGGATAGTTCTATTTAAAGTAAGTCCCTGTGAGTATTAATATGTATATAGTAATGTTTTTGTGCACTAAGGGCTATAATTATGTTTATGGGAGATACTTATGTGATGATTGATGGTATTAGAACTCTGGTATTGTATTTGGGATGCTATGTATATGTTTCCGCTATTAGGTTCATAGATGTGAATTATGGACAGGTATACCCGTTATCCGACTTCGAATTCAGGTCAGTATAGTTTGGTATCAGAGCATCTTTATATATTTTTATAGTATAGTTTTTAAGTTGGTACAATATGGTATCAAAGCAAATTCATTATTTTTTATAATTCTAGCAGTATAATTTTAGGGTCGTTACAATTATGGTCACGTGAATGTATGTTTTGTGATTGCAATTGTTTATTACAAGATTCATAGCATATGAACTCCGGTTATGAAGACATAGAATTTTGTAATCTGATGCACCTTCATCACACAAATGTATGTTTTGTGATTGCGATTGTTTATTATAAGATTTTTAGCATAAGAACTCTAGTTATGGAGGCATAGGATTTTGTAATCTAATGCATCTTCATCCGAGAAGGAGGCAAAGTTGTGGCGTGTGCATAGCAGTAGCGAAAAATAGGAAAAACCCTAGAACAGTGATGCAAGCTAGTTGACCATAATAGCCGGATATTTATTATATCATATTTCTTGTTTGTATATGCTTGCTTGGCATGTTTGTTCTTGTGTTATGTCATTAACATGTAAAATTTAAAATTTCAATGTTAGTTTATGCATGTGCAACTAGAGAATAAAATTAATTCTCAAGTTATAATACTAAAAAGAATTGTATTATATTAAGGGAATTTGGAATTTTATTAAATTTATTTGAATATTAAACAGGTGTTCGTATCCCTCATGAATTAAATAACTAAGTGGGTGAAAGAATTTATTACATATAATTTATTTGAATATTAATTTTATGTGATGATATTAGTATCTTCCTCCCCATCGGATGGAATGAATTACAGACTCACCAAGTATAAACTCTAGTAATTGTTAGTATTGGCTCACCTCTCCATTTGGGGATTCACTACGGGGCAATAGGTCTAGTATTATGTGATGGTATACACTTAGTTATGAATAATAGTATCCTCACCATCTAAGTCAATGCTATTGTTTATAGGACCAAAGTTAAGTCAACAGTTTAATTTTTCTTGGTATAGTTACTTGCCTAGATAGTAAAATTAATAGGTCATCACCTATTTACACAAATGTTGAATAGTAGACGACCTCCAATCGAGGTATACTACTCATGGTGTGCTAGGTTGTTGACAGATTCTTTAAAAGAAAATATTGGTAAAGAGATCCATATTCTTTTAATTGAATTAATAGTTTATTATTGCTCTTCATATTTTGTTATAATATGTGATTCTCAGAATTAAAATGACTGTCAATCCTCTGGCTGCCATTCTCAAAGAGTTGAGAGGAGATATACCAGCTATACCAATAGTGTAAGAAGAACCACCACAAGACAGAGTTATTGACATCTCATTGCCTTGTCGTAGTGGGAGGAATATTGTAACTCAAGTTGAGAGGAGATATACCAGCTATACCAATAGTGCAAGAAGAACCACCACAAGACAGAGTTATTGACATCTCATTGCCTTGTTATAGTGGGAGGAATGTTGTAACTCGAGCTGAGTCTGACCCATCACACACAACTACCATCAATACGTTGGTTGTACAACTAGGGTAGAATGATGGTGCACAAGGATCAGGATCAACACAACAAAATATGCCTCATCGTAGTGGGAGGGTTGTAGACCAGCTTGATCTGTATATGTTCTTGAGAGAGTCTTATGACAGGATCCTTGATGAACTAGGCAACTACCATGAAGCACTTCAGAATAAAGATGCAGAACTATGATAGAAGGCTATGAAATTAGAGATGGAATCTATGTACTCTAATTAAGTATGGGATATTGTAGAGCCACCCAAAAGGATAAAACCCATCGGATGCAAGTGGATCTATAAGAAGAAGAAAGGAGCAGACAGGAGGGTGGAATCGACTATGACGAAAATTTCTCATCGGTAGCCATGCTAAAGTCTATCCGGATTCTCTTATTCATTGTAGCTCATTTTGATTATGAAATTCGGCAAATGGATATCAAGACAACTTTCCTTAATGGAAGTCTAGATGATTGCATCTATATGATGCAACTATATGGTTTTGCAGTAGTAGGCCAACAACACATATTGTGCAAGCTTAAGAATTCCATTGATGGACTTAAGCAGGCATCTAGGTCTTGGAACATCCGTTTTGATCAAGCCATTAAATATTATGGTTTTAATCAATGCCCTCATGAGTCATGTGTATACAAAAAGTATGATGGAAATGTGGTGGTATTCTTGGTGTTATATGTGGATGACAACTTACTCATCGGAAATAATGTGGGGGTATTATCTTCGGTTAAGGTATGGTTATCTGGACAGTTCGACATAAAGGACTTGGGAGAAGCCAGTCACATCCCTGGGATCAAGCTTATGCGAGATCGCAAGCAAAGGATGTTGGGCTTATCGCAACCTACCTATGTCAATATGATTTTTGCCCATTTTAGCATGTAGGATTCCAAGAAAGGGTTACTCCCTTTCAAATATGGAATCTCTCTATCCAAGGATCAATTTCGTAAAACATCGATCGAGGTAGAGAACATGAAGGCAGTTCCTTATGCATTAGTAGTAGGAAGCCTCATGTATGCTATGCTTTGCACTAGACTTGACATTTGTTTTTCTGTAGGCATGGTTAGCAGATTTCAATCTAACCCAGGGTGGGAACATTGGACTGCGATAAAAGATATAATCAAGTACCTGAAGACTAGGGATTATATGTTGGTTTATCAGGCAGATAGTCTAGTACCCATTGGGTACACAGACTCAGATTTCCAATCAGATAAGGATTTTAGAAAATCAACCTCTGGAAATGTATTTACCCTAGGAGGTGGAGCCATTAGTTTTTGGAGTATCATCCAATCATGTGTTGCTGATTCCAATATGGAGGTCGAATATAAGGCGGCCTCTAAGGCAACCAAGGAGACCGTTTGGCCCAGGAACTTTCTATTGGATCTAGGAGTGATGCCTTCAGTACAATCACCTATTACACTTTCTTGTGATAATAGCGGGGCGGTTTCTAACTCAAAGAAACCTAGGAGCGACAAGAGGGCAAAACACATTGAGCACAAGTATCACTTGATACAAGATATCGTGCAAAGAGGTAATGTAATGGTGATCAAGATTGCATCGTCAAGCAACTTGGCAGACCTGTTTACAAAGATCTTACCAGCTAGGACTTTTGATAGTCATGTTGAGGGAATGGGAGTGAGATGTATAGTGACATGACTTTGAGTCTAAGTGGGACATTGTTAGGAATTTATACTAAAAGACATGCTTTATGTAATCAACTTTAGTATTTATTAATAACTTCAGTTATTCCATTGTAATGAGAATCTTTGTGAGCAATGTTTGCTTGACATTATTTATTTAATGATTATGCATGTGTGTCTTTTATCCTATATAGTAGGTAATCTAGTGTGTAGAGTACGTCTTATACACAAAGGATTAGATCATCAGTTCTTATAGAATATAAGTCTATTATTGTAGTAATCGGAAAAAAAAAATATAATAATAATAATAATAATAATAAAATAATAAAATAATAAAATAAAATAAATTAATTAAATTAATAAGTAAAATGAACCGTATGATAAGGAACAAATATATATATATATATATATATATAAATATTAAAGCATGTATATATATATATATATGTGTGTGTGTGTGTGTGTATATATATAAAAGGTATGAAAGCTTCTTAAAGAAGCTTTACTTTACTTTACTTTATTTAAGGTTTATTATATATATATATATATATATATATATATATTATTAAATTAGCACAAGCTTCTTTAAGAAGCTTTGGAAATCAAATTTTGGATATTTTTTTGGAAGTGCTCTCTCTCTCTCTCTCCTACGACTCTCTCTCTTCGATTCCGGGCTAGTTTTACACCGGATCGACAAACCGAAACCACCACGACGCTCCTGGCGAAGTTCTCTACAAGTCTGCCGGAACGGATCGTCAGGAAAACGAAGTTGGATTTCATCCCAAATCCAAGGTAAGGCTTTATATTCAATATTTGGATTTTTGACAGTTGAAGAAAGTAATATACGCGTAAAAATACTGAACTTTAATACTGGAAATTTTCAGTTCCAGGGTATTGATTGGGAACGTTGGGAATCATCCCTAAGTTGAGGTAAGATTTTTAAGTCGAATTTGACTTAGTGGTAGTTATAGAAAATATTATACGTACGAAAATACTAAACTTTAATTCTGCGAGTTTTCATTTTCAGGGTATTGAGTTGAGAAGCTTGCGGGTACGGGGAAGATTTTCTTAGGGGCTTTTCAGGAATCAGGTAAGGGGATAAACTAAGCTAGTTTTGTTTTGAGAAAATGTATGTATATATATATAGCATCTGGTTTTAGGAAAAATAAATATATTTGTATATATGATTTATATTTGGAAAATACTGTTTAAATGATTATATGTTGAATACGTAGAAAAATTTGTTTAGTGTGGCATGAGTATAAAAATGTTGTGAAATACTGTTTTTTTTGGGAATGGGGACGATATAGATTTCTATGATGGAAAACCGGCGTACGGACCGAGATATTTTTATATGTATATGTGATTTGCCGGCGTATGGGCCGTGCTATGTGGATGAGATTTGCCGGCATATGGGCCGTGCTATGTGATTTGCCAGCGTAAGGGCTGTGCTATGTGATTTGCCGGCGTACGGGCCATGCTATGTGGTTCGCCAGCGTACGGGCTGTGCTATGTGATTTGCCGGCGTACGGGCCGTGCTATGTTAAAATGTGTAATATCGGCGTACGGGCTGATGATTTTCATGATACACGTATATATGTGAAATGATATGATTGATGTGAAAATAAATGATATGAGATATTTATGTATCACGGTTTTAGTATATGTATATGATATCAGAACCTGGTTGGCTTGGTCTAGGCTAGCACTTGCACGGTACCGTTGCTATGTGTCCATGGTCTTCGTGATCATGATATCTGTGTTAACGCCGCTGTACGGAGTGGTGTGAGATTGGATGGTCGATGTGGTTATTTTCAAGAAGTGTGCTGTTATCGCCCCTGGTGTACGGACCAGTCTGGGTAGACCCATCGGACCTACAGACTACTATTTGACTTGGTAGTGGTCGGCCAACCATTGTCAGGTCCCGCCTTCAGGCCACACAACCCAGTCATGTGGGGGTAATACATGACAACAGCCAGCTAACCTACCAGGATTGTTTTATGTTATTATTAGTGTATGAGATGAGATATGTTTATGAAAATGCAGTATATTCTGCTATGTGTTGATATGCATATATTTTTCCATATTTGATAAACAGTATTGAATATGTTATGTATGGTATATGTAGAACACAAAATACTCATGTAGCCACACACTGGTATTAGTTTATTTCCCTTACTGAGAGGTGTCTCACCCCTAAATCTTATACATTTTTCAGGAGCTCCTGATAGGAGAGCGGAAAAAGTCCCGCTGATCTAGATCAGTTGTTTGCCCTCTTTGGAAGGGTAAGTTTTTGGTAGGGACAGTTAGGTTTTGTGGGGGATTGTCCCTAGATTTCATTTTTGAGATGTATATACTGTGAGATAGTAATTGTAGTGACTCTGGTATGTGTTATGCACATTATGATGAGATGTATATGATTTTATACTTTCTGCTGCGTAGGCTTCTGCTGTATGTTTTGTTATATCCCTGGTGCCTACGGGCCCAGGTGGATTGTGACCTGCTGAGCTGGGATGTATGATGTGATGATAATTTATTTATATATAAAAAAAAATATGTGAAAAAAAAGAGCAGGTCGTTACAGTTGGTATCAGAGCCTAGGTTGCTAGGTTCTGTAGACTTTAGAGTGCAGCAGGAACAATACCAGAGTTTAGGAAATGATTTGAGGTTTTGTTCTACAGTCTAGAAGCAGGACTTCCGTGGTAGTTTCTGTGTTTTTCCTGGGGTGACGATTTCAGGAAAACCATAGTAAGCTATTGTCGGGTTGTGTTCCTAGAATGTAGGACTGGGGATTAACAATGAGTTAGAAATGTTGAGATGAGTGGTGAGGATAGGTGGGTAAATTATGAGGATAGGATTACTGAATTGCAACTGCTATTTTCCAGGATGGATCCAGAAGGAAATAGTGCCCATGCGAGTGGCAGTGATGGAGCAAGACCATCAGGTGCAGCTAGGACCGACTCTAATGCGGTATTACGTAGCGTGGCTCAGCAAGTTATGGCTGAGATTGCTAGGAGCTCGAGGGAGCAGAGTGGTCCATCTACAGGCCATGGGTGCACTATAGAGAAATTTACAAAGATGAATCCTCCGGCATTCACAGGTGGAGTTGATCCAGTAGCCGCTGAGAACTGGATGCAGGAGATTGAGAAAATCTTGGCTGTGCTGCAATGTACTGAGGAGCAAAGGGTCCTCTTTGCCACCTATAAATTGATAGGAGAGGCTGAGAGGTGGTGGACTGCGGTGAGACTATTAGAGCAGCAGAGGGTGACTCCAATAGCTATGACTTGGGACCGGTTTAAAGATCTGTTCTTTGACAGATATTTTCCAGCTACTGTGGGGGAGGCTAAGGTAGAAGAGTTCCTGAGTCTGAAGCAGGGACAGCTATCTGTCCAGCAGTATGCAGTACGTTTTATCGAGCTCTCTCAATTCGCCCCATACATTGTTCCTGATGAGGTGAAGAAGGCGAGGCAGTTTGAGAGAGGCCTGAGGCGGAGTATATTCAGGCAGGTGGTGGTGCTGCGGATCCAGGACTTCGCTGAGTTGGTCGACAGGGCGGCCTTGGCAGAGATTGGTGAGCCTCTTGATGCGGATGAGCAGGGACAGAGGAAGAGATCTGCATCTATGAGCTACCAGCAGGGTCATAGGCCGGGTCAGTGGAGGAGAGGTAATCATGGTAGAGGGCGGAGACAGGAGACGGGAGGACACCAGGTGCAGACAGGGCAGGGTCCTCCAGTTTGTCAGACTTGTGGTAGGAGACACTGGGGAGAGTGTCGAGCTGGTGGTGTAGTGTGCTACCGCTGCGGTAGATCGGGACATATAGTGCGAGATTGTCCTACCCCGCCAGATGCAGCTCCGGTGTGCTATCACTGCGGTAGATCGGGGCACATGGTACGAGACTGTCCTACTCCACCAGATGCAGTTCCAGCTCCTAGACCATACCGTGGAGGTTATCAGGCACCACGGGGGGGCCAGCAGAGGAATACGGCTCCAGCCAGGGTGTTTACTCTGACGCCGGGTGAGGCTGAGGCGTCAGGTGACATGGTGACAGGTATGGTCATTATGCTTTCTTTTAAAGTTATTGCATTATTTGATTCAGGAGCTACACACTCGTTTGTGTCCTTGGGGTGTATTAAATTATTTGAGGCTGAAACACAATCATTAGATGTTGAATTGTTGGTATCTACACCGACTGGGTCGGTAGTGAGGTGTGGTAGGGTACTCCGCAACTGCCCAGTAGAGATTCAGGGGAAAACATTGTCTGTTGATTTGATAGTGTTAGACATGCATGGGTTTGACGTTATATTTGGCATGGATTGGCTAGCGGCTAATTTTTTCAGCATAGATTGTTGTGCACGAGAGGTGATATTTAGACCTCCGGGGGAAGCAGAATTCAAGTTTGTAGGGTCGCATGTACAATCCCCGCCTCAGCTAGTTTCAGCTATTCAGGCCAGGAGACTACTGCTGAGTGGTTGTCAGGGGTTTGTGGCGGTTGTGAAAGAGGTGTCAGAGAATGAGTCGAAACTTGCTAGCACACTTGTAGTGAAAGAGTTTGTGGATGTTTTTCCAGATGAGTTACCAGGCTTGCCACCCAACCGTGAGGTGGATTTCTCTATTAATCTACCTCCTGGTACAGCGCCGATTTCTAAAGTACCTTATCGAATGACACCAGTGGAGTTAGCAGAATTGAAAAATCAGTTGCAAGATCTGCTAGATAAGGGCTTCATACGGCCCAGTGTATCTCCGTGGGGAGCTCCAGTTTTATTTGTGAAAAAGAAAGATGGGACTATGAGGATGTGTATAGACTATAGGGAGATAAATAAAGTGACAATCAAGAATAGGTATCCTCTACCCCATATCGATGATTTGTTTGACCAACTCCAGGGTACACGGGTGTATTCGAAGATTGACCTCAGATCTGGCTACCATCAGGTGAAGGTGAAAGCAGAAGACGTCTCAAAGACGGCCTTCAGGACTAGGTATGGGCGTTACGAGTTTCTAGTGATGCCGTTTGGTTTGACGAATGCTCCTGCGGTATTTATGGACTTGATGAATAGAGTCTTCCACCAATACCTAGACCAGTTTGTTGTTGTTTTTATTGATGATGTACTAGTCTATTCTAGGAACTATGAGGAGCATGAGACGCACTTGAGGCAGGTTTTGCAGACACTTCGGGAAAAGAAGTTATACGCCAAGTTCAGTAAATGTGAATTTTGGCTGGAGAAGGTCGTGTTCTTGGGGCATGTTGTATCTGGAGGCGGTATTTCTGTGGATCCTAGCAAGATTGAGGCTGTAGTGAATTGGGCTAGACCGAGAAATGTCCAGGAGATCAGGAGTTTCTGGGGGCTAGCAGGCTATTACCGTCGTTTTGTTGAGGGATTCTCAGCTTTGTCAGGACCCTTGACATGACTGACGAGGAAGAATGTTAGATTTGAGTGGGACGATAGTTGTGAGCAGAGTTTTCAGGAGCTGAAGCAGAGACTAGTCACAGCACCAGTGTTGATCATCCCATGTGGGGGTGAGGGGTATACCATTTACAGTGATGCATCCTTGAAGGGACTTGGATGTGTATTAATGCAGCATGGCAGGGTAGTGGCGTATGCATCCAGGAAATTGAAAGAATATGAGAAAAACTACCCTACCCATGATCTTGAGTTGGCTGCAGTGGTACACGCACTGAAGATTTGGAGGCATTACCTGTACGGTGAGCAGTGTGAGATCTTCTCTGACCATAAAAGTTTGAAGTATTTCTTTACGCAGAAAGAACTGAATATGAGGCAGAGAAGGTGGTTGGAGCTGATTAAGGATTTTGATTGTACCATCAGTTATCACCCAGGGAAAGCAAACGTGGTAGCTGATGCGTTGAGCAGGAAATCCAGGGAGCCAGTGTTGGCGGCTATGGGGATCCAGCATCCGATCATAATGGATCTGGAGAGACTCGGCATAGAGTTGGTGGAGAGTGATCTCCCAGTATGTATTGCCAGCCTAGTGGTACAGCCTACCCTGCAGGAGAGAATTAAAGCTGCCCAGAAGGAAGATCCAGAGCTAGTGAAGGTGATAGACAGAGTACAGAGTGGGCAGGGGGAGGAGTTCAGTATCGCAGATGATGGAGTTTTGCAGTTCCGTTCTAGATTATGTGTTCCTGCCGATACTGAGATCAGGAAGACTATTCTAGAGGAGGCTCACAGATCTTTGTATACAGTTCATCCCGGTAGTACGAAGATGTACAGAGATCTGCGAGAGTCATACTGGTGGAGTGGTATGAAGAGAGAGATTGCTGAGTATGTAGCACAGTGTTTGATGTGCCAGCAGGTAAAGGCTGAGCACCAGAGACCGGTAGGGCAGTTGCAGCCGTTATTCATCCCGGAGTGGAAGTGGGATCACATATCGATGGACTTCGTGTCAGGACTGCCGACGACGTTACATGGTCATAATGCCATCTGGGTGATTGTTGATCGATTGACGAAGACCGCCCACTTTATTCCCATCAAGATCAGCTACTCCCTTAGCCGTTTAACGGAGATTTACATTCAGGAGATAGTACGTTCTCATGGGGTGCCTGTATCTATTGTATTGGATCGAGACCCACGATTCACATCACGATTTTGGAGGAGTTTGCAGGAGGCTCTAGGGTCTCAGTTATCGTTTAGTACGGCATTCCATCCTCAGTCAGACGGGCAGACTGAGAGGACGATACAGATATTAGAGGACCTGCTCAGAGCGTGTGTACTAGACTTTGGGGGTAGTTGGACTCAGTTCATGCCATTAGTAGAATTTGCGTATAATAATAGTTATCAGTCTAGCATTGGCATGGCACCATTTGAGGCTCTGTACGGTAGGAGATGTCGTTCTCCTTTGTTTTGGGATGAAGTGGGTGAGCGGCGAGTAGTGGGGCCAGAGCTGGTTCAGCAAGCATGTGATAAAGTTCGTCTTATCAGGGACAGGATCAGTGCAGCTCAGAGCCGACAGAAGAGTTATGCCGACCATCGCCGCATGAATTTAGAGTTTGATGTAGGTGATCACGTATTTTTGAAGATAGCTCCGATGAAAGGGGTTATGCGATTTGGGAGGAAGGGCAAACTTAGTCCTAGGTTTATCGGTCCATTTGAGATTCTAGATAAAGTGGGACCGGTAGCCTACAGGCTAGCTTTGCCACCTGTATTGTTCAGGATTCACAACGTATTTCATGTTGCTATGTTGAGGAAATACGTCCCAGACCCTTCTCATGTCATCAATTATGATGAGTTGGAGCTTAGTGATTCACTGGGATATGAGGAGGTACCAGTACAGATTCTGGATAGGAAAGTGCAAGAGCTACGTAACAGGACGATTCCTCAAGTAAAAGTCTTGTGGGGGAATCATGCAGTAGAAGAGGCTTCTTGGGAGTCTGAGCAGCAGATGAAGCAGAGGTATCCGCATTTATTTCAAGAAGTCTGAGTGAATAAATGTAAATAGTTAAGTAGTTTTCTGTTGTAGGTATATGTAATAGTTGAATAGTGTAGTACTTTAGTTTTGGGAGAATGGTTTTTCTTTTGTATATGTAATCTTCCAAGACTCGAGATGTAACCACGGTATTCCTCCGCCATAAGTGAGGGTAGGTAATAAAATGAGTAGATCCTTTTTCCTGATTAAAGGATGGCGAGTATGGAAACAGTAAATTTCGAGGACGAAATTCTTTTAAGGGGGGAGGAATGTAGTAACCGGAAAAAAAAAATATAATAATAATAAAATAATAAAATAATAAAATAAAATAAATTAATTAAATTAATAAGTAAAATGAACAGTATGATAAGGAACAAATATATATATATATATATATATATAAATATTAAAGCATGTATATATATATATATGTGTGTGTGTGTGTGTGTGTGTGTGTGTATATATATATATAAAAGGTATGAAAGCTTCTTAAAGAAGCTTTACTTTACTTTACTTTATTTAAGGTTTATTATATATATATATATATATATATATTATTAAATTAGCACAAGCTTCTTTAAGAAGCTTTGGAAATCAAATTTTGGATATTTTTTTGGAAGTGCTCTCTCTCTCTCTCTCTCTCTCTCTCTCTCTCTCTCTCTCTCTCTCTCTCTCTCTCTCTCTCTCTCTCTCTCTCTCCTACGACTCTCTCTTCGATTCCGGGCTAGTTTTACACCGGATCGACAAACCGAAACCACCACGATGCTCCTGGCGAAGTTCTCTACAAGTCTGCCGGAACGGATCGTCAGGAAAACGAAGTTGGATTTCATCCCAAATCCAAGGTAAGGCTTTATATTCAATATTTGGATTTTTGACAGTTGAAGAAAGTAATATACGCGTAAAAATACTGAACTTTAATACTGGAAATTTTCAGTTCCAGGGTATTGATTGGGAACGTTGGGAATCATCCCTAAGTTGAGGTAAGATTTTTAAGTCGAATTTGACTTAGTGGTAGTTATAGAAAATATTGTACGTACGAAAATACTAAACTTTAATTCTGCGAGTTTTCATTTTCAGGGTATTGAGTTGAGAACCTTGCGGGTACGAGGAAGATTTTCTTAGGGGCTTTTCAGGAATCAGGTAAGGGGATAAACTAAGCTAGTTTTGTTTTGAGAAAATGTATGTATATATATATAGCATCTGGTTTTAGGAAAAATAAATATATTTGTATATATGATTTATATTTGGAAAATACTGTTTAAATGATTATATGTTGAATACGTAGAAAAATTTGTTTAGTGTGGCATGAGTATAAAAATGTTGTGAAATACTGTTTTTTTTGGGAATGGGGACGATATGAATTTCTATGATGGAAAATCGGCGTACGGGCCGAGATATTTTTATATGTATATGTGATTTGCCGGCGTGTGGGCCGTGCTATGTAGATGAGATTTGCCGGCGTATGGGCCGTGCTATGTGATTTGCCAGCGTACGGACTGTGCTATGTGATTTGCCGGCGTACGGGCCGTGCTATGTGGTTCGCCAGCGTACGGGCTGTGCTATGTGATTTGCCGGCGTACGGGCCGTGCTATGTTAAAATGTGTAATACCGGCGTACGGGCTGATGATTTTCATGATACACGTATATATGTGAAATGATATGATTGATGTGAAAATAAATGATATGAGATATTTATGTATCACGGTTTTAGTATATGTATATGATATCAGAACCTGGTTGGTTTGGTCTAGGCTAGCACTTGCACGGTACCGTTGCTATGTGTCCATGGTCTTCGTGATCATGATATCTGTGTTAACGCCGCTGTACGGAGTGGTGTGAGATTGGATGGTCGATGTGGTTATTTTCAAGAAGTGTGCTGTTATCGCCCCTGGTGTACGGACCAGTCTGGGTAGACCCATCGGACCTACAGATTACTGTTTGACTTGGTAGTGGTCGGCCAACCATTGTCAGGTCCCGCCTTCGGGCCACACAACCCAGTCATGTGGGGGTAATACATGACAACAGCCAGCTAACCTACCAGGATTGTTTTATGTTATTATTAGTGTATGAAATGAGATATGTTTATGAAAATGCAGTATATTCTGCTATGTGTTGATATGCATATATTTTTCCATATTTGATAAACAGTATTGAATATGTTATGTATGGTATATGTAGAACACAAAATACTCATGTAGCCACACACTGGTATTAGTTTATTTCCCTTACTGAGAGGTGTCTCACCCCTAAATCTTATACATTTTTCAGGAGCTCCTAATAGGAGAGCGGGAAAAGCCCCGCTGATCTAGATCAGTTGTTTGCCCTCTTTGGAAGGGTAAGTTTTTGGTAGGGACAGTTAGGTTTTGTGGGGGATTGTCCCTAGATTTCATTTTTGAGATGTATATACTGTGAGATAGTAATTGTAGTGACTCTGGTATGTGTTATGCACATTATGATGAGATGTATATGATTTTATACTTTCTGCTGCGTAGGCTTCTGCTGTATGTTTTGTTATATCCCTGGTGCCCACGGGCCCAGGTGGATTGTGACCTGCTGAGCTGGGATGTATGATGTGATGATAATTTATTTATATATAAAAAAAAATATGTGAAAAAAGAGAGCAGGTCGTTACAATTATTCACAATCTTAAATGAAATTAGACACTCCATTGGTAGGACCGTGGGCTCATAACCCACAGGTCCTAGGTTATAGCAAATCTTAACTAGTAGCTATAAAAATATCTTAATGGCTTATTTAGGTTTAGCTCCCTTTGGAGAGGGACAATTTTCAACTAGGTCACCAATCTTTTGTGGTTTGAACTACACATTTTGGAAAAAGAGAATGCCAATCTATCTCCAAACGATGAATTGGAAAGTATGGGAAGTTGTTATAGATGGAGATCAAATTCCCACTAAGATGGTAGATGGAAAACAAATCCCAAAAGAGAAGAAAGATATGACTGATCAAGATTATAAAATGCTCCAAACAAATTCAAGTGCTATAAATGCTTTATATTGTGCCTTGGTTGCTAATGAATTTAATAAAGTAATGGTCTGCAAATCAGCTAAGGAGTTATGGTATAAACTAGAAGTAACATATGAAGGAATAACAGATGTTAGGGATAATAGGGTTGATATGCTTACAAGTGAATATGAAGAATTTAGAATAATTCTGGATGAATCCATATCCAGCATGTATACTAGGTTCTCTTATATAATAAATTCCCTAAATTCCTTAGGAAAAACTTACACTACTTATGAGATGATAAGAAAATTCTAAGAGGCATTCCCTCCATGTGGGAATCAAAGGCTATTGCTATCATGGAAAGTAGAAATCTGAAAAACACATCTTTATATGAGCTTATAGGTTCTCTCCTCACATACGAAATGACAATGAATGAAAAGAGTGGGAAAACCAAAGCCCAAGAAACAATAGCCTTCAAAGCCTCAAAAGAAAACTCTAGTAGTGAAGAGATGGATGAAGAAGAAGCAGCCTTTATATCTAAAAAGCTAGAAAAAATCCTTAAAAGGAGAAAAAAATTCAAAAGAAGAAACCAAGACTCCAAATCAGATGAAAAAGATATTGGTACCAAGAAATCTAAAGATAAAACCCCTACTTGCTATAATTGCAATAAAATTGGACATATAAAACCAGAATGCCCACTATTAAAGAAAGAGTCTAAAAAGAAAAATAAGAAGGCCATGAAAGCCACTACTTGGGATTGTACAAGTAGTTTGGAGAATGAAATAAGTGACCAAGAGGTTGCCTACACATGCTTTATGGCATGGGATAATGAAGAAAGCTCCTTAACTAAATCTTCAAATAATTCTTGTAGTGATAAATCAAGTGATGAGGGTATGTTATCTAATGATGAACTTCAAAATTTATTCAAAGTACATAAGATGCTGATCAAAGCAAATAAACAAAATACTTCATTGAAGAATAAAAATGAAAGTATAATAAAGGAATTAGAATCCCTTAGAAATGTTGAAATAGAAAATAAATGAGAAAAGGATTCAAGGATCAAGAAAATAGAACATAAGTATGAATCAAAAATGAAAGAAATGGAATCCAAAAATCTTGCATGAATAAAAAATGAAAGAAATGGAATCCAAAAATCTTGCTGAAAAAGAAAACAACTTAAAAATCAAGAAACTAGAAAGTAAGAATGAACAAATGATAGAAGACCTTCAATCCCTATCATCAACGGTATATGAGAAAGATATGTATATTTCTGGATTAGATGATAGAATAAGAAAATTATCTCTAGAGCTAGAGAAATCATTAAAGAAGGTTGATAACAAGAAAGACATAGAGTTAAATGATCTCAAGAATCAAATCAAAGATAAGGATAAAATTATTTACAACTTTACTAAAGGAAAGGAAAACCTTGATAAGATGATTGACTCACAAAGAATGTCATAAAAAAAAGAAGGCATTGCTTTCAATGGAGTTGAAAATAAAAAGAAAAAGGGTCTGTACATGGGATATTTCTTAAAAGGATCCAAAGACTATGCAAACACGTCTTCTAATGCCTACACTAACACCATATGCTATCAATGTAAAAAAAAGTGGCATATAAAATTTGAATGTCCATTTAAGAGGAAAGGTGTTAAAACAAAACAAGTATGGAAGATAAAAGAAACATCTCTTGACAAATCAACTGGACTCAAGAAGGTATGGGTACCAAAAGTGAAATAATAACTTCATATAAACATAAAGAAAATAGCATTGTTGTTTCAAAATCATAGGATGATTCTTTACAAGGCGTAAATTAAGAAAGTATTAAGAAATATCAAATTGAGCTTATTACTTAAGTACCTTGATTAAGAAGAAGACATTTGAGAATGAAAGCCTATATGTTATATGCTTACATGCCTATATGATAAGCTCCCTACTTATGTGATGTGCTGATATGCTATATGCTACATGAGTATGACTTGACTTATATTGATAATTTATGGCTTATTATATTGTAAACTTGAGCATGATTATGAAGTTAAATCTTGATATAAGAAGAATAGAGTTTGAGCATGAGATTATTGAGCATGAGCATGAATCTTGATATAAAATTAATTTTTGACTATGCATGCTAATAATGAATCAAGTGGATAAATTTGTCTTGTGCTGCTCTTTATATTGGTATCCATGAGCTATGAATGATATTTTTGATATCCATGAACTATGCATGATATGAGATTAGCTTTGGTATCTATAAAGTTTTTTTTGGTATCACATTTTAAAAATTTTAATTGGTATCACAATGTAAAAGGCTCAATTGGTATCACAAATTGATATTTAAGAATGACAAGCATTAATGATGTTAACATGATATCGGTATTCAATGATTGTGTTCATGAGAAAATACAGGATATGAATCAATATATGAAGCATGGATAATAAACTTAAAAGCATAACTGGTATCAAATCTAAATGTATTAAATTCAGGGGGAGTATTATGACTTATTGTGTGTATTATGGTTCTTCCCTAATTATTAAATTGGAATCATGGAATAAATAATCGGTATCATGAATTATTATGCATGCTGAAGTTTAAAGTACTATACTTTTTATGATTGCTCATAGCCTTAGTATTTAAAGTCGTACTCTTTTTGATCGATGTCAAAAGGGGGAGAAGTTTTAGGCAGCAAAAATGGAGCATGATATTAAAAATTTATGAGCATGATATATATATATCAAAAGGAGGATAAGTACTTGATGTTGATTGATATTGATATCAAATAATGTGATTTTGATATTGAGCATGATACGTGAAAATATTTTTTAAATGATGCTTATTGAAAGGTGGAGCCTTTTTAAGGCTTACTCAAATTTTTACTCCTTGTTTGTCATCATCAAAAAAGGGGAGATTGTTGGCTTTACAAGGCTTAAAATCTTGTTATCTTATTTTGATGCTAACAAACAAGTGGAATTTAATGTATTTATGTGAGTAATGTTATTTCAGGGCTCATATATGATGAAAGTAAGGTCAAAGTGCTCACAAGGATCAAATGAAGCTTAAAAGAGTCAAAGCATGAATTTAAAGATGATATAGCATGGATTTAAAGATGATATATTAAAACTTGAAGAATATGAGTAATGAATGATTTGTTGAAAGCCAAGGAATGTTAAAGTCAAAAGAGCCAAAGAAAAGCAAAGTGAGAAAGCTCAAAGAATATTAAAGCTTGAAGACCAAGAAAGAGTCAAAGCAAGCATGAAGACTTGAGTGTTAAGAATGTCAAGTCTTAGAAGTCTTTATGTAAGTACTTTAATGTTTAAATATCGTTTGAAATATTATGAAGATCTTAAGTTAACTTCTTGGACCTAAATACCTTTTAAAATACTTGGAAAATATTTTCATAAGGTCAAAATATATTTCAAAAAGGTTAAAACTATTTTTGGAATAAAAAGCACAAAAAGGAGATTTTTCCAAATGCTGTCAGTTTTTATACATCCGCATTGAGGTGCATTTTTCTCTATCTAAAACTCCTTATTTTAAAAAGTGTTCAACATGAAAGTTGTACAATTTTCTCTTAACTTTTTTTTTTTTTTTCACACTAAGAGTTATGAGCAAAATACTAAAGCGGGGTCACAGTTGTCAACCAACTAAACATTGTTCATGGGAGGAACTTCAGTTGACTGAACAACAGATAGAGCCACTTCATACGACCGAAGTGTAACTTCAGATGTTTGAAGAATAACTTCAGATGACTGAAGATTAAGTTCAGTCATCTGATGATTTTTTGCTGATTTTTTTTTTTTTTTTGAGGCAGAACCACCTTAGATGATTGAATCCGAGACTTCAGTCATTTGAACACTATTAACGGGTCGAAATTTCAAAAAAAATATATTTTAAATATTATTTTCTTGGGCTCCAAACTTTCTAAAAACTTGGGAAACACTCCAAGGAAACTTTAGCAATATGGAAACAAGTCTAATTGCCTATAAATACATGGTTTTCCAACTCAAAACTCAACAATGAATTGAAAAATCTGTTTTAGAAGCTGAAAGCACTCTTATTCTTCCAAAGCTCTCTTGTTCACTCATTGCAAATCTCTTTTACTGAGATATTCTGAAGTGCTAATCCTTCCTTCTCTGAATTCCTACTGCTAATCCTCATCTAAGAAGGATATTAGTGAATTCTACACTTAAGCTTCATTCTACTTCATATTGATATTTTACATTGAAGTATATAGTGCTGAACTTGTACTAACTTGCTCTTTGTGAGAGTATACTTGTACGCATATTATATCTTGTTTCTTGTAGTTCTTGGACATTCCAAGGATTGTTTGGATCGTTGGCTAAGCAAGGGGATATTGCTTAGAGAGGCGGACTTTAGCCTAAAGGAGTGACCGAACGAGGGGACATCGTTTGGAGAGGCAAGCTCTAGCCTAGTGAAGGAGTGTTTGAGCATGGGGTATCACTTGTAAAGGTATTGTTCCACCCGTCAACGGAATAGGTTTAGTGAATCCTTCGGTGGTTTGCCTAAGGTGAGGAAGTAGGCTGGGTATAAACCGAACCTCGTAAAAACCTTCATCTTATTCTCTCTTTCTCTATTCTTTATTTTCAGTACATATTTAAATTGCGTGGGTGGTTTAAATTTAATATAATATAAACTACGTATGTTTGGAAATCAAGTAAACCTTAAAGGTTGATTTTGATTTGTGTTGCGGAAACCGAAAGGGAGTACGTTGGTTGAACCATTTTTTGCAGAAACCATACGGGAGTACGTTACTTGGCTAAACATCCCAAAGATAGACTAACTTAAGAGTTTATTTGAATTCTGAAGTTTGGAAAGATCAATTGGATCTTATATTGAACATCACATTAAAGAAGCATTTTCATATATACAGGGTTTTTTTCAAACTCATATTAACAACAGGGCTACACACAAGTTGAGAATTCTTATGATTGTTTGGTTTGATCATCATGGAAAATTGATTGGTTTGGTTGAAAAGTTGATTACTTGTTTGGTTAAGCAATAAGTGTTGTGGTTGAAGATTGAATGTTTACTTAGTTCTTGTTTGATTGAAAAAATTGATAAACAAGTAAAAGAATTGGTTAAATATTAAAAGAAGTTAAGGAATTTAAAAAGAACTAAAAAGAAATTTTTAAAAGCCAATTCACCCCCCCTCTTGGGAAGTTATTCCTAATTTCAACTGTGAAGCAAAAGTTGAGCATGAACATAATATATATTCAAAAGAAGTATTTAAGTATTTAATATTGATTGAAAAAGCTTTTAAAACCAAAAGAAAGTGATGAGCATGATTGATGAAATTAATATTCATCTTATTAAGATGAAGCTTATTGAAAGGGGGAGCCTTTTTAAGGCTTACTCAAATTTTTGCTCCTTATTTGTCATCATCAAAAAGGGGGAGATTGTTGGCCTTACAAGGCTTAAAATCTTGTTATCTTGTTTTGATGCTAACAAACAAGTGGGATTTAACATATTTGTATGAGTAATGTTATTTCAGGGCTCACATATGAGAAAGTAAGGTCAAAGTGCTCACAAGGATCAAATGAAGCTTAATTGAGTCAAAGCATGAATTTAAAGATGATATATTAAACCTTGAAGAATATGAGGTCATGCATGATTTGTTGAAATCCAAGGAATGTTTAAAGTCAAAAGAGCCAAAGAAAAGTAAAGTGAGAGAGCTCAAAGAATATTAAAGCTTGAATACTAAGAAAGAGCCAAAGCAAGCATGAAGACTTAAGCGTTTAGAATGTTAATGTCTTAGAAGTCTCATGTAAGTGCTTTAATATTTAAAATATCATTTGAAATATTATGAAGCTTGTAGGTTAACTTCTTGGACCTAGACAACTTTTAAAATACTTGGAAAATATTTTTATTAGGTCAAAAATTATTTTAAAAAGGTTAGAATCATTTTTGGAATGAAAAAGACCAAAAAGAGTTTTTCCAAATGCTCTCAGTTTTTATATATCCGCATTGTAGGATTTTCTCTTAACTTTCTTGTGACACCAATAACACTTAATTTGGAGTTATAAATAAAAAGTTATGGCTAAAATACTAAAGCAGGGTCACAGCTGTTAGCCAACTGAACACTGTTCACGGGAGGAACTTCAGCTAACTGAACAGCACATAGAACCACTTCAGACAACTGAAGTGTAACTTCAGGTGTCTAAAGAATAACTTTAGATGACTGAAGATTAAGTTCAGTCATTTGATGATTTTTTGCTGAATTTTTTAAAAAGGCATAATCACCTCAGATGACTGAACTCGAAAGTTCAGTCATTTGAACACTGTTAACGGTCATATTTTTTAAAAGATTTTAAATTCAAACTTACATTTTTTGGGCTTCAAAATTTATAAATACTTGGGAAATACTTTAAGGAAACTTTAGCCACAAGGAAACTTGTTTGAAAGCCTATAAATACATGGTTTTGCAAATCAAAAACATACCAAGACTTGAAAAATCTGTTTGAGAAGTTGAAAGCTCTCTTGTTCTTCCAAAGTTCTTTTGTTCACTCATTGCAAATCTCTTTTGCTAAGATATTCTGAAGTGCTAATCCTTCCTTCTCCGAATTCCTACTGCTAATCCTCATCTAAGAAGGATATTGGTGAATTTTACACTTGAGCTTCATTCTATTTCATATTGATATTTTACATTGAAGTATATAGTGCTAAACTTGTACTAACTTGCTCTTTTTAGAGAGTGTTTCTTGTACATAGCTATTCTTTTTATTTTTCTTGTAGATTGACAATTCGAAGGATTATTTGGATCTTTGGCTAAGCAAGGGGATATTGCTTAGAGAGGTGAGTTCTAGCCTAGTTAAGGAGTGACCGAACGAGGGGTTATCGTTTGGAGAGGCGGGCTCTAGCCTAGTGAAGGAGTGTTTGAGTGTGGGGTATCTCTTGTAAAGGTTTTATTCCACCCGTCAAAGGAATAGGTTTAGTGAATCCTTTGGTGGTTTGCCAAAGGCGAGGACGTAGGTTGTGTTGAAGCCGAACCTCGTAAAAATCTCCATCTCACTCTCTCTTTCCCTGTTCTTTATTTTCAGTACATATTTCAATTGCGTGGATGGTTTAAATTTGAAAATCATATAAACTGCATAGATTTAGAAATCAAGTAAACTTTAAGTTTGATTTTTTATTTGGGTTACGAAAATCGAAAGGGAGTACGTTGGTTATACCATATCTTGTGGAAACCATATGGGAGTACGTTACTTGGTTAACAGTCCAAGGATAAATTAACTAAGAGTTTAGTTGAATTCTGAATATTGAGAAGAGTTTAGTTGATTGGATGTTATATTGCACATCATATTGAAGAAGCAAAACCATCAATACAGGGTTTTATATCAGCAAGTACAGATTTCATATATACAGGGCTTATATAAACAAACAAACTATTTTAAGTACTTACATTGCCAAAGTGGTGTACGTATTAATTTTGGTGTAGTTGTTTACTTTTAATTTATGATTGATTGGCTTGGCTACTTGGATGATTGATTACTTGTTTGGTTAAGCAATAGTGTTGTGTTGTTGATTGTTTAAAAGAAACCAAGTTCTTGTTTGATTGAAAAAATAGATAAACAAGTTAAAGAATTGGTTAAATATTAAAAGAAGTTAAGGAGTTTTTAAAAGAACTAAAACGAAAGTTTTAAAAGCCAATTCACCCACCCTCTTGGGAAGTTATTGCTAATTTCAGTAGCACAAGGTTTTAATAGGTCTGTCTTAACTCTTGGGAATGATACAGTTCCAACTCCTTGTACTAGTACACTTTGTGTATATGGAACAGGACCATCTTGGGGTAATTGTTTTTATGCTGACTATATAAAAAAATTAATACCTCATGGGTATTATGAGCGCTTATGCTCTTAATCCTAATGTGATTATTGGACACGTGCATATAGTGTTTATTACTTTGATTCATAAAAGAAAGAGATTCTATATGGGTCAAAATACTCAGTGAGTTGGGCGATGACATTATGTGTATGGTGAACATTAATTATTGATGGAATCCACGCCCCGGTATCGAGATTGATGATACCCCCTTGAGAAAGCTTATAAGTTTTGATTGTGCCAAAACCTGCAGGTGGATTTTGAATCTGACACATCAAATAAGTTAAGTGGAAAGTCTCAGGGAATTAATATGTCAATTTGTAAGAACCCTACCCGAGAAATGTGGATTAAATAAATAAGAAAAGGGGAAGGAATTTAAAAAGGTGAAAACAGCATTGCTCATCGACGAGGCTCCTCCTCTCATCGATGAAGTCTCTTCTTTGGCTCATCGGTGAGATTCAAAGGATCTTCGATGAGAGGATACTGATATATTTCTGGAATTTTGGAATCTCATGCTCGTCGATGAGGTCAACCCCGTCGTCGACGAATGCCCTTCTTCTGCTTGTCGACGAGCGCTCCACTTCGTTGACAAGTATGGCCGGGTCAACTAAATTATAAATATCTTATTCATTGCTTCATGGTTAAGAAACTCAAAATCCTCTCTCTCTTTCTCTCTCTATAGAACTCGAATGAGACTTTTTTCTCCTGGATCTGGGCTGTTTGTTACCCGAATCAACGATCCGATGTTACTACGTGGATCAGGGGGAAAACCTCTATGATTGTAGCAGATTGGATCATCATTTTGAGGATTTCTAGGTTTTATCTCGAAATCGAGGTACGGGTCTAAGTTTGTTTTTGGTTCGAGAGATCTGTAGTAAATAGGATTGTGTTGAAGTGTTATTCTTTGGTTTTTAGGTTTTAGGAACTCAGTTCGCTGTTTTGGAGCCGTATAGTTCATGTTTCAATGTTCGAGGAAAGGTAAGGGGATTTGTTTACATCAGTTATTTTAGAAAACTAAACCTCTAGAACTGTATCTTATGTTTATATATATATATATATATATATATATATATATATATATGATATGACTGCTTATTTGCAAAATTTTATCAAGTAAAAATATCAGTTTTACAATTTTACGATTTTGGTAAAAACTAGGGTTTTGGCATATGGCCTCCAAACTTCTCAAAACCACTTTATTTACATTAAACTTAAGGTAGGAGATGCCTGAAATCCTTGTTTGTAGTCCAAATGATATTTTCAAACTATATTATGCATAGTATGTTTTTACCCAAATGTGTGTGGCATATGATATGAAATGGGATATGCTAAACTGATAAATATGTATATGGAATATGGGAACCATAGTTCCAAATTGTTATAAAAAAATGCTGAAAATAATGTGCCGGTTAGATACCGAGCTTTACATGTAAAAAGGGTTAAATCAAAAGTGTGTGTACTGGTTTATACAACAGTATGAATGATTGAGTTTGTGAAAATACTGCAACCACACACATGTGTTTTCAGTGTGTGTATCGAGATAGTCGACTAGCATGGAGGGCCACTGGTGAATTAATGGACCAAGTGGAGGAGGATCAGTTGGACTATAATATGTATAATGCCTGAGAGTGCCTGCATAAGGCATGGCTCGATCAGTGCTTTATCGTCGCACAACCCTTGCCATGGGGTAATTACTGACATATTGATGAATGTTCCTAAGCTGGACGGTGTTCTAAATACGCATATACATGATTTAAAAACTAAAATGGGCAAAATCACAGGTTTGAGTACTGGGCAGAAGGATTGTATAGTGTATGGGCCTGTACTCTACCCTAACCTTGAGAACTCTTACTTGTTATGATGCTAAACTATCTATTGCTAGAATTATATCTATATATCTCCTATATTATGGGATTGAGAATGCTTTAAGTATGTACTTGCTTTCTACTGGCTTAAACACATGTTGTCACACACTGATGTAATATCTTCCACCTTACTGAGAAGTGTCTCACCCCAACATGCAACCTTTGTTTCACACCCTGTAGGACGTCGGTCTTAGTTGCTAGAGGGGCTTGGAGCATCTTATTTTGTGTAGTTTACGTAAGTGTTTTGTATATGTAATAAACTTAGTTCAAAATGTCTTTTTGGGGATTGTAAGAACAAATTATGTTTTAAATATGTATGAATGTAAGTAAGGAATCAGTTAGAACTCTGGTATGTCTATTAGATTCCGTATGAATGTTTATGTCTTCCACTGTGCATGAGAATGCAGATTAGTATGAAACACCTGTGTGCCCCTTTCAGGTCGGGTTGTATATGTATGATTATCAGAGATAGGTGTATTACACAGGTGTAGTAGCACTCCAGGGCCGTATAAAGGGCTGGGGCGTTACACAATTAATTAAATTATCAGTAATTTAATTTAATAGATGGGTATCTGTAATCTTTACATGGGGAGATAAATAAGCATTTAACAATAAGAGCTCAAATTTTAATTTTGAATATGACAGGGAGTGCGATTATAATTCTTTAGTGGTATGAATTATAATTAACGTGATTAAGGATGAATTCGGGTCGGATTAGGAATTCTTAATTACGTGGGAAGCCCTAACATTATTTTCCTAGAGGTCCCTATTATAGCCTATATACACGCACTCCATTCAGCAACTATAGGAGACGAAAAAAACTCTCACAAGGTACACATTTTCGTATGAGAAGAAAACCCTAGCAGTCGCTTAGAAGCCCACTCTCTCAAGAGTAAGGCATGTTCAAGGAATATAGTAGAAGATTCCTGGTTGTATTCAAGAGCTCATTTTGGTACTTGCAGATTCAGGATCAAACAAGACAGATCTCACAGGTATAATCCTAATCATGTAATATGGTATTGCATGATTTGAGTATTTTTTTTGTTATCCATATGCACTACAACCAGATTTTAGGGCTATTCCGCAAGTCCCTTCACTGTGAAGCTAAGTTTTCAAAACTAATGGTGCAGACATTTTCAAAACGATTTGCGACAAAAGGCACTTTATGTTCATTCTTATTTTCAACAATGCAATTATCCTTTCTGAAAGTAATATTAAAACCTTTGTCACATAGTTGGCTAATACTCAAAGGATTATGCTTTAGTCCTTCAAAAAGCAACACATTTTCAATAATTCGGATGGTTCCTTACCAACCTTTCTGACACTAATGATTTTGCCATTGGCGTTATCTCCAAAGGTGACATAACCTTCTTGCTTTGGCGTAATGGATGTGACCTTGGATTTTTTTCCCATCATATGCCTCAAGCATCCATTATCCAAGCACCATTTATCTTTAGAGGAGGAGGACCTAAAGCATACCTACAAAAGGAAGATAAGTGACTTCTTTTTCTACTCAAATTTTCTTGGGTCCTTTTGGGTGTTAGATTCAACTTTGACTTTCCAAACCATTTTTGTTTTGAAATCTTTGCTTTTAAATGGGCAAACAAATTTAATGTGAATGACATGTAGTATAAGCATAAGTAATTTTTGAAGGGGCATAGTATTTTTGACTCCTTCACAAAATAGCCCATATATAGTGTTGACTTTATGAGTCCTATCCCGTTTTGATAATGACAAATCCTAAGTATCTCATTTGTGCATTCAGTGTATGCACAAAATCATCTTTCAGAGAGCACAAATAATTGAGGTAAAATGGAAACCATGAGGTACTAGAAGAACTATAGTGACCTAGAGAAATTATGGTATTTAAATATTAAAGAGAGAGGGAAATGGAATTAGTATAAGAAGGCTGCAAAGCGTTTGTCGATGACACAGCATATTGGACTCGTCGATGAGGGTGTAATTCTTCAATGAGAAGATACCGAGAGCGGGTTTGGACGATTCTGAATTTCGTCGATGAGGAATGAATTCGTCGACGAATTGTCTTCATGACCTCGTCGATGAGATGACGTGGCTCGTCGACGGAGGCCATTGTATAAATAGGCCAAATCTTCATTTTTTGCTGAAATTTCATGCACAAGCTCTCTCTCTCTCTCTCTCTCTCTCTCTCTCTCTCTCGCTCTCGCTCTCCTTTTTGGTTCCTACACCTTCTATCTAGTTTTCTAGGTTCGTTCTTTGCCGGATCGATGATCTGAAGCCACCACGACACTCCTAGGAAAGTTCTCTACATATCTGCTGGAGTGGATCATTGGTGGGGCTAGTTCGGAATTCATCCCAGATGTAGGGTAAGGTTTTCTACTCAATATTTGGTTTCTTGACAGTTGTAGAAAGTGTAGTATGCATAGAAATATTGAAGTATAGTTCTGGAAAATAGCATTTTTAGGGTGTTGACTAGGGAACCCTGCACGTGTTGAGTTGATTGTTTTAGGGGCTTTTTTCAGGAATTAGGTAAGGGGATAAACTAAACTAGTTATTTTTATGAAAATGTATGTATGTTATTACAACATCTGATTTTAGGAAAATAAATCTATTTATATATACTTTATGTTTTGGAAATACTGCAGTAAAAGATGATATGTTTAAATATGTATGAAACCTATTTTGTGTGGCATGAGTAGAAATTACAATGAAAAACTGTTTTCTGGGAATATGATAAAGATATGGATTTGTATAAGGAAAAATCGGCACACGGGCCGAGAATTTTATTTGATTTACCAGCATACGGGCCGAGCTATGGATATGTTTGCCAGCGCACGGGCCGAGCTATGGATATGATTTGCCGGCGTATGGGCCGAGCTATGGATATGTTTGCCGCAAGTACGAGCCGAGCTATGGATATGTTTTCCGGCATACGGGCCGAGCTATGGATATGTTTGTTGGTGTACGGGCCGAGCTATGGATATGATTTTCTGACATACGGGCTGAGCTATGGTAAAATATGAAATATCAACGTACAAGCTGATGATTTTCATGATATACGTATATATGCAAAATGATATGATGATATTGATTTGGTAATTAATGATATGAAATATTTATGTATCACAGTTTCATTATATGCTATATGTTATCAGAACCTGGTTGGCTTGGTTTAGGCAAGCACTTGCATGATATCGCTGTTATGTGTTCGTGATCATCATGATATAGTGTTAACGCTACTGTACGGAGTAGCGTGAGGACGGATAATCGATGTTGTTTTAAGAAGTGTGAGCGCCCCTGGTGTACGAACCAGGTCGGGCAGACCCATCAGACTATACTATTGACTTGGCAGTGGTCGGCAAACCATTGTCATGTCTCACTTTCGGGTCACACAACCTAGTCATATAGGGGTATTACATGACAACAGCCAGCTAACCTACTAGGGTGGTTTTCGTATTAATATTATATGAGATGAATTATGCTATGAAAATACATTTTGCTCCGCCTTGTTAAGACTATACATGTTTTTCCCAGAAATGATACAGACATATTTACTTAATATGCTTATGTATGCTTTTATATATAACACGGATGAACTCATGTTGCCTTATACTAGTATTAGGTTATTTCCCTTACTAAGAGGTGTCTCACCCCAAAATTTCATAAACATTTCAGGAGCCCCTAATAGGAGAGTGGATAAAGCTCTGCTGAGATAGTACTGTGGATCATCCCTCTTTTAAGGGTAAGTTTTGGTGGGGATAGATGGATTTATTGGGAAATGTCCCTAGGAATTTATTTTTGGGATGTATATACCTAAATAGAATGGATGTAGTAACTCTGGTGTTGAGATGGATGGTTTTTTGCTTATGATATTATGTATGTTTCATGCTGCTTAGGCTTCCGTTTTGTGTGTCTATTATATCTCTAATACCCACGCGTTCAGGTTGATCATGATCTGCTGGATGTGTTATACTGGTTTTATTGTGTTATAAAAAAAATATATGTGGAAATTAAGCAGGTCATTACAGTTTGCTATCAGAGCATAGGTTATTAGGTTCTGTAGACTATAGAATGCAATAGAAACGATACCAGAGTTTAGGAAAAGGATTTGAGGATTTGTTCTACAGTTTAAAAGCAAGACTTTCATGGTGGTTTTTGTGTTTTTGCTGGGGTGACAATTTCAGGAAAACCATAGTAAACTATTGTCGGGTTATATTCCTAGAATGTAGTGAAATTAGGAATAGCTTCTCAAGAGAGGGGGTGAATTGGCTTTTAAAAATTTTTTTTAATTCCTTTTGAGATACCTTGAACTTCCTTTATTTCTTTTAACCAATTCTTGACTTATTTGTTTAATTCTTTAATCAATCAAGAACTTAGTTCTTTTATCCAATCAATAACACAATTAAACAACCAATTAATTAATCAATATCTTCAAGTCAAACAATCAATTTACTTTCCAAGTACAAGTTAAACAACAAAAAACCACACCAAGATATAAGATATTCAGCACTTTAGTAATATAACAACTCAAGATGATTGATTCTTTATATTTGTCAAATTTGAACCAAGCCCTGTAGTGAATGAGAATTTATGCTTGTTGATGTAGAGCCCTGTATAGATGAATCAAATCACTTTTTCTAAATATTTAGAACTCAAATAAACTCTTGGTAAATTTATCTTTGGGATGTTAACCAAGTAACGTACTCCCGTAAGGTTTCCGCAAGATATGGTATAACCAACTTACTCTCTTTCGGTTTCCGCAACCCAAACCAAAATTAAACCTTAAGTTTGTTTGATTTCCAAATATATGTAGTTTATATGATTTTCAAATTTAAAACCATCCACACAATTTAAATATGTTGAAAATAAAGAGTAAGGGAAGGAGAGAATGAGACGGAGATTTTTACAAGGTTCGGTTTATACCCAGCCTACGTCCTCGCCTTTGGCAAACCACCAAAGGATTCACTAGTTCAGTTCCGTTGACGGGTGGAACAATAACGATTACAACACTCCTTGGTTAAGGTTAGAGCCCGCCTTCTCCAAATGATATTCCCTCATTCGGTCACTCCCTACATAGGCTAGAGCCCGCCTCTCTAAGCAATGTCCCCTTGCTTAGCCAACGATCCAAACTACCCTTGGAACGTCAAAGAACTATAAGAAAAACAAGATAAGATTTGCATACAAGTATACTCTCTCAAAGAGCAAGTTTGTACAATTTTAGCACTATATACTTTGAAAGTAAAATGTCAATATGAAATATAATGAAGCTCAAGTGTAGAATTCACCAATATCCTTCTTAGAAGAGGATTAACAGTAGAAATTCAGAGGAGGTTTTAATAGCTGTTCTTGGTGTTAAATGAAAGCTAAGAGAAAATCCTACAACTTTAATGTTGACCACTTTTCAAAATAATGAGATTTTAATAGTGAAAAATGCACCTGAATACGGCTGTATAAAAACTGAGAGCAAATGGAAAAACTCTTTTTGATGCTTTTCATTCCAAAAATGACTCTAACCTTTTTAAAATAATTTTGATCTTATAAAAATATTTTATAGGTATTTTAAAAAGTATCTAGGTCTAAGTTAACCTAAGAGCTTCAAAATATTTCAAACGATATTTTAAACATTTAAAGTACTTACATGAAAGCTTCTAAAACTTTTCTCATTCTAGGTTCTTGAGTCTTCATGTTTTGTTTCTTCAAGCTTCCATCTTTTCTTCAAGCTTTCATATTCTTTGAGCTTTATCACTTTACTTTCCTTTGGCTCTTTGGACTTTAATATGCCTTGACTTTCAACTACTCATTCATGTCCTCATATTCTTCAAGGTTTCATATATCATCTTTAAATCCATGTTTGGACTCTTTTAAGCTTCATTTGAACCTCTTGAGCACTTTGACCTTTGCTTTCTCATATAAGAGCCCTGAAATATCATTACTCACACAAATACATTAAATTTTACTTGTTTGTTAGCATCAAAACAAGATAACAAGGTTTTAAGCCTTGTAAGGCCAACATGTAGGACTGGGGTTAGAAATAAGTTGAGATTGTTAAGATAAGAGATTAGGTTAGGTGGGTAAATGATAATGATAGGATTACTGAGTTGCATTTATTGTTTTTCTAGGATGGATCTAGGAGGAGGTAGTGCCCATGCGAGTGGGAGTGATGAGGCAGGACCCTCAGATGCAGGTGGGTCTAACTCTGATGCAGTATTACATAGCATGGCTCAACCAGTCAACCAAATCTCGTGCATTTGAAAATTTGCCTAAGGCCAGTCGATAGTTCCAACTGTCAGTCAACCATAACTCTCGGGTCAGGCTATTTTTAAGCTTCCAAACGGCTGAAAATTCAAATTTAATATTATAATAATGCCCTAACGGTCACTTAACAACTATAATTTGAAAAACGCTATAAATACCTTGCCCAAAGCTCATTTAACAACTTTTGATCATATTGTATTATACTCTTAAGTTATTGGGCATTATTTTCAATCATCTTTGAAAATCAAGCAAGCTTTTACTATCATCTTGTCTTTTATTTTGAAAATATTTTCTAGAGGGCAAATCTAGAGTTTCTCCCACACTTATTTTCTTGATAAATATTTTTGGGGAAACCATTTTGTGGCTATTGAATCTTGAGCATCTCTATTGCAAGAATTAAGAGCTCATCTGTTCATTGTAAAAATCATTTTTGAGCTCAACCCTAGCCTCTCCTACACTATATTTTTGAAAATTATTTTTGGAGAAATAACTATGGGGTTTTAGATCTTTCAAAGAATCTATTGCATATTTTATCTTATGAATCAAGGATCACACATTTTATATCCTCTCATTTATTTCAAAATTTCTTTTGAAAGAGGAAACCCAAAAACTCTATTGAGCATAAATCATACTTTGTAAGAGTGCATTGGATTTATTTTGTACATCTTAGCTTATTTGAGAAGCATCTCTTTGTACATAAAAAATTTCATCTCTTTTGTATCCTTGCAATTCGGGTGGAGAGGCATGACCAAGCATGGATATCGCCTAAAGAGGAGGGCTCCATCCTATAAGAAGTGGTTGTAAAGGGGGGCTCCACCATGTAAGCAGTGTGTAGATGGTTTTGCTCCACCTGGTTAAGGGAGCTGATTAGTGGAATCCTCAAGCGAGTTGGCTTGAGGCGAGGATGTAGGCAGGGTTGCCGAACCTCGTCAAAAATCGTTTGCTCTTTCTTCCCTAAACTATATATTTTCCACACTTGTATGCTATATTTAATTTGTTGTACATGATTTAAATACTTCCATATCTTAATATCTGTGATATTTGTGATTGCTTAGAAAATTCCTAGGTTTGTGTGATACTGCTTGTGGATTTCAAAATTAGGATATAAATGACCTAGATTCTTTCAATACCCAATTCACCCCCCCCCCTCTCTTGGGAATACACCTTAAATCACATGCAAATTTTTCTTCTTCTTGTTTTCTTTACCATTAAAACCAATTTGTTATTTATCTAAAGACCTCCTTCAAGCACCTACAAGATTTTCAAACTTATTTTTCCATTTGTAAACTTGTAGATAATTTTGGATTCGTCTTCCACTTTTCTTTCTAAGTTTGCAATTTTCAACTCCTTATCCTTCAAAAGAGTGGTATAAGATTATTTCAAGTTTTTTAAGTCAATAGTTAAATTTTTATTTTCATTTTTCAGAATGGTGTTCTTTTTAGATATTTTAACAAGACTCTTATTTACATTAAGCAATTCCTTTTGTAATTCTTTATATGAAGGCATGCTATCATTGCACGAATTAACACTAGAATCAACATATAAGGTAGGAGAAGAAAAATGTACCTCATCATCATCAAGTGCCATCAAACAAAAGTTTACCACTTCTTGATCACACGATTCACTATTCGAATTGCAAGAGCTCAGATCGTCCTACGTAGTAGCCATCATTGCCTTCTTTTCCTTCTTGGGGTCCTTGAGTAGAGGATACTCTAGCTTAATGTGGCCATCCTTTTAACAGTTGTAGCAAGTGATAGGATTTGACTCTCGCTTACCTGATTCTCCTCTCTCCATTCTTGAGCCTTGGAAATTTTTAGTGAAATTGTTGTTCTTCTTGAAAAAATTTTCCAAGTCTTTTAGTTAGGAGGGCCATGTCAACGTCCATGTTCTCATCGTCCTCATCACTGGAGCTCTCCTTGGAAGCTTTAAGAGCAGTAGACTTCTTTGCTTTATTCAGCTCATTGACTCTTTTGTTGATTGCCATTTCGTTGGTAAGAAGAGATCCGGTGAGCTCATTCAAGGATACAACCTTCAAGTTTCTTCCTCCAGTAATGGTTGTTGCCTTTGGCTACCATATGGAAGGTGATCCTCTGAGCACTTTCCTGGTCATCTCATAAGGTAAGTTTTTCCAAGTGCATTAAGAGAATTAATAATTTGAGTAAACCTAGTATACATAGAAGATATGGATTCACTGGGAATCATTTTGAATGCTTTAAACTCACTAACGAGCATGTTAATGCGACTGTTTTTACATCGTTAGTTCCTTCATATGTAATTTCTAATTTTTCCCATATTTCTTTCACACTTTTACAAGCCATGATCCTATTGAATTCATTTACATCTAGGTCACAATATAAAGCATTTATTGCACTAGAATTTATTTGCATTAATTTCATGTTGTGTTCATTTATTTCTCCTTCAGATTTAGGAACTTTATCTTCAACAGTTTTCATAGGTACATAGTCTCCTTGGATAATTACTCTCTAGGCTCTCCAATCCATGGTTTGAATGAAGATTCTCATTCTTTGTTTCCAAAAGATATAATTTAACCACAGAAGATTGGAGGCCATGTAGAAGATTGACCCTCACCAAAAAGGGATACACCAAGTTGTGTCATGTGATCTTTATATAAAAATGGTTAGACTTATTGTAACCGTAACCTGATACCAATAGTTAGAAATCATGCAATCCCAAAAGGGGGTGAATTGGGTCTTTTAAAAAAATTTAAGCAAAGATTCAAACAACTTTCGACTTTGTCTATGCTTGTGTTCTTAGTAAGTATATGGAATTAATAATATCAACAAATATATATAGTATATGTGCGAAAAATAAAGAGTTTAGGGAAGAGAGAGCAAAACTGGATTTTTTCAAGGCTCGACAATTCCGCATACATCCTTGCCTCAAGAAAAACCACTTGAGGATTTCACTATCCACTGTTTCAATAGGTGGAGCTACCTCTCTCGTTCATTTGGTGGAGACGCCTTTACAATAACTCAAGCAAGATACCCTTTGCTTGAAATGATTCACACCCGAACCATCGTTGTAGAATGAAAAATGAAAGGTGTACAATATAAAATAGAGCTAATGAGTACAATAGAAATACAGATCTAATACCGTGATGCCCCGAACCCGCTAGGTGGACTCAAGTGCCACGCTGTTCAATCCTCCATCTCTGATACCATAATTAACATACACGTAGTGGAATATAAATAAATACCAAAGTTCTATATAACATCCCAAAAATGAACACTACAGCATCCAAATATCTGTATCTACAACCAGCATTTAAAAAATAACCCAGTACAAATATATTTGTATATTTACCAGTACCTCACAACACTGCAAAAAGAAAACTATCAAAAACAGTCTTAGCCCAGGCCATCAAGCTCGATCTCCAAAAGAACCTAAAAAGTTGATAATCCACTAGGGTGAGACACTTTTCAGTAAGGGTGGAAGTAATTATAACAGTGTGTAATAGATGAGTTTTAATATATATCAAAATAAACTGTTTCTCAAATAATATCAATAAAAGCTGAGAAATCGTATCATTAATAACATCACTGACATATGATATTATACACATATTTAATATGCACAAGTACATAATTTTTATGTAGGCGAAAGTCCCCTAGTGTAGAGACCTGAAAAAAAAATAATAAATAAAAGAAAATGAGAAAATGGATTTTTGGCTAGGCAGGAGAAAATCGGCGACAGTTTTCTAAAGGGGGAACAAAACTGGCGACCGTTTTGGCAAATTACTGCGGCCGGCTAAAGGGTAAACAGTAATTTTTGGGACGGTTAAATAGAAAATCAGCGACGGTTTTCTAGGCGTCCAAGAAAAACTGGCGACAGTTTTCTTGGCAATGCAGGTTATAAAGAAATCTTGCGAGCCTCATTTAAAGAAAATAAAATTTTCTTCTCCCTCTCTCACTAAACCCACAAACCCTCTTCCCCTTCCCTCTAAAATTCTACTCCATTTTAAGCCCGAATTGATGATCAAGAACCACCATGGGGTTCCTGGGAAGATTTTCTACAAACTAGGCAGAGCAAAATTTTTAGTTTGGGGATCCGGGGCACCATACCAAAACTGAGGTAAGGGTGTTGTTTGGGTGTTTATGGTTTGTTTATTAATTTATTGAAGGTCTAGGTTCAGATGTGAATGTAATTTTGGGGTTGAACTAACGAATTGGAATTTTTTGAAATACAGGATTAATGGCTAAAAGCTGCAGGCATGAGTTAGAGTTTTGGCAGGTATTTTTCCATGAAATGAGGTAAAAATGATAATATTTGTCTGGTTTATATTCAGTAGATAAACTAGGAATATGCGGGTTTGGGAAAAATATGGATACAATAACTATTTTGGGAATTTAATTTACTGGAGAATATACGTGTATAATTTTAAGGTATTGAAATTACAAACGCTGAAGGCATGAGATAGAAAAACAAAAAACAGTCCTCAGAAAATCAGGTAAGCAATGTTATACTAGATAAATTAGAAATTTTACCGGTAAAGCATAGTATTTGAATATGAGTTACAGAGTATGGTTTTTGAATAAATTAGAGCATGAAAATTACGCAGTATTACATATTATATTTATTGATAATTATTTAAGTACAGAATGTGATTATATAGTTTTTACAGAATTATGATATATAGCTTATCCAGTTTTATTTACAAAGCCACGACTATATAGAGTTTTACAGAATTACTGATTACATGATTATACAGTATTTCATAGAACCATGATTATACAGTATTTTACAGAACCATGACTATATAGTGTTTTACAGAACCATGATATATATAGCATAGAACAATGACATACAGAAATACAGTTGATACAAATATACAGATATATTATAGCATCATGGTTAATACAAAAATTTACTGTAACGACCTGCCTATTTTACCATTCTTTTTTCTTTAATAATAATAAAACCCAAAATAATAAATCTTGCAGATCTTATCCACCTATACCCGTGGGTACCAGGGATATATCGAAAAATATAGTACCAAAGCCTAAGCAGTAGGAAAACATAAAATCATATACATTACTTAATATCACTTAATACAATACTAGAGTTTACTAAATCCATAATGTAGTGACCCAAAGAATAATGATATTTAAATAATAAAGAGGGAGAGAAATGGAAAAATACCCTAATAAATTTATTAGGGCCTCGTCGACGAGGGTACAGCAGGACCTTGTCGATGAGGGCGAGCTTCATTCACGAGAAAATACCGAGGGGGGGTTTTAGGCAGTCTGAAATTCATTGACGAGGAGGTGGGGTCCATCTACAAAATTACTAAAGGACTCGTTGACGAGATGACGTGGCTTGTTGACAAAGCTTGCAGTATAAATAGTGCTAAACTCGGAATTTACGCAGAAAATTTCAGTCGAGAAACCCTCTCTTCCTATCCTACGATTTCCCTTTCAATTTTCTTCGATTTCGGCTCCGACAGTCACCAGATCAAAGATCTGAGGCTGCCACGACGTTCTTGGTAGAGTTCTCTACAAGTCTGTCGGAGCAGATCGTCAGTGGGACGAAGTTGGAATTCATCCCAAATCTAGGGAAAGGTCTTTTATTCGAAATTTGACTTTCCAGTAGTTGTAGGAAATGCTGTAGACGTAGAAATAGTGACGTTTTGTAATGGGATATATGGTTTTCAGGGTGTTGAGTGGAAAACCCTATGGGTGTAGGACCCGTCTCAATAGGGGGATTTTAGTAGAAATCAGGTAAGGGAAATATACTATGCTAGGCAGTTTTAGAGTATTTTTCAGTATGAAATGTATATTTTACTAGATTATTATTCACAGCATAAATTTATACAGTTTATCAACAATGTATTATATGTTTTAAATCATTGTGTGGCTTGAGAATATAGATATAGAACAGAGACGTGTTTTATAGTATTTTCAAAGTTATGTTTTACAGATTATACAGACAGCAAATATATTTTATAGTAATTACAGAATACCATGATTATACAGATTTATAGTTTATTACAGAAATAAAGTTGATATAAATATAGTTACAGTACCATGACATACAGTTTTACAGTTCATTTCTAAATTATAGTTGATATAGATATAGTTTTTCTACAGTGTCATGGTTTATACAGTTATTACAGAATCATGGTAAAACAGATAATTATATATAGAGATGCATTATATAGTATCAGACCTTGTTGGACCATACAGTTTACAAAGCATGATACTATAGCTACATACAGTATATAGAATGCAACCACCTATTTAGATAATACGTGGTATAAAGGACGATCGTATAGAACCCACGAGTGGATAAACTCCCCATCAGATATGGGTTGGGGAGGGCTGATCAGACCTATGGAGTATAGTCATTTATTCCTGGTTGGCCAACCAGGGTAGATCACGCCTACGGGCCGCACAACCCTATCATGAGGGGTTATATCATGACACACAGTTATCCACAGGGAAGTTTTCAGTTATTAGTACGTTTATACAGATTTACAGAGACGGAATATATATATATATATATATATATATATATATATATATATATTAGAAATATTTTGAGTAGAAACCTAAAGTACATAAATGTTAAGTAACAGGCAAAAGGTGATGGTTATGTTACTAATATTATATTTTATAGTTTCAGTGATACATGATTTTATAGTAATAGATTTTCATAGTATTGTAACTCATTTGCCATATACTAGCAACAACACATTTCGTCTTACTAAGTGTTGGGTCATCCCATTACTTTAACATTTTTCAGGTGATCCAGATAGGCAAGCAGATCAGGCTCACAGATAGAGGGGCTTTAGTACTACCCTATCAGTAGAGTGAGTGTTTTGAGAGTAATTATGTATGGCCCTAGCCTAGTTGAATGTATTTTGGGTAACAGTCTTACATGTATATTTTGGGAACATTTTAGCACTCTGGCATTGTATATTTTGGATATGGTTATGTTGTTTGATTTCCGCTTCTCGATGCTTAGGTTGATGGTTGGGTTTAATGTAGGTTGGTATCAGAGCATTATAAATGTTATAGTATTAAAAAAAAAAAAACCCCAAGTTAAATAGCAGATCGTCACACATAATACACATCCCAAATTAACCAAAAACCAGCCCTAGGGTCAACACTTAAAACCACCATTGAACCCTAGCAAACGACTTACCCTTCAGAAAAGGTAGGTCCCTTAATGGAGCTTTATGCACTCTTCTATCTGAGGCTCCTTGAAAGTTCATCAAATTTTGGGGTGAGACACCTCTCAGTAAGGGAAAACAAACTAATACCAGTGTGTGACAACATGAGTATTCCGTGTTATACATAAGAGCATACATAAGCATATTCCATCTTTTATGATATTAATACAAAAACAATCCTGGTAGGTTAGTTGGCTAATGTCATGTATTACCCCCACATGACTGGATTGTGTGGCCCGAAGGCGGAACCTAACAATAACAGGCCGACCACTGCCAAGTCAAAATAAATGTCTGTAAGTACGATGGGTCTGCCAAACTGGTCCGTACACCAAGGTGCCAACACTTCAATAACCACATTGACTATCCATCCTCACATTGCCCCGTACGACAACGATAACACAAATATCACGATAAAAGTGACCACATAGCTACAGTACCGTGTCTAGTGTAGCCTAAACCAAGCCAACCAGGTTCTGATAACATATATTATATTCCAAACCGTGATACATCATTATTCCATAGTTATAATTATCAATTCACTATCATCATAACACATTTCATGTACAAAGTGAAAAATCATCGGCCCGTACATCGGCATTTCATATTTTATCAATCATGGCCCGTACACCACATCACATAACAAATAAGAGGCTCGACCCGTATGCTGGCTCAATCACATCAATAGATCGGCCCGTACGCCTACATACCATATTAATAGCTTGGTCCATACACCGACATATCATATAGAAATATTCTCAGCCCGTATGCCTGTTTTTCCATTATAAAACTCTACATTTTTTTAGAAAATAGTATTTCACAATAAATATTATTCATGCCACACAGAATGGGTATTAGGTATACTTAAACATATCATCATTTATCATAGTATTTCCTAACATAAAATATGCATATATATTCATTTTCCCCGCTCAACACCCTGAAAACTATATTTCCCAGAACTAAACCTCAGTATTTCATCATATATAACATTTCTTACAACTATAGTAAAGCCAAATACTGAGTAGAAAGTCTTACCCTGAATTTGGGATGGTTTCCAACTCAGCCCCACCGACGATTCACTCCTGCAGATTTGAAGAGAATTCTCCCAGGAGTGTCGTGGTGGCTTTAGAACGTCAAACCAACGGAAATCCAGCTCAGAAACTAAGAGAGAAGAGTGGAAAATCGAAGGGAGGAGAGAGAGAGAGAGAGAGAGAGAGAGAGAGAGAGAGAGAGAGAGAGAGAGAGAGAATCTGTCGCGTGAAATCTATCGAAAATTGGCGTTTACCACTATTTATACTGTGGCCTTCGTCGACGAGCCACGTCACCTCGTCGACGAGGTCATGAAGACAACTCATAGACAAACTCTCTCCTTGTTGACGAGGTCATGAAGACAACTCATTGGTGAACTCTCTCCTCGTCGACGAAATTCAGAGTCACCCAAAACCCTCTCTCGGTATTCTCTCGTCAACGAGACACGTCCTCGTCGACGAGCCCAATTTAACTTCGTCGACAAACGCGCTACCCCTTTCTTTTCCCTTCCAAATTCTATTTTCCCCCTCTTTATCATTATTTGAAATACCATAATTTCTCCAGGTCATTACATTTACAGCAGCGTAGTAAATATAGTTGATAAAGAATCATGGTAAAATAGAGAGATAATATATAGAAAAAATATTATATAGTACCAGACACTGATGGAATAGAGTAGTTTACAGAGTACGGTACCGTAACTATACAATATAGATAGTGCAACCATACGTCTCAGATAGAGTATGGTATTGCCGATTGTGCCACAGGTAGAGTAGATGGCTCCCTAGCTTCCAGACCAGGTGGAGCTAGCCTTTCATGCTATAGGCATATATAGACATATGCATACAGTTAGACTAGCTCTGGTAGGCCAACTAGTGTTTAGTCCAGCCTATAGGCTGCACAACCCTGTCATGAGGGGTTAAATCATGACATACAGTCATCCAAGGAAGTTTTCATAATTATATACATATACAGTATACACAGAAAACATAAATTTCCTATTATAGTTAAAAGTATGATTGAATAGATAACTCAGAAACTCTGTATTTTTAAATTACATAGGTGTGGGTTATTATACAGACACTTTTACATGATATCTTATTTACGGCTTTAATTAAAGGATATGCTGCAAATAAATTTATACACCATAGACTAGTAATAACATTTTTCTCCTTACTGAGAGGTGTCTCACCCCCAGCATTATGAACATTTCAGGTAACCCAGTGAGACGTATAGGGCAGCTCGGAGATAGAGGAGGCGGCTGATTCGACATAGTTTTGGGGTGAGTCTCGGGTTGAGTAGTAGAGCCCTTAGTATTTTGAGATTTTTAGAAAATGATGTATATGTGCGTAAAGCCCTTAGTCTCTGGTATTGTGTATTTTGGGATATGATTTGGATATTTATATTTTCCGCTACATAGGTAATATACATGGAATGCACAGGTTACCACGGCATCCACTCTGGTCCATGATGATGACATATATTTATATATAGGGTATCAAAGTTATGATATACAGCTTGACAGTAAAAAAAAAAATGGTTAGAAAATTTGGGTCGTTACACCGAGGATAGAGAGGATTACCCGCCCATACAAGTAGCTTCCCTCTGCTCTGGTACCTAAAAGACACCTACCAGAGCACTCACCTTACTCAATAAGCCCTCGGGCGAAGAATTACCTCACCGCCAGTATACACATCTTTATTTTTATTTTTAAAGGCGAAGGTTTCTGAGGATCGGGATGATTACCCACCAATACAAGTAGCATCCCTTTACATTGATACCAAGAAACTACTTATCAGAGCACTCGCTTTTCTCAGCAAGCTCCTGGCGGTATGTTTACCTCGCTGCATACACACACACGCATTCACAACATGCTATACCATTATTATTATGTCATAATTAAATTCACATGCGCACAACACATCCACACAGGAATCATGCATCTCATACTTCATATTCCAATGTCCTCAGTATGTGGCCCATACAGAGCAACTGCATACGTATCAATATGTGGCCCACATAGGCACCTATGTACTTCTTATCTACATGTGGCCCACATAGGCACCACTATCCACACAGGGTACATAATATGGCCCACATAGGCGCCAACATCCACATAGGATATAACATGGCCCACACAGGCACCACTCCGACTTCTACAACATGTGGCCTATATAAGCACTACTATTCACCAATATCCAATCCCCATGAACTACCTGTAGTACATCAATAGAACAAGCTCCTCAGACCTTCCAATGTCCTACCCCATATAAATGACAATATGACGAACTCCTCGGCCTGCCAACTTCATATCATGATTTATATCTAGGCAATATAACAACCTTCTTATGCCAACGTTATATCGTGATGCATATAAATAAGCACACCAGGTAATTCACAGAGACACATCAATGCATTTTCACACAGGAATCCAACATCACAATGCATTTCCACATAGGAATTCAAACATAACAATTCATTCATCATGCCATAATTATTACAAACATCCCCATATGCAAGCCCCCAAATACCATAGTAATTCTTATTCAATTTATTAGGAAAAACTATTTTCATGCCACACAGATTTAATATCATATGCAATTATCCCAAATATAAACCTTAAACAAAATCGTCACTTTCAAGTACTCAGGTTGTTCTGAAAATCATATAGATAAATACTAGGTTTCATATGTTCGTAAAAAACCGATTCACCTTAATAAAATATTGATATAATTTTATTCCCCCTTACCTTACCCTTGAAAATAAATCCATAGTGACCTACACCGCTCCTTCGGCCTACACCGCTCCTGCGGCGTCCGTGCAAAAGCCACTGTATCCATAAATTCCAAACCAATCATCTCAATCCCATAACACTTCCTAATAATATTCCTTAACCTATTTCCCTCAAATAATCATTAAAATCCAAAAATACAACCTTACCCTGATTTTGGAGCTATGCTCCAAAACCTCAAACCAAAATTCCGCTCCGCTAGATTTGCAAAAAATTGTTCCAGGAATCCTGTGGTGATTCCCGATTGTTAATTGGACCTAAGATTTAAGAAAAATTGAGGTAAAAGTGAGAATTTTCCTTACCCCGGGAGATATACCTACGTTGCTCCTATGACAAATCCACTCCGGTAGAAATGTCGGTGGCGGAGAATAAAGCCCAGTGGTATTTTTCGATTTTCGATCAATCGAATATTTGTCGAGAAATTGAGGAGAGAGAGAGTGAAGTGGACGGAGGAGTGAGAGATAAAGAGAGTGGACGCAGTTGGGGGGGAGGTCTCTATTCTATTCGCAAGAAAGAAAAAAAAATCTTCCTATCAAGCTTCATGAAACATTGATTTATATATATACATACACACACACACACACACACACACACATATAACCCTCAGATTTCTTAATTTAGTTAAGTTCCTTCATAATGTTTAATTAATTACTTAACTAATAATTAATTTTTTTTTTTTTTGTCGCTACAAATACACTCCCAGATGAAGTTGAATGAAGCCCAAATGAGAAACAATGTGTTCTCTAAGATTTTGAGAAAAATAAGTGTGAGAGAACTTGAAAATGAAGTAAAAAATAATATCAATATGAGTCAATTGTGAATCATCCCTAGAACAACTCTAGAAGCCTTGCATTTATAGGCAAGCTCGAGTTCTAGCCGTTTTATGACCGTTGGACTAAATTATTCTTATTTTATTTTGAAAATCTAACCCTTTTAAAGTCGTTGCATCACTATGCCGACAAATTCGTCGACCAAGTTAGGATTCGGTCACCTGAGTTCTTCGTGATTTCCCAAATGTAATTTTCCATGATTTTTAGTCAATCGAGTCTCTACTTCGGTTCCCCGAATTGCCTAGAACAAAAATTCTCATAGTTTTTCCTACTCAAAATGTTTTTAGTCCTTTGAAATGATTTTTGCACTTTAATAAATTGATTTTCATAAAATTAGAGTGCCTAGGGTCCAACTATGATCATGTATGAGCTTTATATCATTTTCATGGGAAATGTACTCACATACTTCCTAAATGCACTATACATAGAAAAAATTCTTCATGTCTTCAAACTTGATCTTTAAAGGCTCCATGATTTTAGCCAAGTAAAACCATCATTAATGTTTCATGGCTTCCACTTTGCATCAGTCATTGTGCTTACACTTTATCTGTCATTTCTGTGAATGCACTAAAAGCACAATTAAGATGCCTTGGTTTGTCATTATCAAAACAAGATAAAGCTTAAAAAGCCAACAAGCATACCTTGCGATGCTAGTCAGTTAAATCAATTAGGCAAATTGTTTGCTAAACTTGTAAGGGATGCAGTGTTGCCCCTGTATCCAAACTATAAAAATTTCTCAAAATTGGAGTTCTTGGTAAAGTTTCTTCATGCAAGGACAATGCATCATCAAACTCAAAGTCCATTCAACATGAATTTAAAGCTAATTATGGTGGCATTTCCTGATGGTGAAGCACGTCGAAAGTATTTCTATGAAGCGAGGACATACATACATGATTTGGGTCTCGGTTACACTCTAATACATGCATGTATGTATGATTATGCACTATTTTATGGTGAATTTGAAAATGCAAACGAGTGTTCAAAATATGGTGAACTGAGTTATAAAACAAATCAAAAGAAGGGTAAAAAGATCCCCCAAAAAATTTTGCAATATTGTTTATTAATACTAAGGCTTCAAAGATTATACATGTCAAGAAAGACTGATGTAGATATGAGATGACATAAAGAGAAACGTCTTCAAGAGGAAAACACTCGTAGCCATCCAGTAGACTCAAAAGCTTAGGCTAAGTTTGATAAAATGCATCTATGGTTTGCTAGTAATCCTCGCAACATCATACTTGACCTTACTTCAAATGGTTTCAATCCTTTTATTAATATAAACAACCTGTACAACAAGTGGCCAGTTATTATAATGTCATACAATTTGTCATCTTAGAGATGTATGAAAGAACCATTTATTTACATGTCTTTGCTTATTCTTGTAACAATGGCACCTAGTAATAATATTGATATTTACCTAAGGTTATTAATTGATAAGTAAAAAGAACTATGGGGAAAAGGAGTGGAGACATTTGATGTGGAAACTAGGAAAACATTCTGGCTGCATGTTGCACTGTTGTGGACAATTAATGATTTTCCCACTTATGACAATCTATCAGGGTGGAGCACAAAAATGGTACTTAGCATTCCTAGTGTGTAATAAGGAAGTTGGGTCCTTATCCTTGAAGCATGGACAAAAGTTATGTTTTATGTGTCATCATTGTTTTCTACCACTTGGACATCGTTGGAGGGCTCATTCTAATAGAAGCTTTAATGAAAAACCTAAACGAAGGTTGCACCCAAATCGACTAAGTGGGGAAGAGATATTAAACCAATTGAAGTTGATAAGAAATGTGTAATTTGGGAAAGCAACGAGCAGTAGAAATCCATAAAAATCCTCTTAAAATTAAATTATCAACTCCCCACTCCCCCATTTTCTCCCTTCTTCTTTCCCACCATCCCCGATCTTCAATTCCCTATTAAGGCCCCTAGGGGCTATGAGATTGTGGGGAAATTCTCCAAATTTTGATGAGGTCTCACTCTTATCAACTCTCTCTCTCTTTCTCTCTCTCTCTCTCTCTCTCTCTCTCTCTCTCTCTCTCTCTCTCTCTCTCTCTCTCTCTCTCTCTCCCTCCCTCCCTCCCTCCCTTATTATTTCTTCCTCACTAACTCTCCCCTATCTCTCTCTCCCTATGAAGCCACCCCGAACCCGGTAGGGGTCTATGGTATTACTATCTCTAAATTTTTCAAGAAATAGAAACAGCGGAAGCAATAAAACCTCAAACACTTTTTATACTAGAGTACTAATTAACTGTGTTACAAAAGTATCTCCATTAACTAAATTAATATTCTTTAAAATTCTAATATATAAAAAAACATTCTCAGTTGGTACCATGCTAATATTTATTCAAAATTGCTTTCTCTTTATAATCTCGCCCACGTGCTTTCTTAGCCTGTGTCTCAGTATGATCCTCAAAACTATCTGTAAGATAGGAGAATAATTGGGTGAGACGACGATCAGTAAGTAAGAAAGATTATATCAGTATGTAACTAAGATGAGCTTTAAAGTATCAAAATTTCATAACAATTAATATCTAATACTATAGCTTTAAAACTGCATTTTTGAAAAACTAAACTGTAAAGCGTTTGCAAATCTTTACATAAAATTATTTTCCATCAAAATATAACTGTAAAATTTATAACTCTATACTATAACTGTTAATTGTAAAATGTGATTATAATACTTATATATACTTTCTTTATTACTTGCTTTGTAAATATCTCTTAGGCCTTTTAACTGTAGGCCCTATTCTCATATATATATTCTCTTATACTTATTTTGTAGAAATCTTTCCTCGCTCTGATACCACAATTATAACTTTCCCTTTGGGGCTTAATGGCCATGGCAACAACGGATGCCTATTAAAGCACTCGCTGTAAGTGGGGCATATTAGCTGCCCTAAACCTGCAAGTCCATGGGCAGAAAGTCCTATTTCGCCACAATCATTCATAAATGAGAGTTCCTGGGGATTAGGAGACATTGGTTGTCCCTTTGCTCTAATACCAACATCATTTGATTTAAAAGCATCCCTTATGGTTCTTAACTATAAGTCATGTTTATCGTCATAACTGGGTTGTACTTACTTTAACTGTAAGTAAGTGTGCATTTAGGAGAAATCCAGTGCTCTGTAAAACAGTGTGGGTGCACTCTGTAAACTGTAAACTGTAAGCTACGATACCGAGCATCTGTAACCTTATAATCTCTAAGCCATAAGGGTTTTTAAAACATACTATGATAATTTATGCAATAAAATTAGCTTTATAAAAATTCCATTATTGCTCGTTATAAACATGGAATAAAAATAACATCATAAATGTCATTATTGCTCATTTATAAAACATGTAATAAAAATAAGTTCAAGCCACATGATCTTCGTGCTAGTAATTATTTTTTTTAATGAAATATTATAATGTTGTATATTACCCAAGAGAAATATAATATTTCTTAACAAAATAAACTCAGGTATATTTATAAAAAGTTCATATAATTAAATCCACTTACTTTAATTTAATTCAGATATATTTATATAAAAATTGACATAATCCAACCCACTTACATTGATCTATTCCTCTAAAGTGGTCAAAGATGAATTTTTATCTTTTAAAATGAGATTGAAAAGAGTGGGAGAGTGAGAATTTTAAGTGTATAAAAATTCTCCTTCCATCACTAAATCTTTCTCTCACTTTTCCTTCACTTCCTCTTGAAAAATTTTATGTAAATGAAGGTTGGGAACTGACCTATTTATAAGCAATTGGGGACGAAATTGTAATTTGCAAAAGGGGGTATGTGGGATTGCATGCAAGTGGCCAAGGAGGTGGGGGTATGTAGGATTGCATAGGAGGGGTGGGATGCTGGTCAAAATTTATTTAAAGTGGGAGGGGGGGGGGGGTCAGATTAAAATTTAAAGGGGGGTGAAATTGATTGCAATTGAAAAATAATGGGGGAGGCCATATTCGATTTTGCAAAGCTTCTACCGAGCTCCCAGGTTACATAGAAGACTGGAAGTGAGAATGGGTTTCCTAATAAAAATATTATTTTATTATTATATTATTATCATGTTCCTACTCATATAATTAGACGACCTAAATTACCTACCATTTTTTTCAATAAATATTAATAATAATCAATCATCTGTCAAATAACTCTAATACTATATATCATACATAACCCGAGCCAAAGTGGGTACCAGGTAATCAGTCCATTAAACCTACTATCCACGCAAAGGAATGCATACTGTGTTTGGGATAAAAATAAAATATCATCCAAAATACAATACAATACCAGAGTGCTATAATCTCCACACACATACATGTACATCCCCAAAAATCCATAGGTACGCTAGGGGTCACACAGAATACCCCAACTCTAACACTTACCCAGCAGCCTAGGGTACAACAATCTCCTCTACCTTGAAGCTCTCTCTACAGTTTCCTGAAATGTTTAGATTCTAAGTGAGACCCCATTCAATAAGACGGAATAAATTACTGATAATGTGTGGCACATGAGTTTTAATATATCATCACATTCATTTAAATAATTATAACACCTAAGAAAATATACCGATATATATTTTCATAAACTTTCATTTCATTTTCATAATCATATACATAAGCTTTCATATCTCATATCATATACATACTCATTCATTTCTTATATCATATACATACTCTTTCATTTCTCATATTCATTATCATAACCTAGCCCATGGGTATCCACTAGCACATAGCACAATGCGTATGTAACCCATGGCTGTTCATTTCTCATATCATATCTCATTTTCATAGTCTAACTCATGAGTATCCACTAGTATAAAATATACTACATGTTTGTAACTCATGGCTGATCATTTCACTTTTCACTTTTCACTTTTCATTAACATTTTCTAGCTCTTGAGCATCCACCAGTATAAAATATGCTATGCATCTGTAACTCATGGCGGTTCATTTTCGCGTCTATAGTGAGAAACCATCCTGAGGATAATCACATCGTCATGTATTCACCCCACATGACCGATTTATGCGGCCCGAAGGCTGGACCTAACCACCGTTAGCCTACCCGGTTAAATCAAAAATAGGAAACGCGTCTTTAGTACGATTGGCCTACCCAATCTTGGTCCGGACCCCAAGGGGTAACACAACCCATCACAGGCCCAATTGAATGCCTCTTCACATGCTATGCTGCACTCACAATGCTAGCAACGGCACCGTACTCTGTATGCTACGGTCCATCAGGGTTCGCATTTCCATAATTCTATGTTCACATTTCATCATTTTTGTATAATTCTCATCTCATGTCTGTATATTTTTCAGTTCAACATTTCTGTATAAAACATCTCTGTGTATATCGCATATCATCATTTTTAGTATAAAACATATATGTATTTCTCCTTTCCTCATTTCTGTAAAACATATATGTATATCACATATATCATCATTTCTCGATAGAAACATAATTGTATATCATATTTCATCGTTTCTCATTGAAAACATTTCTATATAACCCATTTGCATCATTTCCTAGTAAAAGCATATTTGTGTATTTCATTTCATAATTATTGAATAAAAACATATATCATCATTTTTATAAAAACATATCTATATTTCTCATATCTTCATATCCGTATCGAACATATCAATATATCTCATATTTTCATTTTTGTATAAAACATATGTATAACTCATATCATTACTTCTCAATGCAAATCATAAATATCAGTATAAAGCACATTCCTAGTATAAAACGGTTATTTAATATTTCTCATGCCACACAATTTTTTAACTAATAATCATAATATAATAATCACTTTTCATAAACATTTTCTAACTCATGAGCATCCACCAAAATACACTATGTGCCTGTAGCTCATGGCAGTTCATTTTTGCGTCTGTAGTGAGAAACCATCTTGAGGATAATCACATCGTCATGTATTCACCCCACATGACTGCGTTGTGCGGCTCGAAGGCTGAACCTTACCGCGGTTGGCCTACCTGATTAGATTAAAATAGGAATCGCGTATGTCGTACGATTGGCCTACGCAATCCTGGTTCAGACCCTAGGGGGTAACACAACCCTTCACAGGCCCAATCGACTACCTCTCCACATGCTATGCAAGTTGTCTGGTTGCACTAACACAATGCTAGCAACGGTACCATGCTCTGTATTCTATGGTCCATCAGGGTTCTCATTTCCACATTTCTATGTTCACATTTCATCATTTCTATAATTCTCATCATTTCTGTATAATTCTCATTTCATGTCTATATATTGGTCAGTTCAATATTTCTGTATAAAACATCTCTGTGTATATCGCATATCATCAATTTCAGTATAAAACATATATGTATTTCTCATTTCCTCATTTTTGTAAAAAATATCTGTATATCACATATATCATCATTTCTCAATAGAAACATAATTGTATATCATATTTCATCGTTTCTCATTGAAAACATATCGATATAACTCATTTGCATCATTTCCCAGTAAAAGCATATTTGTGTATGTCATTTCATCATTACTAAATAAAAATATATATATCATAATTTTTATAAAAACATATCTATATTTCTCATATCTTCATATCCGTATCGAACATATCAATATATCTCATATTTTCATTTTTGTATAAAACATCTATGTAACTCATATCATTACTTCTCAATGCAAATTGTACATATCAGTATAAAGCACATTCCTAGTATAAAACAGTTATTTAATATTTCTCATGCCACACAAATTTTTAACTAATAATCATAATATAATAATCACAGGGAAAATATACATATCATAGTTTTTCCGAAACATAAACAGTATTCACAATTTCACATACTTAATTCCAACCAGTTAATTTTTCCAAAAATATCTTTTATAATTTATTCGCCTTACCTGCTTACTAAGAGAATTACAGCAAAGATCCTAAAACCCAAGCTCGCGGTGTTTCAAAGCTCAAAACCCCAAAATTGCATTTCCCCAGTTCAATTAAGTCAACCCCAAAATTACACTTATATTAATATTCCTCAACTCACACATGCCCATTAACTAGTTAAATTCTAAAATCTTGGGTTTGATCTGTTGGTGTTTGTGTGCAATGCCCACCTCCTACGAGTTAATTGGCACACCTACTTGACAAATGGTTCAGTTGAGGTCGAAGCGGTAGACCGCAATGGTGCTACGAAGGCAGAAGATGTTCCCCTCCGAGACATAGGGGTCCGGGGGTAGCGCTCTCGGGAGGGTATAGGGGCAACACCCCTTGAGACGGTATGGCCTATCCGGTGTGAACGGTGGACATGGTATTTCAAAGAAGGTCACTAATGTCAAAGACGACAACTAATGTCAAATACGGCCACTAATGTCAAAGTTGCCCACTAATGTTAAAGTCGGCCATGGTAGGTGAGCTACCACCACCTACCATGGTAGGTAAGCCACCCATGTGCTTCTTCCATGGACCAGAGGCAATAAATAAGACCCTTCCCCCACCGAAGCTCTACACACATCTCGATTGCAAGATTTTGTCCTCTTCTATTTTTCTATTTGTTGTCCTTTCGCCATTGAAGCTCATTTAGTGAGTGCATGGTTGGACAGATTGTTGTAATCCGATTGTTGTAATAAAACTTTATGTTATCTCTTCAATCGTTTCTTTGAAATAGATCGTGGTGTTTTTATTCTTCATGGTATCAAGGTTGAAGGCTACTAAGAAGAAACAACTATAATTGTTGAGACGTTGCAATGGAAGGAACTTCATCTTCAGCTACTGCATCTCCTCTAGCACTTCGAATACGTCCACCAGTATTCACAGAAGGAAAGCTAGACGACACGATCTGCACTTTGTGGAAGTTCAATATAAGTGCTATTATGGATTCATATGAACTACTTGATACAACTCAAGGTATGGATCCAGAACCAATTGGAACGTCTGATCCCACCAATTGTAAGGTAATTATCCCTCTAGATGCTACCCTTGTCAAAGCATGGAAAAGGCGGAATGTAGATGCATTTTCTGCTATTGTCACAAGTGTATCTGATTCTGTACTTACGTTGATCCAGCATACATCCAAGGTTGAAGATGCTTGGAATGGTTTGAAGAATCAATATGAAGCAAGGAACAAGACACGCATTTAGAACTTGGAGAATCAACTTGTTGCAGAAGTATTCATCACCATAATTAAAAATCTATGTGATCATATGGCAGCAGTGGGCATAGGAAAGACCAGTAAGGAGTTAGCTCGAAGATGTATTCGAGTGTTGTCATCAAAATATGACAGTCCAGTAACTGCTCTTAACATGCAGATTAGAACTCCTGTACTAACCTTTGAGGAATTATATGCTTTACTGCTAGAGGAGGAGATGAGGCTGAGAACCAAAGAAAATGAAAGAAGTGCTTTCACCATGAAGATCAAAGGCAAGGACAATAATGTTGAAAAGAAGAAGGGACAGAACAAGAAGAGATTTTCTAGTACATGCTACTACTGCAACAAAAAGGGGCATGCAGCCAAGGATTGTAGAAAACGTATCCACGATGAAAAGAACAACACATTGAAGCCTAAATGGAATGTCAGACAGGTAGCAAATTGTGCTGAACCAGAATTAGATCTTTTCATGGTTATAGAAGAAATATGCTCAACTGCTCAAACAATACCAAAGGATTGCTCATGGGTACTTGAAAGTAGAGCTTCCTGAAACATGACCAGCTAAAAGGACTGGTATGGTTCCCTTAAGCTTCTACATGAACCTACGAATGTGATTGTCAGATATAATGCAAAGTTTCCAATAGAGGGCATTGGATCCATTTCCTTAAAAACCACAAATGGCCAAGGTAAAACTCTTGCAAATGTCTTTTGTGCTCCTCAAATAAAGAGGAATCTTTTATCTTTAATTGCTATCACTGATCATGACTATGAAGTATGATTTATGAAAACAAAAGCTGAGATTATTGATAGCAATGGCAGCATTATAGGCGAAGGTATTCAAAAGAATAACCTGTATGAGTTTGTGGCACTTGCCGCAACAACTAGAGATACAACAAGCAGACATTGGCATGAAAGGTTTGGACACATCTCCTATACAGTTTTGAAGTAGATGCAGAGAAAGGAAATGGTGGTTCATCTGCCTGTAGTAGTTGATACTGCAGAGCCTTGTGAAGCATGCATGCTGGGCAAGAAACATCGTATGTTATTTCCACAAGAGAGCAACAACAAATCAAAGCTTCCTCTAAGGCTGGTACATGCAGATCTTTGTGGTAAAATGACTACTCCTGCACTAGGAGGATCTTTCTATTTTATGCTGTTAGTCGACGATTATAGTAGAAAGATGTGGGTGTACTTTATTCATGATAAAGCCGAGGCTTTTGTAAAATTTAAAGTGTGGCATAAACTTGTTGAAAATGAGACAGGTTTGCAGTTAAATAAACTTCGAACAGATCCAAGAGGCTAGTTTACATTAGGGGAGTTCAACAATTATTGTAGTGCATTTAGCATCAAGCTGTATTGACCTAAAAATTATAATAATTAAATAATAGAAAAGAAGGAGAATTAAAAAGGGGTCAAAACAAGGTTCGTCGTTGAATACCCTAGTTTCGTACGAATTACCTAAAGGATTCATGGACGAGGTTCAACACTCATCGACGAAGAAATACCGAGAGGGGGTGTTTCAGACCCATTGGTTCATCCATGAGATCCTTGCCTTCGTTGACAAACTCACTTCTTTGACTCGTTCACGAAGCCACGTGTCTCGTCGATGAAGCCACGTGTTAAGACACCTATAAATACGCAAATATCAGGATTTCAGCGAAAGAATCAGTTTTTCCTTCTTTTTCTCTCTTTATAAACGGCTGCTCTGACTTCTTTCTAGATTTCTGGTTCCAATTCTCCCTGATTTGACGATCAGAAGCTACCACGGTGATCCTGAGGAGATTCTCTACAACTTAATCAGAGCAAAATGTCGATTTGAGAAGTTTGGGCACCATCCCAATTTCAGGGTAAGTAGATTATTTAGGTATTTCCAGTATTCACATATTTATTTGAGCCCAAATTTTGTGTTGTATGATAATATACTGGTGTTTTGTGGAGTAAAATTAGGATGTTATGATTTTAGGGTTAGGGTGTTTCTGGGACCCTGTAGGCATGGTTTGAGGACCTCAGCGGTCATTTTCCCAAGAAGTCAGGTAAATTATAGTTTAGGAAATTACGAATAGGTAGATTCAGAAAGTGCGAGTATGATGATTTTTTTAGGAAACTCAGTGTTTTACTGGGGAATTTGTATATATGTAATTACAGGCCAAGGGCGTGAGGGTTGAATTGGAGGCAAGCCTCCCAGTCATATAGGTAAGGGAAATATGCTATGTTAGGAATTTTGGAATGTTTATTAGTAAATTATATGTTTTTCCAGATTATTATCCAGTATGCAAATTATTTGTATATTAGAAGATATAGTTTTCAGAATATGGAGTATTTAATTATTTAGTTGTGTGGCATGAGACATTATCAAATTAGTACAGAAATCCTACAGTTTTCAGATTACTATGATTTACAATATTTATGCAGAAATATATTTTATTAGATTTTACAAAATTATAAATTACAATGTATATACAGTCAGATATATTTTAGAGATAAATATTATATAGACAGATATTATGCAGACAAATATTTTATAGCATTTACATATTACCATGATTCCCAAAATTTGAAAGTCATAACACTATGATATTATAGTTTATACAGTTCAGATATTATAAATTAGTTATTATAGCTATTACAGTTCATATATTAAAGTATTTGTTAGCTTTGGTGCAATCCCAAAAGGGGGGATGAATTGGGTATTTAAAAATTTTATCCCTTAGGTCAATCCTCTAACAACAGTATTACACAAGCATAAGGTCAATGTAGTGCATGTAAAATAAATCAATGTAAATATGCAATGGAATTTAAACTGCAACAAACGATTAACCAAGCATGCACAATGAAGCAGTAAAGGAGACGACACCCAGAAATGTTATCGAGGTTTGGCAAACTGCCAACATTCCCGCCTTGGCTAACAAGCACATGGATTCAACTAATGCTCACTTAAAGGGTGGAGCGGCACCAACTACAATCAGGTCAATTACTACAGGGCTGGCCTCAACCTTAACCAGGTCAATTAGCGGGGCTGACCTTAACCTACACGCCTTACCAGGATGGCACACCTAACTTTCCTAACCAGGTCTAAGCCAGTCCAGGACTATTCCAAGGCTAGTTTCCCTGTTCAAGCCCATGCGTGGAAATACAACAGATGTGTATATAATTTTGCGTACAAGGAACTGCTTCTTACACTAAGCTGATTATGTACCACTAAACACAATGTAATTGATACACTACCAAGAAATAGGATTTGATAAGCTCGATGTAGTCTAAATGTCTACTCTTAAATAATTATGCAAATATTTCAATCAGTGCGTGAGAGTGCAAAAAATGCTATATTTGTATCACACTATATTTTCAATCACAATGCTCAAGCAAAGATGATAACAATACTTCAGATATCTCAAATGATATTTCTCAATATATAAGGCTCAAGAGATATTCAGATTTAATTTATAAAATAATTTGATCTTTGTGGTCAAGAAAGATCTTTTTGCGTATGCACAAATATCTCAACAAAATATTTCTCAAAGTAAATCACACAAGATATTTGAAATCAATTTGCAAAAATTTATTTCACAAACAAAAAGCAATACGAACTCTTGAGTGTTGCAATGATGATGCAAAACTCACATGCTTTATGAAGTTTTCCTATGGAAGACTTATTAATGAAGTCTCCTAGAAAAACTTCAAGCTTACTCTCGGATAAATATATTAATCAACAAGAACAAACGAGAGAGTAAGCTAAACAAGATACTCACAATAGCACTCTTACTTAGCAAGATTTGCAATAAGGATTAGTAAGAATGGAAAAATGAAGCTTGGATGTGGGAAATAGAGCTTTTGAGAATCAGAGGATATTTGCTAATTGTTTTTGCTAATCTCTGTCTAATTATTCCAAATGAGGGGGTATATATAGACTTCCCCCAAAATATAACCATTTAGGACACACTTGGAATTATTAGGAAAGTTTTAATACAATTTAATTATTTTAACCCCATTTAAAAAAGTTAACCAAGGTAAAAAATTAGGGGCAACCCGAGAGGTCCAGTCAACCAGAAACATTTTCTATCAACCGAAGTTCATATGGTTTGGTCAACCGGGCCAAATTTGAACTACAGGGTCGGTCGACTGGGAAGGACGATTTTTCCAAACAGCGTGGTTCAGTCAATCGGGAAGAAATGAACTAGATGGTTTGGTCGACCAAACCGTTGGGGCATCTCCCGAGGAACCTCGGTCGACTAAAGCGTTGGCGTTCATTTTGGGCTTAGTTGACCAGGAGGTTAAAGTGTTGACTCAAAGGGAGTTCGGTCGACCAGACTATGGTCAAACTGTTGACCTAGTCCAGATTCGATCGACCGAGAGTATATGTATTGTGAAGTACGGTCGACCGAATGTGCCTATTTCGAGCATTTTGGTCCTATTTAAGCATGCAAACACCCTATTCAAATGACCATTCATATATATGCATGTGTGAATGTCCTAGGGTTATTTCTAAGTCCATTTTAGTTTGAAAACATCGAAAAAATTCGATATCGGTTGACTGAACCCTAAGGTCCATCTATGGTCTTGAGCTTATCCATCCTACCATGCAAGTAAGTCATTAATTATTACAGACCATGTTCCCTAAATTACTATTACATATCCAAATAATATAAATTGCAACAAGAAAAAGTTCTTTAGGGTCTTTGGTCTTTAAGTTTTCACGTGCCATCAAATGATCTTGTTATTATGAACCTGCATACAAACTTAACAGACATCAAATACTAGAGTATTTGTCATAATCAAAACAGGGTATGACCCATAGGGTCAACAGTATTTTCATAACAGTTTTCGGTGTTATGGTTATTTTGGAATCATGATGAAACAATAAGATGTATATATAGAAAATAGTATTATACAGTATCAGACCCTGATGAATCAGTTCAGATATCAGTAGAGCATGGTACCGTTTCTAATATATATCAGAGTGCAACCACACATCTTAGATAGTGTGTGAAGGATTCCGTCAATTGTGCCTAGAGAGATTGCAAGCTCCCCAAAATTCTGGGTTGAGGTGGCCGGTTTGACGAGGTAGATACCAGTACCGTGCCTTGGAGTGATTGCAGATGGCCAGGTTGCGGATTGGTAGAGTTACAGTTGACTCATGCTGGTTGGCCAACTAGAACTAAGTCCCGCCTACGAGCCGCACAACCCTATCATGAGGGGTTAAATCATGACGTACAATTTTCAAAGGTAAATATCACAATTATGTATATGTATACAGATTTACAGAATATCAGTAGATATATTATGATACTAGAAGTATGAAAAAGTAGAAAACTCAGATATTACAGTTGTATTTTAAACTATAATAGATGCAAGTTGTACTATATATTGTTTTACCAGCTTTTACAGTTTCATATATTTATCAGTATAGTATTTATGGAACTCAGCCACCACACACTAGTAATAGCATATTTCCTCGTACTAAGCATTGTCTCATCCTAGGGATTTAACATTTTTTAGGTGATCCAACTAGACGAGCAAATCAGGCTTGTCAATAGAGGGATTGTTGCATTGCCCTGGTTGTGGGGTAAGTGTTTTTTTCAAGGAGATGTGTTTTTGGGTAGTTTTTCAGGGTTTTTGGCGGATGTTTAGTCAGAGATCTATTTTGTATATGTATATTTTGGGGAATTATTGAATTCTGGTATTGTAAATATGGATGTACAGTTTTATATTTACCACTGTGTAAGTGTGTTAAAGAAATAGGGTTTTCTCAATATTCATTTAGGGCCTAAGATATTATAATAGATAATCCAAGGGTATCAGAGTAAATTAAGTTTCAGTATTTAGTAAAGTTTAATTAAAAAAATGGTATCGATTTTCGAGTCGTTACAGTTTGGTATTAGAACATAGGTTTTGTAAACTCTAGAGTGAAATGGAAAACAATACCAAAATATAGGAATGTAATTATGAGAAGAATATAACAGAATATCAGTGAGTTAAAGTTGGGGAATTAGGATGAGAATTTAGGGTTCTGTTCTGCAGTCTGGGAGCAGGAATTTCGGGGTGGTTGCTTTGATTTTCCTAGGGTGAAAATTTCCAAAAAACCATAGAAAACTATCGTCAGTTTCTATTTCCGTATGGTAGGACTAGACCCTAAATTAGTGATAGGAAGTATGGGGTATTTTAGTTAGAGTACCATTGTAAGGTTTAGATTTTCAGAATAATTTGGTATTATTGCAGGATGGACACAAAAGGTAGTAGTGCCCACACTAGCGGCGATGATGGAGCAAGGTCGTTTGGCATGGGAGGCAGGGACTCTAATGTTGTATTACGCAGCAACTCAGCAGGTCATGACTGAAATTGCACAGAGCTCCAGGGAGCAGGGAGGTCCATCTACTACGTTGGGGTGCACGATAAAAAAATTTACAAAGATTAATTACGCGTATAAATTACGTAATTAGGTATTTAAAATCATGCATTAAAGATTATATTTTTAATTAAATGCTTAATTATATTCAATAATTTAACATTGAGCTCGAATTACAATATTTGGATCATTACTTGATAATTTACAAATTTTTGGTAACTTATTATTGCAGGATAATTTTTGGACATTAAAGTCGAGATTAGAAATGTACATGCGTGTACATGAGTTAGAGTTCAAATCAAGGTCATGTGCATGAAACCAAATATTGAAGACCGGATCATGAGCCACATGCCTACAAATGACGAGCCATGCATGCAGTTGTTTGAAGTCGTGTGCGTTTGTAAAAATTGAAGAATCCATGTTATGCAATGTGATAATTTTAAAAATTAAAGGAGACATAAAAGATAACCGGGTGCCATGTGAGAAGACTACATGGGCTTCATGCACATGAATTTGTGTCATGCAATGAAAAGTGGCAACAATCCAAGTTCGAAATTCTCTAGGAGACTGCTTGAACATATTTAGGTGTTTTAATCATAACTCTTTCATCTAACATCATATTGGTGTGACTCAAGTGGCACTGGAAATCTTACTAAGATATCTATAATTCATTGTGAAATAGTCTTTTGTTAATTCAAATGTTTACTGGGTCAAAATTGGGCTTGACAGTGAAGTTGCTGCTTTGGGCCATGTGCAGTGCTTAAGGGAAAAAGGAGTCTTGGGCCACCAAACAAAATGGCCCATGTGCCTATCTCAAGAGGAGACATGGCTAGGGACAAATATTAGAGTAGGAATAGGATATTTTATGGAGGAGGAGGGTTTATTGGGGGAAGAAAGCAGTGGGAGGCGGCGGTGTGCAAGACCACAGAAGACTTTCGGCCTCTCTCAAATTTTCAGCTATCTCTCTCTCTTTCTTTCTTATATCTCTCTTCTTCTCTCTTTTCTTAGTTTAATGTTAGATTTATTTTCATTGTCAAGATTTTATTTTTCTTAAATTTAAAGTTGGGATTATTGATGCTTTTAGTTTTGTTTTAAACTTTCTGTTAGAATTTTTATTTTTCTCTTTTTCATTGTTGAAGCTTAAATTCTGTTTCGGTTATTTTTTAAGTCAGTTCTCAATATCATTGTTGGAATTAATTTTGGTTTCTTGATTGTGTTAAGTATAAATTTAAGTTAGTGGTTAATTAATAAATTTATGGTCGAATGTTTCACTTGCATAATAAAGTTTTCATTTTTAGGTTTTTGTCCAAAATTTCAAACGTATGTTTTATTCCCTATCTAAATGGTTAGATGTAGGATTATTTTTCCACAATTAATTTTGTTACCACCTATTTTAATGTGCTTGTTTCCTGTTTCTTTAGTGCGTGTTAGGTTCATAAATTAAATTTCATGTTGTTTTAATTTTGTCACAAAATCTCGAAAATCTCAGGAAACTGAATCTGAACTATGTTCAGTAAATTTTTCTTTTCTTAGCTTCTTTTGGAATTACATGAGTTTGGAATTAAAATGCATTCCCTGAGGAGAGGATATGGCCCTTAGGCTAATTATTACACAACTAAACTCCTATACTTGGGATAGCTTCCGAGTTGCTCATTTCTCGAGTGAGTCAAGTTTTTGGCACCGTTGCCAAGGAATGTTAATTTTAGTTTCAAACTAGTGTTTTTCCAGTCATTTTAATTTTTCTCATGAAAATTTAAAAAAAAAATTAAATTTTGAAAAAAAAAATATGGTTGCACCTGCACGCTTATGGATTTTTTTGCAGCCCACACGAACCACACAAATATCTTGCATCATATTGCCTGAGAATGCACAAAATTTTAACATAAAGTCTGGAATAATATCTGTGATACCTTAATTTTATAGGATGGAGTTTGAAAATCAGTATCAGCATTTAACTAATTTTGAGCTTGCATGTATTATGTTCATAGATGGGAATGCTACTAATCAGGCAATTAGATTGCGTCTATTTCTTTTTTCATTGAAAGACAAGGCTAAGACGTGATTTAATTCTCTTAGGCCTAATTCTATTTCTAGTTTGGCTAATATGCAAAATGAATTTTTTCATAAATTTTTTCCCTTATGGAGAACTCAATTTTTGCAGGAACAAATCAGTCGATTCATACAAGGAGTTTATGAGACATTTCATGAAAGTTGGGAGAGATTTAGATATTTGGTTAACAAGTGTCCCCACCATGGATTTGAATTATGGTGGCTGGTCAACTATTTCTACATTGCCTTGACTTCTAAATCGAAACTGTTCGTTCATACTATGTGTTCAAGATATTTCTTCCATAAGGAGCTTGATGAGGCTTGGGATTTTCTAAATCATTTAACTAACTATGCTCAACAGTGGAACGTTAGGATTGACAGAAGACCGATTGCAGCTTAACCATTGAGAGTAATATATGGTGGAGAAGGGAATGAACTGAAAGATGATTTTTTTGTTGAAGCATATCTGGCTGAACTCACAAGAAGAGTGGAGGCTATGGAGATGGAAAAGGAGTATAGTACAGAGCAACTTTGGAATCAACCTTCCCAGTCTTATGCACCTCCTTATCAATTATCATATCATCAAGCTGCCTTTCAGCATCAGTATTAGCTGCAACAGATCTCTCAAAACTATGCACCTTCAAGATTTCAATCTAATGCAGTACCTGCTCCACCGGAGAAGTCTCTTGAGGATGTCTTTCAGCAGTTCATGCAAATTCAAGTCACAACTAACAATTAGTACACTCAGGCCATGAATGAATTATGGGACACCATTAATAAGATGAGCACGCAGTTGAATATCTTAGAGAAAGGGAAATTTTTGGTAGAACCTCAGCCTAATCCTTAATAATACTAACACCAATAGCAAAAAATACATAATATTTCTCTTGAGACAGTGGAGGCCGTTATTACCTCAAGAAGTAAAAAGGAAGTTCCCCAACCTAAGATACTCACTAACAGACCAAAAGTTGTCCTAACATCTGAAGTTACAACTGAGATAGATGAGGTCAAATAAAAATCAGAGGAAGCAAGCCTAGAATTGAAGATGTCGGTTAATATGGATACCGATACCAGTAAGGAGTACCAACCTATGGTACCTTGCCCTCAGAGATTGATAGCTGTGGAACCATCATTCCCTACTGGATTAAATGTCAAGGAGTACGATGCTGACGCAAATCCCCATAGTGCTAAGGTGATGGGTACACCTGATAATAAGGGTGAGCAGACTGGTGAGAATTTAACTTTTAAGAAACCAAGTAAAACTTTTAATGTTAATGCTTCTGACGAACCAAAGGTAACTATTCTGACACCTTTGCCTCAAAGACCTTTTCTTAAAGAAGTGAAATTCCTGGAAAATATACTGAAAAAAAGATCCCTTCTTGTTAAAACAAGGAAGGCAACGTGCAGATGTTTTGTCTAGTACCTTAGAATGTATTGATTTATTTGAGGCTAACTTTTGTGCAGGTAACAAGACAGATTTTTTGTGGTGACTCAAATTTGGAGACTCGTCGGTTCAATTTATAAACCTACACCCACCAAATGAAATTCCTCCAGAGCCTCCGCCAGACAAACTGTGATGTTTTTCTTTCCCTTTTTTTCATTTTGTTTTACCTTTTTTATTTTTAGTTAATTTTTAGGTATATTTTTCGGTAGATTTAGTTTTTATTTTCCATTATTTTTCCACCCAAGTACACTCTACTTCTCCCTTGCATATCCTTTCTATTTCCCCTATGCTTTCACATTGAGGACAATGTTCCACTTAGTTAGGGGGGTGAGAATTTGCATGTGACACTGTACACATCTACTTACTGGGTTTTATTTTAATAAAAAAAATAAGAAAGAAAGAAAGAGTATTGTGGAATTACACAAACTTATGTCATGATTAACACTGACATATATCCTTCACATACTTGCATATAACCTAAGAATTACACACTCGAGTCATTTATCTGTAGTTTCTCTTTATATGACTTTGTAACTCCATGAAGGTTGATTAGTAGTTCATTCGTGTTAATCTAGCTATATAAACTCTTGTATTTACATGGTATCTTATGAGGCTGAAAACACACATTCACGTGACTTGTAGCACTTAGGGTTCCTTGTGAGCACTAAGAGAGCGTCTATGGCAACTATGACACCTTGTGAGGTACTGTTGAGTCATTTATCGTTCTTTTGAGGTTTTGACGTCAGTTTAGAGTTCATGAAAGTCAACTTTCCTTTTTTTCTAAATACTCTTTGTACACTAGTCTTGATTTTTGACTTGCTAGCCTAGATGTGACATCTAGTGAGGAGATAGAAACCTAGGTCTTGTAGCCTATTCAAGATGAGAAGGCTAAGTCACCCCTAGAGATAAACTTAGTTCATGGATTACTGTTTGAGCTTAATTCCCATTGGTGGTATAAATATAATAAAAGAAGTGTAATGATTGTCCTAATTGACAATGAAAAGGCAAAAATTGAAGAATGAACAGAAGAAAGAATAAGGAAAATAGAAATGCACATGAAATGAAAGGTTAATACCTACTCCATATAAATACCACAAAGAGTCAGTGACATAACACATGTTCTCCACCTATGAAGATTCTTCAACCGCTTAATGCCTCAGATGTATTTACGCCAAGTTTGTGAATAAGTTGATCTAGGGTGGTCTTGGTTGGATATGGCGAGTAGGTGAGAAGATGCTAGGGTGAAGGACCCGACACCTCACAAATAGGTTGGATCCTTTTCAGACTAGTCCACTCCATACATCTAGCTTTTGTTCCTTGCAATATATGAGATGTTTAATCGCGATGCTCCTCCTCACACATAACGAATGAACCCATCCATTTTGAGTATTTTTTAGGGTATACCAGTTAATCCGAGTCAAAACAACAGTTCTGTAGGTGTCCACTGGTATCTTGGGTATAAAGAGTCATACACATTACATATACCTTGAGATTTCACCTGTTTGTACTCAGATTTATATGACTACATTAACTCTGAATTGTATTGTTAGTTAACTTCATGTGAGTATACTGTTCTTAACAGCCATATAACGATGAGACTTGCAAGAATGACTTACATCAGAGTTTGTGTATTGTATATGATGAGCTTGTGTAAAATTTGGTTATACTCCTATATGTGAAACAGTATGATTGTGTCGTATGTGCAGTCATTTCATGTTTGTTGGAATTAGTATTTATGGATACCGCCTGGATTTCATAGACATTATTTGCTAGAGACTAGCAAAACGTTAGTTGGCGAGTGTGATTACATGTCTAAATTACGTAATTAGGTGTTTAAAATCACGCATTAAAGATTATATTTTTAATTAAATGCTTAATTATGTTCAATAATTTAACATTGAGCTCGAATTACAATATTTGGATCATTACTCGATAATTTACGAATTTTTGGTAATTTATTATCGCAAAAATCGAGATTAAAAATATACGTGCTTGCACGTGAGCTAGAGTTCAAATCAAGGTCATGTTCATGAAGCCAAATATTGAAGACCGGATTGTGAGCCACATGCCTACAAATGACGAGCCATGCACGCAGTTGTTTGAAGTTGTGTGCATGTGTAAAAATTGAAGAATCTCTTCAATGTAATGTGATAATTTTTGAAAATAAAGGAGACATAAAAGAGAACCATGTGCCATGTGAGAAGACTATCGCGACATCCCGGAGCGTGGGTGTCTCGGGGTGGCGAAATAAAAAATTGTTGGTTTAAATTTCAGGAAAAACAAGAATGGAGTCGCCACTAACCTTTTAGTGTGATTAGAACACTTAATTACTACCCCTTTAAAGGTAGAATTGGTCTGTGTTACCAAAGTTGGGGTCGAGAGTCCTTACGATGGTACCTAATTAGTTATGAAATTATCCCTAAGTAAATTTATAAAGTCTTTAGGTTACTCCTTTTGTGAATTTACAAATACACATGCAAAATAAATAAATAAATAAATAAATCATACAAGAATATATATATTCCCTCAGAACTGAAGGTACGTGAAGCTTAAAAAGCTTGTACCGTTTTTAATGCAATCATAGGGATAAAATCAAAAATAATTTACAAAATGCACTTCCAAATTTTGGAAATCTTCTAGGGTTTTTCTAAGTATTAAAATACTAGTTGGGAGGTTTTTGGAATTCAAATGGTGTCAAAAAATGATTTACAAGTTTCAAAATATTTTTCTTGGCTTTTTCTATTTTTCTAATTTTTATATTTTTTTCACATTTTTTTATGAATTTTGAAATAACAAAAAGACAATTAGTGAAAGTCAAATCAAAAATATTTTTAAAATTTTCTCCTAATTTCCCATTTTTATGATTTTTCTGTATTTTATTGAAATTTCAAGTGGCTAATAAAGAAAATAGTATAATGCTAATACTATATATATCCTAATACATAAATATCATATATTCAAACCTCAATGATACGAGTGAAGCATTAACAATCAGTCCAGACTTAATAATATATCCTAGTATGAAAACAATAAAACCTCACATAAATCATATATAATTTACACAAAAAAGAATGAAGTTAAGGAAACAATTCGAATTATGAATCTAATTATGAAATGTACAAAAAAAGGTAACATGCCATAAGATGGAAACCCTAAAAAATAAGTATGGAAATAAATTAAATTTGGTCAAGCAATATTTAATAATATGGAAATCTTTAGAGTTAACATACCGTACCTGGAAACCCTAACAACCAATATACAATAATATGGAATTAATTTACACGTTATATGGAAGTAATTACCCTAGACGTCAAACATATCACCTCATCATCACATAAATAAATGCAACTCATCCTACACATTAAATATACCACATGAGCATTGCACATTTAATAATAATAATAATAATAATAATAGTACCATACCAATATTATAATAATAGTCATAATATTAATAACAATAATAATAGTACTAACCCTTAGTAACACTAAACAAAAACCTTAAACAACGATATGAATCCTTTGACATATATATATATATATATATATATATACTAGATACATCAAATTCTAACTTAGACATTAACACAAACATCCACCATAAAAACTTCTACAATAATAATGATCATTTAATAATAAGTACAATCAAAATGCAAACAAGAATTTTAACTAACAATCATAAAAAAAATCCTACTGCGATAGTATAAATTACTTAATATACACAATAGACACGACAAGATTTCAAGCTTTGAATATTAACACAAACCCCCAAAATTTCCATAATAATAATAATACTACTTTAATAAATACAACCCAAAAAATACAAACATGAACATCCACTAAACTAGTATTATAATATTAAAAATCCGAAACTAATATTATTAATTACATAATAAACACGACAAAATTTCAAATTTGAAATATTAACCCAAACTCCGACAACATAATAATAATAATAATCATTTAATAATAAATATTGCTAAAGGATCACAAACTGGAATACTAAATATCGAAACAAATAGTATACCTTAAAAATCCTAAAACTATATTATAGATACAATCATAATAATAGTATAATCAGGAATGTTTAGTATGACAACTAATATACAAGAAATAAATAAATGATGAACAATAAATAATAGATATGTGTATATATATATATATATGTGTGTGTGTGTGTCTATATGTACAGTGCAAGTATGTGTCGTGCGTGAGTGGTGTGTGTGTGTTGTGGGTGTGGGTAGAGAGTTTAACGCCGGGGAGCTCACCACAGGTTGTCGGAGCAGAGGTGGCCGGAAGGAGTGGGTTGTCGTCGGAGTTGCAGAGGGTGGAGACTGGTGCGTGGCTGCCGGACCTTCGGCTGGTTGTGGGTGTGGGTAGAGAGTTTACCGCCGGGGAGCTCACCACAGGTCGTCGGAGCAGAGGTGGCCGGAAGGAGTGGGTTGTCGTCAGAGTTGCAGCAGGTGGAGACTGGTCTGAGATCGCAGCTGGTGCACGGAGTCGTGGCTGGAGCAGAGATTGTCTACGGCTGCAACTGTGGTGGTCAGGAGTCGGCTGTTGTAGGACTCTGTTGAGGTGGCAGACGATGGAGCATAGGGGAGCTCTTGCGTGAGGATGGTGGCTGGCCGTCGACTGGTTTGGCGTGGGCTGACTGGAGCAGAGGAGGCCGAGAATGGGGGTTGCTGCTAGGCTTGGGTCGTGGAGTCCTGTGGTGGCTGCAGACGGTGGGTTGCCATTGAAGTTGTAGAGGGTGGAGACTGGTGCGTGGTTCGTGATTGTTATGGCTGTCAGGGGTTGTTTGGAGAGAGTAACGGGAGAATGAGGGAGACGATGGAAAGGAGGAGAGTGAGAGAAGAAGTGTAGGGGCAAAGAGGAGCAGAGATTTAGGGTGCGTAGGAAAAAAAATGGCAGCTTGGTTTTTGTCAAATTTCTGAAGAAACAGAAAACTGAAGCAAGAAATTGAGAATGAAAAATGAATTTTTTTACTTGATGAATTAATTTGGTACAAAGAGATATTTATAGAGTTAAAATACAATAATAGAAAGAATAACTAAGTTTCCTCATGTTTGCCTACTTTGACACATGCTTCTTTAGATTTTAACTCCATTTTCTCAATCTGTGAAGTTATACTCCAACACCCCCTCTCAAGATGAACATGTATATTAAGAATGTTCATCTTGCGAAGAGTGTGATGAAACTGAAGAGAGCCTAAAGGCTTTGTGAATATATCAACTAACTGCAATCTTGAAGGAATATAAAAAAATTTAATAATGTTTTGCTGCAACTTTTCTCTAACAAGATGGCAGTCAATTTGAATGTGCTTCATTCTCTCATGCTGGATTGGATTGGTAGCAATAGATAATGCTGATTTATTGTCTGTATAAAGTAGTGTTGGTTGTAGGTGGTTGATATGAAAATCTTGCAAGGCAAAAAGGAGCCACTGAATTTCACATGTTGTTGTAGCAAGGGCTAGATATTCGGCTTCTGCAGAAGATCTGCTAATGGTAGCCTGTTTTTTACTTTTCCATGAGATCAAAGAGTTGCCCAGGAAAATGGCAAAACCTATTACACTCCTTCTAGTATCAATACACCCTGCCCAGTCACTATCAGAGAAGGCTTTTAGCTGCAATTCTGATGAAGAGGAGAAGAAAAGACCTTGTCCAGGTGTAGCCTTTAGATATCTGAGAACTCTAATAGCTACTTGGTAATGACTAACAGCTAGTTTGGCAAGAAATTGACTTAGAACTGGAACTGAATATGCAAGATCAGGTCTAGTGATTGTTAGGTACAATAATCTTCCAATCATCCTTCTATAAGCTGAAGGATCTTCATAGAGATTAGAATCTGTTGCTGTAAGTTTAAGATTTGAATCCATTGGAAATGCAGCAGGTTTAGCACCAAGAATTCCAGTGTCTTGAAGTATATCTAAGGCATACTTTCTTTGATAGATTGATATGCCCTTTTTAGACCTCGCCACTTCCAAGCCAAGAAAATATTTGAGTTCCTCCAAATCTTTAATTGTGAACTTGTCATGTAGGAAATTTTTGAGCAAGTCAATCTCTAGTAAGCTGTCACTAGCCAGTAAAACATCATCAACATATACTAGGAGTACTATAAAAGAGGATTCTGATTTCTTAATGAACAAAGAACAATCTGAATTTCCTTGAGTAAAACCATATTCAAGTAGAGCAGTGGATAGTTTTGCAAACCATTGTCTAGAGGCCTGTTTTAAACCATAAAGGCTTTTAAGAAGTTTGCAAACTTTGTGTTCTCCTTTAACAGCCAATCCAGGGGGCAATTCCATATAAACTTCTTCATGTAAGTCACCCTATAAAAAAGCATTATTTACATCTAATTGGTGAATATGCCAATTTTTAATTGCTGCGATAGCTAGAAACAACCTTATAGATGTGATCTTGGCTACTGGAGAAAATGTATCAAAAAAATATAAGCCTTCTTGTTGAGTGTAGCCTTTAGCCACTAATCTGGCTTTGTACCTTTCGATAGTGCCATCTGCCTTGTATTTAATTCAAAATACCCATTTGCAGCCAATGGTTTGTTTGTTTTTAGGAAGAGTAACAAGTTCCCAAGTTTTGTTTAACTATAAGGCATTTAACTCATTTTGCATAGCAACTTGCCATTCAAGTATTTTGGTAGCTTGTTTGTAGGTTTTGGGTTCTTGGGAGGCTGAAATGGATGCTAGAAAGGCTTTATGATATGTGGATAATCGATTGACAGAAAGAAAATCAGAAATAGGATAGAGAGTACCTGAATTAACAAAACAACCAGCAAAAGCAAATGATAGAATTGTATTTGAAACAGTAGAAACATTACCACAATAATAGTCCTGCAAAAAAACAAGTCGTTGTTTAATTCTTGAAGACTTTCTTATTTGTTGTGTGTTAGGGACAAATTGGTAGGATTGAGGAATATTAGAACAATCCCGACTATCAGGGAAAGAAGATGATTGAGAATGTAAAATTGAGTCATTAGAAGATAGATTCTGATTTGCTTGAATTAGAGAAGGAGAAGTTTGATTATTTTTTTACCTGATAAAAAAAATGAATTAGAATTGGTTGGAGGAAATAGAAAAGAGTGTGTCTGAGAATATGAAATAGGTGGAAGAGCTTTGAAAGGAAAGTTGTTTTCATAGAAAACTACATTTTTGGAGATGAATATCTTGTTTGTATTGAGGTCCATCAGCTTATAGCCCTTTATATCAAATGGATAACCTAAGAAAAAGACATTTTGTGGCTCTTGGATCAAATTTATGTCTGTGATTTGTAAGTGTTGAGGCAAAACAAAGACAGCCAAAAACTTTGAGGTGGGAGAGATTAGGTGCTTTGTTAAAACGCATTTCAAATGGTGTTCTATTGTTGAGGAGGGGGGTGGGAATTCTGTTTATAATGTGTGCAGCAGTTAACACACAATCACTCTAGAAAGTTAAAGGTATATTTGATTGATACATTAAGGCTCTAGCAGTGTTTAACAAATATTGATGCTTCCTCTCCACAATTCCATTTTGTTGTGGAGTTTCCACACAGCTTCTTTGATGTATGATGCCATGATCATTATAGAATTGGGTTAAAGAAAATTCTGGGCCATTATCTGATCTTAATGTTTTGATGGAAACATTAAATTGTGTTTCTACCATTTTATAAAAATATTTGAGTACAGAAAGAACTTCAGATTTTGTTTTGAGCATATAAACCCAAGTGCATCATGTGAAGTCATCAACAATAGTAAGAAAAAATTTATAACCAGAATATGAAATAATACCAAAAGGACCCTATATGTCACAGTGAATCAAATCAAACATTTTATTAGAAAGAGATTGAGATGCAGGAAAAGAATGCTTTCTTTGCTTTGCTAAATGACATATATCACAAACATCTGAAGAACCAAGAGAAATGGATGATTCTAATTGTTGAAGAAAAGGTAATCTTGAGGTAGAAACATGTCCTAATCTATAGTGCCAGAGATCTAATTGAGGTTGATTAATAGTTGAAACAAAAAATAAAGAATTAAACTGTTGTGGATTGCAGATAGCCTCTTTTGTGGTAGTTGAAGATAAATGGTAAAGTCCATGCTTTTCAAATGCAATCCCAATCATCTTCTTTGTTGATTGTTCCTGTAAAAGGCAATAAGAATCAAAAAAGAATACAGAACGATTAGATTCTTTTGTTAATTTGGAAACAGATAGCAAATTAAATGAAGAACTTGGAACACACAACACGTTTTGCAAAAATAATGTTTTCGAGAGGCAGACAGTGCCAATATGAGTAGCTGGGACAGAAATGCCATTAGGCAAATTAATGGAAGTATTAATTTGCGTCGTGGGTATAGAAGAATATAAGTGGGGTGAACAGATCATGTGATCTATTGCACCAGTATCCAAGATCCAAGAGAAATTATGCGGTGAAGTTGAAGAAACTGAATAACAAGAATATAGTAATTTACCAGAGGATTGAGAAGTAGCAAGATTCACAATTGGTGTAATTGATGGATTTGAATTTGTAAGTGCTAGTAGTTTAGTAAATTCCTCAGAAGTTAAAGAAAAATGTTGATTCTCATTACTGTTTTGAATGTAAACTTCTCCAGATGAAATGGCAGCATGGGCAGTGGGAAGATTTCTCTTTCCTTTGGGTCCAATCCAACCAGGAGGATAACCATGAAGTTGGAAGCATTTGTCCACTGTATGTCCATTATATCCACAATGAATGCAGCGTAAAGAAGATTTCTTCTACTTGTCTTTGGAGACCTTTGTCTGAAAAAATGGATGAGTATTCTATTTGACTAACAGAGCATGGGTTTTATGACATACTGAATTTGTTAGTTGTCTTTGACTTTCCTCTTGAAGCAATAAAGAAAAAACTTTAACCATGCTTGGTAATGGGAAAACATGAAGTAATTGACTCCTTACTAAAGCATAGGAATCATTTAACCCAATCAAGAACTTTAACACATAGTCAAATTGCTAGCGAAGTAGCAAGAAATCAAAAAGATTGCAGGTGCATGATGCCATTTTTCCATAGCTACAAGTTGGTAATGGTCTGTAGCTAACATACTGATCCCATAAGCTTTTGAAAGCACTAAAATATTCAGTAATTGATGAAGAACCCTGAGTTATGGAGCTCAAAGATTTTTCAAGATGAAAAACCCTTGGGCCATCACTTCTCAAATATCTTGTTTACAATTCATTCTAGAGATCTACAGCAGATGCTACATAAAGCAAACTATTTCTAATATCCTTAGAAATAGAATTCATGAGCCAAGAAAGAACCAAATTATTTGCACGAAGCCAAACAATATGATGAACATGCTAATTTGCAAAAGGAGCAGTAATCGAACCATCAATGAAAGCTATTTTGTTCTTGACAGTTAGAGCCATAGTAATCGATCGACTCCAAGCAATGTAGTTGTCTCCCACAAAAACTTCTAAGACCAATATAGAACCTGGATTATCACTGGGATGAAGATAACATGGGCTTGAAGAATCATCTGAAGGATTTACAGGAGAATCAACTGATAAACAAGAAGAATCTAAAGCATTTGGAGGATTTGATTCAACCATTTTTCAAGAAAATTCTTGAACTACAAGAGTTTGAATTGTAGAATCAGAAAATACAAGAATCATGAAATTCTTGAATTGCAGAATTCAAGAATAGAATTCCAAAGCAGAAATTTTGAATGAGAAAAAAAAAAATTCAAATCAGAATGTATGCAAGAATTATAGGAGCAAAAAATTCCAGAGCAGATAATTTTGTAGGAGAAAAAAAAATTCCAGAGCAAGATAGAGAAAAAAAAAATTATATGTGCGGAAGCAAGAATCAGAAATCTTGCTTTGATACCATGTCAAATTTATGATGAAACAAAAAACTGAAGCAGGAAACTGAGAATGGAAAATGAATTTTTTTACTTGATGAATTAATTAGGTACAAAGAAGTATTTACAGAGTTAAAATACAATAAAAAAAAAAAAGAATAACTAATTTTCTTCATGTTTGCCTACTTTGACACATGCTTCTTTAGATTTTAACTCCATTTTCTCAATCTGCGAAGCTATACTCCAACAGTTTTTTCTGTATTTTCTTGCGCCTCCAGCTGTTGGCGGCATAGTGAGATGAAGTTGGAGAGTTGTAGGGGGTGGAGACAGCTGTTGGGAGTCTCGAGTCTGTGTTGGCTGTTGCTGGTGGCCGCAAAGAGGATGGATGTTGTGAGAGATGGAGGATAACGATGGAAAGGAGGAGAGTAAGAGAAGCAGGGAAAGGGAGCTTTTTTTATTTTTGTGTTTCCTACGCCACCCCGGCCGTGCTTTCTTGTGTGCGTGAGCATGGATTTTATCGGAAAAAAGGGGGGTAAAGGACCTAGGGTTTCTGCCCCCCTCTTATCCTTTTCTTTTTTATTTTTTATTTATTATATTAAATAATAATAATAATAATAATAATAATAATAATATGAACAACAAACATACTAAATAATAATAATAATAATAATAATAATAATAATAAATAGTATAATAGTAAAATAATAATAATAATAATAATAAAGATAATATTGATAATAATGATGATGATGATGATGATGATGATGATAATAATAATAATAATAATAATAATAATAATAATAATAATAATAATAGTAAAGTAATAATAATAATAATAATAATAATACCCTAATAATAAAATAATATTTAAAATAATGATAATGATAATAATAGATATAATAATAATAATAATAATAATAATAATAATAATAATAATAATAATAATAATAATAATAATGATTTTGTTGTATTTGGTCCGGGCAAAAATAGGGTGTCTACAAAGACTACGTAGGCTTTATGCACATGAATCCTTATCATGCAATAAAAAGTGGGCAACAATCCAAGTCTGAAATTCACTAGGAAACAGTCAGAACGTATTTCGGTATTTTAAACATAACTCCTTCATCTGACATTAGATTGGTGTGATACAAGTGTCATTGGAAATATTACTAAGATATCTACAATTCATTATGAAATAGCCTTTTGTAAATTCAAATGTTTATTGGGTCAAAATTGGGCTTGAAAGTGAAATTGTTGCGCTAGGCCGTGTGCAGTACTTAAGGAAAAAAGGAGTCTTGGGCCACAAAAAAAAATGGCCCATGTACCTATCTCAAGAGAAGACACGGTTAGGGCAAAATATTAGAGGGGGAATAAGATATTTTATGGAGGAGGAGGGTTTATTGGGGGAAGAGAGCAGCGGGAGGTGGCGGTGCGCAAGACAGCAGAAGCCTCTCGGCCTCTCTCAGATTTTCGGCTATCTCTCTCTCTTTTTCTTTCTTGTATCTCTCTTTTTCTCTCTTTTCTTAGTTTATTGTTAAATTTATTTTCATTGTCAAGATTTTATTTTTCTTCAATTTAAAGTTGGGATTATTACTACTTTTAGTTTTGTTTAAAGTTTCTGTTAGAATTTTTATTATTCTCTCTTTCATTGTTCAAGTTCAAATTCTGTTTGGGTTATTTTTTAAGTCAATTCTCAATATCATTGTTGGAATTAATTTTGGTTTTTTGATTGTATTAAGTTTATATTTAAGTTAGAAGTTAATTAATAAATTTATGGTTGAATGTTTCACTTGCATAATAAAGTTTTCATTTTTAGGTTTTTATCCAAAATTCAAACGTAGGTTTCATTCCCTATCTAAATGGTTAGATGTAGGATTATTTTTCCATAGTTAATTTTGTTACCATGTATTTTAATGTGCTTGTTTCTTATTTCTTTAGTGTGTGTTAGGTTCATAAATTAAATTTCACGTTGCTTTAATTTCATCACAAAATCTCGAAAATCCCAAGAAACTGAATCTGAACTATGTTCAGTAAATTTTTATTTTCTTAATTTCTTTTGGAATTACACGAGTTTGAAATTAAAATGCATTCCCTGAGGAGAGGATCAGGCCCTTGGGCTAATTATTACACGACTGAACTCCTATACTTGGGATAGCTTCCGAGCTGCTCATTTTTCGAGTGAGTCAAAGATGAAGCCTCCAGCATTTTCAGGAGCAGTTGATCCTGTAGTTACTGAGAACTGAATATAGGAGATAGAGAAGATACAGATGGTGCTCCACTGCACCGACAAGCAGAGTGTCCTCTATGCCACGTATAAGTTGGTAGGAGAGGCCGAGAGATGGTGGATGGCCACGAAGTTGCTTAAGGAGCAAAGACCCATCCCACTGCTGATGACTTGGGCCCAATTCAGAGACATATTCTTTGACAGATACTATCCTTCCACGGTCAAAGAAGCTAAAGTACAAGAGTTTTTGAGTTTGACCAGGGATCGTTGACAGTTCAACAGTATACAACGAAATTCATCGAGTTGTCACAATTCGCTCCATATATAGTACAAGATGAAGTTAAGAAAGTCAGAATGTTTGAGTGGGATTTGAGACGAGATATATACAAGTAGGTGGCAGTACTGAAGATGCAAGATTTCTCTGAGTTGGTTGACAGAGCTACAGTAGCATAGGAGAGTGAGAAAATAGATGTAGGAGTACCAGGCTAGAGGAAGAGGCCCACGCCACCAGGTTTCTTGGTAGGTCCCAGCCAGGGCCCATGGAGAGGAGACCGATATAGAGGAGGCTATAGAAATATAATGGGGCATAGCGGTTTTCAGGGTGGGAAGATTATTCCTATTGGTCCTAGATGTGGCCAAAGGCACCCAAATGAATGTTGGTTGGGAGAGAATGTCTTCTATTAGTGCGGGAGATTTGGCCATATGAAACGATCATGTCGGGTATCAACGATCCATGCACCAACTCATGGACCACTTCGGGGTGGTTATCAGGCGCCTTATAGGGGCCAACAGAGGAACACAACACCAGCGAGGGTTTTTGCATTGACGCCAGGAGATGTTGAGACTTCTGGAGACATCGTGACAGGTATCCTTACTATTTTACCGTACAAAGTTGTTTTATTTGACACAGGTACCACCTATTCCTTTGTATCGACAGGGTATGTCAAAGTAACTGAGACAGAGGCACAGTTGTTAGATGTTGAGTTGTCTGTAGCCACACCGACGGGATCTATTATGAGGTGTAGGAAGGTACCTAGGAACTTTCCAATGAGCATTTAGGGGAAAGTACTACCAACTAATCTCATGATATTAGATATGCAGGGGTTTGATGTAATATTAGGTATGGATTGGCTTGCAGCTAATCACGCCAGCATAGATTGCTGTCGGAAAGAAGTGATTTTCAGACCCCCAGGGGAGCAAGAATACAAATTTGTGGGTACACGTGTGCATGCCTCATCACAGCTAGTGTCATCTATTCAGGCAAGTAGACTGATTCAAGGTGGATGCCAGGGATTGTACCTTATATAAAAGAGCTGCCGAAGGAAGAATTAAAACAGGTTGATATTCTAGTGGTCAGAGAATTTCCAAATATTTTTTCGGAGGAATTACCTGGTTTACCTCTAGATCGAGAGATCGAATTCACTGTGGATCTGTTACCAGGGTCAGCACCAATATCTAAAGCACCGTACATAATGGCTCCAGCAGAACTGAAGCAATTGAAAGATTAGTTGCAGGAGTTGCTGGATAAAGGGTTTATCAGTCTTAATGTATCACCTTAGGGAGCCCTAGTTCTGTTTGTGAAAAAGAAAGATGGGACCATAAGAATGTGTATAGATTATAGGGAAATAAATAAACTAACAGTCAAGAATAAATATCCTCTTCCCAGAATTGATGATTTATTTGACTAACTCCAAGGGACCAAGGTTTACTCCAAAATTGACCTTCAGTCGGGCTATTTCCAGGTAAAAGTCAAGGAAGAGGATGTATCAAAGACAAGATTCCGAACCAGGTGCGGACACTATGAGTTCCTGGTAATGTCGTTCAAATTGACAAATACACCAGCGGTGTTCATGGATTTAATGAATCGAGTGTTCCATCGGTACTTAGATTAGTTTGTTATGGTGTTCATTGATGATATACTGGTCTACTCAAAAAGTCTTGAGGAGCACGAGGGTCATTTGAGACTAGTTTTGCAGGTGTTGAAGGAAAAGAAACTGTATGCTAAATTCAAGAAATGTTAATTCTGGTTGAGGGAGGCTACTTTCCTCAGGCACATGATCACTAATGACGATATATCAGTTGACCTGAGTAAAATAGAGGCAATAGTGAGTTGGGTGAGACTAGTGAATGTTCAGGAGGTCAGAAGCTTCCTAGGTTTGGCAAGGTACTACCGGCGTTCCATGGATGGCTTCTCCAAATTATTAGGTCCACTAACACGACTCTCAAGAAAGAATGTGAAATTTGATTGGACCGATGAGTGTGAGTAGATCTTCTAGGAGTTGAAGCGGTGGCTGGTCACTACAGCTGTATTGTCTATCCCATTAGGGGAAGATGGTTTTGTGATATACAGTGATATGTCTTGAAAGGGACTTGGGTGCGTGTTGATGTAGCATGGGAGAGTCATCACCTACGCATCTAGACAGCTTAAAGAGTATGAAAAGAACTACTCTGTGCACGATCTAGAGTTAGTTGTAGTGGTGTATGCTCTGAAAATCTGGAGGCATTATCTTTATGGTGGGAAATGCGAGATCTTTACTAATTATAAAAGTTTAAAGTATTTCTTCACCTAGAAAGATTTGAATATGCAAAAAAAAAAGTGGTTGAAGCTCATCAAGGATTATGATTGCACTATTAGCTACCATCCAAGGAAAGCAAAAGTGGTGGCTAATGCACCAAGCAGGAAAACAGCAGGAGCAGTGGTGTCAGCAATGGAAATTCAGCACCCTATCCAGATGGATTTGGAGAGGTTAGGGGTGGAGTTGATAGAGGGTGATCACCAGGCATTCATTGCAACCTTGGTGGTATAGCCTACCTTGCAGGAGAAAATTATAGCTGCACAGAAGAATGACGTAGAGTTGGCAGAGTTGATAGAGAAAGTGCGAGATGGACAGGAAGAGGAGTTCAAAATTTTAGAGGATGGTTCCGTGCCAGACTATGCATTCTTGCATATGCTAAGATCATGAGGACAATATTGGAGGAGGCTCACAGATCCCTATACATAGTTCATCCTAGTAGCACTAAAATGCATCGGGATCTTCAAAAGACTTTCTGGTGGAGCTGAATGAAGACATAGATAGCTGAATTCGTGCAGTAGTGTTTGACATACCAGCTGATAAAGGCTGAGCACCAGAGGCCGGCAAGACAGTTGTAGACACTCCACATCCCTGAGTGGAAGTGGGATCACATATCCATGGATTTCGTCACTGGGTTATCGTCGGTACTGCATGGTCAAAAATGCTATCTGGGTGATTTTTGATCGATTGAAAAAATCATCCCACTTTCTACCAATTAAAGTTAGCTACCCTATGTACAGACTGGCAAAGATCTACATTCAGGAGATAGTTTGACCCCATGGAGTGCCAGTATCCATCGTTTCAGACCATGACCCACATTTTACATCACGATTTTAGATAAGCTTATATGAGGCTTCAGGGTCTCAGTTATCATTCAGCACGGCATATCCTCAGGCTGATTGGCAGATATAGAGAATGATCAAGATACTTGATGTAACGACTTACTATTTAACTGGTTTTTTTTTTTTATTATGATACTTATAATGCTCTGATACCATACTGGATTGAACTTAATCATTAACCTAAGAAGCAAAAAGCAGAAATCAAATAAACATATCCATATATAATTACATACAATACCAGAGTGCTAAGAGGTTTCCCAAAATACACATATTTAACTGTTCCCCCAATATCCTCAACCGGTGAGGGCTATACAAAAATACTCTCAAAAATATACTCACTCTCTCTAACAAGGCAGTATTGTGACCTCTCTATCTACGAGCCTAGTCCGCTCGCCCAACTGGCTCACCTGAAAAATAATTCAACACTGAGATGAGCCAAAGTTCAGTAAGAAGAAATATGTTATTACTAGTGTGTGGAAAATGAGCTACAATATTATGCAAATTTGTTTTCATATAATCATGTATCACTGAATCTGTAAAGCACAATACTAGAAATATAGTCTTCATCTTTTTCCTGTTGCTTAACATTTCTATACTTTAGGTTTCTATTCAAAATACTACTAATGTATGTATATATTTTCTGTTTCTGTAAAACTGTATAAACATAATAATAACTGTAAAATTCCCTGTGGATAACTGTGTGTCATGATTTAACCCCTCATGAAAGGGTTGTGCGGCCCATAGGCGGGATTTATCCTGGCTGGCCAACTAGGAATATATCACTATACTCCATAGTCTAATCAGCCCTCTTCAACCCATATCTAATGGGGAGCCTGTCCACTCGTGGGATCTATGCGATCAACCTTTATACCACGTACTATCTGAATAAGTGGTTGCACTCTATAAACTGTATGTAGCTACGATACCATGCTCTATAATTGTATGGTCCAACAAGATCTGATACTATATAATACACCTCTATATACAACTATCTGTTTTACCATGATTCTGTAATAACTGTATAAACCATGACGCTGTGGAAAATTGTATCTCTATATCAACTGTATTTCTGTAATTAACTATTAATCTGTATGTCATGGTACTGTAAAACTATATAATCATGGTATTTCTGTAATCGCTGAAAAATAAATTCACTATTTGTATATTCTGTAAAACATATCTCTGAAAAATACTGTAAAGCATGTTTCTATACTTGGTACATATTCTCAAGTCACGCAATAATTTTAAAACATGTTAATCATATTTGATATACTGCATAAATCTCTGTTGTAGAACAATACTCTGGTGAAACATTTATAATTTTATACTAAAAAAATTCTCAAATAACCTAGCATAGCATATTTTCCTTACCCGTTTCCTGCTAAAAATCTCCTACTATAACGGATCCAACACCCGCAGGGTTCTCCACTCTACACCCTGAAAACCATAAATCTCATAACAAAATATCAGTATTTCTTGACCTACATCATTTCCTACAACTGTCAGGAAGCCAAAAACTGAATAAAAGACCTTACCCTAGATTTGGGGTGAATTCCAACTTCATTTCACCAATGATCCACTCCGGCAGACTTGAAGAGAACTCTGCCAGGAGTGTCGTGGTGGCCTCAAATCATCGATCCGGTGACTAATGGGGCCGAAATCGAAGGAAGAAGGAGGAGGAGCCGTAGAGGAGAGATAGAGAGGGTTTCAGCTAAAATTCTGCGATTAAAAATCAATTTAGGGCTATTTATACTGCGCGATTCATTGACGAGCCACATCATCTCATCAATGAGTCCTTAAGAAAATTCGTCGACGAACCTTACCATTCATCGACGAAATTTAAAGTAGCCCAAAATCCTCGCTCGGTATTTTCTCGTTGACAAAATGGGACCTCGTCAACGAGATCCTGAAGACCTTCGTCAACAAATCCCTGTATTTGTCAGGCTTCAGCCTTGTAGTTTCCTGAAATTATTATTTCCTCAAAATGCAATGTCATCGACGAATGCCTCGTCTACTACCTCCTTCTGTTCCTATTTCCATTTTCCTCCCTCTTTATTATTATAATACTATTATTCTTCGGGTCACTACACTTGAGGATATGCTAAGAGTATACGTACTAGATTTTGGGGGTAGGTGGACCTAGTATATGTCATTGGTTGAGTTTGCTTACAATAACAGCTATCAAGCCAACATCAGCATGGCACCTTACGAGGCGTTGTACAGTAGGATGTGTCGTTCACCTTTGTACTAGGATGAAATGGGTGAGAGTTGAGTTTTGGGACCATATTTGGTGCAGTAGGCATACAATAAAGTCCGACTAATTAAAGATAGAATCAGTGCAGCTCAGAGTCCGCAGAAAAGTAATGCTTAATGTGCTGCCGGGAATTGGAGTTTGATATTGAAGATCAAGTATTTTTGAAAGTAGCACCACTGAAGGGAGCTATGAGATTTGGGAGGAAAGGTAAGCTGAGCTCTAGGTTCATTGGCTCATTCAAGATATTAGAGAGAGTGGGTCCAGTAGCCCACAGGGTAGCTTTACCACCAGCATTGTCCAAAATACATGACGTATTTCATGTTTTCATGTTAACGAAATACATCCCAAACTCTTTCCATGTGATCAGTTATGCAAAGATAAACCTTATAGATTCACTAGAATATGAGGAGGTACCAGTGTAGATCTTAGACAAAAAGGAACAGGAATTGCGCACCAAGAAAATTCAGTTAGTGAAAGTCCTGTGGTGGAATCATGCCATAAAGGAAGTTTCATGGGAACTTGAGGAAGAGATCAGATAGAAATACCCACACCTGTTTAGTGGAATACAGTTAGGGGTGTACAAAATTTACCGAAAAACCGAAAATCAGACCGAAACCGGACCGAAACACATTTCGATTTGATTTTTCGATTTGCGGTTTCGGTTTTGGTTTTGGAATATAAAAAATTTCGGTTTCGGTTTCGGTTTCGGTTTCGGTTTCGGACCAAAACCGAACCGAAAAAACCAAAAACCGAATTAATAAAAAAATTATATAATTATATATTATAGATGCTGCTGGTGTTGCCGTGTTGGATCACCAGTCGCCGGCGAGAAACCACCTCCAAATCCACCTCTGGTCGGTCTAGATGGCGGAGATTTCTGGGACGAAGTCCATGGCTCCATGTGACGCTTGCGCTCCTCTTCTTCGAGCTTAAGAGAGATGCCTCGGACACGATGGACACGACGGACAGAACACAATCAACACAGAACCCTTCTGCCTTCTGGATCCGTTTCATGAGGTGGGTGGAGAACAGAAGAAGTCGGCGATCTTGTTTCGGAGGCACTTGGAGGGGATAATGGCCACTTCTTGGATGATCTTCTTGTTGGTGAAACGGATCCAGAACTTGCTGTGGAAATCCAGGGTCATGCGACTGCCGAGAAGATTTCTCGATCACCTACCGGCTGCCGAGAAGATTTCTTCACCGTCTTGGTGTGCAGTGCACAGTGCGCACCTCCATCTCTGTTTGTGTGTGTGTGTTTACGAGAGAGAGAGAGAGAGAGAGAGAGAGAGAGAGAGAGAGAGAGAGAGAGAGAGAGAGAGAGAGGCCAGTGGCCACCGGTGAACTGCAAAAAGGGCAAGCAGATCTGCGAAGGCACATGCAGCTGCAGGAACCTGCTAGCCATCCCACATCGTTTGGAAATGGGAAATGAACTAGGATCCCACCTTATATATTTTATATGGATCCTTCTTTTAACATGTCTCAAGGTTTAGGCTTTGCAACTAAAGCCTTGGCCCAGGAGCTCTGTGTCGTGATGGGCTGTGGCTCCCAGGCCCGAGTATTAATATTTTTTTGATATTTTAAAGTTCGGTAAAACCGAAAATAACCGAACCGAACCGGTAAGTTCACGGTTTGGTTCGTTCATAAACCGATGGTATACGGTTCGGTTTCGGTTCAGTTATTTTGAAAATCGAGGAATTCGGTTCGGTTGGCGGTTTTGGCAAAAACTGAACCGAACCGAACCGTGTACACCCCAAGATACAGTATTAGTTAGTATTGTTCAGATAATGACAGTTTTATTTTATTCAGTATAGAGTGATGAATGTATCATTGTATTTTAGATTATAGAATAAGATAGTGTTTTGGTTTTGGGAGAATTTTATTTTATGAGTATATTTGTAATCTCCCAGAACTGCTTATGTAACCACAGTATTCCTACACCATAAGTGAGGATAATTAATAAAATAAGTAGCCCATTTTCCTTAACGGATGGTGTTCAATACAGATAGCAAATTTCAATGACGAAATTTTATAAAGATGGGAGAATGTAGAGACCCAAAAATTATAAGCATTAAATAATAAAAACTAAGGATAATTAAAAAGGGGTCAAAACAGGGTTCATCGATGAATACCCTAGCTTCGTTGATGAATTCCCTAAAGGATTCATGGATGAGGTTCAGTACTCGTCAATGAAGAAATACCAAGAGGGGGTGTTTCAGACCCATTGGTTCCTCAACGAGATCCTTGCCTTCGTTGACAAACTCACTTCTTCGACTCGTCAATGAAGCCATGTGTCTCTTCAATGAAGCCACGTGTCAAGACACCTATAAATACACAAAAATCGGGATTTCAGCAAAAGAAATAGTTTTTCCTTCTTTTTCTTTCTCTACAAACGGTTGCTCTCACTTATCTCTAGATTTCTAGCTCCGATTCTCCTCGGTTCTACGATCAGAAGCTACCACGGTGATCCTGGGGAAATTATGTTCAACCTAGCCGGAGCAGAATGTTGATTTGAGAAGTTTGGGCACCATCCTAATTTCAGGGTAAGTAGATTATTTAGGTATTTCTAGTATTAACAAGTTTATCAGAGCCCAGATTTTGTGTTGTATGAGAATATACTGGTTTTTTGTGGAGTAAAATTGAGATGTTACGATTTCAAGGTAAGGGTGTTTTTGGGACACTGCAGGCGTGGGTTAGGGACCTCAACGGTTATTTTTCCAGGAACCCAAGTAAATTATAGTTTATGAAATTACAAATAGGTAGATTCAAAAAATGCGAGTATGATGATTTTTTTAGGAAATTCATTATTTTACTGGGGAATTTGTATATATGTAATTACAGGATTTTGAGGTTGGTACACCAAGGGCGTGAGGGTTGAATTGGAGGCAAGCCTCCCAATTAAATAGGAAAGGGAAATATGTTATGCTAGGAATTTCAGAATGTTTATTAGTAAATTATATGTTTTTCCAGATTATTATCCAGTATGAAAATTATTTGTATATTAGAAGAAACAACTTTCAGAATATGGAATATCTATTTATTTAGCTGTGTCGCATGAGACATTATTAGGTCAGGACAGAAATCCTACAACTTTTAGATTACTATGATTTACGGTATTTATGCAAAAATATGTTCTATCATATTTTACAAAATTATGAATTACAGTGTATATACAGTCAGATATATTTTATACATAGATATTATATTATATAAACAGATACATTTTACAGACAGATATTATACAAACAGATATTTTAGAGCATTTACAGATTACCATGATTCCCAAAATTTGAAAGCCATAACACTATGATATTACATTTTATATAGTTCAGATATTACAGATCAGTTATTATAGCTATTACAGTTTAGATATTTAAGTATTTTCATAACAGTTTTCGGTGTTATGGTTATTTTGGAATCATGATGAAACAGTAAGATGTGTCGCGACGTCCCGGGAGCGCGTGTGCCCCGGGTGGCGAACTAAAAATCATTTACAATTTTCAAGGAAAAATCATGGGATGTCGGAGTCGCCACTAACCTTTTAGAGTAGTTAGAACACATGGTTACTACCCCGTTAGGGGTAGAATGGGTCTATGTTACCAGAGTTAGGCTCGGGAGTTCGGTTACACGAGGGGAAGGTACAAGCACCCCCTACGCGCCCGTTCTTACGAACGGTACCTAATTAATTTGAAATTATCCCTAAGTTAATCTAATAAGTTTTTACATTACTCCTTTTTATGAATTTATAAATACACATAAAAAATAAATAAATAAATAAATACATATAATATATATACATATATTCCCTCAAAGCTTAAGGTACGTGATGCCCGAAGGCTCATACCCCCTGCAATAAAATCATAGGGATGAAAAAAAAATCAAAAATAAAAAATATTTAATAATGAAAATATAATAAAATAAAATAATAATAATCATTATCATAATGAACATAATAATAACAATAATAATAATAATAATAAATAACAATAGTAAAAATAATAATAATGGTACTGATAATAATAATAATAATAATAATAATAATAATAATAATAATAATAATAATAATAATAGTAGTAGTAGTAGTAGTAGTAATCCCATAATGACAATAATAAATAATATTAATAGTAACAATACGCACATATTAACAATAAATACATATTCGTAATAATTTCACACATGATAATAATAATAATAATAATACACTATAAATAAAAGGTAATAATAATAACCTTCCTAATGGTACACACCCCTAATATCCTATAAATATCTTTACACCCATATGGAAATAATTAACAAAAGAAATAAACCAAATTTCAAATTAAAACATGGAAACCAATGCAAAAGTAAAGAAATAATGAAATTATGGAAACAAGGCATTGCTGAAAATAATATATACCAATACAACATGGTTGCCAAAATTAATACACAACCTTAACTATACAAATATTAAATATAAAGTGAGTACAATAATGACCAAAAACCCTAAGTACATAATCTATATGGAAGCAATTTCAACCCTAAAAGTACATAAAGATACTATGAAGTGATCAAAACCCTAATAAATATGAACATGACATAATCCAAACTCTAAAAAAAAAAAATACCTAAACCATGATAATGTGAAATACTTAAAATCCTATTAGATATAAACGTTGAATAATCAAAATCCTAACGATACTACTACATGATAATGAACCATAGTATATACAACACAAAATCATAAATCATAATATTATATAAATATGTACAATGACAAACCATAATAGATATGAATATGTATATGTGATAATAAAACAATATGAAACAATGAGCCTTAATATTACATGATAATGCAAAACAAATGTAATAGTAAAAGCATATCATAAGAAAAAAAAAATATATATATACATACTGCTAATATAATATTAGATAGTAAACCATAATATTACATAAAAAAAAAAAAATGACAAGAAAATTTGACACTTGAGACCCGATCAAACAAAAAGGAATCCTACAAAAACAAAATAAACCAATTAGTATTTATAATATATATGACAAATATCTAAACATGGATATTAAATACTAATATTATAACATAAAAATCCTACAATAATGAGAACGAACCGATTAGTATTTGAAATAACTACCACAAAAAAATCTTAAATAAGTATCACCACAATAAAATGAAACCCGTGGAAACAATATTAAAATTTTAACATATATACAATAGACGCCTTAGATATGAATATACCACAATAAATAATATATTAACATACTAAAGTCTTAAACTTTGAATATTAAAACAAATAAAGAAACATAAAAGAGATACACGTGCACGTGTGTGTGTGTGAGAGTGAACGTGTATTTGCAAAGGGACTTACAGGGGGGTTGCGGGGCTGCTGTGCGGAGGCCATTGCAGGAGCCTCGGGTTGAAAGGTGGAGACAGAGGTCTCCGGTGCTATCTGGTGTGTAAGGGAGTTGCAGACGGAGAGCTGCTATGTGGATGATGTTGGGTTCTCGGACCAGTGGTGCTCGCCGTGGCTGTGAGCAGCGAACACGCCGGAGCTGGTATGCTGCCGGCTCTGGTGTGGCTCGGGTCTGTGGGGGAGGTTGAGGAGTCGTTGGACTGGGAGAACCGCCGGAGACGTTTGCAGCGGTTGGTGGAAGTCCTCGGGTCTGGCCAGTGTCGGGTTTGGCCGGAGGTGGTTGTGCGTGGTCCGTGGAGGAAGACCTGGCGGCTATTGGAGGAGGGATTGGCGCTGGGAATTTGTAAGGTGCCGGACGGTGACTGCTGCGATGGATGATACTCGGCTACTGGGGGATCTTGCCGAGAGTAGGAATGGGTTTGTGCAACGGTGATGGCTGGACAGCGGGGCTGCTGTGGGGAATAGAGTTTTCCTTTTTTTCTTTTTCCCTTTTTTGCCTTCTGCGCTGCCCCCCTTTGTTTTATAATAAAAAAAAATGAAAACCCTAATACAACCTTCCTTCTTTGATTTTCTTTTTTTTTTTTATTATTCTTTTATTCTTATGGTAATAATGAAAAAAGGAAATAATAATAATAATAATAATTATCATAATAATATAAGTATCCATAAGATAATAATAATAAAAATAATACTACTATTAATAGTAAATAATGATGGTGAAAATAAAAATAATAAAGATATTATCAGTAAAATAATAATAATACTAATAAAAATAGAGTAATAATACAAAAAGTAATAATAATAATAATAATAATAATAATAATAATAATAATATATCAAAAAGAATAACAATAAAATAAATGGAAAACAAAAATAATTATAGTAAAGTAAAAATAAAATAAAGATAATAAAAGTACTAGTAATAATAATAAAAATGAAAATAATAATAATAATGATAATAAAAATACTAGCAAAATAATAGTAAAGTACTAATAATAATAATAAAATAATAATAATAAAAATAAGGTAATAATAATAATAATATAATGAGAAGGGACTCCTTTGTTCTATTCGGCTAGGGTAAAAATAGGGTGTCTACAGCTGCCCCTCTTTGTAGGCTTAGTTGCTTCAATGTAACGATAAGAACTCTCCTACGTTTTTGTAGCAACAAGCCTGCAAAGATAAAAGACACCTATTTGAGCCAAGCCATTTAACTCTCTATGACTTTTCAGGTTAATCAAGAGTTGTTTATTTCTACCAACCAGAGACGATCCGCATTGTATGTAAGAATCCAGGTTGAGGTACACATGGATGGCTTGCTGCGAATGTAAGAATCCGAGCCGTAGGGATACGATGATCCAGCCATGGGACACAATGATGGCTTGCTTCAAATGTAAGAATCCGAGCCGTAGGGATACGATGATCCAGCCATGGGACACAATGATGGCTTGCTTCGAATGTAAGAATCCGAGCCGTAGGGACACGATGATCCAGCCATAGGACACAATGATGGCTTGCTTCGAATGTAAGAATCCGAGCCGTAGGGACACGATGATCCAGCCATGGGACACAATGATGGCTTGCTTCGAATGTAAGAATCCGAGCCGTAGGGACACGATGATCCAGCCATGGGACACAATGATGGCTTGCTTCGAATGTAAGAATCCGAGCCGTAGGGACACGATGATCCAGCCATGGGACACAATGATGGCTTGCTTCGAATGTAAGAATCCGAGCCGTAGGGACACGATGATCCAGCCATGGGATACAATGATGGCTTGCTTCGAATGTAAGAATCCGAGCCGTAGGGACACGATGATCCAGCCATAGGACACAATGATGGCTTGCTTCGAATGTAAGAATCCGAGCCGTAGGGACACGATGATCCAGCCATAGGACACAATGATGGCTTGCTTCGAATGTAAGAATCCGAGCCGTAGGGACACGATGATCCAGCCATGGGACACAATGATAGCTTGCTTTGAATGTAAGAATCCGAGCCGTAAGGATACAATGATCCGAGCTACCTCAACTAGTAACAAGATGTGAAAGCAAAGTTTGGAAAGTTGTTACTCTATTTGGAAAATGCTCTTGGGGTAAAATCTGAATGTCAATGAATGAATTCCCTTGTCTTTGGGATCTGTTGCCCCAGTATCAAAATAAATCAATGTGTGCCTGGGGCAACTTGCCCTAGTTTTCCAAGTAAATAAATGTGTGCTTGGGGTCAGTTACCCCAGCTCATAATTAAACACAACAGGAATCTCTCTATCAAGGATGTCAAATAATCATTCGAAAGCTCAAGACAAGTGTGAAGGGTGCTCTATTGCTGCTTGTGATGCTAGAATGCAATGATATGTTACTATATGTATGCATGTTGCTAACTTATAATGCAGTGATATGTCGCTATTGATATGCATGTTACTAACTTGTGATTATATGTATGCATTTTTTATTTTTTATTTTTTTGTGTAATGTATGAAACGCACCATGGCGATGCATGAGATGTATGGTAATGCGTGAAATGCATGACAATGCATGAGATGCATGGTAATACATGAAATGTAGGTAATGAATGCAATGAATGACAATGCATGAAATGTAGGCAATGCATGAAATGCATGGCAATGCATGAGATGTGTGGTAATGTGTGAAATATAAGGCAATGCATGAAACGTATGGAAATACATGAAATGTAGATACTACATGCAATGGATGATAATGCATGAAATATAGATAATGCATAGAATGCATGACAATATATGAAATTTAGGTAATGCATGCACGAATCTTTTCTCCTAATGCGCTTGTGATCAATGACCTCATCTTTGGTCTCTACATGAAACTCGTCATATTTGAATGGATCTGCAACTGATCTTGGCTTAATCTTCTTTATTCATCCAGTTATGAAAGTGATTGACTCAGCCCAAATGAAAATCATAAAATCTGCCCCAGTTGAATGGACCTACAGCTGATCTTAACTTCGATCTCATATTCCAATCTAATAAGAAGGTGCTTGAATGGGACCTATCGAGACTCAACTCGAAATTTGTCCCCTTTAAATTCATCTGCCACCGATCTTGACTCTATTGTTTGGATAAGCAGATTCTGACATAACATTGACCTCAGTTAGGCTGCTCTTTCTCCACAAAGATCTTCTTTATAGAAATTTCTGGTGATTCTGAAACTTTTTGACTATCCATCCTCTTTTAATGCTCTAAAGAGTAAGAAGAGTTCCTTTTTTTTTTTTTTTTAAAGGAACGAGGAATGATTATGCAATTATGACATCAACTTACTAAATCAAAAGGTCATCCGCACAAAATAAATGTTTTACCATGTTTCAATGCTATCATAGGGGAAAATTCATACTAGTATTCAAGAGTCGTATAACGTTGATTTCCTAACCTAGACGACTGTCATTCTCTTCAACTGCCCCAGTTCCATCAACCCATGCTTTGATCTCAAGATGGTCTTTAAGACTTGGGACGAAACGTAGGCTTAGGGATGTAGGATTTCAGAATAAAATGGAAACTAAGGCTCAAAAATACCACCCCAAATAATGTTTTATGCCCCTAGTTCGAGTTGAGGCGCTTTGCAAGATGATGACCGAACTTGTTATTTAAACAAGCTACCTACGTACCTTTTCAGGATCAGGTCATTACGTAGTTCAGACTCAACATTGAGTCTGACAAATCATTTAAGATAATAATGTATACCAATCTGGTCAGGACTTTCATTTGGACCGTAATGTAGGCTAAGGATATGGGTTAAAGAAGAAAGGAGTTACATAAGGCTCAAAATCATCAATTTCATCAAGGGTAATTTGGTCAAAGATCACATATGTAGTATGTCCCTTATTCTCTTTCTTCTTCCTCTTGTTTTTCTTTTTCTTTTCTTTCCCTTTTAATCTTCTTTTCCTTCTTTTACTGCAACTTTCACTTTTCCTTTTATAAAGGAATCTTGTCTTCATTTTCATTTGAACTTCAATTGGGACCAATCTTTTAAAAACTGCCCCAGTGTGGGGTGTGATCCTTCAACAGGTTAATCAAGGAATGAATTTTTCAGGCTCAAAAGGGTTGTCAAGGGATTTCTTCTTTTACTTTCTTTTGGATAGCAGAAAAATGGCCTACCATCATTTTGGTAATGACTATTGTCTCAAATGATTTGCCAAACGCTAAGGGACCCAAACCCAGGTTGGATTTTTGGTGATCTAACTTTTAAGAGAAAGTTGGTTTAACATTCAGGCTCAATTTGGTTAACAAATGGTAAATCATTATTTAGGTTCTTTTAGGGATAACTGGTCGGCCAAAGAGGGCCATCCATCATTTGATCAAAACATGAGTGATTAATTAATAGGAAATTATTAAAACAGCATAGCCGCTTCGTTGAATTCCTTGGAAAGTAAGATACTTCTTCATAACGTTTGAATTCAATGATTGTTTCATCCTTTAACATCTCTTTCTAGCTCATGAACACTGGCAATATTATTTTCCCTATTCCGGCATGAAACATAAGCAAACAAAATTTGGCAACTGGACTTATGATGCAAGTGAGATAACGAAATGCATAATTCATTTTATTGAATATCGAAAATATTCCGAGGCACTGGCGTCCACGGATTACAAAAAGCAAATAACAATGGAAAACAAAAGAACATTAACTGAAAAGGATTAGATAGTCAAAAGTTCGGTACTCCATCATTTTATCCTCAGTGGATAACAACTGAAACCATTGATTTGGGAACCTCCTGGATATGTTAACCACTTCCTTCCTCGTGTTTGGGCAAAGGATTCCCCTAGACTCCCGGTTGCTTGTCGTCAAATGCTAACCATCCAGTATCTCTTAATGATTGCACCTTATGCTTGAAGGCCCAACATCTGTCAATAGTATGGCCGGTAGAGTTAACATGGTACTCACAACGAACCCCAGGATCATACCACTGTGGAGGAGGGTTCGCAACGGGCGTCCCAGGGATTGCAGATACCATCCCCCTTTCCCGCAGCTGAGGAAATAATTCGGCATATGTCATGGGAATGGGGTCCACCCTTCGGAAGTTTCTAGTCACATTCCTGTCTTATGCTTGCTGATTTGGCGGGGTGAACGTAGGACCAGAGTGAACAATCTGGGGCCTTGTGCCTGTATGCGCCGTTTGATTTACCATGGGCTCAAAACCAAAGTTTCTCTTGGGCCATTGGTTCCCACCTCTGGTGTACTGATTCTTCCAATTAAATTGCCCATGTATCATTTGTGCCTCTTCCTCCTTCTTCCTATTAGTCCACCTTTTGCCTAAACCAGTTTCCGAACCACTATCTTTGACTAGGCCTGCGTTGATATCGCCTTCAATTCTTCCTCCCGCAGCCACAATATCCATGAAATTGTGGAGAGTTCCTCCCCAAAGGTGCGTGCGGTAGGGGTCTTTTAATGTGTTCACGAACAAGGAGATGGCCTATCGGTCACTCACCGGGGGGTCCACTTGGATCGACATATCCCTCCACCTATAAGCATATTCTCTGAATGTTTCGATGGATTTCTTCTCCATTTCTTGTAGCATCATTCGATCAGGCGCCATTTCCATCACATGGCGGTAGTGAGTAACAAAGGCGTTGGCCAAGTCCTTCCAAGTGCGGATTCCAGCCTCATCTTGCTGAATGTACCAACGGATGGCAGACCCGGTCAAACTGCTTTGAAAGCAATGCATCATTAGTTTTTCATCGTCTGAGTACGCGGCCATTGCTTGGCAGTACATCACTAAATGTGTTCGAGGGCACCGAGTCCCGTCAAACTTTTCAAAGTCTGGCATTTTGAACTTTGGCGGCAGGGTGACTTTAGGCACCAAGCAAAGGTCATTTGGATTAACTGAATCGAAAGTATTAGAACCTTCCATTGCTTTTAAGCGCTCTTCTAATACGTCACAGCGATGCTCAGCCTCAGATTTGTTGATCCCCATATCAGAAGGTACTAATGGAGGAGTTCCTACTACTGGGAACCCCTGTGCTAGCATAGCAGGGATGAAAGGAGGCATATTTGGTGGTGGACCCCCCATGACACCAGGCGGTGGAATTGATGTTTGTCCATGATTTGGGGTGAACCCTGGGGGATGAGCGGGGTCCACATCTACTTCAGGATCAACATGCACTGCCTTTCCCTTGTTTATCAGTAACTCCAGAACCTTACTTATCTTGTCATTTATCTCTTCTTGTCCTTGTTCTAGACCCAGGACTTTATTTTCCATTTGTTCACTCATTTCTCTCGCTTTTCGCCTAGTATTGTACTGATGCGCGGTGGTCTCAATTATTGCTTTATATTACTCAAACCACCTCTTTGATAAGGAATTGAAAACCAATAAACTTCCATTTAGAATCATGAATGCATAATTATGTACTACATGAGTGAATGTGTTTTGATGCAAGATCAAGATATGTAATAGGTGTTTATGTATGAATGCAATTAATGTACTTATACATATAAACAAAGACATGAGCGTGCATACAGCCTTTCATACATGACTATGTATGAAATGAAGTGCATGAATACAATGTAACCTAAATGACAACTTAGCCAGGATTCTAGAAAAGTTCCACTAATGAGAGATTTCAAGATTAACATGACCACTGATGGGCCACGATTTCAATTCAAATCTTCCCTTAACCATTCCTTTCCCAATTAACGGTCCATGAACCTCAGGTTCTATGAAGGGTCAGATTATGTTCTGAGGTTGGGGTTGACTAGGCTAGTCAACCTGTTGGATTTATTCAATGTGGACTTGTGGACTTTAGTGTGCACTTGAACCTCAAGTATTTTAAAATATGGGCTTTGACCCATTTCATGATGGGCTAAGGCCCTAGTTGAAAAGGAATTGGGCTTGGATTACTTGAAAAAATGTTGGCCCGAATTTTTAGGTGATGGGGCTGAAGCCCATTTTTGGAAATCTGGGTTTGACCCTCTTTGAAAATCATGTCTGGGCCAAGTTTTTACTTAGGAAAATGTCGGGCCTATGTTTGTTTTTAAAGAATTGGGCCCGATTTATTTGAAAAGGGTTGTGCGGACCCATATTTTTAAAATGTTTAGGCCAAGTACTTCGTTTCCTTTTTTTTTTTTTTTTTTTTTTTTAAGGATGGGCCATGGTCTCATTATTGGGCTTTTTTAGAATACTGGCTAAGTAGTATGTAAGTCTAAAATGGATGCAGCATGCATGGTATAATACAAGGTATCTCACAGCATATATACAATAGACGGTATGGGGATAAGGATGTCCCAACCCAGGGTAGGTATGTATATACAGGGTTCGTCATGGCACTATCCTAGTTAAGGAAAACTATATACAAGTATGTGTGGGTAGGCTCTAACCCTATTGACAAAAGGTCCCCAGTTTGGAATTCCATCCTCCCCCATTGGGGTCCGGATAAAACCCGTACTGAGTGGAGTGGTTCGCGGGTCCCATCAAGCTCTGCCACGAAGGAATTGACGCTATTATACTCCTATCTAATCTTAGTAAGGAAAGCTCGGGTATAGAGCGTGAAAGTGTGTGAATTTAAATTTAACCTAATCCCGCTATCCCCACATTTATTCACATACTATAAATAATATGGAAACAAGATATCTACCATTAATATATATATATATATATATATATATATATATATATATTCAAAAGATAAGGAAACACAATATATGCAATTAATATGTTTATTCACAAAAAAATTGGAAACAAAAGAATAAGGAAACAAAATATTTACAATTAGTATACAAAATATCAGTAATTAATATGCTTCTTCAAAATATCTACAATTAATATGCTTATTCAGAATATTTGGAAATAAAATATCTACAATTAGTATTCAAAAAAAATTAGGAAACAAGATATTTTCAATTAATTAAGGTTATTTACAAATTATGGAAGTAAAATATCTACAATTCATCAAAGTTACTTACAAATTACAATATTCACAAAATAAGGAGTAATTAAAAAATTTATTAAATTAGAACATGGGATAATTTCTAATTAATTAATGGCTCGACTCTCTAAGTCCCCAGCGGAGTCGCCAAGCTGTCGCGACGTCCTGGGAGCGCGTGTGCCCCGGGTGGCGAACTAAAAATCATTTACAATTTTCAAGGAAAAATCATGGGATGTCGGAGTCGCCACTAACCTTTTAGTGTAGTTAGAACACATGGTTACTACCCCGTTAGGGGTAGAATGGGTCTATGTTACTAGAGTTAGGCTCGGGAGTTCGGTTACACGAGAGGAAGGTACAAGCACCCCCTACGTGCCCGTTCTTACGAACGGTACCTAATTAATTTGAAATTATCCCTAAGTTAATCTAATAAGTCTTTACATTACTCCTTTTTATGAATATATAAATACACATAAAAAATAAATAAATAAATAAATACATATAATATATATATACATATATTCCCTCAGAGCTTAAGGTACGTGATGCCCGAAGGCTCATACCCCCCGCAATAAAATCATAGGGACGAAAAAAAAATCAAAAATTAAAAATATTTAATAATGAAAATATAATAAAATAAAATAATAATAATCATTATCATAATGAACACAATAATAACAATAATAATAATAATAATAAATAACAATAGTAAAAATAATAATAATGGTACTGATAATAATAATAATAATAATAATAATAATAATAATAATAATAGTAGTAGTAGTAATCCCATAATGACAATAATAAATAATATTAATAGTAACAATACGCACATATTAACAATAAATACATATTCGTAATAATTTCACACATGATAATAATAATAATAATAATACACTATAAATAAAAGGTAATAATAATAACCTTCCTAATGGTACACACCCCTAATATCCTATAAATATCTTTACACCCATATGGAAATAATTAACAAAAGAAATAAACCAAATTTCAAATTAAAACATGGAAACCAATGCAAAAGTAAAGAAATAATGAAATTATGGAAACAAGGCATTGCTGAAAATAATATATACCAATACAACATGGTTGCCAAAATTAATACACAACCTTAACTATACAAATATTAAATATAAAGTGAGTACAATAATGACCAAAAACCCTAAGTACATAATCTATATGGAAGCAATTTCAACCCTAAAAGTACATAAAGATACTATGAAGTGATCAAAACCCTAATAAATATGAACATGACATAATCCAAACTCTAAAAAAAAAAAATACCTAAACCATGATAATGTGAAATACTTAAAATCCTATTAGATATAAACGTTGAATAATCAAAATCCTAACGATACTACTACATGATAATGAACCATAGTATATACAACACAAAATCATAAATCATAATATTATATAAATATGTACAATGACAAACCATAATAGATATGAACATGTATATGTGATAATAAAACAATATGAAACAATGAGCCTTAATATTACATGATAATACAAAACAAATGTAATAGTAAAAGCATATCATAAGAAAATATATATATATATATATATATATATATATATATATATATATATATATACACACATACTGCTAATATAATATTAGATAGTAAACCATAATATTGCATAAAAAAAAAATGACAAGAAAATTTGACACTTGAGACCCGATCAAAAAAAAAGGAATCTTACAAAAACAAAATAAACCAATTAGTATTTATAATATATATGACAAATATCTAAACATGGATATTAAATACTAATATTACAACATAAAAATCCTACAATAATGAGAACGAACCGATTAGTATTTGAAATAACTACCACAAAAAAATCTTAAATAAGTATCACCACAATAAAATGAAACCCGTGGAAACAATATTAAAATTTTAACATATATACAATAGACGCCTTAGATATGAATATACCACAATAAATAATATATTAACATACTAAAGTCTTAAACTTTGAATATTAAAACAAATAAAGAAACATAAAAGAGATACACGTGCACGTGTGTGTGTGTGAGAGTGAACGTGTATTTGCAAAGGGACTTACAGGGGGGTTGCGGGGCTGCTGTGCGGAGGCCACTGCAGGAGCCTCGGGATGAAAGGTGGAGACAGAGGTCTCCGGTGATGTCTGGTGTGTAAGGGAGTTGCAGATGGAGAGCTGCTATGTGGATGATGTTGGGTTCTCGGACCAGTGGTGCTCGCCGTGGCTGTGAGCAGTGAACACGCCGGAGCTGGTATGCTGCCGGCTCTGGTGTGGCTCGGGTCTGTGGGGCAGGTTGAGGAGTCGTTGGACTGGGAGAACCGCCGGAGACGTTTGCAGCGGTTGGTGGAAGTCCTCGGGTCTGGCCGGTGTCGGGTTTGGCCGGAGGTGGTCGTGCGTGGTCCGTGGAGGAAGACCTGGCGGCTATTGGAGGTGGGCCTGGCGCTGGGAATTTGTAAGGTGCCGGACGATGACTGCTGCGATGGATGATACTCGGCTACTGGGGGATCTTGCCGAGAGTAGGAATGGGTTTGTGCAACGGTGATGGCTGGGCAGCGGGGCTGCTGTGGGGAATAGAGTTTTCCTTTTTTTCTTTTTCCCTTTTTTGCCTTCTGCGCTGCCCCCCTTTGCTTTATAATAAAAAAAATGAAAACCCTAATACAACCTTCCTTCTTTGATTTTCTTTTTCTTTTTTTTTTTATTCTTTTATTCTTATGGTAATAATGAAAAAGGAAATAATAATAATAATAATTGTCATAATAATATAAGTATCCATAAGATAATAATAATAAAAATAATACTACTATTAATAGTAAATAATGATGGTAAAAATAAAAATAATAAAGATATTATCAGTAAAATAATAATAATAATACTAATAAAAATAGAGTAATAATACAAAAAGTAATAATAATAATAATAATAATAATAATAATAATAATAATAATAATATATCAAAAAGAATAACAATAAAATAAATGGAAAACAAAAATAATTATAGTAAAGTAAAAATAAAATAAAGATAATAAAAGTACTAGTAATAATAATAAAAATGAAAATAATAATAATAATAATGATAATAAAAATACTAGCAAAATAATAGTAAAGTACTAATAATAATAATAAAATAATAATAATAAAAATAAGGTAATAATAATAATAATATAATGAGAAGGGACTCCTTTGTTCTATTCGGTTAGGGCAAAAATAGGGTGTCTACAAGATGCATACATAGAAAATTGTATTATACAGTATCAGACCCTGATGAATCAGTTCAGATATCAGCAGAGCATGGTACCATTGCTAATACAGATCAGAGTGCAACCACACATCTCAGATAGTGTGTGAAGGATTCCATCAACCATGCTTGGAGAGATTGTAGGCTCCCCATAAGACTAGGTTGAGGCGGCTGGTTTGATGAGGTAGATACTAGTACCGTGCCTTAGAGTGATTGCACATGGCCGAGCTGAGGATTGGTAGAGTTTCAGTCAACTCATCTTGGTAGGCCAACCAAAGTTAAGTCCCGCTTATGGGCCGTACAACCTTGTCATGAGGGGTTAAATCATGACATACAGTTTTCGAGGGTAAATATCACAGTTATGTATATGTATACAGATTTACAAAATATCAGCAGATATATTATGATACTAAAAGTATAAAAAAGTAGAAGACTCAGGTATTACAATTGTATTTTACACTATAATAGATGCAAGTTGTACTCTATATTGTATTACCAGCTTTTACAGTTTCAAAAATTTATCAGTATAGTATTTATGGAACTCAATCGTCACACACTAGCAATAGCATATTTCTTTTTACTAATCGTTGTCTCATCTCAGTGATTTAATATTTTTCAAGTGATCCAGCTAGATAAGCAGATTAGGCTCACCGATAGGGGGTTTGTTGCACTGCCCTGGTTGTGGGATAAGTTTTCTTTTCAAGGAGAAGTGTTTTTGGGTAGTTTTCCGAGGTTTTTGGTGGATGTTTACTAGGAGATGTGTTTTTTGTATGTATATTTTGGGGAATTATTGAATTCTGGTATTGTAAATATGGATGTGCAGTTTTATGTTTACCGCTGCGTAGGTGTGTTAAATAAATAGGGTTTCCTCAGTGTTCATTTGGGGCCTAAGATGTTATAATAGATAATCCAAGGGTATCAGAGTAAATTAAGTTTTAGTATTTAGTAAAGTTTAATTTAAAAAATGGTATAAATTTTTGGGTCGTTACAAAGTGCCAATTGTCAGCACCAAAAACTCCACAACAGAATGGTGTTATGGAACGAAGAAATCGCACTGTGATGGAGATGGCCAGAGCAATGATGAAGGCACAAGACCTTCCAAAATCATTTTGGGCAGAAGTTGTTAATACAGCTGTGTATATCCTCAACTGATGCTTCACTAAAGCTTTGGGGAACAAAACACCACACGAGGCTTACTCTGGTAAGAAACCCTCTGTTTCTCATCTTAGAACATTTGGTTGCAGATGTTTTGTGCATGTTCCAGATGACAATCGAAGGAAATTAGATGAAAAGAGTCACAAATGCATCTTCTTGGGATACAATATAGAATTGAAGGCATATTGTTTGTTTGATGTAGAGGTAAAGAAGATCGTCATAAGCCGAGATGTGGTATTTTATGAAGGACCACACTCAGTGGGAGATAGAGATTGGCCCACTTTATCATCAACCGATAAAGTAACCCACCATGTGTCTCACTCAGAGTAGCAGATTGAGGTGAATGATGAAGAAATTCAAAAATAGTCTGTTGTACTAGTTGCACCTGTTCAGAAGCCACACCCTAGGTGGGTACAATAGCTCTTTGAGGAAGGCAATCCAGAACCTGTGAATCAAACTTCACAACCCGATGGACCTCAAAGGTTGAAGAGAATAAAGGAACACATCGATCAGCAGAACACTTGGTAAATATGGCCCTAATGGCTAATATAATCAATATAGTTAAGGAACCAAGTAGCCTAATGAAGTACTGGTTGATCCAAAGTGGAGAACGGCCATGGAAGCTGAATATGAAAGCATCATGAAAAATGATACTTGGGAGATTATGGATCATCCCCCTTATAGGAAGGTAATCAGCACGAAATGGATATGGAAGGTAAAATATAAAGCTGATGTGTAACGACCCAAAAAATAAATAAATAAATAAATAAAATAAAAAAATTATTAATTAAAAAAAATTTATTATTATTATTAATTAATTATTATTAAGAAAATTAATAAATTTAAGGATTTTGGATATATATATATATATATATATAAAAGTATATATGTAAGTATATATATATATATATATAAAATTATATATAAGTAGTATATATAAGTATATATATATATATATATATATGTATATATATATATATATAAGTATATATATATATATTAAAGAATGGATAAAGGAGAAAGAAAGGATAAAGGAAAGAAGAAAAAAAAAAAGAGAAAAGAAAAGAAAAAAAAAACGAAAACTTAGTGTGTAAGTTTTCTCGCTGGAACAAAATAGAAGGAAAGAGGAGAAAAAAAAATTCACGCCCACAGAACAGATAAGAAAGGAAAGAAAGAAAGAGAAAGAAAAAAATTAAATATATTCTCTCACTCTCCACTCCTCTTTCTTCTACGATTTTACGGCCGATTCTCGCCCAATTGGAAATCCGAAGATATCACCGAACTCCATTCTTCGCCACCGACATATCTACCGAAGTGGATTTGTCGTAGGAGTAACGTGGGAATATCTCGTGGGGTAAGCCAAATTCTCATTCTTATCTCAATTTTTCCTAAATTTTAAGCCAAATGGGCGATCGGACACCACCACGAGAATCTAGGGATGATTCTCTACAAGTCTAGCGGAGTGAAATTCTCGTGGGGCTATTGTAGAAATAGTCCAAAATTAGGATAAATGTGTTATTTAGAAATTAATTATCATTTAATTATTATAAATTAGGAAATGTTAAAATAATATTTTATTGGGGTTGATTTGATTGAATCAGGGTTCGAGTGAGCGTCGCAGGTATAAGTTTGGGAGCCCTGCAAGCGTAATTCAGGGAATCAGGTAAGGGGGAATAAAATTATATCAATATTTTATTAAAGTGAACCAATTATTTACGAGCATACGAAATTTATTATTTATTTATATGATTTTCAGAATAGTTTGATTACTGGAAAAAAAATGATTATTTGGTTTACGGTTATATTTGGGATAATTGTTTATGATATTAAATTCGTGTGACATGGGAGTAATTTTCCTAATAAATTGGATATGAATTACTGTGGTATTTGGGTTTGCATGTGGGGGTGTTTGAAATGATTATGGTAAGATGAATGAATTGTTATGTTTGATTCCTGTGTGGAAATGATTTAATGCGTTTGTGTGAACTAACTGTGTGGTTATTCGTATGCATCTCAATATAACGTTGGCATGAGGAGGTTGTTATATTGCCTATATATAAATGATGATGTGACGTTGGCAGGTCGAGGAGCTCGTCATATCGTTATTTATATGGGGTAGGACATTGGCAGGTCGAGGAGCTTGTTCTACTGATGTATGACGGGTAGGTCATGGGGATTGGATACTGGTGAATAATGGCGCCTGTGTGGGCCATGTTATATACCCTGTGTGGGTAGTGGTGCCTGTGTGGGCCACGTTATATCCTGTGTGGATAATGGCACCTGTGTGGGCCATGTTATGTACCCTGTGCGGTTAGTGGTACCTGTGTGGGCCATGTGTAGATAAGAAGTACGTAGGTGCCTGTGTGGGCCACGTACTGAGGACATTGGAAGATGAAGTATGAGATGCATGATTCCTGTGTGGATGTGTTGTGTGCATGTGAATTTAATTATAGCATAAAAATAATGGTATAGCATATTGTGAATGCATGTGTGTGCATGCGGCGAGGTAAACATACCACCGGGAGCTTGCTGAGAAAGGCGAGTGCTCTGTTAGGTAGTTTCTTGGTATCAGTGCAAAGGGATGCTACTTGTATGGGCGGGTAGACATCCCGATCCTCGGAAACCTTCGCCTTTAAAATAATAATTATCTGTGGACTAGCGGCAAGATAATACTTCACCTAAGGGCTTACTGAGTAAGGTGAGTGCTCTGGTAAGTAGTTTTTAGTACCAGAGCAGAGGGAAGCTACTTGTATGGGCGGGTAATCTTCCCTATCCTTGGGGACTTTCGCTTGCATAAAAATTATACTTGTGCATATTGAATGTGTGTGTGATATTGGATGTCGGGAATGTTATTAATGGTACATTTTCTCAGTTGTTATTGATGTTATATAAGAAGCAGTTTATTTTGAGTTATAAATATTAAAACTCATTTGTCACACACTGTTATAATTTATTCCACCCTTACTGAGAAGTGTCTCACCCTAGTGGATTAACAATTTTTCAAGTTCTTCTAGAGACCGGGTTTGAAGGCCTAGGCTAGGACTGTTTGTGATAGTTTCTTTTTGGGGTATTGTGAGATACTAATATATGTATAGATATATTTGTACGGAATTACGTTTTAAATGCTGGTTGTGGATACAATTATTTGGATGTTATAGTGTTGATTTTTGGTTGTTATATAGAACTCTGGTATTTATTTGAGGTTATTTATTCATGTGCCGCTGCGTGTATGTTAATTATGGTATCAGATACAGGTGATTGAAACACCTGGCACTCGGGCCCCACTTGGCAGGTCGGGGCGTCACATGATGGTACTTTAAAGAAGTACAAAGCTCGCCACTTTAGAGAAGTACAAAGCTCGCCTTGTAGTACAAGGATTTTCTCAGGTGGAAGGTTTTGATATTACTAAAACCTTGGCACCAACTGCCCACATAAAAACAATCCTTCTGGTTTTGGCTACTACTGCACACAGAAGATGGGTGCTATTTCAAATGGACGTGATGTCTGCATTCCTCAATGGTCATCTTAAAGAGGAGGTTTATGTGATGCAACCACCTAGATTTGAATTTTCAAATTTAGACAACAAAGTGTGTAGGTTGAACAAAGCCTTGTATGGGCTGAAACAAGCCCCCTGAGCTTGGTACCAGAGGATTGATTTTTTCCTTACCAATTATGGATATTGTAGAAATACCTATGATGCAAATTTATATGTATTGAATGAGAATGGGATGTATGTAATAATTATACTATATGCAGAGGATCTTGTGTTTACAAGTGACCACGAGGAGAAGATCAACAACATCCGTGAAGGCCTATGCTCAAAATTTGAGAAGATAGACTTGGGGCTACTCAACTTCTTCTTAGGCATTGAAGTGTGGCGGCATCCCGAAGAAATCTTTATTTCTCAGCAACGATATGCTCAAGAGTTATTGAAGGCATTTGGGATGGCAAAAAGCACTCTAGTGGTTACTCTAATGCAAATAAACATTAAACTCTTTGTCACGCCCCGAACCCGTAGGTTGGTCCCAGGTGTGAATACAGTAACCTAACTTGTCTCTGTATCAATTAAAACATACATGATACAATACAATAAGAGGGTTGAACCCTGTGGGGTATACGGATGCCCTATGCACAAACACATACACATCCATACTCGTCAAATACGCAGCGGAAAATGTTTCATCTATCCATATAACATACCATACCAGAGTCTACACCACACTAGGATATACAAACTCATACAACACTAAGATATACAATCCCATAATTACAATACATACTCCGAGTTTCTACAAAAAACCATCACGACAACCCGGTTACAAAACTCGTACCTAATCAGGCACTAAATGTAGCCAAACGACACCCCAGCTTCTGGATGCTAGGATGCTAGTCAAAAATCGGCTACTCGAAGGACCTGAAAACATTTGTACTTACATTCGAGGTGAGACACCTCTTAGTAGGGAAGAAAGAAGGTTATATCAATGTGTGGCATACCGGTGTAATTTTACGTAAAACATAATACCATACAATACAATACAGTTAAAACATTTTCATACAGTTCTAGTATTTTCACAAATCCATTCTAGTACATGCGATACCCAAACATACGGTCAGTGTTGTCACACTTGTAGTGACCTGAAGAATAATAGCATTTTAATCATAAGGGGGAGAGAAAATGGATACATAAATAGAAGGAGGCCATAGACTTGGTCGACTCGACAAACACAGGGTTTTGTCGATGAATTTTGTCAACGAACACAGGGCTTTGTCGATGAGAAAATACCGAGAGAGGGTCTGGGGCGGTCTAAATTTCGTCGACGAATACGTCGATGAATTTGATAAAGGACTCATCGACGAGGTGATGTGTCTCATCGACAAATTTGACAGTATAAAAATGGGGAAAATTGGGATTTTGTCATTTCTCTCGCCGCTCTCTCTCTCTCTCTCCCCTACGACTCTCTCTCCCTTCTCTCTTCGTTTCCGGCCCCACCAGTTACTGGATCGACGATCCGAAGCTACCACGATGCTCCTGGCAGAGTTCTCCACACATCTACCGGAGTGGATCATCGAGGAATCAGAGTTGGAAATCATCCCAAATTCAGGGTAAGGTCTTTTAACCTATTTTTGGCCTTACGACAGTTATAGAAAATAATGTAGGCGGAGAAATACTGATGTTTAGTTCTGGAAAATGTTGGTTTCAGGGCGTTTTGTAGGAGGCCCTGCGGGTATCAAGCTAAAGTACAATAGGGGTTTTTCAGAATTAAGGTAAGGGAAATATGCTATGCTAAGATATTCTAAATATTATACAGTTTATTTATTTACGAAAATTATATATTAAAGTATGGTGTGGCTTGTGACTATGTATGTAGTACGGGGATATGTTTTACGAATGCTAGTTTCATGATTTTTATGAATTTTAGTACCATGATTTTACGAATTCACGTACTATGATTATGTGAACTTGAGTATCATGATTTTACGGATTTTAGTACCATAATTATACAAATCTCAGTACCATGATTATACGAATTCCCGTATTACAAATATGCAGTTCCATGTTATGATTATTCAAATTTCAGTACGTTATGCAGCATCATGGTTATTTCAATACTTCAGAATCATGGTAAATCAAATAGACATGTATATAGAAATATATTATACGATATCAGACCCTGTTGGACTTGCAGCTACAGAACACGGTACCATTGCTACAGATACTATGTTACTTTATGAGTGCAACCACCTATTCAGATAATACGTGGTACGGTCAACCACCTAGGCCCTTGAAGAGGTTAGGCTCCCCATCTAGATATGGGCTGAGGTGGGCAGGTCGATTGATGGAGTTCAGTGATTTATTCCTGGTTGGCCAACCATAGTAATCCACCCTACGGGCTGCACAACCTCGTCATAAGGGGCATGTCATGACACAAATAGCCACAGGGAATAGTTTCAGTTACAATTACTTACGTATTGATTTACAAAAACAGGGATCCTACTTATGTACACTAGAAGTATTTTGAAGTTTAACTATAATACTAATATGTTAAGCAATAGGGAAAAAGGGGTGTGTACTTTATTATTTGTGTTGTACTTTTGTACTCAGTTATTCATGTTTATATGAAACAGATTTCATGATATATATATATATATATATATATATATATATATATATATATACTAGTTCATTTGCCACACACTAGTAATAGTATATTTTCTATTACTGAGTGTTGGCTCATCCTAGTGTTGAAATATTTTTCAGGTGATCCAATTAGGCGAGCAGATCAGGCTCACAAATAGAGGGCGTCTGTAATGCCCCATCAGAGAGTGCGTATCATTTTTGGGAATGATTTTGTGTAGCCGTAGCTAGTTGAGGGCATTTTTGGGGATACAATTATCTTTGTATATTTTGGAAAACATTTCAGCACTCTGGTATTGGTTCTGGTATTGTATATATTGGTTTATGGGTATGTTTGTATGATTCCTGCTTCTTGCTGCTTAGGTTAATGCTATGGTATCAGAGTGTGTTTAAAAAAAAAATTAGATAATTAGGGAGGTCGTTACAACACTAATACACAACGACTCTATGAAACCCGAAGCTTCACAGCGATTACATTGCCAATACGGTGTAGCTCACACTAATACGCAACTACTCTCTGAAACTCGAAGCTTCACAGCGATTACGTTGCCAATACAGTGTAGCTTACACCCCTCGGTGACAATCCAGAACATATAGGTGATATTTCACACCCTCGGATATAGAGTCGGACACTCTCACCCACGATTTTGACACCGGTACATGGCGTAGCGTACAGTAATTAGTCGACACATAGCTGTTTCAGCATACGGTAATTAGCCGCCACATAGCTGTTTCGACATACGGTAATTAGCCGCCACTAGCCGATTTCACAAAACCTAGAATCATTTTGAAACTCATGTTTCTATACTCATCAGCATACGGTAATTAGCCACCATATTGCTGTTTTACAAAATACCTGGAACAATTACATACAACCATACATTCCACACTTATTTGGTTTACGGAAAATCATATCATTTTCCAATTCAAGTATACAGTTTTATACAAATATGGATAACAGTCCTCTCAATAATACAGCTTAAACAAAACAAACAGTTTTCCAAACAAAACAGAGATGATACCCAAAATCTCCAAATTTTCCCAAAAACTATAACTTGAAAATCTCGTATTTTACCCAATAGATTTTCCCAAATAAGTTACCAAAACATATATGCGATCGTAGCCTACAAGCTTACCGATCCCGATTTCAAAAAGTAACTGATATAAACTGAATCCCGTTACCATAACTCGAAATCCAACTACGAACTCTACGGTCCCCAAAACTACGAACCGAGACTCCAAAACCTATAAACCACAGTACAATACATGCTTACAACTCATAGGACTATACATATTTCGAATCAAATAGGAAAACCGAGTCTTACCTCGATTTTAGTCTGAAACACAAAACTGCTCGAAACGAGATTCTGATCCGTTAGAAATGTAGAGAATCATTCCCTGATCCTCACAGTAACATTGCATTTACAAGTCAGGCGATGAACGGCAAAAAAATCTAGAGAGAGAGAGAGAGATTTACAAGTTCTAAAGATAGAGGGAGAGGATATTTGAGATTACTTAGCTTCAAAGCAACCCATTTGGATATTTTATAGCCCTTTGACTTGGCCGCCCTCGTTGACAAATTGGCATCCTTATCGACGAGTCCACCATTACCTTCGTCGACGAGGCAGTGGCCTCATCGACGAGCCCGAGGTTCTAGATTTTCCAAAATCCCTCGCGATCTCCTCATCGACGAGACACTGAATTTCGTCGCAGAGAACAAAAGGGACTTCGTCGACGAACTCTGGCTTCGTCGATGAAACTTGCCCAAATTACCACTTTACCCTTATTTTGAATACTTAATCCACATATTACGAATCGAGTTCTTACAACCTCCCCTTCTTACAAAAATTTCATCCTCGAAATTTGCAATCTCTCATTACGAACACATTCATGCTACTGAATACATACACACTCTAAGATGAACCGACGGCCATTTATACACAGCCTCGTTACGATACATACATACTCTAAGATGAATCGGCGACCATTTATACATAGCCCCATTATGATACATACATACTCTAAGAAGAACCGGCGGCCATTTATACGCAACCCTATTACGATACATACATACATACATACATTCCCTCACTTATGGCGGAGGAATACCGTGGTAACATACATACACAGTCTCGGGGGCTCACAATACTACAAGACTCTCTTAGAGACAAACCACACAATACTACTACGATAACAGAGTACTACATTCATACATGCCCATATCGACTCTGCTATCAAGACTACTACTCAGAACAACTGCGGATACTTTCGGCATATTTCTGCCTCCAATTCCCAAGAAACTTCCTCAATTGTGTGATTCCACCACAGTACCTTTACTAATGGTATTTCCTTGGTACGCAACTTTTGAACTTTTCAGTCTAGAATCTGAACTGGTACTTCTTCGTACGCCAAAGTATCCCAATCTCTAAAGACTTGTAGCTAATAACATGCGACAAATCCGGCACATACCTCCTCAACATGGATACGTGAAATACATCATGGATCCTCAAAAATGTAGGGAAAAGTGCAATCTGGTAAGCCACCGAGCACACTTGTTCTAGAATCTCAAATGGTATGATATACCTCGAGCTCAGCTTGCCCTTCTTCCTGAATCTCATCACTCCCTTCATCGAAGCGATTCTAAGGAATACCTTACCCCCTACTTCGAACTCCAACTCACGGTGGCAAACATCCGCGTAACTCTTCTACCAACTTTGAGCTGATCTAATCCTCTCCCGAATCAAATCCACCTTCTCAGATGCCTGCTGCACGACACGAATTCAGGTTCTAAAACCTGACGTTCACTGACCTTATCCAAATACAAAGGAGATTGACACCTCTGACCATACAAGGCCTCGAACGATGCCATCCCTATACTCACCTAGAAGCTATTGTTCTAGGCAAACTTCACAATGGCAAAAACTGAATCCAACTACCACCGAAGTCTAATACACAAGCCCGTAACATATCATCCAGATTTGTATCGTCCTCTACGACTGTCCATCAGTTTGGGGGTGGAGCATCATACTAAAAGTAAGCTTCATCCCCAATGCTTCCTGCAAGCTCTTCTAGAATCGAGAAGTAAACTTTGGATCTCGATTTGAAACAATGGACACTGATACTCCGTGCATTCTCACTATCTCGTGCACATACAGGTCCGCTAGCCTACTCAAAGAGTAGGTAACCTTCATCGATACAAAGTGAGCAGATTTCATCAAGCTGTCCATGATTACCCAAATAGCATTCTTCCCATGAAGCGCTGGCGGTAATCCGGTAACAAAGTCCATGGAAATGTGCTCCCATTTCCACATCGGAATAGGCAAAGGCTAAAAGGGCCCCACCGGCCTCTAATACTCAGGTTTCACCTGCTGATACGTCAGGCACTGCTCCACGAACCGGGTAATCTCCCTCTTTATACCACTCCACCAAAAGGACTCGCGCAAATCCTGATACATCTTCGTACTACCCAGATGTACTGTATATGAAGAACGATGCGCTTTCTCCAAAATCGCCTTCTGATCTCGTCATCGTTTGGAACACATAGCCTAGTCCCAAACCTCAACACACCTCCGTCAGAGATATGGAAATACACAGTTAATCCTTGCTGTACTTTCTCCACAGTCTCAACCAACTCCGCATCCCTAGCCTGCGCGGCTCTAATACACTCAAACAAAGTCGGTTGGATATCCAAGCTAGCAATGAAAGCCTGATAATCACCAACCATCAACTCCACGCTAAGGTTTTCCATATCCCGTCTGATATGATGCTGAGCCACAATTGTAGATACTACCCCATGCTCTAACTTCCGACTCAACGCGTCAACTACCACATTAGCTTTCCTCGGGTGATAACTAATCGTGCAATCATAGTCCTTAATCAACTCTAGCCACCACCTTTGCCTCATATTCAGCTCATTCTGCGTGAAAAAGTACCTAAGGCTTTTGTGGTCAGTGAAAATCTTACACTGAGCACCGTATAGGTAGTGTCGCCAGATCTTCAGTGCATAAACTATAGCAACCAATTCCAGATCATTCGTAGGGTAATTCTTTTCATACTCCTTAAGTTTTCGAGAAGCATAAGCTACTACCTTACCCTGTTGCATAAGCACACATCCCAAACCCTTCAGTAACGCATCTCTATAGATCACAAAACCACCATCCCTCAAAGGAATGGTCAATACTAGAGCAGTAACCAGCCAGTGCATCAACTCAAGAAAGCACTGCTCGCAATCACTAGTCCAATCAAACTTCATCCCCTTCCTGTTCAACCGTGTCAAAGGTCTAGACAATTTAGAGAAGCCCTCTACGAACCGACGATAGTAACTCGCCAGTCCTAGAAAACTCTAAACCTCCTGCACACTCTTCGGTCTCATCCAGTCGACCACAGCTTCAATATTGTTAGGATCAACTGAGATACCGCCCTTAGACACCATATGGCCTAAGAATGCGACCTGATTCAATTAGAACTCACACTTCTTCAGCTTAGCATACAGCTTCCTCTCTCGCAAAATTTGTAGTACCAACCTCAGATGGTTTTCATGCTCTTCCAAACTCTTCGAATACACCAGAATGTCGTTAATAAAAACCACCATGAACTGGTCTAGGTACTCATGCAAAACCCTGTTCATCAGATCCATGAACACCGTCGGAGCATTGGTCAACCCAAACGGCATAACCAAGAACTCATAGTGGCCATATCTAGTTCGAAAAGCAGTATTCGTAACATCCTAATATTGAACCCTCACCTGATGATATCCTGACCGTAGGTCAATTTTTGAAAAGACCTGCGTCCCCTATAGTTGGTTAAAGAGATCATCAATACGAGACAATGGGTAACGGTTCTTCACAGTCACCTTATTGATTTTACGGTAATCAATGCACATACGCTTCGATCCATCCTTCTTCTTCACAAACAAAACTGGAGCTCCCTAAGATGAAACACTCGATCGATTAAAACCCTGGTTTAGTAGTTCCTACAACTGCTCCTTCAACTCTCAAAGTTCTGCTGGAGCCATCTAGTATGGAGCTTTAGAGATCGGTGCCTTGCCAAGTAGAAACTCTATCGCAAACTCCACCTCACGATTCGAAGGTAAACTAGGTAAATCATCAGGAAACACATCAGAAAAATCGTTGACTACCCGAATATCCTTAAGTCTCAACTCATCCCGCGGTGGTTCCTTCACACAAGCTAGGTACCCTTAACGCCCCTCCAAGAGTAATCTCCACGCCTGCAACACCGATAGAATCTGTGGCGTCGAATGCACACATGATCCTATAAACTCGTACTCGTGCTCCCCTGAAGGTATGAAAACTACTACCTTCCTACGACAGTTGATCACAGCATAACTGAAGAATAACCAATCCATCCCCAGAATGACATCAAAACCAAACATGTTGTATACTACAAGATTCGCTGGTAGTAGTCTCCCCTGATCTTACTACAGATCATTACACTCCCAGCCAGCGTAGCCACAGACAATCTCTCGTCCATAGCTCAGGTTTCAACCCTACATAACTTTATAAAACTAGTAGATATAAACGAATGGGTTGCTCTAGAATCAAATAAAACAATAGCTCTATTCAAAAGCAGTAACATGGTACCTGTCACCACATTCCCAGCATGTTCTGCATCTGCTGGAGTAAGTGAATATACTCTTGCAGGAGCCATGGTTGCCTGGTAGTTCCCCCGAGGCATCTGATTACTTCCACGGTTCTGGCTCTGTGCAGACGTATCTCTCCTTGATGCCCGACAGCTCCGCAATAGGTGGCTCAATTTGCCAAAGTTGTAGCAGCTACCCCAAAACGGCTGATATTTTCCATCGTGCCATTTACAACACTTGGCGCACGGTGTAGAGGATGGTTCCCCCTGATAACTCTGCCGCTCAGTGTTCTGCTGATAACATGAACTATAGTTCTTCTTCTTCTTCCACTGTCCCTGCCGAGGACCATTCTGAGAACCAGAAGATACCGGCTTACACTATCCATTTCCTATATAGGAATTCTAACCTATTCCTATATCGTGCAAAGTTAACACAATCAATCACCTAATCATGTTAACTACTAATCCCACGGGTCTAAAACTGTCCTGTCACACTGACACGATTCCATTAATGGTTTGTCGTGATCTTTCTGAAATCATCATTTAGGAAGGACATAGAACACCACCAATGAGTCCTTGTCTAGCAACAACACAATCCTCGACCTACACTATCTATTTCCTACATCCTATACTCTGGTATATACATCAATACACCTAACCAAGTTTACAAGACCTAATAACCTTGTTAGCTCTGATACCAAGCTGTCATGCCCGAACCCTTAGGTGGGTCCTAAGTGTGAATATAGTAACCTAACCTGTCTCTGTATCAATTAAAACATACATGATACAATATAATAAGAGGGTCCGACCCCGTAGGGTATACGGATGCCCTATACACATACACATACATATCCATACTCATCAAAAACACAGCGGAAAATGTTTCATCTATCCATATAACATACCATACCAAATTCTACACCACACTAGGATATACAAACCCATACAACACTAAGATATACAATCCCATAATAACAAAACATACTCCGAGTGTCTACAAAAAAACATCACGACAACCCGATTACAAAACTCGTACCTAATCAAGCACTAAATGTAGCTAAACGACACCCTCGCTTCCAAATGCTAGGATGCTAGTTTCGGCTACCCAAAGGACCTGAAAATATTTGTACGTACATTCAGGGTGTGACACCTCTCATTAAGGAAGAAAGCAGGTTATATTAGTGTGTGGCATGTCAATGTTATTTTACGTAAAAAATTATACCATACAATACGATACAGTTCAAAAACACTTCCATACAGTTTCATACAGTTCCAGCATTTTCAAAAATCCATTCCAGTACATACGATACCCAAACATACGGTCAGTGTCGTCACACTAATACACAACTACTCTATGAAACCTGAAGCTTCATAGCGATTACATTGCCAATACAGTGTAGCTCACACTAATACGCAACTACTCTATGAAACCCAAAGCTTCACAGCGATTACGTTGCCAATACAGTGTAGCTCACACCCCTTGGTGACCAGCCAGAACACATAGGTGATATTTCAAACCCTCAAATAAAAAGTCGAACACTCTCGTCCACGGTTTTGACACTGGTACATGACACAGCGTACGGTAATTAGCTGCCACATTACTGTTTCGACGTATGGTAATTAGCCGCCACTAGCCAATTTCACAAAATCTGGAATCATTTTGAAACTCATGTTTCTATACTCATCAGCGTACAGTAATTAGCCGCCACATAATTGTTTCGACGTACGATAATTAGCCGCCACTAGACGATTCCACAAAACCTAGAATCATTTTGAAACTTATGTTTCTATACTCATCAACGTACGGTAATTAGCCATCACATAGCTGTTTTACAAAATACCTGGAACAATTACATACAACCATACATTCCACACTTATTTGGTTTACAGCAAATCATATTATTTTCCAATTCAAGTATACAGTTTTATACAAATATGGATAACAGTCACCTCAATAATACAGTTTAAACAACATAAACAGTTTTTCAAACAAAGCAGAAATGATACCCGAAATCTCCAAATTTTCTAGAAAATTATAACCTAAAAATCCCGTATTTTACCCGATAGATTTCCCCAAATAAGTTACCAAAACATACATACGATCGTAACCTACAAGCTTACCGAACCCAATTTCAAAAAGTAACTGATATAAACTGAATCCCCTTACCTTAACCCGAAATCCAACTATGAACTCTACGGTCCCCAAAACTACAAACCAAGACTCCAAAACCTATAAACCACAGTACAATACATGCTTACAACTCATACTACTATACATATTTCGAATCAGAATGGAAAATCGAGTCTTACCTCGATTTTAGTATGAAACCCAAAACTGCTCTAAACGAGATTCCGATCCGCTAGAAACGTAGAGAATCATTCACTGATCCTCGCAGTAACGTTGGATTTACAAATTAGGCGAAGAACGGCAAAGATATCTAGAAAGAGAGATATCTACAAGTTCTAAAGAGAAAGGGAGAGGATATTTAAGATTACTTAGCTCCAAAGCAACCCATTTGGATATTTATAACCCTTAGACTCGGCCGCCCTCATCGACGAACTGGCATCCTCATCGACAAGTCTGTCATTACCTTCGTCGATGAGGCGGTGGCCTCGTCAACGAGCCCAAGGTTCCATATTTTCCAAGATCCCTCAGGATCTCCTCGTAGACGAGACACTGAATTTCGTCGTCAAGAACAAAAGGGACTTCATCAATGAACTCTGACTTCGTCGATGAAACTTGTCCAAATCACCACTTTACCCTTCCTTCGAATACTTAATCCACATATTATGGTTCGGGTTCTTACACTCTCCATTTAAGATCCCCCTCCATTTGTTGATACAAAGACGTACAAAAGCCTAATTAGGAGTTTGGTGTACTTGTGTAACACAAGGCCCAATATCAGTTTTACAGTTGGTATTCTGAGAAGATTTACAAATAAGCCACGAGAAATTCACTGGAGGGCTAGAATGAGGGTCCTCAAGTATATAAAAGGGACTCCTCTTTTTGGCATCTCTTATACATCAGGGAACTCCCTAATTGGATATTGTGACTCCAATTGAGTAGAAGATATTGATTCCATAAAGTCAATTTCTGGGTATTGTTTTCTCTTTAGGAATGGAATTATCTCGTGGACAAGAAAGAAGCAGCCAACAATGTCGCTATCATCCACAGAAGCTAAGTACAAGTCAGCTTGTCTCACCTCATGTGAAGTTGCCTAGATAAGAAAACTTCTTACTGATATTGGGATAACGATAAATGTTGCAACTCTAATTCACTGTGACAATCAAAGTTGCATAGCTATCAATAAGAACCCGATGTTCCATGCAAGAACCAAGCACATTAAGATTCAGTATCCCTACATATGAGAACATATTGAGGATACAGTTTTTGAGTTGGAGTATTGCCCAAAAGAAAAAGTCATGCAGATATCTTCACCGAAGCATTAGGTAGTTCCGACTTCCAAAAGCATCGGGATGCTCTTGGTATTGGTTCAAGAGTGTAGATTGACATTGAGGGGGGTGTTAGTGTATATGTGTTCAGTGCCCACCTCCCACGAGTTAATTGGCACACTTACCTGACGTATGGTTCAGATGAGGTCAAAGCGGTATGTTGTAATGGTACTACGAAGACAGAAGACGTTCCCCTCCAAGGAAAGGGGGTTTGGGAGCAGCGCTCCCGGGGTTGCCCCCCGAGACGGTATGGCCTATCTAGTGTGAACGGTAGGCATGGTATGTCAAATACAGCCACCAATATCAAAGACGGTCACTAATGTCAAAGTTGGTCACTAATGTCAAACTCGGCCACCAATGTCAAAGTCGGTCATGGTAGGTGAGCTACCACCACCTACCATGGTAGGTGAGCCACCCATGTGCTTCTTCGACAAACCAGAGGTTGTAAATAAGACTCCCGCCGCCCCCCCCCCCCCCCCCCACCCAACCGGAGCGCTACACACATCTTGACCACAAGATTATGTCCACTTTTGTTTTTCTATTTTTTGTCCTTTTGCCATTGAAGCTCATTTAGTGAGTGCATGATTGGACAGATTGTTGTAATCTAATTGTTGTAATAAAACTTTGTGTTATCTCTTCAATCATTTCTACAAAGCAGATCTTGGTGTTGTTATTCTACATGATCCACTTCCCATACTAAAATTTAATTTCTAACATATTGAAAAACACTAATATGATCAAATCATCGCAATTTAATCTAATTCCAAAATATTCCTCAAAAATTTATTTAATCAAATCCCTACAGTTTAACTTAATTCTAAAATATTCTCCAAAAATATAATATAATCCAATCCTGGAGTTTAATTCAATCCCAGGAATATTTCCAAAAATCTAATATAATCCAATACTCCAATTTAATAATCACATATTATAATTTAACTGGTTGAATTTCTAAAATAACTAACATAATTTGTACTCCTCACCTTAGCCTTGGAGTGGTGCCTAGGATCCTCAAATCAAAAATCTGCTCCGATTAACTTGCTCAAAATCGCAGTCAAGACCTTGTGGGGGTGTCCGATCATCAATTTGGGTGAAGATTTGAGTGAAATTGAGAAGAGAGCTATAGTTTACCTTATCTTAGGAGTGGTGCCTATGACGCCCTAATCACGAATCCACTCCGATTAAAATGTTGGTGGCCGAGAATGGAACCCAGAGGTATTTTCCGTTCTTCAATCAGTCGAGTATTCACCAAGAAAATAAGGAGAGAGAAAGGGAAGATGAGGGGAGAGAGAGTGTGTGTGAATGGGGGGAAATTCAATCTTCCTCTGGAAGATTGATTCATTATATATATATATATATATATATATATATATATATCTTATTACAATAAGTTTTTTTTTTAACATTTCCATGCATAAAATTTTCTGGGGCAATACATTCTCCCTTTCTTATAAAAATTTCATCCTCGAAATTTGCTAAATATCACTTCAAATAAAATCCTTTGTTGACCCAACAATTTTAAGTTAAACTTACAAACAACCCTTTTTAAAACTGGTAATTAACATGATCCGATGGATTGGCCATCTTGCTCTAATACCCCATGCTACAACATCAACACCTACCAACTCCAATTCTCATTTTCAATTTTGCCAAAATCTATCATGGACTTAACCTTTATCTCTCAGCAGACTATATTTTTTGAATATTCCTTTAAAAGCTCCTAACATAAAATTCCACTAGAAAGCTCCAATCGAAATTAACTTCCAACAAGATTAACATGAATGGATTAACAAAACTTAGTTAATCAATATGAGAGGAAGCCGAAAAATAATCCACAACGCACGCTTGGGTAAACTTCTTGGTGACCAATCCATATGTTCTTCATTTCATAGAGAATTATCATAGTGTAGACTCAATGACTTAAATAATCTCCTTGCAAAGAAGCAAATCCAATCACACTGGGATGGTTCTTTTAATCTCAGCATCAGTAGATATACATAGTTTGATACAAAATCTCAACGCTCCATCATCTAAGATATTAAAATCTCCTCCCTGTCCACTTTGCACTTTATCCCTAGTCTGTACCAATTATGTATCATACATTTGAACAACCTTAATTCTATCCAGTAGAGTTGGCTGAAGCACCAGATTGGTAATAAATGTCTTGTGATTCCCTTCTACCAACTCCACACCTAGTCTTTCTAAATCCATCTAGATCGGATGCTGAGTCACTATTGCTAATACTAAGGCATTCCTTGATTTCCGGCTCAGAGCGTCAGCTACAACATTAGCCTTCCCTGGGTGGTAACTGATGGTGTAGTCATAATCTTTAATTAACTCCAGCCACCTCCTTTGCCTCATATTTAATTCCTTCTATGTGAAAAAGTACTTCAAGCTTTTATGATCTATGAAGATCTTACACCTACCCCCATACAAATAATGTCTCCAAATTTTCAACGCGTAAACCACCGTTGCTAACTCCAAATCATGGGTAGGGTAATTCTTTTCATATTCTTTGAGTTGTCGGGAAGCATAAGCCGCCACTTTCGCCTGCTGCATCAGAACACACTCGAGCCCTTTGTGTGACGCATCATTATAAATTACAAAACCTTCTTCTCCCTAAGGAATCGTCAGAACTGGTGCAGTGATGAGTCGTTGCTTTAATTCCTGAAAGCTCTGTTCACACTTATCTATCCATTTAAACCTCACATTCTTCCTGGTTAATCTGGTTAAAGGGCCTGATAGTTTAGAGAATTCCTCCACAAATCGATGATAGTATCCTACTAGTCCCAAGAAGCTTTTGATCTCCTGCACATTCTTCGGTCATGCTCAGTCCACCACCACCTTAATCTTGCTCAGATCCACAAAGATGCCACCCCTGGATATCACATGTCTGAGGAAAGTGACTTGCTTCAACCAGAACTCACACTTCTTGAATTTTGCATACAACTTTCTTTCTCTCAGCACCTGAAGAACCATTTTCAAATGTTCTTCATGCTCCTCAATACTCTTTGAATATACCAAAACGTCATCAATAAAAACTACAATAAACTGATCCAAGTACTGATGGAAGACTCTATTCATCAAGTCCATGAATACAGTAGGATCATTCGTTAGTCTGAACGGCATAACCAAGAACTCATAATGGCCATACCGAGTCTAGAATGTTGCCTTTGGAACATCCTTCGCCCTGACCTTTACTTGATGGTACCCAGATCATAGATCAATCTTCAAAAAAGTCTGTATCCCCTGAAACTGGTCAAATAAATCATTAATGCGGGGAAGTGGGAATTTATTCTTAATTGTCACTTTATTGATTTCTCTGTAGTCTATGCACATTCTCATCGACCCATCTTTATTTTTCACAAACAATACCGGCACTCCCTAGGATGACATGTTAGGCCTGATAAACCCCTTATCTAACAATTCCTGTAGCTGTTCTTTCAACTTTTTTAATTTCGCCGGTGCCATTCTGTACAGCGTTTTAGAAACCTGCACTGTTCCCAAAGACAATTGAACAGCAAACTCTACCTCATGATCAGGAGGCAGTCCCTAAAAATCCTTTGAGAACACATTAAGAAAATCCCTCACTATCGAGACATCCTCTAACCTTATCTCCCTTTCTGATGCTTCCTTTACACAGGCCAAGTATCCTTGGAATCCCACCAATAAAAACCTCCTCACTTGTATGGCTAACAATATCTGTGGTGGGGTACGCACACATGTCCCCATAAATTTGTACTCCTGCTCTCCTAGAGGTCTGAACACTACCTTTCTGGGGTAACAATCAATAATGACGTAGTTAGCAGCTAGCCAGTCCATCCTCAGAATTATCTCAAAACCATACATGTCTAAGACTACCAAATTAGCTGGTAAGGTCCTCCCCTGAATACAGATTGGATAGTTTCGGAGTACCTTTCTACACAACACTACAGTCCCGGTCAGTGTAGTCGCTAACAAACTGACATCTAATGGTTGAGTTTCTATCCTAAAAAACTTGATAAACTTCCGGGCTATGAAGGAGTGATTCACCCCTAAATCAAATAAAATAATAATTTTATATAACAAAATTGAAATAATACCTGTCACTACATCTCCTGTTGCCTCAGCGTCTCCTAGTTTCAGAGTGTATACTTGTGCTGGGACGTTATTCCTATGCTAACCACCTTGGGGTGCCTGATGCTCTCCTCGGTATGGTTTAGGAGTAGATCCATTGCCTAGTGGTGCACAACAGTCTCATGTTATGTGTCCGAGTCAACCGCATCGATAACAAATCACCTCTCTAACCCAGTAGTCTCCTAGGTGACTCCTGTGGCATCTAAGACAAAGAGGGTACAATGGTCTACCCTATACCGCTCGATCTCACATCCCCTGTCTCTAACCTCCTTTGCCACCCTGTCTCCTCCAAGGCCCCCGGTTGGTACCTGCCCAAAAATCGGGACGCATGGGCCTCTTCCTCTAACTCTGTGCTCCAGCACCTCTCTGTAGGCTGGTCTCTATAACTATGGCTTTATCTACCAACTTTGAAAAAATTTGGACATGAAAGCCCACAACCTACTCATATAAACCTTGTCTCAGACCCTCCTCAAATTTCCTCACCATCTTTTCCTCATCCAGCACCATATATGGGGAAAATCAAGACAGCTTGATAAATCCAGCGGCATACTATTGTACCATCATATGTCCCTGAGTCAGATTTAAGAATTCTTCCACTTTAGAATTTCGAGTAGTAGCGGGGAAATACTGCTTGAAAAATAACTCCTTAAAGCAGCTCCATGTCATAGCTACAGGCTCAGGCCGCTGCCCCTCTAGTAATCTCGTTGATCTCCACTAGGGTTTAGCTTCTCCTATCAACTTAAACGTAGAAAAGGCTACCTTCTGCTCCTTAGTGCACGGGAGAACTACCAATGTCTCCTCTGTCTCCTAGACCCAGTTCTAAGCCACAAATGGGTCAGCCCCTCCGGAGAATGACAGGGGATGCATACGTGTGAACTGCTCAATCGTGCATCCTCGTTCCCCAGAATTCCTGATCCTCTCTTCCATTACTTGCTGGGTGACACAAAATTTCATAGTCATAAAATTTCATATCATTTTCATAATCATATACACAAGCTTTCATATCTCATATCATATACATACTTATTCATTTCTTATATCATATATGTACTCTTTCATTTCTCATATTCATAATCACATTCTAGCCCATGGGTATCCACCAGCATATAGCACAACGAGTCTGTAACCCATGGATGTTCATTTCTTATATCATGTCTCTTTTTCATAGTCTAACTCAAGATTCTCTGTGATGCCCCGATTTTCGTACAATTTTTTTTTCTTTTAATAAATAAATAATCACATCATAAATCCACAACATCCACAAATCGACCACATCAACAATCCTAGTACCATTCATACGACCCGACCCGCATTGGATACCGGGTAAAAAGTATTTTATTAAACAACCTAATAGCGGAAGCCAGTATATACACATAAGTCAGAATACAATACCCAGAGTATCAACATACATAAATACACAACACTATCTCATACCCAAAAATAATACAATCCTAGGAAACCACACCTCCCTAGTCAAAACTCACCCTGTATCTCAAAGTACCAGCTCCCTATGATCACGGAGCTCTACCACCTGGCCTATCTCTGTTCCCTGAAAAATTTAGATAATTTGGGTGAGACACATCTCGGTAAGAAGGAATAGATTATTTACAGTGTGTGGCCAAATGAGTAAAATTATAATACACTTTACTTTTCAAATCACCATTTCATTTGAGAAAATACACTGATATTCACAAACACATAATCATATAAATATACAACACAAGCTTTTATAAGCTTAAAAATCATTTATCAAATTTAATGATTTCCAACACATGTTTACACGCGAAGTTCCTGAGAATAGGGAAGATTACCCGCCCATACAGGTAGCTTCCCTCTACCCTAACACGTTATGCAACCGGATATAGCCACATCTGATACCCATCAGGGCACTCACCTTACTCAGTAAGCCTTCAGGCGGAGAGTTTCACTTCGCTTTAATTATTTTTATTATTAACTCACACTGTTCCATTTCTCAATTTTATCATTCTTTATTTCTCAATTTCCATTCTTTCTTTCATTTCTCATTTTAGCCAATTTTTTCATTCTTTCACTTTTCATTTCCACTTTACTTTCCGGCTCATGAGTATCCTCGGTATCAAATACCAACATCGCGTCTGTAACTCATGGCCACCCTGAGGATCTTTCTATACACGCCATTCTTCCCCCCATGGTTAAGGTTGTGTGGCCCGAAGGCTAGATCTAACCGCAGTTGGCCGACCCGATTAGATCAAATATTATATCACATATCACGTCTCTAGTATGACTGGCCGGCCTAATACCCTGATCCGGACTCAGGGGGCCCAACAACCCTACACAATGGCACAGTCGACTATCACGTCACACGCTCCAAGAGTCCGTGTGGTTGCACTAACACCACTCGCAACAGTACCGTGCTAAATATCATAACCATCCAACAGGGTTTACCACCACATACCCGCAATCATTATGCGGTATTGACATTTTATCAATTATATTCCAGTATATCACAATTCAGTTCAATATAAATATTCTCATTATTTTCTGTGCACATTTCATCATCTCGTAATATCATATATCATATTTCATGTATTTTTTTCACATTTTTCCAAAATACTCATTTCTCATGCAAATAATTTTCACTCACAAATAAATACCACATTTCATTATTTTCCAATATCAATAATTCACAAAATCCCATTTTCTAGGCAAAACAATTCTACTCATATAATAATACCATATTACATTATTTTTCACTAATCAGATCAGTAATTCTCATTTCAATATTTTCTCAGAAATTATACATTATTATATTTTACACTCCAAAATATCACAATTTACAATTACTCAAATGCCACACAATTTCTCTGATATTTATATCATAATAATTTTCAAACAAAATATCATATGCTCAATTTCACATATTCATTCAAATAATAATTCTAAAAATACTGCTATAATTTATTCCCCTTACCTGACTTACTGAGAGTCTCCCTAGAATCCCAAATTCTACGCCCTTGGCGTCTGAAATTCAACTCCTGCAATTTACATTTTTCCCAAATTAATTAATCTATTTCTCTAAAATAATACCCATCTAGCCTTCCCTAGACTCCATATACCTCAAATTAATATTTAAACTATTATTTAACACACCTACTTAATTTTCTAAATTTTGCATGCAGGTCCCAAAATTACACCCGCGGCGCTCACCCGGGCCCAAAATTCTAGAAATCCTACTTCAACCCAAAATGCTCAATATTTTAGCATTTCTAAATTAATGCTAATTAATTAAAAATAAGCCCCTTAATAATTGCCGCACCCCAAATTTGGAGTTTTGGCCCGACACCCCCACGAGAATTCCGTCCTACTAGACTTGTAGAGAATCATCCCTAGATTCTCGTGGTGGCGTCCGTTCGTCAATTGGGCTTATATTTTGCAAGAAATTAAAGAAAAAGGGGGAAATGGCTTACTCTAGGGAATACGCTTACACCGCTCCTACCACCGATCCGCTCCAGTAGAAATGACGGCAGCGGCGAATGGAGTCCAGTGGTATTTTCAGATTTTCGATCGGGCGAAAATCCGTCACGAAATCGAGAAGAGAGGGAGAGAGAACGTGAGGAGAGAGAGAGAGAGATGCAGAGAGTTATAGAGAAAAGAAAAGAAAAGAAGAAGAAGAAGAAGAATAATAATAATAATAATAATAATAATAATAATACTTGAATCTCCTGAAGCTTGTTGAAGCTTCAGGAGGATAATAATAATAATAATAATAATAATAATAATAATAATATTTAATTAATATTAATAATATATATTTTTTAATAAAAAAATTAATTTTAATTAATTAATTTTTTTCTTTTTCTTTTTAAATTCGTTTAATTAATTAATTAATTAATAATTTTTTAAAAAAAATTAATTTTATTATTTTTTTATTTATTTATTTTTTTTTTTGGAATCATTCTATTAATCTTTTATATCGCTTTTTTGGGTTTTTACAGTATCCACCAGTATAATATACACTACACGTATGTAACTCATGACTGATCATTTCACTTTTCACTTTCATAAACATTTTCTAACTCATGAGCATCCATCAATATAAAATACACAACGTGTCTATAGCTCATGGCAGTTCATTTTCGTGTCTGTAGTGAGAAACCATCTTGAGGATAATCACATCGTCATGTATTCACCCCACATAACCTGGTGGTGCGGCTCGAAGGCTGAACCTTACCGCGGTTGGCCTACCTGATTAGATCAAAACAGGAAAAGCGTTTGTAGTACGATTGGCCTACCCAATCCTGGTCCAGACTCCAGGGGATAACACAACCCTTCACAGGCCCAATCGACTACCTCTCCACATGCTATGCAAGTCGTGTGGTTGCACTAACACAATGCTAACAACGGTACCATGCTCTGTATACTATGGTCCATCAAGGTTCTCATTTCCACATTTCTATGTTCACATTTCATCATTTCTGCAATTCTCATCATTTATGTATAATTCTCATCATTTCTATATAATTCTTATCTCATGTCTATATATTTGTCAGTTCAACATTTCTGTATAAAAAATTTATGTATATATCGCATATCATCAATTTCAGTATAAAACATATATGTATTTCTCATTTCCTCATTTTTGTAAAACATATCTGTATATTACATATATCATTATTTCTCAATAGAAACATAATTGTATATCATATTTCATCATTTCTCATTAAAAACATATCTATATAACCCATTTGCATCATTTCCCAGTAAAAGCATATTTGTTTATTTCATTTCATCATTACTGAATAAAAACATATATTATCATTTCTATAAAAACATATCTATATTTCTCATATCTTCATATCCGTATCAAACGTATCAATATATCTCATATTTTCATTTCTGTATAAAACATCTGTATAACTCATATCATTACTTCTCAATGCAAATCATACATATCAGTATAAAGCACATTTCCAGTATAAAACGGTTATTTCATATTTCTCATGCCACACAATTTTTTAACTAATAATCATAATATAATAATCATAGGGAAAATATCTATAACATAGTTTTTCCAAAACATAAACAGTATTCACAATTTCACATACTTAATTCTAACCAGTTATTTTTTCCAAAAATATTTGTTTGTAATTTATTCCCTTTACCTGCTTACTGAGAGAATTCCTGTAAAGATCCTAAAACCCAAGCCCGCGGCGTTTCGGAGCTCGAAACCCAGAAATTGCATTTCCCCAGTTCAATTAACTCAACCCCATAATTACAATTATCTTAATATTCCTGAGCTCACACGCTCCCATTAACTGGTTAAATTCTAAAAATGCAGATTTGATCCACTTCCCATATTTAAATGTAATTTCTAACATATTTAAAAACACCAATATGATCAAATCACCACAATTTAATCTAATTTCAAAATGTTCCTCAAAAATCTATTTAATCAAATCCTGCAATTTAACTTAATTCCAAAATTTTTCCCAAAGATTTAATATAATCCAATCCTGCAGTTTAATTCAATCCCAAGAAAATTTCCAAAAATATAATATAATTCAATACTCCAATTTAATAATCACATATTATAATTTAACTGGTTGAATTTCTAAAATAACTGACATAATTTGTACTCCTCACCTTAGCCTTAGAGTGGTGCTTAGGATCCCCAAATCAAAAATCTACTCCGATTAACTTGTTCAAAATCGCAACTAGGACCCTATGGTGATGTTCGATCGACAATTTGGCTAAAAATTTGAGAGAAACTGAGGAAAGAAATAGAGTTTACTTTATCCTAGGATTGGTGCCTATGACGCCCTAATCACGAATCCACTCCTGGTTAAAATGTTAATGGCCGAGAATGAAATCCAAGGGTATTATCCATTCTTCAATCGGCCGAGTATTAGCCGAGAAAATGAGGAGAGAAAGAGAGAGAGAGAGAGAGAGAGAGAGTGGGTGTGGAATATATATATATATATTATTTCAATAATTTTTTTTTTATACTTCCATGCATAAAATTTTTTGGGGCATTACATATAATATATATATATATATATATATATTTATATATATAATTTTATTATTTACTGTACGTATTATTTAGGAAGGAAGTATGAATGGAAGTGAGAATGGGCTTCCAATAAAAATTATTATTTTATTATACATATTTTATATATATATATATATATAACTTACATTATAATAATATCATATATATATATATATATATATTATTTCAATAAATTTCTTTTTTACACTTTCATGCATAAATTTTTTTGGGGCATTACATATAATATATATACATATTATTCTATTATCTACTGTACGTATTATTTAGGAAGGAAGTGTGAATGGAAGTGAGAATGGGCTTCCAATAAAAATATTATTTTATTATACATATATATATATATATATATATATATATATATATATTATATTACCATACACAACTCATGTATATATATTTTTGGGGTCATTATACACTATTCTTATCACCCATTCATCAAATCCCTCTCTCCTATAAACTCGCCCTTTTCCTCATTAACTCTCTCACTACATCCTTCCCCACACTCTTGCTCGAGGTCTCTTTTCTCCTCCTTAGGTTATCTTGACAAATTGGCATCTTAGTAAGTATATCTTTATCTGCTCACATATATTTTTGTTAGCATAAAGATTGAGTTTTTTGCATAAAAAAATGTCTCTTTCTTTATTTTTTGCTATGTACATCGTGTATATAAGGTAGTTCCTTTTCTTCTAAAAATGCATTTTGGGGTGTATTTTGAAGAAGTAATGTATATCTTGCATGAATTTTGCATCGTTTTTTAAGACCATTTTGCATGACTTGCATAAAATAAAATAAAAATATCTTCTTTTTTTTACTACTATGCATATAGCATATAAGATAGTTCCTTTACTTCTAAAAAAGTATTTTCTTTAAGAATGTTTTGAAAAAATGATGTATCTCTTGCATGAATTTTGCATAGTCTTGTAAGACCATCATGCATGAGTTGCATAATGTATATATATTCTTCTTTTTATGTGTATCATATCTATAAGATAGTTCATTTTCTTCAAAAAAATATTTTTTGAACGTGTTTTGAAAAAGTGATGCATCTCTTGTACAAATTTTGCATCGTATTGCAAGACTAAAAACTTTTCTTAGGGCTCTCAATGTGCGGAATTGCATGCCCTCATTTTATGAAAATCATGCATCATTTCAATCATTATATTTATTTTACATTGTTCCTTTTTAGACCGTTTTATAGAAAGTGATTTATGTTGCCTTGAAAGGATTTGCAACCCCATCGAAATTGGGATTTTCTTTCCAAACAAAATCTAAATCATATTTTGATCTTTAATGGTCTAGCTAATCAAAAATTGGGGCGATGGGTTTCAAGTGTTGTTTCGGGGAAGTAATGGGACCCTGGGGGATTACTTTTTCCACATGGGCCTCACAAAATTTCCCGAATTCATTCCCTTTGATTCCAAGATTGAAAAACTTGGTTCTTTTTTTTTTTTTTTTAAATCCTATTATTTCGGGAAGTAATGGGACCCCCCATGAGATTAGTTTTCTTCCATGGATCCCCCAAAATCACCCGAATTCATTCTCTTTGATTTCAAAATTAAAAATTTTGGTACTTTTTTAGAAAATTTCCTATTATTTCAGAAAAGTGATGGGACGCCGTGGGATTAATGTCCTTGCATGGATCCCACGAAATCCCCCAAATTCACCCCCAGGCCCTTTTTGAAATAAAAATGAGTATCGTTTTTAAAATTTGTCCTCGAGGAAGTAGTAGGACCCTTGTGGGATTGATTTCCCCGCCTAGGCCCATGGAATCCTCCTTCAAAAATTATCATCAGTTTTTGCCTCATTCGTAAAAATAAGAATAAAAATTCTCAATTTTGTTTTCCCAAGATTGGATTTTGTCCCAAAATATTCTTTTAACCCTGAAAGCCTTTTAGATTTTCCCAATTGGGTTTTTCATAATTTTTTCAAATAAATAAGGTTATCCCCTTTCTTTTAAAAAATACCAAGTGCCATTTTCAAAGACCCGTGTTAGGAATGACCCCCCTGATTTCAAAATCCCGGATTCTCCTCACCTTTTGAAATTTCTTCTTTCTCTTTTCAAAATATTAACCCTTCTTTGGGAAATTCTTATCAAAATACTCAAACCTAACTTTTCCCAAACAAGGTTCACCTGATTCTGAACCTCATGTACGTAGGCAGCTTACTTCAAAAAGGGTAGGTCCAGCCCAAATTTCTTCTTTCCTTTCTTTTCTAAAATCTTTTTTTAAGATGAGTAGTGAAACCTTTGTGGGGTTTGGTCCCCCGTATAGGTTTCATGAAATGTCAAATTCTTAGGAAACACACACATACACACATTAAATGCAGTAACCATTCTTCGAATGGGTGCTAATAGGGGTGCTGAAAGGGTAATCATCATTGAGATGGTTAGCCAATCATTTTCCTTATGCACAAATGTATTATCGAACTTAAAAAAAAATAAATCTGATATTTGCAAACCCTTTAGGACTTTTCTTTATTTTTCCTACATAAAAAATAAAATGGTGACTGTATATCTTATGACTCGCCTTTTCTTATTGAAGCTTGTGACGCCCCGATTTTCCATACAAATTTTTTTTCTCAATAATAAATAAATAATTTACATGTCATCAATAACATCCACAAATCAGCCACGTCAACAACCCTACTAACATTCGTACGACCCGGCCCACATTGGGTACCAAGTAAAAAGTCATTTATTATACAACCTAATAGCGGAAGACAGTGTATTTATATCATTCAGAATACAATACCCAGAGTATCTACATACACACATATACATCATTATCACAAACTCAAAAACTACTCAACACTAGGGGAATTACACCTCCCCTAGTCCAGAAACTCACCCTATATATCAGGGTTCCAGCTCCTTACTATCACGAAGCTCTATCACCCGGTCAGTCTCTGTTTCCTGAAAAATTTAAATAAATTGGGTGAGATACATCTCAGTAAGAAAGAATAAATTATTTACAGTGTGTGATCATATGAGTACAATTATAATACACTTTACTTTTCAAATCATCATTTCACCTAAGAAAATACACTAACAAATATATTCTCATAGTCAAATAGATATACAACACAAGCTTTTATAAGCTTTAAAATCATTTCTCAAATTTAATGATTTCAAACACATAATTATCCGCGAAATTCCTGAAAATTGGGAAGATTACCCACCTATACAGGTAGCTTCCCTCTACCCTAATACGTTATGCAACTAGATATGGCCACAACTGATACCTATCAGGGCACTCACCTTACTCAGTAAGCCCTCAGGCGAAGAGTTTCACTTCGCCTTAATTATTTATGTCATTAACTCACAGAGTTCATTTATCATATTTAACATTCTTTATTTCTCAATTTCCATTCTTTCTTTCATTTCTCATTTTAGCCAATTTTATCATTCTTTCACTTTCTATTTTCATTTTACTTTCCGGCTCACGAGTATCCTTGGTATTAAATACCAACATCACGTTTGTAACTCATGGCCACCCTGAGGATCTTTCTATCCACATCATGCTTCCCCCCACGATCAAGGTTGTGTGGCCCGAAGGCTAGATCTAACCGCGGTTGCCCGACCCGGTTAAATCAAAATATCATATCACATATCGATTCTATAGTACGACTGGCCGGTCTATAACCCTGATCCGAACTCAGGGGGCTCAACAACCCTACACAATGGCTCAGTTGATTATCACGCCACACGCTCCAAGAGTCCGTGTGGTTGCACTAACACCACTAACTACGGTATCGTGTTCAATATCATAACCATCCATCAGAGTTTACTACCACATACCCGCAATCATTATGTGGTATTGGCATTTCATCAATCATATTCCAGTATATCACAATTTAGTTCAATATAAATATTCTCATCATTTTTGTGCACATTTCATCGTCTCGTAATAACATATATCATATCTCACGTATTTTTCACATTTTTCCAAAATACTCATATCAATAATTTGTACAAACTAATTTCTCATGCAAATAATTTACACTCATAAATAAATGCCACATTTCATTATTTTCCACTAATCATATCAATCATTCTCATTTCAATATTTTCTCAAAAAATACTCATCATTATATATCACATTTTTCAACACACGTTATGTGCCATACAATTTTCATCTAATATTCATAACATATTATTTTCACACTCCAAAATATCACAATTTAAAATCACTCAAATGTCACACAATTTATCTGATATTTATATCGTAATAATTTCCAGACAAAGTACCATAAGCACATTTTCACATATTAATTTAAACAGTAATTCTAAAAATACTACTATAATTTATTCCCCTTACCTGACTTACTGAGAGACTCGTTAACACCCAGATTCTACGCCCTTGACGCTCGAAATTTAACTCCTAAAATTTATATTTTTCTCAGATTAATTAACCTATTTTTCCAAAATAATACTCATCTACCTTCCCTAGGCTCCATATACTTCAAATTAACATTTAAACTAATATTTAACACCCCCATTTAATTTTCTAAATTTTAACTACGGGTCATAAAATTACACCTGCGGTGCTCACCCGAGCCCTAAATTCTAGAAATCCCGCTTCAACTCCAGATGTTCAACATTTTAGCATTTCTAAATTAATACTAATTAATTAAAAATAAGTCCTTTAATAACCCCCGTACCTCAAATTTAAGGTTTTACCCACGACGACCCCACGAGAATTTCGTCCCGTTAGACTTATAGAGAATCATCCCTAGATTCTCGTGGTGGTGTCCGTTCATCAATCAGGCTTATAATTTGCAAGAAATTAAAGAAAAAGGAGAAATTGGCTTATTCCAGGATATACGTCTACGCCGCTCCTACCACCAATCTGCTCCGGTAGAAATGACGGCAAAATAGAGTCCAACGGTATCTTTCAATTTTCAATCGAGCAAAAATCTGCCACAAAATTGAGGAGAGAGGGAGAGAGAATGAGAGGAGAGAAAGAGTGTTTGCGTGCAAGCAGAAGAAAAGAAAAGAAGATGAAGATGAAGATCTTGAAGCTTTTAAGCTTCAAGATAAAATATAATAATAATTTAATTAATATTAATAATAATATATTTTATTAATAAAAATAAAAATAAATTTTAATTATTTTTTTATTTTTTTATTTTCTTTTTTTTAACCCGATTAATTAATTAATTATTTTATTTATTTTATTTTATTAGGAATCACTTCACTAATCTTCTATATCCCTTTTTGGTGTTATTACAAAGCCCTTTTCTTTTCATTTGGAGACCCATTTTCTCTCTTGTCGCCACCGCGGATTGAATCCGACGTCAACAACACACTTCTTCTTTCTACATCCCTCCTAACACCGCCACCTTCTTCTTCTCTATTTCCTCCTTTATTTTAGAAAATTGTATGCTTATGATAAGATTGAGTTTAGCTTGTGAATTGTTGATTTAGTGGTCAACTTACTACCTAATAGCATAGGTTGCCGAATCTTGAAGACCAAGTATCAAGTGCTTATTGTACCATTGGAGATAGCAAATTCGATTTTAGGACAATAGAGATTACCATCCTTCAACCTGCAGTGGATTATTCTTTTGTTATTTTTCTAAATATTTTGTACTTCTTTTATTAACTCCCTCACGTTTTACAATAAACTAAAATAATTTCTCATACAAAATTGTGGATTGGAGAACCTCTAAAAAGCTCTTAAAAGCAAAATGCATCTTTCCCTTATTCTCTTCTTTTTATTAAGCTATTAACATAATTTAACTTTAGTCATATAATAAACACTAAAAAAATGATAATATTCATATCTTAACACCTACATTTATGTTTGGTGTGTGTGCGTGTTCACACATGTAGAATATAAAAATAGAATAAAATTTAATGGATTAAAAATTTATTTTTTACATATTTTTATTAAATTTTATATTTGCATTTTTGGGTTCTCATTCTATTTAATTTTACATTTTTGAACATCAAATAATATTTTTAACAAACTACTTTATTAAGGTCATTACTAAATCACTTTCTTATATATTGAATTTAAAATTATTTTTTTTTTTACAAGATTATATATATATAAGTTTTCATTCTCTGGCGTGCAAAAAGTACAGCGCAACCTCAGAGCGCAAGAAATCAGGGATGTGATAAAGACATGTAAAACGCAGGAGTGATTGAAAGGAAAGAAAAGAAAAGAAAAGAAAAACACAAAAAAAAAAAAAAAGGAAAAAAAAAATGTAGAGAAAAGCAGAGAGTCTACAAATTGTGAAAAACGTGTGCCCCTTTTCTCATGTTATCTTCAAATCAAAAGGGCCAATGCCACGTGGTTAAGCATACGTGGCAAAGTTCTTTCATGTCTGTCATAATTAATCTCATTGCTTTTCCGCCAAACGTGTTCTTTGTTTATTAGTTTATTGCTAGGATAGTTGAACATATTCTAACTTATTTAATTATAAACAAGTCTACTTTCCAAATTACTTTTTTCATTGTATATTTAGTTTGAATAAAGGACTAAAATAAAATGTTAACTTCTTTTTTATTATGTTTCTTTAATATTAAATATTATCAAAAAAATTTATTTTAATGTGATAAAAATTAGAAAAAAAAATGGCTATTAACAGTGTAAAAATTAAGATTTTGTTCATCGATTTAGTATATTTTTGCTTTTCTTGATAAATAAACATCAAAATGTAAATTTTAAAATATTTTTCTTTCCTTTTTTAATGTATTTTGAGTTCCAAAGAGAGATTATATGATAAATATATAAATCAAAAATCTTGCAGCGAAAAATAAGAAATATATTAATCTCGTGTTTACAGTTTGAGTTTAGATCTTTATATGTAGTTTTATACATGTTTTAATAAAACATAAATGCAATTAAATTATATCAAATTTTATTTAAATTCATAAAAATATGAAAGCATGAAACTTAAACTTCATATTCTCAAACACAAATTTAATAATTGAATGCGTGAATTTTGGATTTCTAATTTAAATTGTGAAAATTTCAACAAATTAATTTTATTAATTTGATGTTTGAAAATAAGTAGCTGATATTGTATACCAAATATTATGTGAATTTAGGCTTTTAAATCCAAGTTTATCTCATTTAAATTCACAACCTTATATTTGTGTATCGAAATATTAACATTAAGAATTTTATGAATTTTGATCTAAATCTACGTTGTTTTAAATTGTGGTACCAAATTTTTCTTCTTACTTCATCTTTTTAGCAAGCGAAACTTATAGGGGTGGCGAAACGGTGGCAATTCGAGTTTGAGTCAGATCATTAATAAGTGAGACTTAATCAAGTTAGGTTTGGGTTGACCTATTCATAAATGAAACATAACCCCATATTTGTCCAATTAGTTAGCAGGTTATAAATAGGTACCCATTAATAAATATATAATATTTTTATTTAAAATATTCTTTAATGTTTCAACAAATATGAGTTAAAAAGTTTTTTCAGGTACTTATTTATCATCTTTTTTTTTTATACATTTCAATAAATGTGGGTTAAATTTAAAAAAAAAATTTACAAAATTTTCTTAAAATTTTCTTTGATCAAAATTTTTTTGACTATTTATTATTATTTTCAATATTTTAACAAATAAGAATTGAAAATTTTAAAAATAACATAAATGAGTTAAACAAGTTATCCGTTGGGCGCCCAACTTAAACCCTCTTAATTTGTTAAATAAATAGATTAAATTTGGATTGATTTGATTATAAACGAATAATTATACTGTAAGCTTGAATTTAATTAGATGAAGGCGTCACAAGTCATCCATTAAACTTGGTCTATTTTGTCACCCGTCTTAGCGTAAAGATTAAGAACTAAGGAAATAAAAAATTGATCACATGGGTCAAACTTCATGTTATATATTCCTATTCCACTTTCAACCTTCTTTTTAATTTGTGTTCCTTCTAGTTTTGGGCTTAAAACAAAAGATCAAACTTCATCATCAAGCTTTAGACTAATAAACTTAAGTTAGACCAACTCAAAGCAATGAACACCAATATATGATTAAAGTCATTTGGTGTTTGATTGGCTATAGAACTATACAAAAATATATATAACCCATTAGTATAAAAAATATATAGACAAGAGAAATAAAAATTCAAAAAATATAACCCGATAATTATAGAAAAATGTTTCTTGATCCCAGAACATTTGTATTAACTCGAAGAAATATTTATTTAATTTGGTGACTCGTGTATTTATATATAGTGAAATGATTTATATATAGCCGATTCCCTACCATCTAGTATGAGACCGAGCATTTCAATTAACCCAATCTACACATGATAATACCAAAATAGAGAGAGATTTTTTTTGTTCTCCAAATTTTTATATAAATGAAAATAGAATTTGTTTAAAATAAATATTGAGGAGAGGCTATATCATAGTGCGCCAACCCCTAGATAGAGTTTAGATGTTTGGTTAGACCTAACGGGGTCGGTCCACAGCAATCCAAAAATTGACCAAAGTCCAACCTCTGACGTCCACTCCCCATGTCTAGTGGTACGCATTGCTTTCTGCAATGTTCTTGATGCGCCAAACCCTGCCCCACCTCTACTTTCATTGATTATTGACCATTTTAAGAAGGGTGTATGCATACAGAAGCCCCACCCAGTTAAGCGCTGATTAATAACTAAAAAGTTCTTTAGAGCAGCCGAGTTGGTCCGGCCTAACTCGGTCGGTTCTTGTGAGGTGATTGGGCCCAACCCAATTTATTGGCTCTTCTCCTACCGTATGCAAGCTTCCATTTCATGCATTGAACTTGAATTGATGTAAATTTGGTAGAAAAGTAGGACAAAATTAGATTCAAATTCGAACAAACTTAAATTTATGATCCGAAATTCATGTTTCTTAATATTATTTTTTATTCTTTTTATATAGAATCTGACCTATATTGGTTCAAATATGAACTTTGACTGAGTTCACTCGACGATTCGATACTACCATGGGCAAGTAAATTTCGAATTTTCCTAAATATCATGTCAAAAACAAGGCTCACGGGTTTTAGTTATAGTGTTTTTGTTTTTCCGATTGCCAAAGATGCATAATATGTCACACCCCAAATCCGCCAAGTGGGGCCCGCGATGTGATGCGACCCAATCACCTGTGTCTAATACCATAATCTCAATCACACAGCAGAAAAATAAATAAACATCCTTAATAATATACCAGATTACTATATAAACATCCCAAAACAATATTTCCTAACATCCAATATCCATGTATATATATATATATATATATATCTTAAAAAAACTCAAAATATAATTCAAAAATACAACAAAAATCTATACCCTCTCACAGTAATACTATGCCAACAAACCCAACCCCAAGCTCGCTAAGCTCAATCACACGGAGGTCCTGAAAAAGATGAAATTCATACCAGGTGACACACATTTCAGTAAGACGGAATAGATTAATACTAGTGTGAGACTATCATGAGCTTTGTGTACAAAATATAATCATCATTTACAAATTTATCCACAATTATAAAATCATTCTTTATCCCTACTCACACACATGCAGCATATTTTATTAACGAGAGTTTCCCAAGGATTGGAGTTATTTACTGCCTATATAAGTAGCACCCCTCTGCTCTGATACCTTATGTCAGCGAATGTTCCCAAGGATAAGGAAGATTACCCGGCCATACAAGTAGTTTCCCTCTACCCTAATACGTCATGCAGCTCGTTATGACTACATCTAAAACCTATCAAAACACTCGCCTTTCTCTACAAGCTCTCGAGCGGAGAGTTTACTTCGCTCCAAGTACATATAATACTATAATATATAATACATTTATTCTTTATTCTGTTTCTGTTATCTCTATAAAACCCCAACTCTTCATAATCTCCGTCTTTCACATTAATCGTCATCCGGGCGTTACGTCTCACCGTCCCCCAAGACCTTTCTCAATAATTATTATCAGGGTGTTACGTATCGTGTTAGTTTTGGTGCAATCCCAAGAGGGGGGTGAATTGGTATTTTAAAAATTTGTTCCCTAGGTCAATCCACTAATCTAGCAACAGTATTATGCAACCTATGGGCAATCTAAGTATGTATGAAATTACAGATATGATATATTAACCAAATTCAGTACATTGACTACAATTTCAGTATTTCTCAACAAGATACAATATCATGTCAATCAGATACGCAGTATATTCAATAGGGAAATTAAATTAAGCACAAAACAGAATATAATGCAGGAAATGTAAAAGTAACACTGAATATGATATCGGGGTTCAGCCAATCCTTCCTACATCCCCGCCTTGACACACCCGCACAAGGATTACACTATAAGCTCACTTAACAGATGGAGCGACACCTAAACAATCAGGTCAATTAGCACAGGACTGACCTCAACCTTTACAAATTCTCCTTGCGGGGCAGAGAAGGTCTTACCAATCCTTACAGGCTGGATTACCGCCCCCTCAAGCCACGCCTTGAATACAACAGTATTTTTCACAATATAACAGGATACAGTGATTATACTTTTCAATCAAGCAGATATGTACTTAACCCATAAAAAAAAAAAAAAAAAAAAAAAGAGTTATTAAATAAAAAAAATATTATTAATTAATTAAAATTATTAATCAATTAATTAGTTAACATTATTAAATTAATGTATTAAATAAAAAAATAAAGGGAATATTTAAAAAAATAATTAAATTAAATTAAAATTAATTTATAGTAATTAATTAGTTAAACATTATTAACTTGAATTAATTAAGTTAGGTAAAATGGTGATTATATATAAGGATAAGATATATATATATATATATATATATATAAGTATATAATATAAGTTAAGTAAAAGAAAAGAGAAAAAAAAAAGGATAAGGAAGCCTAGCTTCCTGTAGTGAATCGCAGAGAGAGAGAGAGAGAGAGAGAGAGAGAGAGAGAGAGAGAGAGAGAGAGAGAGAGAGAGAGAGAGAGCTCTTGCGCTCTCTCTCAGACTGTCTCATTCGCCTCCTTGTTTGCTCTCTCTCTCTCCCCTCATTTCTCGACGAATATTCAATTGATTGAGAAACGGAAAGTGTCGTTGAATTCCTAACTCCGCCACCGACATTTCTATTAGAACGGATTTTTCGTAGGAGCGGCATAGGCACCATTCCTGGGAAAAGGTAACATTCCCCTAATTTCTCAATTTCTTATTAAATCTGCTATTAAATCGACGATCAGGCACCACCACGGGGTCCTAGTAGTGATCGTCATCATTTTGACATGAGTAAATTTCTAATTGAGGTTTTCTAGGCCCCACTCCAAATCGAGAGTGGGATTTGAGAAATTTGGCAAATTGGTTATATTTGAGGGTATAACTGTTTATTTGGTATTTAAGGGCTTAGGAAATATTAAAATAGTATTTTATTTAGGATTAATTTAATGAAATTAGGATTTTTGATTTAGGGTTTGGGTGAACGCCGCAAGTATTTTCGGGGTCCCTGTTGGCGTAGTTTAAGAAACCAGGTAAGGGGGAATTATATATTAAATCAAATTTTATGAAATTAAAGGTAACAAATTACGTTACATTATATATATGTTTTGGTGTGAATTATAAAATGTCAACGATGTAAAATTATGTTTTCTAAGCCTAGGACTACTTTATAGTTATGTATATGTGAAAGTAAACAAATGAAAGTGAAAAGTAATTTTTGAGGAATTAAGTAAGAAATGAAATGTATTTTCAGCATATAAATGCTAAATGTGGGTTGGCCTGCTTTACAGGAATAGGTATGAATTTTTACTGTTAAATTGTGTGGCATGAGATTTTGTGCAAATATATGTTAAATGTATGAGATGCAGACTAAGTAAGTAAAGTATTAAGAATAAAATATGATACGGACAATGTTATTTGTGTATGTTAAATGCAACCATGTAAATATAAGACAGCTGAAAGACAGTCATGTTAGCAAATCTAGCACATTTTTATGTAGACTAACTGATGACATCTAAAAGGAGCTGTAGACTAACTGATGATGGCTAAAGACCAACTATACTACGAAGGAAAGAAAGGAAAATGCAATGAAATGACTATGAAATGACCATGATATGAAATGACAAATGTGAACGATAAAATGTTGAAGATCGCGTAAAGTGAAATGTAATGAAACTCATACGTTATGAACATGAATAGAAGTGAATGATTGAATAATGACAAAAAGGATAATGTATTATGATGCTAGAAGTACCTATGTACGTAGAACATGTTACGATTAGGTGGGGCGTACTCTTCGCCTGAGGGCTTGCTGAAAAAGGCGAGTGCACTAGTAGCTTCAAATGTGGCAGTAGCTGCATAATGTATTAAGGTAGAGGGAACCTACTTGTATGGGCGAATAAATTTCCCTATCCTTAGGGCTTTTGTCAGTAAGTTATTGTTGAACGGTGTGAGTACGAGATCAATCTAACACTTGAGGGCTTACTGAGTAGGGTGAGTGCCCTAGTATGCTTTAGTAGTGACCTTAGGGTTACCTGAATATTAGAGCAGAGGGGTGCTACTTGTATGGGCTAGTAATCACCCCTATCCTTGGGTAATCTCATGGGTTAAATCTCTGCATGTGATTGATTAGGTTCATAGAATGATTTCAGTGTTACGTTAATGATTTGAAAAATGTTATTAAAATTATACCTCATATTATCCACATGCTATTTTAATATATTGTTTCTTCCCTTACTGAAATTTGTCTCGCCCGAATATGAATTTATCTTTTTCAGGATTTTCTCGAGATCGAGCTTAGAGAGCTCGAGATTTTATAACATTTTTGGGAGATATAAGAAAAGGGTATAAACATTTTAATGTTGGGAATGTAGATATTTTATGTTTTATAGTTTAAGTCTTCTAGATTTTATGAATGGTTGTGAAACATACTGATGTTGTGAATACTGGAAGTGTAGGTTATGTTTTTATAGATATGTATATATGTGAATACAGGTGGATGTATTATTTATGTTAGAATGTAGATGGATGTAGAAAACTCAGGTATTATATTTGTTGGAAGATTATAGTTATATTTTTCGTTGCATAAATGATATTAGATAGTGGATTATCAGGTAAATGAATGGATTAGTAGTACTTCAGGCCCATGTATAGAGTCGGGGCGTTACATGTACCAAATGTAATCAATCAAATGTACATCAACTATATAGGTAAACGTAAGCTTAATGATGTGTATTTTTGTGTAAGTCACACTCAACAAGATCTGATCGCAAAAATGCTTAAGAGTATTCTAATTAAGTTATTTTTTAAAACAAGTTATATCAAATCTCAATAATGAGTCAGAGTTTCAAAGATGCTGCAACAATATTCAAATCAACTCAAAAATATTTTCTTCAATGAAATATGCTCAAAAGTTGTCTGAAAGAATAATATAACTTGTAAAAAATGTTTGTACAACAAAATATAGCTATAGGAATCTTGCAACGACAATGCAAAAATTCTTAAGCTTGTTAGTTTATCCCAACACAAGATTTACAATATTCAAATCTATGGGATAAACTTAACTAAACTTCTTAAAATCAATATCAATAATCAACCAAAGGAAATGGAGTATTAGTAATATCTAATAAGCACTAGCACAATCAATAAGTTCTCAAAAAGTTAAGATGAATCAAGAGAATGGATGTATGAGAGTTTTTGGAAGTGTTATAGGCAAAATAGGATTTTGAGTTTGATAGAATTTTGGCTAATGATTTATCTTAATCTCTTGTTAATCCTTACAAATGAACTCATATTTATAAACAAGAGCCAAAATATAACTGTTTAGGACATAGGGGTCATAATTAGAATTATTTTAAAACCAATCAGGAAAATTAACCCCGTTTAATTATGTAACGCCCCGAACCCTTAAACCTGGGTCTGGTGCATTATACCTAATAAACTCTCTGATAATCTATAATCAACATATACACAGCAAAAAATATAAACATAATCTCCCAATTATAATACCAGAGTTTTCTAAAATCTATCTATAATTTATAATAAATTATCCATCACCTGCTTTTCCATAAATACGTAACTCTCAAAAAAATTCAGTATTTTCACAACCATTCCTTATTCAATGGCCTTAAAACATAAAGACATAAAATATAAATATTTACATTGCCTAAATTTAACATAGAAATATACCCTTTTTTTTTCTATTTCCCAATAATGTTATAAAAACCTCGAGCTCTCAAAGCTCGACCTCGAGGATGTCCTGAAAAAGAAATACATTTATATTCGGGTGAGACACATCTCAGTAAGTGAAGAAACAATATATTAAACTTAACGTGTGCCCATCATGAGATTATACATATCATTTTATAATATTTGCAAATCATTAACATAACACTAAAAGTTATTTTCTAAACCTAACAATCACAAGCAAAGGTTTACCCACAAGATTACCCAATGATAGGGGTGATTACCCACTCATACAAGTAGCACCCCCCTGTTCTGATACTTAGGTAACCCGAAAGTCATTAATAAAGCATACCAAGGCACTCACCTTACTCAATAAGCTCTCAAGTGTTAGATTGATCTCGTACTCACACCGTTTAACAATAGCTTACCGGCAAAGGCCTTAAGGATAAGAAAATCTATCCGCCCATACAAGTAGGTTCCCTCTGCCCTAGTACGTTATGCAGCTATTGCCACATCTGAAGCTACTAGTGCACTCACCTTACTCAGTAAGCCCTCAGGCGAAAGGTACGTCTCGCTCAATTGTAACATGTTCTACGTACATACATACTTCTAATATCATAATACATCATTCTTTCTATCATTATTCAATCATATACATTTGTTCATATTCATGACTTAACATTGCATTACATTTCACTTTAAGTGACTCTTTCCCATTTTACATTGTTCACATTTCACATTTTATTTCCATTTCATTCATTTCCCTTTTCATTTCATTTCATTTCATACCCAGTATCTTTCAACTGTTTTACCCAGCATCTTTCAGCTATTTTACCCAACATTTTTCAGTTGTCATACATTTACCCAGCCACTTTTAGTTGTTTAACCCAGTATTTTTCAGCTGTTATACATTTACCTAGCCACTTTCAGCTATTTTACCCAGCATATTTCAACTGTCATGCATTTACCTAACCACTTTCAGCTGTTTTACCAAGCATATTTCAGCTGTTTTACCCAACATATTTCAGCTGTTTACCCAACATATTTTAGCTGTTTACATGGTTGCATTAACACACACAAGCAGCATATTTCATTTAACATTTTCATACTCAGTTCATTCCCTATATATCATGCATCTCAAACATATAACATATTTCCACAGCATTCCTATTTACTCATGCCACACAATTTAGGAGTAAAATTCATACACTACCTGAAAATAAGCCAACCCACAATTAACATTCATATACTAGAAAAATACTTTTAATTTTTTACATAATTATTCTGAAAAAATATTACACTTTCATCAGTTCAATTTCACATATACGTATCTAATAAACAGTCCTAAATTCGAAAAAACATAATTTAAATGGTTGGCAGTTTAAACCCATACTGAAAAATTTACACATACATATAACACAATTTATTTTTCATTTAATTCATAAAAATTCTGATTTAATATATATTTTTTCCCTTACCTGATTTCTTGCACTACGCCAACAGGGACCCCGAAAATATGTCTGCGACCCTCACCCGGACCCTGAAATTAAATTCATAATTCCAATAAATTATTCCTAAATAAAATATTATTTAAATATTTCCTAAGACCATAATTCCTAAATAAATAGTAATACCCGCAAATATACCCAAATTGCCAAATTTCTCAAATCTCACTCTCGCTTTGGAGTAAGGCATAGAAAACCCCAATTGAAAGTTTACCTACACCAAAATGACGACAACCTTGATTAGGACCATGTGGTGGTGCCTGATTATCGATTTAACCGCATATTTAAAGCGAAATTGAGAAAATGAGGAAAAGTTACTTTTTCCCAGGAGCAGTGTTTAAGTCGTTCCCATGAAAAATCTGCTCCAATAGAAATGTCGACAGCGGAACCAAGAATCCAACGGCACCTTCCGTTTCTCGATCCGTCGCAAACTGAGAGAAGGAGAGAGACGAAGATGGAGGTGGCTGCGGCGTAGGAAAAATATCTTTGGGGGGGGGGTTTGGCTGCCTCTGTGTAATTAAAAAAATTTGACTTCTTCTTCTTCTTTTTTCTTTTACTTTATATGTATATATATATTACTTTAACTTATACTCATTATATATATATATATATATATATATATATATATATATATATATTTCTCTTATTTAATTATTTTTTTTAAATCCAATGTAAAAATATTTAATTTAATAACTAATTATTTAATTATTTAATTTATATTAATTTAATTTAATTTCTTTAATTTTATTTTTTTTCTTTTTCCCATGCCATTCCTTTTATTTATTTATTTGTTATTTTATCTATTTTTTTATTATTTCAATCATTTTAATTTTTTGGGTCTTTACAAATTATTTTTAACCTCGGTAAAAAATAAGAAACTCGAGAGTTTTCGGGTGACTGAACCATAGTTCAGTCGCCCAAACAAATACAGTCAAAAAAAGCTACTTTTGAAGGTTCGGGTGCTCGAGTCAGGGCTCGGTTGGCTAAACCAAGGCGAAAATCACTTTGTCCGCGTTTTGGTCACCCGATCTATGATTCAATTAACCGAACTCCTGTCTTCGGTCGCCCGAGGCCCAATTTGAATGTAAATGTTCGGTTGGTTGAGTTGGTGGAAAAAGTTAGTTCAGGGGTTCGGTCGTCGTAGACGGTGCATTCATTTTTGGTTCAGTCGCCTGAAATCAAGTCAACCCGTTGACTTCTTAGCTATTTGGGCGCCCGAAGTGTTTTGAAAAAAACGGGTTCAGTCGCCCGACCTCTCACAGTGTTGCCTATTTTGGACCAATTCATTTCAATTTAATCCTATGATAGTGTGAAAGATTATGGGGACTATGTTATGCATTTGTGTTGGGACCTAAGGTCTTTCTAAGGTCAAGGTTATTTTAATTTAGTCTAAAAAACCTATTGTCAGTCGACCTTTCCTAATGACATTCGGTTCCCTGTGGTCAGTCTATGGTCATGTTGAGCGTACAAAACCTACATGCATGACATGCAGTGATTATTATAGACCTATTTGAAATGAAATTATTACAGACCAACAAAATTAAATGCAAATACATTTGACAGTAGTGGCCTTCATTCCTTTTGCTTCTCCAAACGCCATCATACGGTGTGAGCATTGAGTTCTTTATGGCATCAACTGTATCTTTACCATCCATGCGTGCAAAGAATTAACCATGTTCATAAGTTTAGTGCACAGGTAAGATACATATGGTTTGTCGGCATCAAAACATAGATCGGACTCAAAAAGTCAACATATTGCCATCCCCTGGGACCTTTCTCAATAATCATCACTGGGGCATTACGTATCGCCGTCCCCCAGGACCCTTTCTATAATTATAATTTTAACAATATCATTATTTTCAAATTTTCCAATTTTTCAAACAATCATACCAGAACATCACATAATTTGTATCCACATTCACAGTTTTCATGTTATACGTTGGTTAAATTTACAATTATGCATTTAAAACTCACTATCAAATGGATAAACAATGTCATGCTTTCCCCCATGACGGGTTGTGCGGCCCGTAGGCTGGACTTAACCTTGGTCGGCCCACTAGAGTTAAATCAATAACAACCTCTTTAGTTTGTAAGTCAGATTGGTTGTTCACATACTGGTCTAGACTCTAGGGGGACCCTGCCCTTCTCATCACAATCGACCATCCCGTCTCCACACTCTCTCTAAGACGTGTGGGTGTACTAGTTCTTCAGAAATCACGCGCAATAGTACAATGCCTACTATGGTCTACCGAAATTTTCAAACCATAACTTGCAATTTAACATTCACATATAACTCTGTTTTAAACAATCACACACAATATATATTCTCAACGCATTTCAATATTTTTAACATCTCATAAATTTATCATAATTCAACACAGTATATTCATTTTACTCATGCCACGCAATTTTAATAATACGCATAATTATATCATCTAAAATAATGAGCCAACCCATGTTCATCATCTGTTTTACTGAAAATACATGTTAAATTATCTCCACAATTTATCAAGAAAATTCATTACTTTAATCATTTCATTTTCATAAATAATAACTAATAATACAGTCCTAGACTCAAAATCACAATTCAAATAGTTGGCTTTTCAAAACTCACATGATAATCATATATATATATATATAATTTCCATTTTAACCGATTGAATTACAAAATTATTGATTTAATCTATTTTCCTTATCTGGTTTTCAAAAACTACGCTTGCAGGGATCCCGAAATTATACCCGCGACGCTCACTCGAACCCTGAATTCCTAGTTTATCAATACCACCCCAAATAAAATATCATTCTTTTCCACATTTTCTAAACTCATAAATTTCAAATAAATAATTAGACTCCCAAAGCCTACAAATTTACTTAATTTCCTAAATCTTACCCTAACCTTGGATTGGTGCCTAGAAAACTCGATTCAAAAATTCACTCTGCTATACTTGTAGAGAAACACTCCTAAAAGCACGTGGTGGTTTCAGATTGTCAATTAGACTAAAGATTTGAGAGAAATTGAGGAGAAAGTGTGGGTTTACCTTACCCTAAGAGTGGTGCCTACGACGCTCCTACGAAAAATCCATTCTTATTAAATTTATGATGGCGGAGAATGGAACTCAGTGATATTTTCTATTTTTCGATTGATCGAATATTTATCAAGAAAATGATGAGAGAAGACAAGGGCAAATGAGAGAGAGAGAGAGAGAGAGAGAGAGAGAGAGTATTGGAGAGATGAGAGCACACAGGATGTGAAGTCCAATTTGAATTTGGATATCAAGAAGCTTCGTGAAGAAGCTTTATTATAATAATATATTATAATATTTTATAATGTTTTTTAAAAAATTAAAATAAAAAATAAAAATCATTTTTTGAAATTAAATGGACTCGTAACTTTTCTGATCTCTATACTAAGCCTACCACTAATTGTTCAACCATTCATGGAATACATATAATATATGATGAGCAGTTGTCCGTACATGTTTTTAAAAAATATTTATTGACCATAATATTTGACCAATTTTCTGTTCTAATATGTGAATTTGTTAAGACTCATTCTTTGGACTAAGATATAAAAATAGGCTTCACACACCCAAAAGTCGAGGCCAACCAACTTAAAATTGTATTTTATTATTATTTTAAGTAATTGTGGATTTGGATAAGAAATGCACATGGGGCATGTAAGATGAGAGAGACGTGCATTGACTGCTCAGATACTGTAGACTGTAGTGGTAGAATTAGACTTGTTCTGCCCAACGTACTCTACCCATGTTGTTCAAGTCTTATGGGCCGTCCAACTGTGCAAAAATGGACCATTTTAAACTCTGATTATTTCATCGCATTAATTATTCAATACCCACTCGGAAAATTATTTTTTTATTTTTTTATATTTAGTTATTTATAAAAGCACCCAAAAACAAAAAATACATAAAATAAATTAATACATAGATTAGTACAAATTTGACTGCATCTAAGGGTGGCAAAACGGGCTATCGGATCATAAAAAAGTCGGGATTAAATGGGTTCGGGTTCAGGTTGACTCGTTTATTAACGGGTAAATTCAAACTCACCCGTTTAATAAACGGATATAATCTATTTATTTTAAAAAATTTAAAACATTTCATATAAAATGACATTTTTTATAATTTTTTTTTTTTTTTAAAAAAAAGCACTCCTTTATTTTATTTTTAAACGGGTCATAAATAGGTCATCCAATGGGTGACCCGACCCGAACCTGCCTAACCCGTTTAATAAACGAATCGGCTTGTATTAAATTCAAATTCGATTTAAACAAGCGAGTCACAAGTCAGGAGTCACTCGTCGGGTTTCGACCCATTTTGCCCACCCCTAACTGTATCAATGAAGGGGTCAAACAGTTGAAAGCTAATTCTCTTTTATTTATTTTCTTCTTTTAAAAAAATTATTTAAAAATACATCTTAATTATTATTTTAACACTAAAAACCCCGCATTCTAAATATGAAAATTTTAGGTGATTAAGGATGAAAATCATACTTCCAAACACTTTCATTGGAAAAAGTACTTTCATAAAATATTTAAAATTCTACCAACACAAAATATTATATTTATAACCTTCGAGCTAATAAAATGAGGTCAAACCCTCTCCAATTGAATTTGCTCAAGTGGTACGGGTGAAATTAGATTTTAATAACCCCAAAGATCTCAAGTTCAATTCCCCACTTTAGGCTTACTTGATGAATTATTAGAGATGTATTAATGGACGGGCAACTAATGTTTTCATCTCCCCGGAATATTATCGTCTGGGTGGACCCAAAGGGCATGTTTAAATAGGATTTTTAGACTATAAAAATAAAAATAAAAATAAAAATAAAAGGTGAAACTCGCATCATTAAAATTAACTTTTTATGCCTCGCAGTTTTGTCTTACTCTGATTTAAAATGTAATAATCTCAGTCCAACTCTAATTAGACATTGTTTGTTTTAACTCATAAGATCTTGTGTCATAAAACACGTCACACATAATTAAAGTTTTGAATTATACTTATATTATATGTCCAAAATTTTTAATGCACATTTGATATAGTATTGTGATATATTGTTCCTTTTTCTCAATTATTTCTTAAAAATTTATCTCTAGTCAAAATAAAAGCGTTCTGAAATTGTCAACATTCATTCTCTTGACGCACTATATAGTTTTTAGAATCATTCAAATATTATTTTATTTTTTTTAGAAAATGAGAATGGGCTACTCATGGTCTAACTCTGGCTTAAAACTACCTCTCAATGGACCAGATAATATTTTTATTATTTATTTTTGAAAACGAAGTAAAGAGATACATGGAGATAGATAATGAGGAGCATCATAATTTTTTAAACAAAAAGAAAAAGAAAAAAAATGGAGGTGAGTCAGCTGAGGGTGAGCTAGGAGTGTGATTGAAAGCTAGCCGTGGCAGACCCATGAACCATGGTCTGCGGATGATGAAGCCGGGCTCTAGCTAGACCCAGCCCATGCACCTATGCTAATTGCTATGCACGTGCAAATGTAATTACACCTCCGCAAGCAGCCTTAACACTGAAGTAGTCTCTCTAAAGTTGCATGTCGGTAACACTAGTCGATTCGAACACGATCTCTCCTTCCTTCCCTCTCCCTCTCTGCCTCTTGCTGGTAAGAGACAGAGAGAAAGAGAGAGAGAGAGAGACCGACATTCTGTTTGCAAGGTGGAAGAAGCAGAGGGTAGTTCCATGTAAAATCTCCATGATCGGTCAAATTAAAAGGTGTGAACATATCTAGCAAGTCGGCAGGCTCGAACTCTTGTTTTTTGGCCTCACTTGCACATTGTATTTAAACTAATTACTCCTGATACCCAAGCCCACCAAAATTAATATCCATTTCAAAACAACAACGAACAAAGAAATCCCCTGTTGAATTTAAAAGGGCTACTACGAACAGAGACATACCATTATCCAGTTCAGAAACCGAGTAACTGTTCCAAAGGCGGCTCCCATTCATCCCAATTTCAACTCTTCACCTTCGCCTTCGCCTTCGCCTTATAAACCTGTTAATTAATTCTTCTGCTGGAGGTTCGGTCTAATTTGTTTCTTCGCTTTTGGTATATGTGTTTGCTAAAGGTGGCGGACCCTAAGGACTCTTCTCAGTACGTCAGGTTTCAGGCGCAAAGCGGCGGCGGCGGCGGCGGCGATGGGCAATCTCAGGATTCCTCGTCCTTGCAGTACAGCCATGTGGATTTAAGCGCTCCGCCGGCTGCTCCTGCTGCGGCGCCGCCACCAATACTTGTTGGATACGGTAGAGCAGGGGAGACGTCGGCGATGGTTTCGGCGCTGACCCAAGTGGTGTCGGGTCAGGGAACCACCGGTGGCTGGGCCCACCAGGCTGCCGATTTGGGCGGGGCTTTTGTGCCGGGTGCCTCTGCGATGGTTATGGATTCTCCTTCCGCTCCCGCTTATTCCCCTTCCTCTTCTTACTATGCGTCTGCGGCTTTAGCTTCTGCTTCTGCTTCGTGGGTTGGACAGAAGAGAGGACGAGAACAGGAGAGCGCGGGGCAATTGCCTGAGTCGGTAATCCCCAGGGTTTTGAGAGGGTTTAGTGAGTTAAGGGCATCGCCGAGGGGCGAGTCATCATCCTCAGCTGCTGCAATCGGTGAGTTTGAATCCGAACCCGTTTATAATTCGTAACTGTTGTCCTGCTGATTCTTTTTCCTATTACAGAATTTCCTCTTTTTTTTCTAATTAAAATTATGCTGTCCAACAATTTTTCACATTTTTTATTTTAAATTTAATTATATCTTCCGTGTTTGAAATTTAAATTAAATCAAATTTAACCCTGAATTTTTGTTATTAATTTTTTTTATTGATGAAACCAAATTTGATGCTATTCAATCTTTATAAACTATCAATTTCCTTCCTTTTTAATTAGTCATAATTTTGCATGATAAGCACGTTTTGGATGAATATGTCATATATTTGTCCATAAAACTGATAATATGTACTTAAAATAAGCGAATTTTCTATTAGATTAGGGGTTACGATATTGAATTATTAATTTCTATTCTTTCTTATGAAATTTTGATACTATTTTCTAACTTATAAAAGATATCAAAACTAAAACATCTTTCAAAATAATTTACTTTAAAATTTTATTACATTTGACTTTTTTGATTGGTCAAGTCAATACCAAAACATCTTAGAACACAAATGCAATAAATATTGGTTCATACACTAAAATTTGGTCAACTTATTTTATATGTGTGTGCATAAATTAGAAGATGAAGTACATACATTTTGTTTAAATTGCTCACCTCTGAATATCATTCGTTAATTGTAAATTTTGATAAATTAAAATTAAAGTAAATAGAATCGATTTATACAAATTTATATTTAGTCACATAGTAAACTTTTGCGATTGCTGTAGCACCCCTGCTACATTTATAGTTAGATTTTTTCCCAATTACTCTGGCAATTAATATCTAACATCGATATCTGATATCTCCATTGTCAGTGAAAGAAGAACCGACCTCCCTGTTATATCCAGCAGCAACAACGACAATTCCACCAACTCCATCCACCGAATCCATGCCTCAGGAAGAAAGCGGAGAAAGAAGAAGAAGATACAGAGGGGTGAGACAGAGGCCATGGGGCAAATGGGCAGCGGAGATTAGGGACCCCCACAAAGCCGCAAGGGTCTGGTTAGGCACTTTCGACACCGCCGAGGCCGCCGCCAGAGCATACGACGAGGCCGCCCTCAGATTCAGAGGAAACAGAGCAAAACTCAATTTCCCCGAGAACGTCACCTTGATTCCTCCTCCACACGCTTCCTCCGCCCCCCAACTGACAATTTCCGATCCCCGCCCGCCTACCCATTTGCCGGCTGCCCAATCGCCGGCGGCGTTCTTGCGGTCCGAAGCCTCTCACGGCTCCGGCGCCGCCAGAGACTACTGGGATTACTCGCAGTTTCTTCAGAGCTCCGGAGACATCCAAGGGCAGCCCGCGAGTTTGTTGCAGCAGATGAATTTGATGTACTCTTCGCCTATGGCAGGCTTGCGACCTTCTTCTACTTCCGCTACTTCGGTTCCTTCCGCTTCTTCGTCTTCTTCAGTTGCACCTTCGGATTCGTCTTCTGCGGCTTCGTATCCTCTGCTATTTTCTGACCCGTCATTAATGGAATATTTCATCTCGTCCGAAAATCAAGGTCAGGAGAGTGGGTCGCATTTCCCGGCGCCGCCTTCGACGGGCTCCGGTCATTATCCTCCACCATCTTCAAGTTGATTTTCAATTTTATTTTTTAAAAACATTTTCCGATACCGCTTGGATTTGTTTCTTGATTTTTTTTTTAAATAGTCATCATTTTATTGTACACGAGAGAGAGAGAGAGATTTCATTTTTCAATTAAATTTAGGGGGCAGAGTGTGGTGAATCATATGATGTTTACATTTGTCTGGATCATGGACGAGACAAAAGATGTGGGACTCTGTCCGCTTTGCGAGCTGTCTGCACTTTGGTTTACAACCCATGATTATTTTATTTTTTGATATTTCTTATAGTGGTGATTATCTTTTGTTTATTAGCCTTTAATCTCCATTCTTCTTCTTCTTTTTCTTCTTCTTCTTCTTCTTCTTCTTCGTGTTAAATTAGAGCTAGGCACCATCTCTTATTACTATTTCTTAATTTAAAAGCTTTAGTCCCTTTAAAGAGAAATACAGCATGCCTTACCTCACCTCTTTTGCAGATAATAATGTAAGAAAATTTTCATAAATATACTACAGTTAAAGGATAGCTCTATCTCTTGTTACTATTTCTTAATTTAAAAGCTTTAGCCCCTTTAAAGAAAAATACAACATGCCTTACCTCATCTCTTTTATGGATAATAATGTAAAAAATTTTTTATAAATATACTGCAATTAAAGGTTCTTCAATTATCATAAACTTCACATCAATAAAGATCAATTATTAATTTAGTAGGGGTTTCTATCTTCCACAGCCACGCCGTCAACGTCGCGCCTATTGCAACCTTGTCACCGTCGTCACCCTGCACCGTCGCTATCATCACGCCCACCGCACCGCCATCGTCAACAGCGTCGGTTCCCTCTCCACCGACTATATCCTCTAGCAATCCCCGCCCCTGCACAGAAGCAATAAAGCTGTGAAAATCCGGCGATCACCACGGTCGTCGGAGCCAGGATCTGTACCCCGCCCACAAAGAGCTCGCATCGCCGGTTCCCTCCTTCCACATTGTCGTGGTTGTGGAAGATAGAAACTCCTCTCTGACCTCTCCTTTTTCCCCACCCCGACAACCCTCGCCTCCGTTGCCGGAATCGACCCCAACTACGTCAGCCCTCCCTCCCTCCCCGACTACCTCTCTCTGACCCGCCCTTTTCCTCACCAACTCCAACTGTTTCGCTAGCACCTAATCTACACCTTCGACGACCTTCGCTCTCTAGCTCGGCTAGCCGCTTCCCAGCGCCGCCGCTGCATTTCTCTCGTCGCCGTCACCGCTTTTCCTTGCAAAGTGAACGCCAAGACTCAAGGTTTTGTTGTTTTTTTAGGAGACACGAGAGGTAGCACAGAACAATAATCTGTGCCAAAAACTGCGAATCGTCGCTATCAAGGACAGATCACGGAAACTGCAAGCTGTCGCTGCTCAAGAAGTCGCCAAACAATGCAGGTCAGTCTCTTTTCCATTTAGAAAAGTTTGGCTTTAATCTCAATATATTGCAATACAGTGTCGTCCCCCGCCGATGGCCACACCGTCAGCGGGGAATGCTGTCCAGGCTAGTCTCGGGGTGTAGTCATATGCGCAAATTTTGAGTAAAAAAATGGAGATGCCTGCATTCAAAATTCCTATGAGATTGCCTGTTAATATCAATGGGGAATTGGAATTTACTTTCTCAGAAGCAGAGATGGTTAAGGCTGAGGAAAAATTTCGTTTTGCATTAGTAATGAAATTTTTTAGGAATCGGTCATCTATTGATAAAATTCGGCTTTTGATTGTGAAAACGTGGGGTTTGACGGAAATTCCAACGATCAGTGTTATGGATGATTATCACGTGTTAATTCACATGAAAAACGAATGTGACTTTCTGCATGGTTGGGCAAGAGAAGGTAGAACTATGGAAGGCAATTCTTTTCGGATGTTCAAGTGGACGAAAGATTTTGATACCAAAAAAGAATCCCCATTGGCTCCTAAATGGATTTTCTTACCGGAATTACCAATGTATCTTTACCGAATGGATTTTCTCCAAATAATAGTGACTCGTTTTGGTCGTTATCTTGGAACTGATAATGCAACAATCAATCGTACGAGAGATCAGGGGCACGTATTTGTGTGGAAGTTAACCTAACAATGGAGCCGGTAAAGGGATTTCTTCTTGTTTTATCTTCGAAACAATGTATTTGACAAAGGGCCAAATATGAAAAGATGGATTTTTTCTGCTCTAAATGTTGTAGACAAGGACATGCCTCAATTGTTTGCAGCGTGGGAGAGAAGCGAAGGGAGGATGAAAAATATAAAGAAAAAAAGATATGGAAACCAAAGACTAATGACGGTGTAATAGAAACCAATACCGACGTGGATAAAGGGGCAAAGAAGGTGGTGCAAGAAGCAAGACCCAGTAATGTGCATATGACGAAGCAGATTAATGATAGGAGCCCTGAAATAGCAAAAATTCATGTAGTTCAAGAAAAAGGGGATCATGCAAGGCAAAACTCTGATATACGACAGAGAACATTAGAAAATAATGGGAATGAAGATTCAATAGAGAGGAATGAAGGGGAGTGTGAAGAAGTCAGATGTGATGATGATCCTCGAGTTTCAAATGATAAACCTCTATCTCAAGAGGAAGTGGATCATGTGGATAGTTCTAAACTGACTAAAGGTGGGGACCAAGGTTAGGACAGGAGGAATTGGCTCGGGGTTATTCGTCTAAGAGGGAAGAAGGTGAAATATCAGTTTTAAAGGGCAAAGAAAAAATATATGAGTCTAACACAGGGCAGGGATGAATTTCTGTAAAAAATTCGGTGAGGAAATCTCAGAGGGTTCTCATCCGACCGCATAAATTAAATTTATGATGGATACAATTTTTTTCTGGAATGTTAAGGGGTTGGGCAGGTCTAGAGGCAGGTTAAAGAAGCTAATTAAAAAGTTTAATTTTGGGTTGTTTGCTATTTTAGAACCGTTCGCGGCTGAGGAGCGAATGGTAATGATAGGCAATTTTTTGAATTATCACCATTTTATATCTAATGAAAATCAGGGCGGTAAATTGTGGCTATTTTGGAAGGATATAAATGCCTTTGAGGTGATTTCAATCACAACTCATAAGATTTCTGGGTGGTTTTTTAAGGATGAATAAAGAATTTTGGTGAGTTTTGTCTATGCCAAATATTCTTATGTTGAAAGAAGAGAGTTATGGCGGCAACTAGAGGAGTGCCAATCAGATTTCCCTTGGTTAGTCATGGGTGATTTGAATGTGATTCGAACAGATACTAAAAGAATTGGTGGAAATCCAAGACCACTGTTACCTATGATGGAGTTTAATGACTGCTTACATCATTGTGGTCTCTTTGATTTATCAAACACAAGCTCACAAATGTCGTGGTGCAATGGCTATGAAGGGGTGGCTCGTAGTTAGGCTAAGCTTGATCGTGTTCTTATTAATAATGGTTTTTCCAACCTATATGGTTCGGCTCAATTCAAATATCTAAGTCGAAAATCATCAGATCATAGCCCTATGGTGGTGTATACAAATACGTCTTTCTCCCGGTATGGTCCTACCCTATTTCGGTTCTTGAATATGTGGAGCTCGCATGATATGTTTTTGTCGTACGTTAAAGATGTCTGGATCAAGAATGACTCGGCCTCAGGTCTTCTGAAACCTTCTATTCGCCTTAAGAGAACTAAAGTTGCATTGCGTGCATGGAATAAAAATGTCTTTGGAAGAGTGGAAGAAAATTTAAAAGCTCTTGAGGAAAGGATGGAATATCTAGAAAATCAACTACAAGCAGGTTTTTTTGAGGACGTCGAAGTTGATTACTTGACTACTAAGGTGGAGATTCAGGTGTGGGAGAAAAGGGAAGCATCTCGCTTAGGACAAATTGTAAAAAAAAAAAATTGGTTGACTGAAGGGGATCAAAAGTCTAAATTCTTTCATTCAGTTATCAATAAAAAAGCGGAATAAGAGTCGTATAGACCGTATGGTTATGAACGATGGGAGGATATTGGAGGGTGCGGAAGCAATTCATAATGAGGCAACTGTTTTTTTCCAGAAGTTTCTTTCAGAGTCATCAATGGTTGAACCATGCGATCTCTTCGAGTTAATTCAAAGGCAAATTTCAGATGTTGATAATAATTTCCTTTGCGCCAAACTGACAGAAGAAGAAGTTAAAAGAGTGGTGTTCTCTATTCCCAAAGAAAGCAGTTCAAGATCGGATGGATTTGGATCTGAATTTTATAAATCTTGCTGGGACATTGTAAAAAAAGATCTCTTGGATGCGGCAATGGATTTTTTTCAGGGCACTACTCTTTCCAAGTTTTTTTCCTCTTCATTTATTGTTTTAATTCCGAAGGTGGATAATCCTTCTAGCTTTGATAAATTTCAGCCTATTAGTTTATGTTATGTGACTATAAAATTTTTTCCAAGATTATTGTTTTTAAACTAACCGAGGTTGTTGATAAGTTGTTCTCGCATGAATAAGGCGCTTTTATTCCTGGGCAAAGTATTTTTGAAAATATTACACTGGCTCAAGAAATGGTTCAGTCTTTACACAAAAAAATAGCTGGTGGCAATGTGATGATAAAACTCAATATGGTCAAGGCTTATGACAGAGTGAATTGGATTTTTCTTTTGGAGGTTATTAAGGCTTTTGGTTTCTCTGAGAAGTTTTGCAAGCTCATAAAAAATTGTGTGGAGTCCCTATGGTTTTTTGTTTTGACGAACAGAACCTTTAAAGGGTTTTTTCAATCTACGAGAGGCTTGCGGCAAGGGGATCCACTCTCTCCTTATTTATTCATCATAATAGAGGAGGTTTTGACAAGGTTGCTTAGGAAAAACTATAGATTGGTCGGATTGGTAAATTTAATCATCCGATTAGGACCCCATTGGTTTCGCATTTGTTATATGCGGATGATTTTCTTATTTTTGCGAATGGTGGGAAGAGGTCTATTAGAAATTTAGTTTACGCTCTGGAAAGGTATGAGAAGTGGTCGGATCAAAAAATCAGTAAGACTAAGTCAGCGTTATTCCTTTCAAAATACATCACTCCCGCTCAGAAGCGTGGTTTATTGAGAATCACGGGTTTCATGGAAGGTAAATTCCCTGTTACATATTTGGGTGCGCCTTTGGTGTCTGGAAAACTGTCTTCTAGGACATTGGAGCCTCTTGTGGAGAAGATTAGAAAAAAAAATTGTAGGGTGGAAATCTAAGTTGCTATCGCAAGGTGGAAGATTGATTTTATTAAGACATGTATTGTCTAGCATGCCTATTCATTTTATGTCTGTTATTAAGGTTTCGCAGGTCACATATTCTCGCATTAACTCTCTTCTTTCTAATTTTTTATGGGGAGAGATGAAAGATAAAAGGAAGATTCATTGGTGCTCTTAGGGGAAAATTTTTAAACCTACCTCGGAAGGGGGTCTAGGCTTGAGAGATCTTAAGAAAGTTCAGAAATCTCTTCTCATGAAATTTGCCTTCAGATTGCTCACTTCTAACAATCTGTGTGTAACGACCTCAAAAATATCAATATAAAATGAAACATAATAAATAAAAAAGTCAACCCGAACCCGTGGGTAACGGGGACACCTATCAATCACAACAAAAACCTAAGCAGCAGTAAATATAAATTATATTCTCAAAACCGTAATATACATAATACCAAAGTTCACTACATCACCAAAATATTGTATTTATATACAACCTCCAAAACATCAAAATAACCCTACGATCATATAACAAAAATCTTCTGATCCTAGATCAACGCTTACCCTTCTAGTAGGGAAACTCAATTCACTCAACGGTGGCCTTGACCCGCCAGTCTCTATGGGTTTCCTGAAAATTATTTAATGTTCAGGGGTAAGACACTTCTCAATAAGGGAAAATAAACTAAATACAATTGTGTGGCAACATGAATATTTATTACAGTTATATATACTCAGTACATTTCATATATCTAAAAACATACATCATAACATGGTGGAATAATCATATACTTTCATATTTGCCAATAAATTATGTCATTCATAAAACGTCTGTTATAACTGATAATACTGAAAACATACCCAGGATGAATAGTTAGCTAATGTCATGTATTACCCCCCATAACGGGTTGTGCAGCCCTAAGGCGGGACCCAACAATGGCTAGCCAACCACTACCAAGTCAAAAATATATGTAAGTACGATGGGCACGCCACACCTTGGTCCTGACTGTCAAGTGGACGTCCATACTCTACTAAAAGCCACATCGACTATCCATCTCCCACCCTGGGAGACCCTCTATTGGGGTGGTTAGCACCAACTAATCATAGATATCTGATCTATAAGCTACAGTACCGAACTCCTAAAACTAAACTAAACTAACATCCAGGTTTTGATAACATATAATACATGATATTATAGCATTTTTCATAATTTCATAAATATGGCCTCGCGCCGAAATCATTTCATAAATACAGCCTTGTGCCGAACATGTCATAAATACGGCCTCCTGCCGAAATCATTTCATATATACTCGGCCTCGCGTTGGAATCATTTCAGGTATATACGGCCTCGCGCCTAAATCATTTCATATATACACGGCCTCACGCCAGATTTATTTCATATATACGGCCTCGCGCTGAAATCATTTCGTACATTACATTCTGAAAATAAATCAATTATCATGTATTTGTCAAAATCATCATAACATACTGTATCTTTTCATAATACCTGAAAACATGCTTTACTCATAAACTTTGTCATATCATTACCTTTCATGAAAATAACGTTCATGCCACACAAGTTAAGTAATTCCGTACATTTCATTCTAAAATCACATTTTCCATAAAATCGCGGTATTTTCCCAATAACATACATTTTCTCAATAACAGTCAAATATCATGCATGCTTTTCTGAAAATTAATTTTCTAGTAAATAACAATAATACGCGTGGAAAATAACTACTTTAGTTTATTCCCTTACCTGGCTACTGAGAAAAGCCCTTATAAATTCTAGACTCACACCCGTAGGATTTCCTGATCAATACCCTGAAAATGAAAACTCTCAATACTAAATTTCAGTATTTTCATGCGAATATCATTTCCAATAACTACAGTATGACCAAATTCGGCATAAAAAGCCCTACCTCAACTCAGGGATGATTTTCAACAGAGTTCCACCAACGATTTGCTCCAGCAGATATGCAAAGAACTTCTCCAGGAGCGTCGTGGTGGCTTCAGATCCTCGAACCGACGAAAATCTGGCCCAAAATCGAAGGGAGAAGAGGAGGGAGCCGAAGGGAGATAGAGAGAGAGTGAGAGATTTCCTAATTTTTGAAGTTTAAATCCAAGTTTTTTATATTTATAAGACTGGATTAATCGACGAGACACGTCACCTTGTCGACGAGTCCTGTAGAAAGTTCATCGACGAACCTGCACCTTCGTCGATGAATTTCAGCCTTTTCCCAAAACCCTCTCTCAGTATCTTCTCGTCGACGAATCTTATCTTCGTTGATGAGGTCCTCTCATACCCTCATCGACAAATCCCCTGTGTTCGTCGACGAGGCCCAGATAATTTCTCTCGGTTATTCCTTCCAAAGTGCCATGTCGTTCGTCTTCCTCTTTCTGTTACTATTTCCATTTCCACTCCTATTTATTATTTAAATCCCATTATTATTCAGGTTGTCACACTGTGGGCAGGTTTTTTTAGAGCTAAATATTGCAGAAATGATCATTTATTAATAAGGAATGGGAGACCAAATGACTCTCAGTTTTGGAAATCAATTATGGCCACCATTCCAGAAGTTATGGATAACGTTAAAATTTTGGTGAGAGGTGGGAACTCTTCTTTTTAGTTCGATAGGTGGTTATCATCAGGCCCGTTATCTGTGAGCATTGAGGATATTTTGAATAAGAAACTGTGTATTAAGGATTGCTGGCTAAATAATAATTGGAACTCTGATTTAGTATAGGAATTGGTTGATGCTGATAAAACAAAGGAAATTTTACATCAGGTGTCGGCGGGTAAAAGTGGGCAGGATATTTTTATCTGGAAGCCTGCCCCAGACGGTAATATTTCTATAAAAACGGCTTGAGAGGTAGTGAGGAGCAGAAGTGATAATTTTTTGTGGAATGACTAGTTTTGGCATTCTTTATTGCCCAGAAGAATCTCAATGTATTTATGGAGACCTTGGTTTAGATGTTTGGCTATAGATGATAGAATTCAGACCAAAAGAATATCGATGGCTTCGGCTAGTGATTGCTGCATTCAGAGAAGCCAGGAAAACATTGATCATATTCTTTCTTTAGGTGAGATGGCTTCAGAGGTTTGGCGTCGGGCTAGTGTGGCGTTGGGGATTCCTTTCCAACAATCTCTTCCTTGGAAAAACAAAATGGCAAATTGGTTCCACTATGCTCAAAAATCATCTATTAAAGGTATTTTAATCTGGCTGATTCCATGTTTGATTACGTGGTGCCTCTGGAATCGAAGATGTAAAGCGAGAATGGAAGGATTTTATCAAAGTGCAAATCAGATGTGGAGAAGTGTATGATTCTGGGTTAGTTTTATTGCTGAGAGCACCAATTCTTTTCAAAAATTGAAGAAGTCGGATATTAAGATTTTGAATGAGTTTCAAATTAAGCATCAGAGAGTTTGCGACAAGCCTGGAAAAATTATTTCGTGGGTCAAACCTCCAGTAGGGTGGATAAAACTTAATTGTGATGGGAGTTGTAGGGGCAATCCGGGTACTTCAGAAGGTTGAGGAATTATTCGGGATTGTCATGGCATGGTTAAAGCGGCTTTTTCAAGTTATTTTGGCAATGGTACGAATAATAGTGCGGAATTAAAAGCAATTAGGGAAGGAATTCGTTTATGTAAACGTTTGCATTATGTTAATGTGATTATTGAAAGTGACTCGCGAATTGTAGTTGATTGGCTTCGGAAAGGTAAATGTACTTTGTGGTATCTTTGGGAGAAGTTCGTGACAGAGTTAGAAGGAGTGAATGTCATGGTGATGCACCAATATAGGGAAGGCAATAGTGCGATTGATTTTCTTGCTAAAGAAGGAGAAATAGGAAACAATGTAATCTATGAAAAACAACACCTTCTTCTACGTTATCTAAAAGTTATCCTTCGGATGGATAGGTGGGGTCTCGTTTCCGTTCGTCGTTAGTTCAACTTTAGAATTTCGTTTGGTGTATTTTGTTTTGATTTTGGTTGTTTTTATGTTTTTATCTCCTTTTTTAGTTATGTTTAATTTTGTTTGTCCTAGTTTTGGTTGATTTGTTTTAACTTGTAACCACGGTATTCCTCCGCCAAAAGTGAGGTTATATTAATAAATAAATGGAGGTACCGCCCTCTTTTAGTTATAAATAAATAAATAATAAAAAAAAACTTCACATCAATAACCTTTATGCAAAAAAATAAATAACTCATAAATTATGAACTTTACATACCGGAATAGGTCATATCTAAGCTATCAAGAAGAACACCCAGAGATTCCGAAAAAATCGTTTCTCCTACTTTTCCTATTTCTCTTTCCTTCTTTCACCAGATCTATGGGATCTCCTGATGATTAGAGAAGTAGAGGCAGAGAGAAGACAATTCCTTTCTTCCTATCTTTTCTTTGCAGCTAACATCACCATATAGCTAACCCTTAGAGTTCATGAGCTTAACTTTTCCTTTCTCTTCTTTAGCTCTCTTTTCCTACCCTTAGAGCTTAACTTGATGTATAGCATGCCCTTATAATTACTCCCCATAATAGTAGCTAATATTATATATATATATATATATATATATATATTTATGTATAGGAATCTCTTCAAACTTCCACCATTAATTTTTCATATTAAACAAGCTAACCCTTTAGTTAACCTATACAACCATTAATTCATATCCTTATCATATGGGACACATACCCTACATGTGAGACCTATATCATTCATGTGGGACATATCCTTTGGGATATAAATCCTACATTCTCCCACTTGGCCCATATGAATGATATTAATATGGATTAACAAATAACCATAATGTGCGCAAAACATTAGCTTATTTATACTTTTCAATGAGATTACCATAATATCATAATTAAGCAACCCATTAGTACAAGTCATGGCGGTAAATATCATTAGAGCGACATCTTCCCTTCCATGTACCACAATACTAATAAACCACCTAGTTATGATCTATAATAGGAAGTTACCATACTGTCCATGTAATGTCTTTGTCAAAAACCATTTCTGTTTAACAATAAATCATCTTCATAATCATGTGATTGATGGTAAACAGAAATAATGTTCAAAAACACTTTTATTGATATGGTTATACATGTTATAGAAAAAAACGTAAAGATCCACTATCATACATCAAGGATTACAACAAAGACCCATGTGATCAGCATGTTCTTTAAATGTCTTTGGTGTCAATCCCTTAATTAAAGGATCTGCTATCATAAGTTCAATTCTTATACGTTCTATAAGCACTGTCTGTTTTTAAACTTCCTCTTTAATAGCCAAATACTTGAGCTCCATATGCTTAGCGCCATTAGAGTATTTGTCTTTTTTGGAGAAAAAGACTGTTGCGAAATTATCACAATAAATTCTCAGCGGCCTAGCTATACTATTGACAATCCCAAGTCCTGAGATAAAGTTCCGCAACCACAAAGCCTGAATTGTGGCCTCAAAGCACGCCACAAATTCAGCTTCCTTAGTAGATGCTGCTATAATAGTCTGTTTGGCGCTTTTCCATGATATTACTCCTTTGGCTAATTGGAACAAATAGTCATACGTTGACTTACAACTATCAACGCATCCAGCAAAATCTGAGTCGGAGTAGTCAACCACCTCCAACTAATCTGTTCTCTTATATGTGAGCATACAGTGTCTGGTTCCTTGTAAGTACCTCAAGACTTTCTTTGTAGCTTTCCAATGCTCCATTCCGGGATTACTTTGGTACCTCCCAAGCATCCCAACTACAAAACTAATATCTGGTCTCGTACAAGTCTACACATACATCAAACTCCCAACAACAGATGCAAAAGGAATATTTTCCATACTTTTCTTTTTGAATTCATTCTGTGGACAATCTTTTACGCTGAACTTGTCCCCTTTACAAATAGGAGCAGGAGTTGGTTTACAATTAGCTATATGAAATCTTTCTAAAACTTTATTAATATATCCTTTATGAGACAACCCTAACAGTCCAAGGGATCTGTCCCGGAATATTTCAATTCCAATCACATAAGTTGCCTCACCTATATCTTTCATTTCAAAGTTCATAGAAAGAAATCTCTTGGTATCATTCAATAAGCTAAGATCATTACTGACAAGTAAAATATCTTCAACATATAGAATTAGAAAGATAACTTGCTCCCACTGACCTTTAGATATATACACCGATCAACAGTATTTTCTTTAAAATCAAAGGTCGTGATGGTATCATGAAACTTAAAATACCATTGCCTAGAAGCTTGTTTTAGTCCATATATTGATTTCTTTAATTTGCAAACCATGTGCTCCTTTCCTTTAATCATTAAACCTTCAAGAATATCCATATATACCTCTTCATCTAAATTCCCATTTAGAAAGACAGTTTTCACATCCATTTGGTGCAACTCTAAATCAAAATGAGCCACCAAAGCCATTATGATTCTAAGAGAGTCCTTTTTAGACACAAGAGAAAACGTCTCTTTATAATCAACACCTTCCCTCTGAGTTAAACCCTTTGCTACAAGTCTAACTTTATATCATTCAATGTTGTCATTACAGTCGTGTTTGGTCTTAAAGACCCATTTACACCCAACTATTTTAAACCCATTAGGAAAACCAACAATGTCCCAAACTTTATTCTGTTCCATATATTTCAACTCATCATTTATGGCATTAATCCACTTTTCAGAATCATCACTTTTAATGGCTTGTGAAAATGTAACAAGATCCTTAATAGTTCCTAAATTTTAATTAGTCTCTTGCAGATATACTAAATAATCATCAAAAATAGCTGGTTTCCTTACTCTTTGAGATCTCCTTAATGTTATTTCTTGTGATTGTTCTGAAACTGGCTCAATGGTGACATTTTCATTATGAAGTGATACATCATTAGATTGTTGTTCAGTGTTATCATGTCTTTCAACAACTAAAGGAACAACAATGTCTGTTGAAGGTCTAGATATCGGTATAGAAACCTGAATTTCTTTAATGACCACATTTCGTGATATATCACTCCCACTAATTTCACCATTTTCAAGGAACTTTGCATTGCTGGATTCAACTATTCTCACACTATGATTAGGACAGTAAAACCTATACCCTTTAGACTTTTATGGGTATCCAATAAAATACCCACTCACGGTCCTTGAATCCAATTTCCTTTCATTTGGATTATAGACTCTAATCTCTACTAGACAACCCCAAACATGAAAGTGTTTTAAACTCGGTTTCCTTCCCGTCCATAGTTCAAAAGGAGTTTTTTGAACTGCCTTACTAGAAACCCGATTTAACACATACACTGCTGTTTTAAGGGCTTCCATCCATAATGAAATGAGTACTGAGGAATTACTCAACATACTCCTAACCATTTCTATAAGAGTACGATTCTGCCTTTCAGCCACACCATTCTGTTGAGGCATACCAGGCATTGTATATTGAGCACAAATACCATGCTGTTCTAGAAATTTAGCAAATGGTCCTGGACATTGTGCCATCATACCTATCATAATACTCACCACCTCTATCAGATCTAATGACTTTCACTTTCCTATCTAGTTGTCGCTCCACTTCAGCAACATGTCTTTAAAGCATCTATTGCCTGAGACTTTTCATGCAACAAATAAATATAGTCATACCATGAAAAATTATCAATAAAGGTGAGAAAATACTTTTCTCCACCTAAATATGGTGACTCAAAAGGTCCACGTACATCAATATGAACAATTTCCAATAGATTCTTACTTCTTGTGGCTCCTTTCTTTGTATGTTTACTTTGCTTTCCTTTAATACAATTAATACATACATCGAAATCAATAAAATCAAGGTTTGTGAGAACCACATCCTTTACCAATATTTTCTTTCCCTGGATAAATGACCCAGTCTTTTATGCCACAAGAAAGAGGAATTCTCATTTATTCTACTATGCTTAGTTCCAATATTATGATGCAAAGTGAGGAGTGTTTCAACAAACTTTTCATTAAGATTAAATTTATACAACCCCCCATACAAAATACCAGAGCCAACACATAAGTCACCTTTCATAAGACGGAAACCTTTATGTTCAAAATACAAACCATAACCGTCATTATCTAATCTAGACATGGAAATTAAGTTCCTAGAAATAGTTGGAACATACAAAGTATCAAACAAGTCTAAACAATGACCCAATTCAAGATACAACCGAACAGTTCCAACACCTATAACAAGCTCTTGATGTAACGATCTGAAGAATAATAGTATTTTAATAATAAAGAGGAAGAGAAAATGGAAACATGAATAGAAGGAGGCAGTAGACTTCGTCGACGACATCGCACTTTGGAGATGATAATAATAATTTCAAGAAAATTGCTAGGGCCTCGTCGACGAATATAGGGGATTCGGCGACGAGGGTACAACAGGACCTCGTCAACGATGGGCGAGTTTTGTCGACGAGAAAATACCGAGAGGGGTTTTGGGCCATCTGAAATTCATCGACGAGGAAGTAAGGTTCGTCGACGAAATTACTGAAAGACTTGTCGACGAGATGATGTGGCTCATTGATGAAGGCCGCAGTATAAATAGTGTTTAACTCGAATTTTTACACAAAATTTCAACCGAAACCCCCCTCTCTCTCTCTCTCTCCTATGGCTCCTCCTCCTTCTTTCTTCAATTTCAGCCCCGGTAGTCACCGGATCGACGATCTAAAGAACCCACGACGCTCCTGGCGAAGTTCTCTTCAAGTCTGCAAGAGCGGATCGTTGGTGAAACGAAGTTGGAATTCATCCCAAATCCAAGGTAAAGTCTTTCATTTAGTTTTTGGCTTTCTAGAAGTTATAGGAAATGATGTAGGCAAAGAAATACTGATATTCTGTTCTGGAAAATATTGCTTTCAGGGTGTTGTGTAGGAAGCTCTACAGGTGTTAGGCTAGTATACCATAGGGGCTTTCCAGTAGTCAAGTAAGGGAAATATGCCATGCTAGAAATTTTAAAATGATTTTTTTTTAGTATGAAATGTACATTTTTACCAGTTTATTATTCACAGCAGGACATTATACAGTTTATTAAATTATGAATATTATGTATTAAAGTATTGTGTGGCTTGAGAATATGAAAATAGTACGGAAGTATGTTTTACATTATTTTCAGGGTATGTTTTCATAGAATATACAGTTTATAGTACCATGATTATACAGTTTACAGTATCATGATTATACAGTTTTCAGTACCATGACTTACAGATTACAGTTCAGTTTAGAGATACAGATGATACAGTTATAGTTTATTTCATTGTCATGATTTATACAGTTATTTCATAATCATGGTAAAACAGCTAGTTGTATATAGAAATACATTATATAGTATCAGACCCTGTTGGACCATACAGTTACAGAGCACGGTACCATAGCTACAAATATTTCAATTATGAGTGCAACCACCTATTTAGATAATACATGGTAGTAGGTCGATCTTATAGTGCCCTGGACGTGGACAAGCTCCCCATCAGATATGGGTTGAGGAGGGCAAATCAGACCGAGGGAGTATAGTGGTTTACCCTGGTCGGCCAGCCAGGGTAGATCCCGCCTACGGGCCGCACAACCCTATCATGAGGGGTTAAATCATGACACACAATTATCCACAGGGGAAGTTTTCAGTTACTATTACATATATACAGATTTACAGAAATAAAGAATATACTTATGTACATTAGAAGTATTTTGAATAGTAACCTACAATACTGTTATATTAAGCAACATGGAAAGGGTGATGGATTTTATTACTTGTACTGTATTTACATATCCAGTTATGCATAATTATATAAAAAACATATTTTCATAATATTGTAACTCATTCGCCACACACTAGTAATAGCATATTTCGTCTTACTAAGCATTGGCTCATCCTAGTGTTGAATCATTTTTCAAATGATCTAGGTAGACAAGCAGACCAAGCTCGCAGATAGAGGGGCTTAAGTTTCGCCCTGACAGTGGAGTATTGTGGGAATATTTTTGTATAACCCTAGCCAGTTGAGGGTGTTTTAGGAAAACATATATATATATATATATATATATATATTGAAGATACATTCTAGCACTCTGGTATTGTATACAATTATATATGGATACGTTTATTTGATTCTGCTTCTTGCTGCTTAGGTTGATGATTGGGTTTAATCCAGCATGATATCAGAGCATGTTAAATGTCATAGTATATATATAAAAAAAAAAAGACCCAGTTAAATAGCAGGTCGTTACAGTTTGGTATCAGAGCCTAGTTTGCTAGGTTTTGCAGACTTTAGAGTGCAGCAAAAGCAATACTAGAGTATAGGAAAAGGATTTGAGGTTTGTTCAGTTGTCTGGATATAGGATTTCCGTGGTAGTTTCTATGTTTTTCCTGGGGTGACGATTTCAGGAAAACCATAGTAAACTATTGTTGGGTCATGTGTTTAGGTGACAGAACTGGCTATTGAGTTAAGGTCAGGGAAGGCAGTTAATTTTGAATTGGTATGGAATAGGTCAGTGTAGGAGATGAGGTACTTAAGTGTGTTTCTTGTTTTCAGGATGGACCCAAGAAGAAGTGGTACGAATGCTGGGGAGGATAGGCCAGGACCTTCTGGCATAGGTGGAGGAGATACAGATGTTGTACTGCGTAGTGTCACTCAACAAGTGATGGCTGAGATGGCTAGGAGCTCTGGGGAGCGTGGCTATTCGATCGAGCAGTTTACGCGGATGAAGCCTCCATCCTTTGCTGGAGGAGATGACCCGATTGTAGCTGAGAATTAGGTTTAGGATATCAAAGAGACATTGGCGGTACTTCCATGTATGGATGAGTAGAAGGTGGGGTTTGCGGTGTTCAAACTGACAGAGGAGGCGAAGCGCTGGTGGAGATCAATGCGTCTGATAGAGGAGTAGAGGCCGGTTCCAGTACTAGTGACGTGGGACTGATTCAAGGAGTTGTTCTTCGAGCATTATTTCCTTGCAATCATTCGGACGAAGGTAGCAGAGTTTATGCATCTGGTGCAGGGTCGATGACTGTATCCTAGTACGCGACTCGGTTTATCGAGTTGTTGCATTTTGCTCCACATCTGGCACCTGATGAAGAGAAAAAGGTAAGGAAGTTTGAAGAAGGATTGAGGCAGAACTTATTTGAGCGGGTAATTGGCTTCAAAGCTCAGACATTTACAGAGGTTGTTAACAGAGCTGCGATTAATGAGAGTGGTACTTAGAGGGGTTTAGCAGCGCAGAGTTAGAGGAAGAGGCCGGCACCTCATGGTTATCAGACTGGCTCTAGTAGGGGTCCATGGAGAGGAGGCCATGTAGAGGAGATCAGAGGCAGGCAGCAGGACCTCGGGAGTACCAAGGTATACAAACCTTTCCAGTATGCCAGACATGTGGGAGGCAACACTCGGGGGAGTGCCTGGCAGGGAGAGGTGTATGTTACAGATGTGGGAGACCCGGTCATATGGCACGTTCATGCCTAGGTCCGCAGGACCAGGTTCTAGCTCCTAGACCCTATCGGGGAGGACATCACGCAGCTCAATGAGGATATCAGGCACCTCGTGGTGGCCAGCAGAGGAATGTGGCCTCAGTTTGAGTATACGCTCTGACGCCGGGTGATGCAGAGGCTGCTACGGATGTGGTGATAGGTACATTTACTATTTTATCATATCCAGTTGTTGTTCTTTTTTACTCGGGTGCTACTCATTCTTTCATCTCTGCCTCTTATGTTAAATTAACTGAGAGTGAGACCCAGTCATTAGATATAGCGTTGTCAGTAGCTACACCATGAGAGTCAGTGATCAGATGTCAGAGCGTATTTAGGGGCTATCCGATAGAAATTCAGGGGAAAGTGTTACCAGCTGATTTGATTGTATTTGATATGTGTGGGTTTGATATAATACTGGGTATGGACTGGTTGGCTGCCAATCACGCTAGCATTGATTGTCATTAGAAAGAAGTAATTTTCAAACCCCCTGATACGCAGGAATTCAGATTCGTTGGTTCACGGGTACGTCCTCCAACACAGCTGGTGTCAGCCGTGCAGGTGAGCAGATTACTCCTAGACAGAGGTCAGGGGTTTATAGAATTTGTGAAAGAAGTATCTGAAAATGAATTGAAGATTGACAGCACTCTAGTAGTACGAGAATTTCCATATGTTTTTCCAGAGGAGTTACCTAGATTGCCTCCGATGCACGAGGTGGATTTTCCTATGGATTTACCAGATAGAGGGGCTTAAGTTTTGCCCTGACAGTGGAGTATTATGGGAATATTTTTGTATAACCGTAGCCAGTTAAGGGTGTTTTGGGAAAACATATATATATATTGAAGATACATTCTAGCACTCTGGTATTGTATATAATTAAATATGGATACGTTTATTTGATTCTGCTTCTTGCTGCTTAGGTTGATGATTTGGTTTAATCTAGTATGGTATCACAGCATGTTATAGTATTTATAAAAAAATAAAAATAAAAAACCTCAGTTAAATAGTAGGTCGTTACACTTGATTTCCATTCCCCAATACTATTATGTGTTCATTTTCCTTTACGCTTTGGATCGTAAGGTATCCCTGCATCGAATTGGAAACATGAACAATAGAACCAGAGGTAATCCACCAAGTGTTAGAAGGAACTTGTGCCATATTTGATTCGAAACATACATAAGCTAAAAGCTTACCTTTCTTTTCGAACCATGCTTTACGTTTCGGGCAGCTTTTCTTTAAATGCCCATAGCCATGACAAAAGTAACACTTGGGACCATAATGTTCCTTTCTGCGAGCCTCACCACTTTACGAAGTACTCGCAACCTTCAATGGATCTCTCTTTAAACCTTCCTTTGTTTTCTTTCCTTTACTTCCAGCTACGTGACTCATGACATTTACTAAATGTTGTCCCTGTTGTTTGAGTCTTACCTCTTCTTAAACTAACATGCTTTCCAATTCATTCACATTCCATTTTTCTTTAATTGTGTTATAGTAAATTTGAAAAGACCCGTACTAAGGAGGCAAAGAGTTCAAAATAAACTGAACAAGGAAGCTTTCATTAACATTCATTCCCAAAGTATTAATTCTAACAGCCAGATTAGTCATTTATGGGACATGTTCATTCATTCCTTTGCTGCCATCAAATTTCATTGTGGTCAGTTCAACCATCAACCTTCCTACAAAGGACTTATCAGGTGAATGAAATCTATCCTCCACTGCCTTAAGATATTCCTTTGTGTTATCTAGTTGAGAGAGTGTTAATTTAATATTATTTGCTATACACATTCGCATAAACATCATACTTAATATTTTCGACCTTTCCCATGACTTATATAAAGCTCGCTGCTCCGAACTGCTGGTTTCAGTAATAGCAGCCGGTTTATCCGTTTGCAGAGCTAAGTCCAGATCTAGAACACAAAAGTAAAACTGAATCTGCTCATTCCAGTCAGAGAAATTTGTTCCATTGAAGATTGGAACAGAAAAAACCAACGAATGCAATGAAATAGGAATAGACATTGCAATAACACAAAATGCTCACTACATTAATGCTTTGAGTTTAAAACATTTCATTAGTAAATTGCGTCCAATATTTGGATTAAGTTATGTAATATATTAATCCTTACACTTTCAGGTAATATTCATTCATCCAGGCATAATTGATAACCTTTATAAAGTTTGACTGATTTGTCACCTTTGGGCCAGCATCCTAATCTCACTATAATTCTTCAATTATCCTGATTAAATCAATGATTATTTGAAAGTTGGTGCACCTTTGGGCCAGCTATAATATTCAAATAACCATTATGTTATTATTCTTTACCAAATTCTATTTCAATCAACGTTTACAACCTTTCTCAGCAAGATCATTATGGTGACAACATGCTAATTATAATAAAGACATTGATTGATTCCTTATTCAACAAAATTTATCCATAATTTACAACGGATAATCAATTCCCTAATATAAGAATTTTACTAACTTACTTTCATGTAAAATTATCGAACTTATGCATGCATAACATGTGAGTGTTCCATTACTAATCAAGTTATAATAAAATTATTTGCATGCATATCATTCAGCAGCCCTACTTTAATATCACTATACAGGGGAAAACTGTCAACGGTCCACATGTAAGAAAATTTTCAAGCCAACAAAAATCCCATAAATCCATCAAATATCACATATATTTTCAGTTTGATTCCAGTAAACAATATACCCACAAATTTTACCCATAAAACCATAATAAGATCGAACAAAATAACCATAAGTGATCTTTATATGAAGGAAGTTCATGATAATTCCAACATGACTCTGATACCACGTGTAAGAAAATTTTCATAAATATATTGCAGCCAGGGATCTTCAATTATCATGAATTTCGCATCAATAACCTTTATCCGAAAAAATAAATAACTCATAAATTATGAACTTTACATATCGGAATCGGCCATATCAAACCTATTGAGAAGAACACCTGGAGAATCTGAAGAAATCGTTTCTCCCACTTTTCCTATTTCTCTTTCCTTCCTTCACCAGTTCTACGGGATTTTCTGATGATTAGAGAAGTAGAGGCAGAAAGATGACAATTCCTTTCTTCCTATCTTTTCTTTGCAGCTAACATCACCATGTAACTAACCCTCAGAACTTATAAGCTTAGCTTTTCCTTTCTCTTCTTTAGCTCTCTTTTCCTACCCTTAGAGCTTAGCTTGATGTATAGCATGTCCTTATAGCTACTCCCCATAATAGTAGCTAATATTTTATATATGTATCTATGTATAGGAATCTCTTCAAACTTCCACCATTAATTTCTTATATTAAATAAGCTAACCCTTTAGTTAACTCATACAACCATTAATTCATATTTTTATCATATGGGATACATACCCCACATGTGGGACCCATATCATTCATGTGGGATATATCCTTTGGGATATAAATCCTACAAATAATGTTTTGTCACGGCTATCTCTACATCGCATGACATCATCAAAATATATATTTATGTATATAGAGATTTCCTTTTTACTTTTTAATATTGTCCCATAAACTTGTGATGTCATGAGTTTGCAATCTTAATCCTAACTACTTTTTTTTATATGTTATGATGAGAAGGATTTCCTCCAAAATAAATCTTGTTATTTATAACAGAAAAGGACATTGTAAATCATTATGGGTCATTAAGAACATTACTCATAATGATCTTTTTTCGTGAAAAATAACATGTTTGCATCTAACATTATCTACTTACAACTTTTTAAAAGTTTAGAGTGAGAATTCTCACTCGAAGTTAAAGTTGTCGAATAAATTTTAAATTCAGAATTCTCAATCCAGTTTAAAGTTGTCTTTTTGAATTTGTATCTAAAATTATTTGCTTAGAATTTTAAAAGTGAAAATTCTCACTCAGAGTTAAAGTTGTTTGTTAAATTTTAAAATCAATCAAGTTCAAAGTTGTCTTTTCAATTAGGATCCAAAATTATCTACCTAGAGTTTCAAAGTTTAAAGTGAGAATTCTCAAAATTGGGATTAAAGTTGTCTATCGGATTCATATCTAAATTATCTTCTTGGAATTTTCTAGTTTAACGTGAGAATTTTCAACAAAGTTATCATCGAATTCAACTTATAGTCCTCCTTTCTTATGCCGCCACATCCCACATGAGCTCGTAACATCACGGGCCCATGACCCTAAACATTTCCCTTTCATGTATCATTTAGAAGGGAATAACAAAAGTCTAATATTCATCACGAGAAAGTGAACTTATGGTTCATTATATTTTATCTTAGTTTGCTTTAGATCGTCCCTTCTGAATGTCATTTTTCAATGCCAAAAGAGATGAAAATGAGATATAAATGAACATCACATTTATCAAAAACTCTAAAGTATACTGAGCAGCACCGTCATGTTGAACTTATCAGCTCCATCTATTAGATGGATACATTGTTTGGGCGTCCAAGTACATAGCTTTCATAGCTTTAATGATATACCAGTGAACATCATCCTGTTTGCACCTAAAAATATAAAGTTTATAGAACTTAATAAACACATGTCAAGCAAAACAAGAAAATCTGTGTCGACTAGTGGATCCAGATTATGAGTCATTAGGGTTGAGAGATTATAAATTAATTATTAATCATAGGACATTAGTGTAACTACCAAACGGAGTGTTGACATTAGGGGTGGGCAAGAAAAATCAAAAAATCGAACCAAACTGCAAAATCAAGCCGAATCGAATCGAAAAATCAGTTAACCATTTTTCAATTTCGTTTCGGTTCGAAATTTTGTATTTTTTGTTATTGGTTCAGTTTTGGCTCAGTGGATTCACTAACCACAATTAACCGAACCAAATTGATATACTATATATAATATTATATAAAATGTTAATAATTTAAATTTTAAAAATTGTATTGATCTAATATTCATGCCCAAATTTTTATTTTGAATATTTTAAATTTATATGTTGATTATTATGAAAGAAAATTATTATTTGTAGTGATTTTAAAATTTTAAATTATGCTTAACGGTTCGATTTGGTTAACCACTAGATACGAGTCCAAAAACCGGTTAACCGAATTTCGGTTAACAGTTTTAACTGGTTCGGTTTCAGTTTGCTTTTTCTAGCAAATCGAAACTTCAGTTCAGTTAATGGTTCGAGAGTGATGGTTCAGCTAACTAAACCATGTACGCCCCTAATTTGCATTCCAATTTTAAAAATTATACTCTACCAAAAGAGTGTCTAAAGCTTTCAAAGATGTTTTTCGAGAGCTTTTCTCCCACCAATTGTTTGCAGTAAAAAAAATATAAATAAATAAATAATAATAAAAAAACATCACTTCAAATGGAGAATTATACTGTTCATGTCTCCATTTTTTAAATATTATACATGTGACAAATCTATCTAACTCTTTATATGTTTCATATTAATGAATACGGGATCCATTCACCACGTGTTTAGCATCTAGATAACATACACAAACACGTAGAGGGATAGATTTCCTGTATAATTTCTCCTTGAAATACTGTATGTCAAACATTACAATCACTTTGATCAAAAAAAAAAAAAAAAACATGAACTAATAAGTAATTCTTTCGAACAACAACAATTAAATAAAATAAAGACAAAATATATATAAATTGATGATGGGAGCCATAGGTTCCACACTCATAATAATGGTATTGGGTTTTTGAAACCTAAATGCCATAAGCCCTCTTTGCTCCATAAGCCATCTCTTCGATACGCAAAGGACATGAAAGAAAATAATGTTGCACTTAATATTGATTTCTATGAATTTCCTTAGGGCTGTTTGAAATGAAAGAAAAATTGAAGAGATTCTCTTTCTCATGTCTTGTTATCAAAAAGGTAAAATAAAAAATAAAATTATATCTCAAATCAATCAATAAAAATTTGATGTTATATACATATTCTTTTATATTTTATATAGGGAAAAAATATCATCAAAATGAATTTCTTTTTTATTTTCCTTTAGGCTCGGTTTGGAACCCATAAGATGTCAGGAAAAGTAAAGAAAAATATCAACGAATTCATACTTTTATGTTTGGTTATCAAGAAAAGTAAAAAATAAAATAAAATATATATCAAATCTATAAATAAAATTTTGATTTTACACATCATTAATATTTAATTTTTCCTAATATTTGGTCATATTAAAACAAACTTTCATTTTTGTTTGTATTTAATAAAGAAGGAAAATATAAGGGAAAATGAGTTTCCTCCTTATTTTTCTTTTCTTTCTTTTTTCCAAATAAAATCCTTGATCCAAACGGGTTCTTACTGAAAAAAAAAAAAAATGGATCTAAATAGAATGTTAATTATAACAAATTTCTTAAATCATCATCTTATTGACGAAATTTTGATTTAGTCATTTATATGGGTGACTCTAAATACATGACAATTACCACATGTTTATAAAATTGATAGCCTTGATTTAAATTGCAGAGGCATTGATTGAGGTTATCTAAGGTATTACATTGGAATGGTGAACATGTCCTACATCAATTCCACGTGGATAGAAGGAAAACTAAACTTTTTTTTAAATAAAAAAAAAATGACCAACAACCTTACTAGCTACTTGTAGTCTTCAAAATCCTAAAATTAATCATTCACTGAATGAAATTAGGCCTAGGGTTATGCTTAAAATCAAGGCTTCTAGAATTAATCCTTCTGGCCACTCATAATTCTTTCAAATAAAAAATAAAATAAAACAAAATAAGACTCAAAACTATAGTTTACATAAACTTGTCAATAAAGGCAACAATCCTATTGTCCATCACTCTCCCTCACATCAAGTTCGCTAGTGAAAATTTTGCCCACGAGTTAAAGCTTGGATAAAAAAACATAATTGGGGAATGATACTCAAAAGATTAGCAACGTTGAAAGTGGAGAGATGACTGAATCTCTGAACAAGTCTACCATGGAAGCATTTCTCATTGGTTTTTGGTAAAATCGATACAAGGAACAATTTTTCTTTTTTCTTTTTTTCAACTTGTATAGGTACTTCTAGAAATCACAAGGAAAATATTACCTTTAAAGATTTTGTGATGATTTGCTACTTCCTTCTTTGATCGTTGGATTGTTCTAACTTCTCCTTGACTTCTAGTTGAACTACTTGGATATGTTCTGTGATGTCCCTCAATTTCTTAATATAAAATGTCACATAATAGATCAAATGGTCAACTCGAATCCATGGATAGCGGGGACACCTGTCAAACACAGCGGAAAACCTAACAACAGTAAACATAAAATCTCAAACATCCAATCATAAAATATAATACCAGAGCCTTCTATAACATTATAAAACTGTACTTCTATATATTCTCATGTACATCAAAATATCTCTAGGATCAAACATAAAATAATTCTGGCCCTATTACAAAATCTTACCCTTCTCACAGGGTAATCTCACTAGCTCAACGGCGGCCCTAACCCGCCGGTCTCTCAGGGGTTCCTGAAAAATTAATTAAGTTTGGGGGTGAGACACTTCTCAGTAAGGGAAAATAAACTAAATATAGTTGTGTGATAACATGAATATTTAATGCAATTATACGTATACAGTACATTTCAAATTTCGTAAACGTTCATCATATCATACTGAATAATCACATGCTTTCATATTTTATAATAAGTCATATCATACATAAAACATCTATTATACTGGTAATATTGAAAACATATACTCAGGATGAATAGTTAGCTGGTGTCATGTATTACCTCCCGTGATGGGTTGTGCAGCCTGAAGGCGGGACCCGACAATGGCTGGCCGACCACTGCCGAATCAAATATGTCTGTAAGTACGATGAGCCCGCCACACCCTGGTCCGGACTGCCAGGTGGACGTCCACACTCTACTGAAAGTCACATCGACTATCCATCTCCCATCCTCTTGTGGGATGGTTAGCACTAATCTAACGTAGATATCTAATCTACAATATAGCCACGGTACTGAGCTCCTGAACTGAACTAAACTAACATCCTAGTTGTGATAACATACAATACATGATCATATATATAACATCATTATGGCCTCGTACCAAAAATATAGTAATTTCGGTCTCGTGCTGAAATCATACATAAATACGGTCTCGTGCCGATATCAAAAATACGGCCTCGTACCGATAACATAAATACGGCCTCGTGCCAATAACATATATACGGCCTCATGTCGATAACATAAATACGGCCTCGTGCCGATAACATAAATACAGTCTCGTGCCGATAACATAAATACATGGCCTCGCGTCAAAATCGTTTCAGGTATATATATTCTGAAAATAAATCATTTATCATATATTCGTCAAATTCATCACAACATAACTCATCTTTTCATAATACCTGAAATCATGTTTTGTTCGTAAAATCTTTTACATCATAATACACTTCACATAAAATAATATTCATGCCACACATATGCTATTAAAAGTCATACTTCATATTCTAAAATCGTGATTTTCCAGCATCTCATACATACATATATATTTTAATCATCATAACAGTATTTTCCTAATCGCACATTTCATTCATAATAAACAATATAGCATATGCTTTTTTGAAAATAAATTTACTCATAATTAATAATAATTTGCATGAAAAATAACTGCTTTAGTTTATTCCCTAACCTGACTATTAAGAAATTCGTTAGGACCCAAAATTTCACATCTTTGGCGTCCGAAATTTAACTCCTGCAATTTATATTTTTCCCAGATTAATTAATTTATTTCTCCAAAATAATACTCATCTAGCCTTCCCTAGGCTCCATATACCTCAAATTAATATTTAAACTATTATTTAATATCTCCACTTAATTTTTCAAATTTTGCCTGCGAGTCCCAAAACTACACCCGCGGCGCTCACCCGGGTCCTAAATTCCAGAAATCCTACTTCAGTCCCAGATGCTTAATATTTTAGTATTTCTAAATTAATATTAATTAATTAAAAATAAACCCCTTAATAACCCCCGTACCCCAAATTTAGGGTTTTGGTCCGACACCCCCACGAGAATTCCATCCCACTAGACTTGTAAAGAATCATCCTTAGATTCTCGTGGTGGTGTCCATTCGTCAATTGGGCTTATATTTTGCAAGAAATTAAAGAAAAAAGGAAAAAATGGCTTACCCTAGGGAATACGCCTACGCCGCTCCTACCACCAATCCGCTCCAGTAAAAATGACGGCAGCGGCGAATGGAGTCCAATGGTATTTTCGAATTTTCGATCAGACGAAAATTCATCACGAAATCGAAGAGAAAGGGAAAGAGAACGTGAGGAGAGAGAGAGCTGGTTGCAGCAAACAAAGAAAAAAAAAAAAAAAAGTATAGAAGAAGAATGATTGAATCTTTTTATAAAAAGGTCTCTGAAGCTTCTTTAAGCTTCAGGAGATAATAATAATAATAATAATAATAATAATATATTTAATTCATATAAATAATAATATATTTTATTAATAAAATAAAATAAATTTTAATTAATTTTTTTTTCTTTTTCTTTTAAATCCGATTAATTATTATTATTATTATTATTTTTAGAAATTAATCCACTAATCTTTTATATCTCTTTTTGGGGTTTTTACATGTTCAGTCATATTCTCTGCATCAATGCTATACCTAGGATCATTGGCAAAGGAACAATATCCAAAGTATGTTGAAAGGCCCTCTAATAAATGATCTCAAACGGCGTCTTCCCTACAAACCTATTCACTAATGTATTGCAGGCAAACTCAACTACAAGAAGGCTAATCCAATTGTGTTAGTTTGTCATATATAGGCACTAAATAATATTGCCAAGAGCTCACTTCACTACTTCAATCTGATCATCATTCTCAGGTGGAATGAATCAATGTGCTTTTGAGTCAATTTAGAACAATTACTATAAAGTTTTCAAAAAAGTGACTAAGCAACTTTTGATCTCAGTCTTATATGAACGATATGGGTAATCCATCTAGTTAAACCACCTCTGAAAGAATAAATTGGCTACATATCACATATTCAATGTCTTCTTCATGGTATGAAGTGTATAATCTTCAAGTATCTATCATCCACAACCCAATGGAAATGTCCTCCTAAAGTCCTAACAAGATAGGCATAAGAATAGAGCGGTGGAAAGGCATTAGCAAGTAAGAAGGAGCATCGGGAGTTCAATTCCAGATAGATACACTCACGGAATCAGCGATACCTATGGTGAGAGTTCGCTCTGTGAGCCAGCGGAGACTATGGATGGTGAGAGTTATCTGTAAGCCAGCGGGGACTATGGATGGTAATGAAAATGTGTTCTGGGGGTCGAGTTGGCCGAACGTCCAACTGATGTACAGAAGTCGTGTCCACATTCCGAATTTTACCCTAATCAGCGAGACCTAAGGGCAAAGGATGCTGATCCGTAGGTTTGGTGTCACACCAAGGGGTTCGAAGGGCTCATTGGTGGCTGGAGTTTCTATGTAATAAAAAAAAAAACATAATTATTTATTCTAAGACTATCCCTTAAAAGTATGGAAAATCACATACTTCTACATATACTTGGTTGTGTCTCTCTTCAATTGAGGCTAGAAATAATGCCCTTCTACTAAAGCGAATGTTTATTGTGACTAAGTGCCTACCAAGGAAACCATATCAAATTGAGCTCAAATTCTCCCTTAATGACCCACAAAGGATGCACCGTTTGCTATTAAAGAACAAAAATCCTTCTAACAAGGTGACTAATCCTGTCAACAATGTGGATTGGCACCTATGCCATCAATCTAGAAAATCCTCATTTTTTTACATATAACTCATTCGTATAATTGAAACCCACTATTTTTGTGTATATATTAACTAGTTGGGTAGCGTGTTTTCTTGCCTAAGAAATAGAATAATTAAACTAGTTCAAGTAAGAAACTCAATAAGTAGTACTGACTATTGAAGTGCTTCAAAGTTTGGTAGTTGTAAAGTACTAACTCTTACTCAAATAAGTACTACTCCAAGTGAGGATGACTTTGAAATTTGTCTTGAATTCTAGTATGACTAACTTCACACAACTATTTCCATGTAAAATGCCATCAATTGGCTTTTTGGGAAAGAACATCTCCAACTCTCGTAACGGCAACAATGAAATATGGTTCTAACACCTTCTCAAAGTTTGGCAATACTATAGTTTGAGCCTTAGATAATTTTTTTCTTGATCACTTGTAAACTCTTGTCTTACTTTTCCCTCCCATGAAAACTTATCCTTCTTTCGACATTCAGTAATATCAAGTTGAAGCCTCTATTAAGTAGTTTTTTCTTAGTGATTCCCATAGGTTTGGAATCCAAATACCTACCTTTTCAAATGTGCATAAGAATGCAAATTTTGAATAACTTTGTGAGAATAAGTATCATTCTCAAGCATGGGATTCCCAATTTAACATGAAATAAACGTGGAACGCTTAACAAACCAAACCCCACATTATTTGTTAGACCTATAAACTTAAATTCTATATATTCAAATCTTGTATTCTATTAGCAATATAGCGTAGAAGAGAAATTTGATTCAACTAGAAATTTTATCTACTTGCTATTCATGCTTTATATTTTTTAGGAAAATACACACTTCTTATTTGAAAATCATAAAATCATGTTCTATGTTCTAAAACACAATCTTCAGACTAAATCTTAAAAAAAAAAAAAAAAAAAAGCATTATTCTGTTTGTTTCTATTTACTTCTTTTAGGATATGCTCGACTTGGTTTGTTCCAGCCTCCCAAACACATGCAAGCATCTAGAAAGCTTATAATCACCAGCAACAGAGTCCTAAATATGATTTTTTTTTTTTTTTTTTTTTTTAATACTCCCTAGTTGATTTTATTTGAGAGAGAAAAAAAAATAGGAGGAAATTTATTTTTTAATTTTTTTTTATGTCAAATAATATAAGAAATGAATTTTTTTTCCATATTTTGTTATATATTTAATTTCTTTTTCACTTTCTTTGACAATCGAGTATTAAAATAAAAAAAAAAAAAAAAGTAGATTAGTTCTATTTTATTTTTATCTTTCTAATATTTTTCTAATACAGCAAGTAAACCCTTCAACAATTTATTCTTTTATTTTATTACTATTAGTATTATAATTTTAGCAGTGGGGGAAAAGAAAAAGACTTCACTATTTTCCATAAAACCTAAGGGCTAGTTTGGATTAAAGATTTTATTTGGATAAAACAAAAAAACCAAACAACTTCTTCTATCCTCACTTTCAATAACAGTCATTTTGGTGATGAGCCAACTCATCTTTAATCCCTATTTTGAAACAAAAAAAATAAATACACACTAATTTTAGTAGTAATTAGTACTTCATGCAATCATTATCAACTTTCATTCAAGTTCCTTTGCTTAACTATTAAATTATTATGACTTGCCTTCATTTGCTCTTCTAGAGGAAAAGAACAAAAGAACTTCAAATGTTAGAACAGTTCATATGCACTAAAGATAATGAGCAAAGGAAGAAAACAAAATGGGAAAACCTCTTAGGTTAAGCCCATTGCGCAGCAGAGACATCAGACTAGCACCATCTGCAAATAGAATAATCAGTACTCTCTTCTCTATTTTTGGGTACAAGAGAAGCTCGATTAATTCTCCATAAATCACACTCTTCTATAACATTTTTAAGGGGAGAATAATTCAAATTGAGGATGGTTAAATGGAATGGTTAGTTCCACCACGAGCTCCATGATCTCAGAGGGTAGTGGTTCAACAGATTTGAGGTAGAGCTGCTGTTGAACACTGATAGCCTACGCAGCTTATCATTTCTTTTCCCCATATCTCAGGCAGTGAAATTTCTTGAATGAATTAAGGCCAGCACTAAAGATTCAATCCACAATAGTTGAGTGTCATACAATATTGACATGTCATAAAATGTAAAGAAAAAAGAAACTGGCAAAAATAGAAACTATCCCTTTTATCTTCTCAAACAATTACACACACATTCCTATTCATTGCTTTGGACAAAGAAATGAAGAGCTAACATTTCTTACAGAAATGGTAATACATGCTTTATACCTAAAAGGGTATCCAAATTGACTCCCAATGGCATAAAATGTGATCTTCTAATCAACAGCAACTTCATCCCAAAGCCTAGAAAAGAACTTCATGCATCACACACTGATGTCACGATGACACCGACCAACAATAACCAAGGATATCGTCACCTGGTTGCTTCCTTTGGAGTGACATAGCTTCTGCTCTTGGTGACTCGGGAGTTCATGCCAAGGTCTCTGGTGCAATTTCCCAGCTGCTACTTATTCTGCCCCAACTCGAGAGCCGAGCCCGAAATTCGGAATCTAAACCAGAATCAGCCTCTGATGAATTACGCTGAGGCCCATTGCTCCCTCTACTGCGGATTTCCTCATCAATTTCTTCAATGTTACGGCGCTGCGATATCTTCAATAAATCTCCACCAATATCTAAATCATCTTCTACTTTAGCACGTGGATCCCCACCTAAATCCTCCACATCAGCTTCTCTGGTTGAGGGCAAAGGAGGCCTTTGGACCTCTTCTTGAACGTAGGCTCGAAAGTCATTCCTTGAGGGCTTTATCTTAGAGCAAAATACTTCAAGGAAATTATTCAAACAACCGCGGTTGAAAGCATTGATCCTGTTGTCAGCTCTATACCGGAAATTCTCATATGTAGTCTGTAAGAAAGTGTAGTAACATTAACTTAGCATCTGCAGCGAGAAAATGTAGTATTGACACAGTAAAAATATTTCAATTCCATGAATGAAGGCAATGACAGTAATAGTCGCTTTAAGGTCATGGAGACCATCTCAAACTATAAATGTAGCATGTATGTGAAGAAAATGTGATATTTACAAAGTCAAAAGATTTCAATTCCATGAATGAAGGCAATGACAGTAGTAGTTGCTTTAAGGCTACGGAGGCAAGCTCACAATAAAATGTGACCAAGGAACTGCCAGTTTGAAGCATCCAAATGGATTGAATAGGCATATACTAACATTTTTTTCATCCAACCACTAGAATTGCTAGTTGTCACCAAGCAGAGAGTACCATATCAGACTAAGAAGGCAATGGCAACAACCAGTAAGTTGGTGAACCACTACACTCCTTCATGGCAAAATGACCACAGTAGCCTCATTTTGTAATAGATCACTGCATTCAGTCAATTACCATCCCCCAAGTTAAGAACATGAATTTCTGACTACAAATGCAAGGGGGAGGGGCTCATTTAGCGTCTAGTACCAGTCCTTCCAATTAAATCTAGGTGCAGTACCAAACCACATAAGTCTTATTTTAAACCTGAGAAACTTTGATTCTACGTCCTTGTTGAATTTTAGTAGTTTTGCCCAAGGTTTCATCATTAGCCCCTGTACGACAGTGTGCACAGAACACTGCAATTGATTATAGGTCAACAAAAGCAGACAGGTTTGATAATGATAGTTGTTACACCCAGAGACAAGTCTGGACACAAAAGTCCATACCAGTGCCATGCCATCAAGAAAATCTACATTCAATTGTCAGTCTAAATATTTGCATAGTTCTACCATATTTTTTGTTTCTTAAAACTGGGTAAAACAAGCGAATTTCAATTTGTGGCCATAAATTCAAGCATCATCATATCCCAGATATAAACAACTAAGATAAGTTACACTGACCTGGTTTGTGCCTATAAGGTACAAATGGAAGCCAGTTAATCCACCAACAAACCACAATGAAATGAAACAATAGACCATTAATATCACAGACGCAGGCGATTCTTTCATTGCCTTCCAAACTGTGCCATGATGTTCATCCATCAGCACCTTAATGTAGAAAGCTGACATTGCAAACACATAGATGCAAAGAAGAGTTGAAGAAGAAACGAACAGGAAGAAGAAACGGTAGTTGCGCTGCACATTAACACAAGCAGGTAAGATTTCAAATATGCTCTGGCCTCATATGAAGCACAGATGAAAAAGAATACAACCAAATTAATGGCAGAAGTATAAAGCAAAGATGAGGGAAGCTGTAAATTACATGTTAAACAGCATACCAGTCCAATACACTGTCCCACCCAAGGGCAGTGGTGATCAAAACGTTCCACACAATTGTTACAAATGGAGCAATGTGAACAACGAGGAGGGCGATAAAGCATGCACGTGTCACAATACTTGATCCTCACAGGAATTCCATTAACCATAACTTCTTTTGTTCGAGGAAATTGCAAGCTTGGTGTCTGTCTCCCTGCAACCTCAGCTGATGCTGAAGCATCATAACGGAACTCGTCCTCAGGAGGATGGGAATTGCGTGGAATTATGCCTGGGTCTCGAGCTGAAGTGATAAGCAGCAGCACCAACACCTGTAAAAATAAACCATGAGCTTAAATGTCAAACCATAGGCTCCAAGAGAGGATATTAAAGTTTAAAAAGTATCCAAAAATAAAAGATTAAAGCAACCTACAAAAAAAACATGAAAATCACAGAACAGTGAGCATTTTAAAGGCTGCTAAATTATGATTTAAGATTTACTCAGACTTAGATCTGCACACCATTGCAAATGTATTCAGACCATTAGAGAATACAAGCCAGTGAAAAAGGGGGTCACTCTTAAGATTTACACAAAATTATACGATAATTATGAGACTTTTGACATCAAAATTCACTATTTTATGAAAAAGAACTCTTGTGAACCTGAGAACAAGTCCCACCCTATGCCTCATGAATTAAGAATTCTCACAACAACAAGATCTACTCGACATGATTAATGAATTTACAAACCTTTGCCTCACCAAAGAACAAAAATCAAAACAATTTTTTCCATCACAAACTCCTAAATAAGACCATCTTCTGGTGGTTCGAGACTTAAATCGGAAGTTTCTTGAAAGCTTGAGACTCAATGCATTGCTTTTGATTAAAAGATAAGACAAATATACACAAGAATAGACCTGTCCCCATCCTAACTTCAGCTGAATGTATGCCAGCCTTATCCATGCAAACCTATTACTTCACAATTTCTGGTCAATGCAGCAATAAGGATATAATATAAAATAAGGATAGTAGGCGTTTTCCTATGCCCCAGGACCAAAAATCACATGTGGAAGAAGAGAAACATGGGTGGGGTTAAAAATAAATAAATAATGCCACTTGGGGCAAAAACACAACACTGAAGTCATCTCCAAAATCCCTCCAACAAATCACATAAAATCCCCTCCATATAGACATCCATTGTTTACATAGAAAATACAAGACCAACAGAAATACTGAAAATAATAAAATTATAATAATTTTCCCTTGAAAATCAATATATCAAAATATTCTTCATAATACTATGTTCCATCTCAGGCTCGCATTCTCCATTATCTGAAGTCTCAGTCTCGACCATGTGTCGAAGTGAAACATAATTGAGATCAAGTGTAACCACAAATTTATTATGTTAGTCATACAAAAATATTTCCAGATAAGATATTACTAACAGTTCATACAACAATTAGTCAAAAGCCAACAGCAAATTAAGGGATTAAGATGACTAACATAGATAGTAAAGATGATTGCTGCCACCAGAACTGCATATCCAGCATTATATGATGAGAATTGGTGGCGGAGATGCCTTGCAACAAATACACAGAACAAAATAACAGGAACAATGATCAGTAATAATGTGACAAGCAGCGACCTAGCATCCGGGCCAAATATCAACCGCCCACCAAGTATGAACTTCTGCAGAAGAAACAACAAAAACAGGAACTTAAATGCTGAACCTACCTCAAAACAAGATAATTTTTAATAACCATGTGATTTAAAACACAAATGCCCAACAAAAGTCATACAAACATGGTAGGAAGGGTAACTTAATTTCACAGAGACACAAACTGAATTATGAACATTAGAAAGGATGCCCTCCCTCATGACACCAGTGAAACCAACAAACCTGGAACTCATTATTATGGCAGGCAAAGTCTGTAAGTGTATTATCGTGATTTTGGATGTGGTATACACAAATTGCAATGGATGATACACCACTGCCTAGGAAAAACACCAACACTTCTGGAAGCCTGAAGTGTGAAAATTCGGAACATGTCAGATACTGACATCTGTCCAACAGATGCCAAAATTAATTATTTTATTTTTATTTTTATTTTTGGACATGACAGAAACACTTCTGACATGGCGAGGACACATCAGGGACACCTTGCAGCAAAATGCTGCATTTTTTTGCGCAGCTTCCGCCCTTTAATTATGTTGGCCCTGAAAGATTGAGTCAAGAGGTTCTTTGACATTGGAGTGGTTGGATTTCAGGAGCCCTAGTGCCACTGTGCTAACCTTGCATAGCACCACAAAACCTCCCAATCTCCAGAATTCCACGCTCTCTCTAAGCCAATGCTAGATTGCCACTCTCTGTAAATCTTTTTCTTAAAATAAAGAAAATAAAAATAAAAATCTTGATGAGCCATGCCTTGAGTTGTTTTCTGTCAGAGGATCAATGTTCTAATAATGTAGTTGATGATTGTATAACTGCAATTTGTAAAATGAGCAATAGATAATTGTGCATGAATGATGCTTATATTTTATAATATTTGTCACTAAAGGGAAAAACATGCCTAAATATATATTTTTGTATTAATGAAATAATATATCCCTGCTTTGTTATATGAAGGTATCCTCATTTTTTTAATTTTCCATATCGCAATGTCTGTATCATGTCATATCCGTGTCCTGTATCAGTATTGGTGCTCCCTAGCCATTGCCTTTTCAAAAACAAGATATTGGATATTGAAGATGATAACCAAACTAGCATGAAGAACTGAACTTGAAGCACATAATAAGAACACATTTTGGGGGATGCATCATCAACAAAAAGAAATAAAACTTGTCCAAACTCACAATCATGCCTCTTAATTGATACAACGCAAGAAGAGATAAAAAGAGTACCAAATGTCAAAGCACACTCGCATCAAGAATCCACTGAAATGACTGTCATGTAGGAATTTAGGTGGTCTTCAATTGAACTTCAATATCTGAACCTTTAAGAAAGCACTCCCTCAGCCAATCACTGCCATGCTATGGCATCCGCTGAGGTTATTTATTTTATAATGGAATCAAATACAAGTTTTAATTAATGTAGCTTTGAGGGATAGGAAGAAAACTGTTTGTGGCAATCAAAACACTCTAAATTATCCATCAAAATAGAACACAATAAATCCTTTTGGAAATAGCACAATTAGTGTAACACATCTAGGAAGAAAATCTGGGCATCGAGGTCAACACAAGGAATCGCATATCCTCCCGACAATCTTCCTAGCCTAAGAGAAAATTGGGGCACCCAAGCCACTACCACAAGGAATCACATGCTGACAACAAACTTCCATATTTTCCCTCTCTCTCAACCCCATCTTTGAAGGCTGTGAACTTTCATCAAAATGTTTCAAATTTGCACAGCAGTGATGTAAGAGGGTTCAGGTTGGTGGATATGCAGCTCCAATCTGCCTTTGTAGGGGCAGACTTGAGTCCCCAAAATATTTTGGGTCAATAGTTGGGACAAACATTGTGGTCCGAGCTGCATTCAAGGCAAAGCATTGGAATCTAGGATACCTAAAGCGGTAACTAGAACTCAAGTATGAGACCAGCTATTCTAAAATTTTGATATAGGCCATAGTTTTTTTTTGAGTAATTACTATATTTTACATTTCATTTGCATATAGCATGTATTATAGTATTGTATTGTACAAGTATGATAAAAGTGTTAAATTAGCAGAAGACAATGCTCACTAGTGGAGCTCTATTCCTCATCAATCCACCTAGAAATCCAAAATATTTGCAATGCTTTCATACAAAGTGTGGTTTTATGCATAGTCCCAGAGGATTCACTCAAGAATTAGGTATCCCAGGATGGAGTTGTATTTCCTACCCCAATCCACAATCCCCACCCCCTTCCCCAAACCAAACAAAATAATAATAGTAATAATAATAATTAAAAATAATAATAACATGCCGCTCAACCCACAATCTCCCCCAAATCAATCCTTTGTATGAATATAATTATAAATATATGTGTGGGAGGTGTGTACTTTTTATTTAAATTGTCCTTAGTTTCTTAACAAGTCATCATTTTTATCTTATGCTGTTGCCTTGTTGATAACTTAAGACATTTTTTTTCAAATTTCTGTGCATTATTTTGCACTTGGCCCTAGGGGGAGGCAGATCCCCTAATAAGATAGAGATGGGGGAACCTATTATGCTCTATGGTACATTGATGGCAACAGATGGGCACAGATCATCTTGGTGAGGAGATTCAATTTCCGGTGCTCCCGCTCCATATCAACCTTATTTAATCCCCATTATGCTGCAACAAAAACAAACGTTCTGTTACATGCTCAAAAGCTGTAACTTTTTTCAAATTTCTGCGCATTATTTTGCACTTGGCAGGGCAGATTTGGAACCCTAGAGGGAGGCAGATCCCTTAATAAGACAGAGATATGCTCTATGGTACATTGATGGCAACAGATGGGCACAGATCATCTTGGTGAGGAGATTCAATTTCTGGTGCTCCCACTCCACATTAACCTTATTTGATCCCCATTATGCTGCAACAAAAACAAACGTTCTGGTACATGCTCAAAAGCCGTCATTTTTTTCAAATTTCTGCTCATTATTTTGCACTTGGCAGGGCAGATTTGGATCCCTAGAGGGAGGCAGATCCCCCAGTAAGACAGAGATGGAAGAACCTATTATGCCCTATGAGTACATTGATGGCAACAGATGGACACAGATCATCTTGGTGAGTAGATTCAATTTCTGGTGCTCCCACTCCACATCAACCTTATTCGATCCCCATTATGCTGTAACAAAAACAAACGTTCTGGTACATGCTCAAAAGCTGTCATTATAAGCTGACTGGATCAAATGCAATAAATGTAGATTGTGGAAAGATCCACTGACTAGATAAATGATTTGCATAGGCAATAACTAATGGGTTTCTCGCAATTATATTGGCCGTCAAGAGGATATTATCAAAAGAAGCTAACAAAGGATTAAAGTCATCTTGTACAAATTTTAAAATTTCAAATCAGTTTTTTTTCTCTTTTTCCTTTTTTTCAGTTTTCTTGAGGAAGGACTTCTTGTTCTCCTTTACTGTATCAGTTTCTCCTGGCTCTCTTCAATAAAGCTTCTTTGTCTATCCAAAAAACTTTTGAAAAAAAATAAATAAATCAGTTTCGCCAAGGATCAAAGTCATTTAAGCTTCCAAATGAAAGGTAATGAAACTTGAGCAAGAATAGGAAGACTTGTTAAGGATAAAGCTCTCTTAGCCTAACATGTGAGGTTTCTCTATGGCATAGGAACAAAATTACATTAGCACCAAGGTGTAATCTTTAATCATATATACCATTCTTATTCATTTAAATTCTATAAGAATCTGCAAATATCAATTAAAAAGGAATTTCTATGTGCCATATATACCCCAAACGTCACTATAATCCAATTAATTGTATTAAATCTGATTTGCTTCAAGGATTCAAGTATGCAAAGTTTCCAATATCACACACACATGCACACTTGGACAGCTGGTGAAATTTTGATTAGGATCATGCCCACCAAAAAGGATTCATGTTTTTGTATCTTATAGTTGCAGCTCTGGAGTTATGTTAGAGAATTTTTTGGTGGGGGGGGGGGGGGTGTGGAATTTTTCAACATGTCAAAGAATTTGTTCACTAATTTGATGTCCCTTAATAGACAGTGAAGAATCATTTATCAATTAGTGGCAGGAAGCTATTGCTTGTAGCCTATTATAACCAGCAAGCATCCACCCCTATCAAAATAAAAAGTACCAAGCATAGCTTGAAAAAGAAAGCCTCTGCCAAATAGCCATAATGAACCTCTGCAACCATCCTGTGTGGAGCATAATGAAACTGCATGCACCGACGAAAAGCCCTTTCTAAACATCATCACAGAAAACTAAAGCACTAACTCGTCTTTACTAATATTCTAATAGAAGGTAACAAGCAACAGCTCTCGCACTTATCTATAAGAACCATTGCACATTAGAGCTATAGAAAGATAGCTGCATCAGTGCATCTGTTCTCTTGCTTCTTTGAAAATGTGCTTTCGGCTAGCTCTAACCTATCTATTCATCTCCTTCTTCAAATAACTATTTAGGAATCATTCTATTCTTGCCCTGCACATCAACTATCAAGTAAACAGAGAGGAAAAACTATCTACTCAGTACATTTTTCCAAAATATGATTTTAATTAATATTTTTTTTTCTACAATAAAATGAAAGGTGTTAGATCAAATGGCTAACAGATTTTTTTGGCAACCATGACATGCAAGATTTCCTTGACACCTTTATTGTTAAAGAGGAGGCATCTAAAGGATTCTTCAAGTGCCACTGTTCCTCCTCCTCCCTCTCTCTTATCAAAAAATAAAAAATAAAAAAGGACCCAGATACGGATGCTGAATACCTAAATTATCAATCCATACAGCGAACCTGGATACAAAGGCAGTGCAATATTGAACCAAATGTGAACAATGTTAGTAGATGAACCATATGCTTCAAACCCAATAATGCTCCCCCTTCATTGAAAAATGGCTTCTAATATGGCTACTTCCATGAACAATTTTCGAAAGGTGTTCTCTTGAACAGCTGTACCTAGCCCATAAATTGTCCATACTCTATTCATAACATGTCCATCACCTATTCTCGAACAACAATTGTCATGTCCATTTACCTAAAAATTACACAACATATTATGAAAATTATACTGCATAATCCAAATTTCTTCATGAAATTTCCAAGGGATTAATATTGGTGGGTGAATAATAGGCTTCAAATCCAACATTGGAGAGCCATCATCAGACGTCATCTTCTCCACAAACGGAAGCATTGTTGGATTCAAAGTGTATTGGTGAATGAACAATAGGCTTTGGATCCAACAAATCCACCACTACACTTCAGATCCAACAAAGGTCCTCTTCACGAAGAAGATGGCTTCTAATAATAGCTAATTCCAAGGAGTGCCACTAGATCTAATAATGTGTACCTTGTTAACCAAAATGTTCTTGAATTGTATATTATCTAGCACTAGAAATATACATTTTCTAGGTATTATATGGGTCCAGGTCCACTGAGGCATCAGTATTGATTATATATATATATATATATATATATATATATATATTATCAGTCCAAGAATATTTTTCTTTATCAGAACAGACAGGAGGAGGGAGGGAGGGAGAAATGTGGCACTCCAAGAAAGACTAAGTAGGTACCTTTCTTTAACTCTAAACTATCCATAAGCACACACTCCCATAAATTTTAATTTAAAAAATTTGGAAATTAATGTATTATAAGTTTTGCTACTATTTTTTTAATTGGTAAAAAATATGGGTAGCTATGGGACAACTATAAGGATATTTAAGGGATGTCAAAGATGAGATTAAAAGGTAACCACTATTAGGGAAATCCCCTTTATAGATTAGAGAAGTAGAGATGGGTAACTATGGGACAACAGGATATTTAAGACATGTCAAAGATGAGATTAAAAGATAACCGCTATTAGGGAAATCCCCTTTATAGATTAGAGAAGTAGAGGAGTATAGATTTCTATTACTATTGTTTTCATTATTGCTAATCATGGGCACACACTCCCTAAATTTTTCTTTTTAAATTTAGGAAAATAACTGTCTAGAAGATGGGCAGGGGTTAAAGGGTATTTCAGTTGATTAGGAGTACAGTTATGAAGCAATAACAGGGAATTTTGGGCGTTCAAAAAACCAGACCAAGTTGGGGAATCCACTTCCTCACTGGTATAGATGTGTCATGGGCACAAACGGGCAACATGGTCAATATGTCCTTTTTTTAATGCATAAATTCAATTTTGTTTGGCTACTTGATGGTGACCTAGTGATGAGATAATAATTATTAAGGTCCCTAAAATCAAATGTTTGATGGGTCCATAAAATTCTTTAAACACCCAGGGAGGTTGATGTCTCTTTGGCAATCCACAAGAGAGATCAATGTCATTTCTGGCAAATGTCATGAGAAGTCAATTCTTTTGCTACTTGGTTACTTGATCATGAAGTAACGAGGTATAACTTTCCCTGGAATCAAATTTCAAGAGAGGTCTATGAAATTTTTGAAACCCCAAGGCAGGCCCATGTTTTCTTTTCTCTCTTTTTTTTTTTTAACAAACCTCTTTGGCTACTTCCAAAAAGATAGGCAGTTTCACAATGACTCCTTGTTATAAATAAACTCAGCTCATAAGTCACCCAACAACAACAAAACATCACCACAACCATTAATATTATCAAAATCATTCTCCTCTACAGACTCAAGACCCCATTTAAGCCCTCACCCCCTCAGCACCACACCGCCTGGTTCACGGTCATCCCTAATTTTTATTACTAGATAACCAAAGAATTATATTAAGAGAATAGAAGAACGTAATATTGTCCTAAAGGGGGGGGGGGGGAGAGAGAGAAACAACTAATGCAGCAACATTTATCAAACTCTTTAAATGTCAACAATGGTCTTAAATTTTGGTCATTGTGCCAAAATTTTGGATTTCAAGAGAGTTCAAAAGGTAATCACGATTCAATTTATTTTTTTGCAAAATTTCAAGAATTACAGCCCAAATTTCTAAAATTTAATTTAAAAACTAAAGAAAACCAACAAAACTTGAAGTTTTTTAAATATTGTTTCTTAATTATTCACAATCATCCATTTTTACATTTCCTGAATTTTCATTCATAATTTCCATAATTTATTATAATTTCCAATATTTCTCTAAATTAAAATCAAATTTTGGTTTGAATTTTTGTATAGGTTGAGGCCCTCTAAATTTACATCAAAATTGAGATGTTAGTCCTTGATGTCAACCAAGCTTGATTCATGAAGTCCACAAAAATAAGTACACCTAAGCAAAGTAAAAAAAAAGAACTCAACCCCATGGTTATGGTACAAGTACAGGGTATGCTGCTTAAGAGGTACACTGTTTTCATGTAGAGAAAATAGACTAAAGACTTAGACTGTACACCATTTTCAGCTCGTGGTACACCAGAACCATAGTTACCTAGAACATGGTGCATTCCTGTTGTTCTATGAGTATAGGTACAAGTATAGGGTATGCTACTTAAGAGGCACACAATTCTCGAGAAGGAGGTGGTAGGCTTAGGTGGTACACCATTGCAGATCATGGTGCACTTGAACCATAATATGTTTCGATTATTTACTTATATTCAATAATTTTCATATTCAAGTCATATGTGTGTGTAATAAACTAACATTACAATTTTTTTAACAACTTCAACTCTTTTTTTTATAAATTTTAATGAGAGCAATAAAATTATCAAATTTTTTGGTAAAACAGAAGACCTAACCCAACAATAGGCCTCTCCCTCTATTTATAATATATATATCAATCCATTCTAATGACCACAATACCCTTATAACTCTCACTTATTAACATAACACTAACACACTAATAATGCTAAATAACGAAAATAACCATTGACACTCCCCCTCAAGTTGGACCATAAATTCCATATGCTCCTAACTCAATACAAAAAAAAAAATTAACACAAAAAAAGCTAAACCTTCGATAAACAAATCAACAAGTAGCATATCAAACTTCATATAAGTGGCTGTAATCACATTCTGTACAAGTTTCTCCTTAACAAAGTGGCAATCAACTTCAATGTGTTTTACCAGCTCAAGGAACATCGGGTTGGAGGCAATATGAAGAGCAGCTTGATTATTACACATCAACTCCATAGCCGCAGAATGTGGAAAATGCAATTCTTCCAACATGTTTTCGACCAAACAAGCTCACATCTAGTGTGAGCCATGGCCCTATAATCTGACTCAGCACCTGACCTAGCCACTATAGCTTGTTTCTTACTCATCCAATAAACCAAGTTACAAAGATACAATACCCAGTGGTTGTGGATCTTCTGTACACAATGTGCATTAATATACCCCTAAATATAAGTGCAACCTTGATTTCAATATAAAAGCCCTCTCCCAATTGCACCCTTTGAGATATCTCAAGATGCGAATTATTGTGTCCCGATGACTTGTCCTCGAAGAATCCAAAAATTGACTCACAACACTTATTGCAAAAGATACCGTCCGAGTGACTATGAGGTAATTCAGTTTTATAACACATCTCCAGTATCGCCTAGGTTAGGCAACAAATCACCCATATCCAGCAATAATTTGTTGCTCTATGACCATAAACCCTTTCTAACTCTCACTTATTAGTAGAACACTAACACATTAATAATGCTAAATGACTAAAATAACCATTAACAATAACTACATCACTATTATTCTTAAACAAACAATAATTAACTAGCAAATTAACTTATTTCCTTTACCATAAACTAGTGTCTTATTTTTTAATAATATTATACTAATAGACAAATTTGTTGGACTCTTTAAATAAACAACATTAAAAATATTAAAATTATTTTTTCAGCTGTACAACTTTCAAGGATGGATGTTTGGCATTCCACTACCAATAAAAAACAAAAAATATGGGGGCTGAATAAACAATTCTCTCTCGGGACTGAAACAGCTCTCTTTCTCTCTCTCTTTCTCAGTTGAGAACACCCACCATCTCTCTCTCAACTTGTTCGATGAGATCTATCTGCCATGCAATAGGCGAACAGCAAGAAGCCCACTTCCAAGCAGCCAGAATTCATTTCTTCTGACCATTGCAGGCTTCACAACAGTTTTATGGCAGCAATTTCAACTCTCCTCTAGGATTCTACCTTCAAGGTTCAAGCAAAACTCAATTTTCAATTTTTCTTACAATATTTTAAAAATTTTCAAAATATTTTCCTATGATTTTTATATGAAAAATGTTAACTAATTTGGGTCGCCACTTGTGGGGATTTGGATCTCAACCACCATTGGCCCAGGAACGCTATCAAACCCTGAATTGGAATGTTTGATCCGGATTGCAGATTTTGTGTTTGGAGGGGGGGTGGTGTGCAGTGACCCAAGAAACCATGCTCCAAACTAACTCAAGAGAAGTCCTCTGTCTTTAAATGGATTCCCTCCCGCAATTCTTCACCCCAGAAGAATCAATTGCGTAGTAGACTTAGCCTCCACAATAGAGAAACTCCCTTCCCAGTTCCCCCATTCCCATCAAAAATTTTATTCATGAATAAATCCGTTAGCTTATCCTTTTGTTCAAAATGGTGACACATCTCCATCCCAACATAAATTGCCATCAATGGAGCAAATGTATTATCTAAATAAGCAATCTCATATTCTCATGCCAATTAACATCACCAAAAACCTTCCATTTGCAATCAAAAGTTGCTTGCCTAGAAGCGAGATACTATTGTTTGTTAATGGAAGAAGAAGAAGTGTGCTTTTAAACAAATAAATATTTACCTGAAGCACCATCAAACTTCCTTGCTTTAATCCATCCAACTGTATCCGAACTCTGAACAGATTTCTTCTTTGACAAAATCCAAACTCCAAACTATCACATCTTGAACTTGGTCTACCCTCAAATAGAACTCTTTCCTGATTTCTCCCTAAAATGAGTTCTAATCTAGATTTGCTAGTCTGCCAACAATAAAACAAGCTTGAGTTTGTACTTTTATGAAGCTACTTCAAGTGTATTAAATTAGGAAGGATTGGAATCAACTTAGGACTTCTAACTTGTTCATCAAGAGTTCAACTTAATTAATATTGATTAATTAAATTTTTCTTTCCTGAACATAAAATGTAAATTATTGATCACAACACCACAACTAATTTGAAAAATCTAATGTTGAAAAGAACAAACATTTGGTTCCTCAGCAAAAGAAATTGCTTTCCTCAATATACCGGTTGCCCTGTACAGTAAAATGATCAAGCCAAGCAGTTTCTTTTCTCTCTGTTTCCTTCCGCACCCCCTTTTTAAACAATCCTAATACCTCAAACATAATTATTATTTAGGTTTCACTAGATTTTTCTTTTACAAGATTCTAATCTCTCACAAGGCTTACAAGCATTATTTTTAATGCTTAACCAAACTATAAGTCAAAACTGTTTCAGAACAAAACTCAACTCAAGAATCTTGAATTTCACACATATAAAGCATAATTTTTCAAATCCATTTTGACAAAAACTTCATTTTCTCACATATAAAACCTCATCTTCTCAATAGCGTAGGGTTTTGCTTCACTCGGTTTTACTTTATAATGCATGGAAAGATGCAACTTGAGAAAAGAGAACTCAAAAAGAAAAAATTACATAAGCAGCCATATATTGATTTCAACACTGCTCTAATATAGTTCCAAGTGAGGGGGGGGGGGGGGAGTGAAAACGAGCAAATTAAAAATATAGTTTCAACCACATTATACATCAAGAAGATGAAGATGATGATGATGATGATGATCAATGGGTTAGAGAAAATCCTTGCTAGTCTCCCACAGCTGAAAATATCTCTATAGGAATGCCAAATTGTTCAAATGGGAGGCATAAGAACAATTAACAGAATAATAACTAATCTCCAGCAACATGTGAACCCCAAACAGAGAAACTCAAGCTTCATGCACTCAGCCACTGCAACCCATGAGCTATACTTTTCATTACTAAAATTTCAGTCAGTTTCCTGGGTGATAGAAGACATTATTTAACAAATTATGAACGCAATAATATCAAATGACTATGGCAAAAATGACTCTCCTGTCCCTAATCAATCCCACAACATTTAGGCATCAGAACTGCCTACCTGATTTCATTCTCCATTCCATGCTCATGAACAAATATGCCAAAAGAAAAGCATGTCATCATGACCACTCTGCCTTCCACTAACTCTCCCAGTAACCAAACACTAACGCTCCATTTGCTTGTTAAGAAAATGAAAAAGCAAATCAAACTTCTGAGTTTCATAATCCTGATAATTTCATCCCCTAAAACCATCAATCACCAAAACCTCACATAACATTAGGTTCAGTTACGCGAGTCACTTTAGAATAGTCAAAATTTGTTCTCTTCTCCTCTATTTCTCATCAACCCAACTGAGAGTATCTCACATGACACCAAACAGTACCCATAAAACCTAATTCGAGCACAATTCAAATAATACATCGAACAAAATCACTAAATCAGAGGGTTCCCGCTAAATTTTAGACAAACCTAACGAATCGAAAGCATACCCAGATGATAAAAAACAGTGGAGGACGCGAAATGAAACGAAAAACCAGATTCAAACTGGAAAACAGAACTTACATTACTTCCCTTCCACAGTTCGTAAACGCGCTTAGCCATCATAAACCTGGGGCTCCTACTACGCCGGAAAGGAGTCGAAGATTTGGAACTTGAGGGTGCTCATGCCCTTCATGCCCAAATCCCTGCAAGACCTCGCCGTCCCGATTGATGATTGTTGAGGGTATATTGTGATATTTGGGTTTTCAGTCGTTGCTTTTTTGAATGAAGATGTGATGTGTGGGGAGAGAGAGAGCGAGAGAGAGGGAAAAAGGGAAAGAGAGATCTTTTGGTTTTGGGGGCGAAGAGCAGGATGATCCAAGATGGCGGTTTGGAGTTGGGAATTTGGAAAGACTTTGAGGAACGTTTCGGCAAACTTTGTATGCCCGTCCTGTGGAAAACTTATATATATATATATATATATATATATATATTATTTGAAACTAGCCTACTCTTTAGAATTTTTTAAACTAATGCACGCTGAAATTACCACATTGCCCCCGCCCCCTTCGGGCGTTGGCCATCACGTCTACGACTTACGATTACGAGAGATCTACCGTGAAACAGTAATCGCGAGCAAGGCCGTATTTATGACCATTCAAAACAAATAATATTTTAAAAAAACACTTGGATCTCTCCCATTTTTATTTTTGTTATTTTTTATAGGAGACAATAAAAATTATTTTTACATTTAAAATTTTCTTATTTTAAGAAATAATAATAAAAAGTTATGAGAATTTATTTAAATTTTAAAATACAAAATAATTTATAAAATTATTATATACTATATATATATATATATTACACTATTTTTAAAATTTCTAAAATATCCATATAATTATCTTTAATTCTTACCCTGTATGTATTGCTTTGATTCTTTAATTTTAAAAAAAAATCCCAAAAATTAATAATTTAATTAAATTAAAATATCTCCTAATTTTTTATTTATTTTTTTATTTTATATTACTCATAATTTTAATATGTATGGGTCTTTTGGAACATCTCAAGTGACACATGCATAAAATTATGAGTAATAAAAATTTGACTATTGATAAAAAAAAATAGAATTAAATCTTTTATATTTTTTGCATACAAAAAAATATTTGAAAAATCGAAATGGATGTGTGCAATAATTTTGGGCTGACAAACTAACTACCTTTCGAAAATTATAAGTTTTGAAATTTTGATTTTCAAAATTAAAAATGCTAGTTTTAAAAAGTGTATTCAAACAATTGTAGACACTCTGGGTCAAATATAATAAGAAAATATATTTTCTATTTTTATATAATTAATTCATCTAAGGAAAAGTTTTAAAAATTTTCAAACAAAAATTCAAAAAAAAAATAAAAATGTTGAAAATTGGATGGATGTTTTAAAAATTATTGTACTTAAAATTTTGTGATTTTGCTTATTTTTGTGTGTGTGCGTCCCTATAATTTAAAAAATGACAATGAGACTACATCTCACCTATATTAGCTTTGAGGAGGGTTTATCTAATAAGATCCCCTCGTTTGGAGGTCTTATTAGACATTCCTAAATTTTACTAAGGTTTTTAACTTTTTTTAAATTTTATTCATTTATTTAGCTATTTAATTATTTATTATTTTATCTATTTGTTTTAAGATTAATTAATTAAAGGTCAATAAATTCTATTTTATGGATAATTTATAATTAATTAGGTACCATTCGTAGAACAGGTGTATAGGGGTTGTTAGTACCTTCTTCTCGCATAACTGAACTTTCGATTTTGATTCTGGTAAAAGCAGATTGAAACTGCTAGTTCCTTAGTTTAAGTTTAGACTAAGGACCAATCAAATAAGTAGTAATTAGGTAATCTAATCGTACCTAGGAAAATAGGTTAGTAGTGACTCAAAATTCAAAATTTTTAAAAATCATATATTTATTCTCTCATAGTTTCTGGCCCCTTTTTCGAAACATTGCGATAATAATAATTTATCAAAAAAATATGCTTAACTATTTAAACATTAAAATATTATTATATTTAAGGATTAATACACAATATTTATCCTCCTATGTTGTTCATCTGTTATTTTTTTGAATATGAAACATATAGCAAATGAGTCTTACTCTTCATACGTCCCATGTTAATAAATACAGAATCTACATGCCATCACATGTTTTAGATCTAAAAAATAATCACATAGACACACAAAGGTTCAACAATTATGCGTTCAACACCTTAACCCTTGCTATACTTACGAAGCTGCTGCCATTGGCTGCCCCTTCTCCTAAAGCGTATGGCTAATGACGTGTAAACATGTAGACATGATGTAGCATTGTTTATTGTGAATGTGTGTATTGTATAATATTATTATATTGTGAATTTGTATTAAATTAATTATTGATAGTTTTTTTCATATAATTATATAAAAAATTGTAAATTATATCCTTAATCTTAGAACCTTGAGATAGTTTTCGGATTTGTGGATCTCAAGACTTAACCTTAAATTGTGCACATATTTGGTAAATTCGATATAATTTTATATTATATTTTGTTTAAATCAATAAAAAAAAATTAGTTGTATATAAATGATTTATAGTTATCATTATGTCAAAATGTCACTGTTAAAGTTTGATATACATTGTTGACTACAACTTAATAGTTAAACTTTTCGGTAAAGAATTGGTTACCAAGAGGTACTAGATTCTAGTCTTACTATCTGTACTTATTTTATGATGTTTGAAAAAATATTGTCTCCTAAGTGCAACATAACATTTTTATGTATTTTTTTATTTATTAAATATTATTACATTGTGTATGGGAGAAGTGTTAGATTTGAATCTATATGAATTTGAACTAAATGTAATATAAAATTGTATTAAATTTTATCAAAATCCACACAAATCTAAATTCAAGTCTTGAAATTCATGCTGCTAAACTGTTAATTATGAGTGATAACAGTTTTAAATATTACAAAAAAATTATAAAATATTATTAATAAAATGTTTGTTTATACATTTTGGCCCCTTCCTAAATTCGTCGCTGCGTAGAGGGACAGATTCCATGTATATAATATTAGAGTTATAAAATTTAACCCTTTTTTGAAAAAAAAAATTTATTAGCTTATGTAGTATACGAGTTATAAAAATAATTTATAGTTTTAAAATTGAATTTTTTTTATTAAATTACTTGTGTATCTATAGCTTGTAAATCATGTAACTTCTTACTCCTCAACTTCTTTTAATATTTCAATTGTGGGCAAGCATTACATGCATATTTTAAGATTTAAAAAAATATTTTTAAATTTTCAAAAATTGTAATGTCAATTTTACTATTATTTTTTTAATTAGTATAAAAAAATAAGTAGTTATATAAGCATTTTAGAAATTCAAAATCTCAATTTAAATTTTATAAGTGCAATTAATAAAGGGTACTAGGACTAGGTAAGCAACGCGGCCACAGTCATATTATGCTGAAATTCATTGACATAATTTTTAAATAAATTTTAATAAGATTTACTAATGTATTTTTTTAAAATTTACAACTTTAAATTTTAAATAAAATATCAGACTTTCCAAACATAAAATTGATATATTTTATTAAAAATATAAATTTTATATTACCCTAACATTTGCTTCAAAATGTAAATTCACAAAAAGATAATTGAGTACTTTTCTACTAATATATGCCTTTTCCCTTTCAAGTTACCATTAGTATTTTTCGCAACTATTTTATGTTAATGCCGTTCAGTTGGGAAAAAAAAAATTTTATTTTTTGTATGAAAAATTATAAATTTTCATTTTATTTTTTAGCTTTCAAAATTTTGTATTAAAAAGGTTAAAAATAAAGAGTTTGTTTAGTTGTACAAAATAATTTTTTATTTTTTTCTTTCTAGGTTTTAAAATAATCACAAAAAAGATAACATTTAAAAAATAAAAGAAACAAAAATTATTTAAGGTAGTATTTCACCATTTTGAATCATAGCTTTCCACGCTTGAATTTGGTTATGTGTGGATTTGGAAGAAACTTAATTAGGGATATAAAAAAATTACCGAAAAATCGAAAACCAGGCCGAAATCACAAGCAGTTTGGTTTTTCGGTATTCGGTTTCGTTTTCGTTTTCCAAAATATAACCAAGCAGAAAAATAAAAAAACAACCTATTTAAATTTAAATTATATATATAAATTAATATAATTACTTAATTAGTATGTTAATACATGATTGGTCCATTTAATATTTAGAAATCAAAATGTCTAACAGTTTCTCAACCATCGTGAAAAGCAATTGTTGAATATTTAGAAAATCAATTAAAAATCGAAACAACCGTAATTGAACCACCAAATGTTTGGTTCTCTAGAGGATAATAAAGTTGATTCGGTTTTGATTTTGGTTTGGGAATACTAAAAACCGCAAGGTTCGGTTCGATTTTCAGTTTAACCCATAACTGAACCGACCCTTAATTATCCGATTACACCCCTAAACTTAACATGATACACATAAACAAAAGTACAAGCGTTGACTTTCATGCTTTCTAGACACATAGTAAGAAGTTAGAAATTAAAAAAAAAAAATTTAATAATATTTTATAACCACTTTATATAAATTTGGAAATTAGAAACAATGTGCATTTGGTAATTATTTTAAAACTAAAAAATGAAAAAAAAAATTATTTTCACATGTAAATAGTATTAATTTTTTTATTATTTTTATTTTCTTAAACAAATGTTGTAAAGTTGAAAAATTAATCAAGTAAAATTTTTCATAATTCTTCAAAGAATTAGAATGAAAAATAAAATTTATTTTTCACAACTAAACTGCCTGTAATTTTCTTACATCATAATTAAGGACGCAATAAAAAATACATGTTTGAAATTCTATTTGTGAGAGTAGTCCCAAATTAAAATAAAATCAATAATAAATAACCAAATGCTTATATATATACCAACAAGCCCAAGATCTAATAAACTTAAATTTTTTAGTTATATTGATGCTCATTATCTTTTCAAACATGCGGGAAGACTTCCCACTACCTAAAAATAGTCTAGGGAAAAGGGTTTTTTTGCTTTGTAATTATTTCGAATTTATTTTTTGAAATTTTTAAAAATTCTTCTGTAAATATTCATATTTTTAATGGTTAAAAAATAAAATATAAAATAAAATAGTCTAAAAATCACAAAGCATTCTCCTTTGCTTAAAAAGGATTATTATGATTATGTTAGGCCTTAAAATTGTGTGCAATATATATCCATGATTTCGGAGATTTTGAGAATCAAATTCTTGCTCGTCCACAAGATCGTTACACAAACCTAAACCCACAAATTTGATCACGTGACACGCAATACATCTGATGATGGCTAATTTTCTTGTGGACCTCTATGACCTTCTTCCCCTCCTAGCTCCATGTGTCAACATTTTTTTATGAGAAGGATAAACTACCTCATCTGCTTTTCTCTAACAAGTTATGTTGATGCCAAGAATCGTACGACTTTTGTTAAATCATCCTACGACTGTAATCATTTGGAATGAATCAAATAATAACAGTTTGGAAGACCTGAGGTGTACTCCGGGATATCACTCTAATGTCTAAGTTAAAAAATGAGAGATTAAAGTTGCAACAGTAAATGAAAGTGAGTGAAAATAAGATTCTTACCTCCTCCTAGAATCCCCTTTTTAGAGTGGCAGAGGCAAACCCTTCTTCAGCTTAGCATTTATGAGTGTGCCATCATACTTAGGGGGATTATAAGTAACTTATGGGAGGTTATGCAATACATTAATGATAACTCTCTTGTAATCGTACCATTATGCTTAGGAGGTTATAGGTAACTTAATAGTGGTTATATGAGACATCAAATGTTGGTCTTATAATTATCTTACCCTATGAGCGTTCCTATCAGTTTTGGGTGTATCTGTCCCCTCCCCTCAACACTCTCGAATATTTGAAATAAATTTCTTTTATTTGAGAGTTGTAATTTGAACCAGACCCCGAGTGATTTAGCTCAACCGGCTCGATTTGAGCCGATGCGCTTACTTTTGGGCTCACTTCGAGCCGACTTCTACATTACTTAGCTTAATCTAAGTTGACAAGTGCGCTATAAAAAGCGTATTATGACAAGTCTATCCTTCTCCAAACAATGCTCATTAGATGGGGCATTACGAGTGAGTCATGCTCACTTCTTTGTGCCCCATGAGTTGTGTTCATCAAATAGGCAAGTCTTCAAGGCCTAAAGAGTTTTGCTCATCAAATTGACCATTACAGGTGAGCTGTGCTCACTCCTGTGCGCCTTACAAGTGGACAAGTCCTAAGAGTCTCATAAGTAGTGCTCATCAGATGAATCATTGTTGGTCTGTGTATCAGCTTACTTTTTAAAATTTAAATTTCAATTTGTGTAAATTTGAAAACATTTTTATATTAAATTTTGTCAAAATATAAACAAATTTCAATTGAAAAGCTGAAATCCATGCTTTTAAATACTATCAAATATTTTGCATTTATGGTTTGAGATGTGGGGCTTAAAAATAAAATTCAAAATGATTTATTACTAAGTACAATAGTTTGTGACTTTGTATTGCAGGTTTTGAATTCACGTTTTTGTAAAGGTAAAAAGAGGTGAAAGATGTGTTATCTCCTGTTGTTTAGTCGAGACTCGATTGAATGACCATCCAATGGAGAGAGAGAGAGAGAGAGAGACTTGCGTAGGATATTAGAAACAAGTAAAAGGAAGATGAATTGGGAGATAGATAACTTCCTTTTATCTAAGTAAAATCGATAAACCTTCAATAGTCCCAAAAAAAAGTACTAGTTTATATTCAAAAAGTCAATATTATTTGAGACACATAATCACATAAAAATTAGTATTTCTTCCAATACACATGAACTTTGTATTAAGATCATAAATAATTATTCCTACTCCATTTATGTTTGTTTAAATAGAATGAATTTTCTGCCATCATTTACTTTTAAACATTACTGATTTTATATGTAGCAATTTTATGATGATCATCATTATATAACTTGCAACTACAATGAAAAATTATTAGATACATAGGGTATATACATCGGACCTGATATGATTTTTTCATATGTATATATTTTAATTAGATTAAAAAAGTACACATGGTAAAATATATTAAACCCAGCACATCACCAGATGTATCTAATATTTTCTCAACTACTGTTACAAACAATAATCTTAGGTAATGTTCGGAAACATGAACTTCAAACCTTGAATTTGAATTTGGATGGATTTGGACAAACACATTCAAATCAAATGTCTCTCATAGGGGTGAGCATTCGGTCGGTTCGGTTAATTAACCGAATTAACTGGAAAATTTTAGTTAAAAAATCTCATTAATCGAATCAATCAAAATTTCATATTTAACCTAACTCAAAACCAACCAAATTGAATTTCGATTAAATTGGTTAATTGATTTAATATGTAATATATATCAAATAGAAAATTTTAATATGTAAAAAATATAAATATATTTAATATATATATATATATAATTTTAATATATATAATATGTAAAAAATAAATAAAATTTTAGTACATATATAATATATAAAATATTATAATATATAATATATGTAATTATTTATTATTAATGTATACTATTCAATTAATTCAGTTAACTGAATTAACAGAACCCCAAAAACAAAACTAAAAATTGAAAACCGAAATTCAACAAGAACAAAAATCAGAACGAACTGAATGAACTTTTAACCGAACCGAACTGACCGAATTTACTCGATTAATTCGGCTCACCCTAGTTCCTCCAAACATATAGTTAATATCAAATACGTATTAATTAAGTGAGAAACATATTAGCATGCAAAACTAACCTAAACAAAAAACAAAGTAATGTAAAATTTTGTCTATTAACATTTAAACATTATCCCTAATAATATATCAAACTTTTTGTTGAAACTAACACATCTACTTTGAATACAGAAAAAAATTATTTAAACAAGCAATCATTAATACACTCATCAGCCACCTTGTAGAACTTTTTTTTGCCCTTTTTGTTTGGCCATGTGGGGATTGCTAATTATTTTGCATTGGGAGGTTATGTATGGCAGTAATAATTACTTCTCACCGCCAAGCAGCTACAAATACATCATGCTATGCTTACTTTCTGTTCTCTCATCTCTTTTGTTAATTTATTAGTTTCTGGTTGGCCCATTGCCTTTATCTTCTCTCTCTATCTTTCTCTTTTTCTTTTCTTCTCTCTTCTTCTTTTCCAAATTTTATGTTCTTTCATGTCTATTCATCCTCTGCTTTCATTGGATTGATGAAATCTCCCATTTGAATTTGTTTGTTGATTAGTGTCAACTCTGTTTGAATGTGGTTTTTGGCTCTTTGTAATCCATATTTTTGTCTGATTTGTAATCTAATTTATCTTATAAAAAAATTATTACTTCTGTCAATATTTCGTGTCAGAAAGTGCAGATTCGGTGATTTAATGCCAAGCAATAAAAGAAGAATATTGTTTCCCATTTATTTAATAGTTAGAGTACCTACTAATAGTTCACTTTCATCAAGTATCTTTTGTTCCATAATTTATTGTTGATTTTATTGAAGGTTAATAATTAATTTAACTTAAATTCATTAAAATAGTTAAAGTAGATCTATATTTGCTTACTAATAAAGTGGCTTAATTTTTTTTCCATAAAAATATTTATATTTTTAGAGTGGAAGTACGGGAGTACATTTATGCATAGTGTTGGGTCCAGCCCATGTAAGAAACAAAAAAAAGAAGAAGGAGATCCATGTGCTTGAAGTCCATTAATTAGGACAAATTAAAGGAGGCGACAATGTGAGTGCCGCTATAGGTAGGGGTGTACAAAATTTACCGAAAAATCGAAAATTGAACCAAAACACATTTTGGTTCGATTTTTCGGTTTGCGGTTTCGGTTTCGGTTATGAAATATAAAAAATTTTGGTTTTGGTTTCGATTTTGGTTTTGGACCGAAATCGAACTGAAAACCAAATTAATAAATAATAATTGTATAATTTTATATAATAGATGCTACCTGTTGGATCTCCAGTTGCCGGCGAGAAACCACCTCCAAATCCACCTCTAGTCGGTCCGGACGGCGGAGATTTTTGGGACGAAGTCCATGCGGCGTCGCGCTCCTCTTCTTGGAGCTTGAGAGAGATGCCTCGGATAGAACCCTTCTAGATCCGTTTCATGAGGTGGCTGGAGAAGCCGGCGATCTTGTTTCAGAGGCTGTTGGAGGGGATAATGGCCACTTCTTGGATGATCTTCTTGTTGGTGTGGAAATCCAGGGTCATGCGAGAGTAGTATTTCTCGATCACCTACCGAGAAGATTTCTTCACCGTCTTGGTGCGCACATGCCCCATCTGTGTGTGTGTGTGTGTGTGTGTGTTTGCGAGAGAAAGAGAGAGAGAGAGAGAGAGGTCACCGGCGAACTGCAAAGAGGGCAAGTACAGATTTGCGAAGGCACATGCAAAAACCACATGCTAGTCATCCCACATCAGTTGGAAATGAGAAGAAAACTAGTATTCCCACCTTATATATTTTATATGGATCCTCCTTTCAACATGGCTCATGTTTTTGGATTTGCAATTAAAGTCTTGGGCCCTTGGCCCAGGAGTTATATAATGCCATAATGGGCTGTGGTCTGTTGATGTAGCCCAGGTTCAAGTAATGTTAGTGTTGTTTTGATAGTTCAAAATTCTGTAAAACTGAAAATAACCGAACTAAACTGCAAAGTTCACGGTTTGGTTTGTTCATAAATTGACGGTATACGGTTTGGTTTCAATTTCGTCATTTTGAAAACCAAGGAGTTTGGTTTGGTTGGCGATTTTGGCAAAAACCGAACCGAACCGAACCGTGTACACCCCTAGCTATAGGGGAGAAAAATTGGAGCACTACAACCATGTGTGTGTGTGGTAGTGTGTGAGACAGTAGTAGTGTGTTGTGTAGTCTTCATCAACTCGACGATCGGAAGGTCTTTTGTGATCTGATTTTGCTAAAATTTGGAGACACGTTTGGGATCTGTCGACCTTCGATCTGGACAGTGGAGATCTGTTTAAGAGTTTTGGAGGACCTGATTTTGTAGTATTGACAATAATTGCGTTCGGGCGACTTCTTTTTCGCTCATTCTTATTTTATCGCAATTCTTTTAAAATCTTTTTTGCTCTAAGTTTGTGAGTATTTTTTGTGATTGTACTACTATGATTTTTGCCTCAGTTATAGTGAAAATTTTATTGGGTCTCACAGGCCTCATGATTTTTACCCTTCACATTGGAGGGGTTTTCCACGTTAAAAATCGTGGTGTTCCTATTATGGTATGTGATTTATTATTATTGTTGGTTGATTATTTTAGCTCGTCATATATTTACTTTTTGAGAAAGATTAATTTGTTGTGCTAGTTGTCTCGTTACTTTCCCAATAAGTGGTATCAGAGCCAGGTTCATATAAAATATGGAAGACAATGTAGATACTTTGTGCAAGCTCACAACTTCAAATTATTCAATTTGGAAACCAAAGATGGAGGATATTCTTTATTGTAAGGATTTATTTGATCCGATTGAGTTGGGTAGCGATAAGCTGGAAAAACAAACTGAAGCTAACTGGAAGAAAATGCATAGGAAAGCAGTTGGCAAAATCAGACAGTGGGTGGATAATAGTGTTTTTCATCATGTGACTCAAGAGACAGATGCCCAAATACTTTGGAAGAAGTTGGAGAGTCTTTATGAGAGAAAGTCTGCTCACAACAAAGTTTTTACAATTAGAAAACTTGTAAATTTGAAGCTTAGAGAAAGAAAAGTTGTTACTGAGCATTTGAGCGATTTTCAAAATTTGGTAAAACAATTAACCAACATGAAGATAATTTTAGATGATAAACTACAATCTTTTTCTTATTAAGTTCTTTGCCAAATAGTTGGGAGACTCTTTTAGTATCTCTTAGCAACTTAGCCTCAAACGGTGTGTTGACCCTGTCGTTAGATAGCTTGTTTAATGAAGAGACCAGAAGGAAAAAAATGGGTACAGATAATACCTAGGTACTTGTTACAAAAGATAGGGGGAGAAGTCGATACAAGAATAAAAAGGTTAGAAGTAAAAGTAGAAGCAAGTCAAGGTTAATATTTAAAACTCTTGAGTGTCATTATTGTGGTAAAAATGGTCATATCAAGAAGTATTGTTACAAGTGGAAGAGAAAAAATAAAAGTAACAGTGACAACCAAGAAAATAGGGATCAAGATAATAATGATTATGTTGCCACTACTGTTGGAGATGATTTGGTTATTGCTTATAATGATAATGTAATTAGTGTTGCTTGTAATGAAATTAGTTGGGTGGTTGACAGCGATGCCTCTTTTCACGTGACATCAAGGAAAGATTTCTTCAGTTCATATATTTTCGATGACTTTGGAGTTTTGAAAGTGGGAAACGATGCTATGGTACCGATAGTTGGCACTAGAACTGTTTGCTTAAAGACCAACAATGGAACATAATTGGTACTCAATAATGCAAGGCATGCTCCTAGTGTTCGTCTGCATTTGATCTCTGCTGGAAGACTTGATGATGATGGATATTGCGACCTCTTTGGTAATGGACAATGGAGACTTACCAAAGGAAATTTAATTGTGGCCCAAGATAGCAAATTTTCTAATTTATATTTTATGAATGTTTCTATTTGCCTGAATTCTGTGAATACAGTTGATAGCGATATTACATCAGAGTTATGGCAAAAGCAACTCAGTCATATAAGTGAGAAAGGATACGATTGCTTGGCTAAGAAAAATTTGTTGTCAGACTTAAATGGTGCAAAAATAAAAAGATGTGTTCATTGTTTGGTCAGGAAGCAGAAAAGGGTTTCATTTAGGAGTCATCCTCATTCCAGAAAAACAGAGTTATTTGAGTTGATTCATTCAAATGTTTATCGCCCAATGAAGGTAAGAACACTTCGTGGTGCACTTTATTTTGTTACTTTTATTGATGATCATTCAAGAAAGCTTTGGTTTTATGCTTTGAAATCCAAAGATCATGTGCTTGATGTGTTTAAAGATTTTCAGACTTTAGTTGAGAAAGAAACATAATATCCAAAAAGTAAAAGTTGTCGAGATGAGAATGCTGAGATGGATGAGTTATATAACATTGAAAGATAAATTAAGGAATGGGCATACTATGGTAATTTAGGTGTAACTCCTATAAAAGATAAGATAAGGGAGGGACGACTCAGATGGTATGAACATTTGCAACATAGGCCACATAGTGCACCTATGAGGAAAAATGACTTAGTTATTGTGGGGGGGGGGGGATAGAAGGGGCAGGGGTAGACCTAAAATAACTTGGGAGAAGATAGTGAGTAAGGATTTAATATCCTTGAATCTATTAAATGAAATGGTCCATGATTGCATAAATTGGCGGAAAAAGATTCATATAGTCGACCCCACCTAAGGCTTGGTTTTGTTGTTGTTGTTGTTGTTAAGAGAGAAATAGGAAAGAACATAAAATGTAATCGCACTGATAATGGTGACGAGTATTGTGGTCCATTTGATGTGTACTGTAGACAACAGGGCATCCGACATTAGAAGACACCTCCTAAGACTCCTCAGTTGAATGTTTTGGCAGAAATGATGAACAGAACATTGATAGAGAGAGTCAAATGTTTGCTTTCAGAAGCAAAACTACCTGAATCATTTTGGGGTGAGGCATTATATACTATTGTTCAAGTAATTAACTTGTCTCCTACTGTTATGCTGCAAACTGATGTCCCTAACAGAATCTGATATGGGAAGGATGTTTCCTATGACCATCTACGTGTGTTTGGCTACAAAGCCTTTGTTCATGTGCCTAAAGATGAAAGGTCCAAGTTAGATGTCAAGGCAAGGCATTGCATTTTTATTGGGTATGGTTAAGATGAGTTTGGCCATAGGTTTTATGATCTAGTGGAAAAGAAACTTGTGAGAAGTCGTGATGTAGTCTTCACAGAGGATCAAACCATTGAAGACATTAAAAATTCTCAGTTTCAGGATAGTGATGGCTCAGTTGACTTGGATATGTTTCCTTATGAAAATTTTCCTAATATAGTTGAAATTGACAATCAGTATGATACAGAGGCAAATGTTTAGAATGATCATGTGGTGGAAGATCACGAAACTGTTGATAAGGAAGGTACTTCAATTATTGAACCACCTACAACTTCACTTAGGAGGTCTACCAGAGACCAACAGCCCTCCATGAGATATCCTATAAATGATTATGTTCTTCTAACTGATGAGAGTGAACCAGAGTGTTATGAAGAAGCCAATGAAAGGGAGCAGAAGCAACAATGGTTTAGTGCAATGGAAGATGAAATGAAATCTCTGCATGACAACCACACTTTTAAGCTGGTAAAATTACCTAAAGGTAAGAGAGCTTTGAAAAATCGGTGGGTCTATAGATTAAAACAGGAAGAGAATTCTTCACTCCCACAGTACAAAGCTAGATTAGTTGTCAAATGCTTCATTCGGAAAAAGGGGATTGATTTTGGGGAGATTTTCTCACCGGTAGTGAAAATGTCGTCAATCCTTGTTGTTTTGGGCTTGGTTGCTAGTCTTGATTTGGAGGTTGAGCAGATGGATGTGAAAATTGTTTTCCTCCATGGAGATCTCAAGGAAGAAATTTATATGAACTAGCTTGAGGGTTTTGTGGTGAAAGGTAAGGAGAATTATGTTTGCAGATTGAAGAAGAGCTTGTATGGCCTAAAACAAGCTCCTAGACAGTGGTATAAGCAGTTCGAGTCTGTCATGATTCAACAAGGCTACAGGAAGATGACTTCAGATCATTGTGTATTTGTTCAAAAATTCTCTAATGATGATTTTATTATTTTGCTACTTTATGTCGATGTCATGCCCATTATTGGTCACAATGCTTTTAGAATTGACAAGTTAAAGTACGTGTTGAGCAAGTCTTTTGCCATGAAAGACTTGGGACCAGTGAAACAGATTCTTGGCAAGAGAATCTCACGTGACAAAAGTGTTAAGAAGTTATGGCTATCTCAGGAAAAGTATATTGAGAAGGTACTTCAACAGTTTCACATGAAGAAAGCCAAAGTGGTAAGTACTCTTCTTACTACACATTTCAAGTTAAGAAGTAAACAGTCTCCTTCTAATGATGAAGAAAAGAGAGACATCAAAAGTGTTTTACATGCATCTACAGTTGGTAGCTTAATGAATGCCATGGTTTGCACAAGGCCAGATTTAGCTAATGCAGTTGATGTGGTTAGTAGATTTCTCTCTAATCTAGGTAAAAAGCATTGGAATGCTGTGAAATTGATTATGAGGTATCTCCATGGTACAACTAATTTGAAACTCTATTTTAGTTATGAAAAACCTGTTCTGGTTAGCTATATAGGTTCAGACATGGCTAGAGATTCAGACTTGAGGAAATCTACTTCAGGTTATTTGATTACCTTTGAAGGGGGAGCTGTGTCTTGGCAATTCAGGTTACAAAAATGTGTTGTTTTGTCCACTACAGAAGTTGAGTTCATTGTAGCTGCTGAGACATGTAAAGAGTTATTATGGATGAAAAAATTGGTTCGTGAACTTGGATTCACTTAGGAGAGGTATGTGTTATTTTGTGATAACCAAAGTGCTATTCATTTCAGTAAAAATTCAATCTTTCATGGTAAATCAAAGCATATTGCTGTGAGATATCATTGGATTCAAGATGTTTTGGATTTTAAGTTGCTTGAACTTGAGAAGATCCACACTGATAAGAATGCCGCTGATATGATGACAAAGGTGGTGCCTTATGCGAAGCTTGAGATGTGTACCGAGGCAGCCGGTATAAAAATTATTTGATAATCTTAATGAATGTCTCTTTTCTCTTATGAGCTGGAGGGGGAGATTATTTGGGTCCAGCCCACATAAGAAAAATAAAAATAAAAATAAAAATGAGGCCTATGTGCTCGAAGTCCATTAATTAGAGCAAATTAAAGGAGTCGCCAATATGAGTGCTACTATAAGGGAGAAAAATTGGAGCGCCGCAATAGTGTGTGTGTGGTAGTGTGTGAGGCAGTAGTAGTGTGTTGTGCAGTCTTTATCAACTTGACGATCGGAAGGTCTTTTGTGATCCAATTTTACTAAAATTTGGAGAGCACGTTTGGGATCTATCGACCTTCGATCTAGACGATGGAGATCTGTTTCAGAGCTTCAGAGGACCTGATTTTGTAGTACTGACAGTAACCACATTCGGGTGACTTCTTTCCATTCATTCTTATTTTATCGCGATTTTTTGGAATCATTTTTGCTCTAAGTTTGTGAGTATTTTTTGTGATTGTACTGCTATAATTTTTGCCTATATTATAGTGAAAATTTTATTGGGTCTCATAGGCCCCATGGTTTTTACTCTTCACATTTGAGGGATTTTCCACATTAAAAATCGTAGTGTTCCTATTGTGGTGTATGATTTATTATTATTATTGGTTGGTTGTTTTTGCTCATCACAAATTCAATTTTTGGGAAAGATTTATCCGCCATGCTAATTGTCTTGTTACTTTCCCAACATAGAGAATATAATTATCGTCTCATTCCATGAATACTACTAATTAGCATGCAAGTTATATACATATATATATTCTAACATTGAATATCTAGTGGTTGAATTTAATATTTTTTAATTTCTCTTAAATATTAGTTCATTTACTCATGAAAAATGTTTATATTAGTTCACAATTTAATCATTTTCTTATTTACTCAATGTAATGGACGAATTATAGATCCACTCTTGTAGGGGTGAGTATAATTCGGTTAAAACTGAATTAATCGAATTAACTAAGTAAAATCGGTCAGTTTAGTTCGTTTAAAAATTTATTTAGTTTGGTTCGATTTTTATTTTTGTTGAATTTTGGTTTTCGATTTTCAGTTCGGTTTTTGGGTTTGGTTTATTCGGTTAACCGAATAGTATAAATTACTAATAAATAATTATATATTATATATTAAAATATTTTTTATATTGTATATATACTTAAATTTTATTTATTTTTTATATATTATATATATTAAATTTTTATATATACTATTTATATTATATATATATATATATATTAAAAATCTATATTTTATATATATTAAAATATTCATTTGGTTAAAATTAGTTAACCGATTTAACTGAAATTCAGTTCGATCGGTTTTGAGTTTGGTTAAATATGAAATTTCGGTTGGTTCAGTTAATGAGTTTTTTTAACCGAATTTTCGACCGAATGCTCACCCCTACTCTCCTGGTCCTCTGCCCACCCAATTGCACAACACGTGGTGATTGTAAATATCAACGGCTAGACTTCAAACAAATAAAACATGATCATTTTGTCCCCAAAATTACCTTTAACGCTGTTAATGGAAATGCATCAAAGATTTCTTTCCTTCTTCTAATAGTCTTGCTCTTTATATACTTATAGAATTCACAAATATAGTACCTACAAATCTAGGCCTCCAAATTACTGATCAATTTGCAATCTGCTCTACAAATAATCTGCAACCTTCTCTACAAACTGTTGTGCAAATTACAATCTTGCTGAACATTCCCCACAACATGGAAATAGGCAGAACCACACATTATGTTAATGTTTATTTCTAACAATAAATTTTAATGTTAAATACATGTTCTTAATTAGGTCATTGGATCACTACTTGATACTATTGAAGTTCTTATTTTTCATGTTCTAACCAAAGGTTCATATGTTCGTAATTTGAGGTCCAAAAACATGCAAGCAAAAGGTGTATGTGTATGAGGGTCAGTATAGTTTTTCGATTGTTCATGATTTAAATTTATGACATTTCTTATTTAAATTAGGTAAGTTATTTTGATTAATTTATTAAGTACTATAAGAGTATTATATGTTTACATATTTAATTTAGGGAATCATTGGATGTTCTAGATTGTAGAACTAAAAACACATCAGAAAACAATATTGTTGAAATATACGATATGTAATCTTTACATAACTATATGTATATCATTATCTAAGTTAGTGGTGATTGTGTTTGTTCATATTGTTATTCTCTTTAAGATAAATAATGATTATGTGTCATATGAATAGAATGGTGTTTGATTTTGATTAATAAGCATATAACATTTTATAATAAGTATGGAAGAATAGGGTTTAGAGTTTGAAGAGAACGACTAAAGAGAAAAAAAAAAAAATTTTAAAAAGAAAAAAAAAACTAGGAGAAAACTTCAAGGAGATTTGTGTGTTACAAAGAAGGTTGTAGACAACCTAACAAACGACATATACGGACATGAATTCCTCAAACGGAGAAAATTGGTACAGTTTCCAAGCATAAATGGTAATTTCATGCAACCGAAAGACAAAAAAAAAAATCATCTTTAAGTTCATCCCTAATCACAATCATGGCCTCCACATTCTTAAGTGTGTCTACGTGGTGTCCTCACAACAAAGCATAGCACCAAGACTAGCTTTTGATGTTGATTTAGCAGATCATGCTGGAATTAGACTCAAGGCCTCATATGATATATAGGTAGACAAGCGAGTGGATAGATAAGCTTTGGTTCACTCATTGAGATCAAATGAATTACCTTCATAACAAGCATCAAAGAGACTTACAAAATGGAGATGTCAAAATTTTGCTTCATTATTTTCAAAAACAAAGTTAGGAGAATCCTTTATATTTTTACATGATTCAAATGTGTTAGGATTGGTGTTATCCCAAGAGGGGGTGAATTGGAATTTTAAAAACTTTTGCTAATTATGTAGCTGATTCACCAATAATAGCACAATCAAAATTAAAGCATGTATGTAAATCAATCACAACAATATATAAACAAACATACAGATGCGGAAATATAAAAAGTATAGGGTTAGAGAGAATGACACCGAGATTTACAAGGTTCGGCTATCCCTGCCTACATCCTTGCCTCAAGCAAACTACTTGAGGATTTTCACTATCTTGCTCCTTTTAAATCAGGGTGGAGCCATCACTACAATCCCTCCCTACAGGCATAGAAGCCTCTCCAAGCGATATCCCCTCGCTCGATACGGTACACACCGTAATCCCTTCTTATAGGCAAAGACACCTCTCCGAGCAATATCCCCTCACTCGATACGGTTCACACCGTAATCCCTTCTTACAGGTAGAGACACCTCTCCAAGTGATATACTTTCACTTGGCACAATTCACAACCCAAACCACGAAGGAATGATTTGAAAATAAGTTTTGCGTACAATATTGAATACTCCTTCAAGAGCTAATTTGTACAATGAAAAGTATTTCTAAATGCACCTTCAAATGATTTTAAATATGAAGCTCGGTACAGTTTTGGTATTTCTCTCAACAAATATTTTGCAAGTAAATGAGAGTATGCAAAATGATTTTCTCAAGATTGACCTTTGAAATATCAAGAATAAGAAGCCTTTGATGCAAATATATATGAGTGAATATATGCTCAAAGCTTTCTTGAATAACCCAAAAGATTTTCTTCAAAAGAGTTTTCAAAATGAAAGTAGGAGAAATATGAATTTGATTTTCAAAATGAGTATGAAATATAAATAAGAATCAAAGAATAATCAAATAAATTTTCAATATATTTTTCTAACCTTCTCCAAGTGAAATGGCTTGTTATTTATAGGCAAAACCCAAATATGGCATTATATGACCGTTGGGGAATAGAATAATATTATAATTCAAAATTTATGAACGTTTTAAGCTCAAATGAGCTTGAACCCAAGAGTTCCGATCGACTGACCCAAGGTCCGGTCGACCAGCCCTAAGAGAGATTTCCTTTTTAGCACGGTTCAATCGACTAGGCTTATGATTAGGTCTGCAGGATCATCTTCACTTGAATGCCAATCGTCCGGACTTATGATCCGATTAACTAACCCCTTAATAAAAATGTGTTTTGGCTAGTGTTTTGATTTCAAAACCATTTCAAACCTTTTGTATAAGTTAAACATTTTAAATAAAAGGTTTTTCATGTAAGATGGGAGTTCCTAAGGTCAATCTATGGTCAATGGTGAGCTTCACATTAAATCAAATGATACACATGCACAATTAAAACCTATAAACATTACAATTGAAAAATATAAGTCTTCAAGCTTTTGCTCTTCATATTCCCAAGGAATGTGCCAAGAAATGTGATCGTGTAAGTGCTTCATGGCGTCCATTTTGCATCGATCATTTTTGCTTACTGAAACATAAACTTGTTCATACACTAAACTCACAAATAAGATGCTATGATTTGTCATTATCAAAATGGGATAGGACTCAAAACGTCAATAAAATGGAGATAGATTAGATGGATACATATATTTTTTGGGTAGATGCGAGCATGATTATGGAGTATGGTCATTTTGGGGACGTAATGACATCCAACGTGATATATTAAACTAACAATTAGGTCAACCACTTGCTATTTTTGTTAGTTTCAATCATCATAGGCGAATTGTGGTTTTTGGAATTGCACTCTTATATAATGAGACAACAAAATCATTTTAGTGGTTGTTTGGAGATTTTTTAGAAGCAATGTTTAGAAAGTAGCCTAAGACCATTTTTATAGACCAAGATGAAGCAATGGCAAAGACAATTTTTTTTTTTGCTATGCCTAGAGCAGTCCACAGTCTCTACACTTGATATAAAAACCTTATTTTTTATTCTTCCTTTCCATTTCTCCCCCCTCTATGCGAACTCTTTCTATCTCCTATCTTTCTTTTCTCTCAGTTCTATTAGCGTCCTTTCTCTTACCTTAAATCCTCTATGTTCTCTCTCTTTTCTTCTCTCAGTTCTCTCTTCTCTCAGATCCTCTCTGTTCTCTCTCTTTTCTTTTTTCAGTTCTCTCTGCATCCTCTCTGTTCTCTTTATTTTCTTCTCGCAATTCTCTCTACATCCTCTCTGTTCTCTCTATTTTCTTCGCGCAATTCTCTTTGCGTCCTCTCTCTTCTCTCAGTTCTTTTCTTATGTTCTTACCTTTCGTTTTGTTTTTACAGGTTGGATATAGGAAAAGGAGTAGGGTTTGTTCAAGTTTGCAGTTCGATTTTGGACACAGATAATATAATGACCCGAAGAATAATAGTATTTAAATAATGATTAAGAAGGTGGAAAATGGAAATAAGAAGAGAAGGAGGCAGTAGGCCACGTCGATGAGGTGACGTGTCTCGTTGACGAGGAAATGCCGAGAGAGGTTCTAGGCAGTTTGAATTTCGTCGACGAGGAGTGGGTTTCGTCGATGAAATTATTAAAGGACTCGTCGACGAGATGACGTGACTCGTTGACGAATCTAGCCCTATAAATAGTGAAAAACTCGGATTTTTTATGGAAATTCAACGCAGAATCCTCTTTTTCTCTTCCATTCGGTTCCCTCTCCTTCTCTTTTCGATTTCGGGCTGGATTTTCGCCGATTCAACGCTGAAGCCACCACAACGCTCTTGGAAAAGTTCCTACAAATCTGCCAGAGCGGATCGTTGGTGGGCCTTAGTTGGAAACCATTCCAAATCCAGGGTAAGGCTTTCTACTCAGTATTTGGTTATTTGGCAGTTGTAGAAAGTGTTATACGCGTAGAAATACTGAATTTTAGTTCTAGGGAATGTTGTTTTCAGGGTGTTGAGTAGGGAACCCTACAGGTGCAGGACAGATTTTCTTAGGGGCTTTTCAAAAATCAGGTAAGCGGATAAACTAAGCTCGTATTTTATGAAAAATATGTATATTGTTATAGCATTTTATTTTAGAAAAATAAATATATGTATATATGATTTATATTTGGGAAAATGCTATTAAAAGTGATGATATGTTAAATATACGAAAAACCTGTTTACTGTGGCATGAGTAGAAATTAATATGAAATACTATTTCTAGGAATGTGTTAATGATACGGATTTTTATAATGGAAAACCGGCGTACAGGCCGAGCTATGTATATGATTTTCCGGCGTACGGGCCGAGCTATGGAAATGATTTGTCAGCGTACGGGCTAAGCTATATATATGATTTGCTGGCGTATGGGCTGAGCTATGAATATGACTTGCCAACGTACGGGCTGAGTTATGGTAAAATGTGAAATACCGGTGTACGGGCCGATGATTTTCATGATATACATATATATGAAAAATGATATGATTGATTCGAAAATTAATGATATGAAATATCCATGTATTACGGTTTCAATATATGGTATATGGTATCGGAACTTGGTTGGCTTGGTCTAGGCTAGCACTTGCACGGTACCGTTGCTATGTGTCCATGGTCATCATGATCATGATATTTGTGTTAACGCCGTTGTACAGAGTGGTGTGAGATTGGATGGTCGATATGGTTTTCAAGAAGTGTGTGAGCGCCCCTGGTGTACGAACCAGGTCAAGTAGACCCATCAGACTTGTAGACTGTACTTTTGACTTGGCAGTGGTCGGCTAACCATTGTCAGGTCCTGCCTTCAGGCCACACAACCCAGTCATGTGGGGGTAATACATGACAATAGTTAGCAAACCTACCAGGAATGTTTTTGTATTATTATTATATGAGATGGAATATGTTTATGAAAATGCAGTTTGTTCTGCCATGTTTTGATGATATATATGTTTTCCCAAATTTGACATAACAGTTACTGAATATGTTCTGTATAGTATATGTATAACACGGAATACTCATGTTGTCACACACTAGTATTAGCTTATTTCCCTTACTGAGAGGTGTCTCATCTCAAAATTTTATAAACTTTTCAGGAGCCCCAGATAGGAGAGCGGGAAAAGCCCCGTTGATCTAGTGTTGTTTGTCTGCCCTCTTTGAAGGGTAAGTTTTAGTAGGGAAAGTTGGATTTTGTGGGAAGTGTCCCTAGATCTTGTTTTTGGGATGTATATACTGAAATATAGTGGATATAGTGACTCTGATATTTATGGTAATGTGATGGATGTTTTCGTATTTATAATACAGTGATTGTAGTAAATTTGGTATTGTGATGTATGGTATAATGAGGTGTTTATGATTTATGTTTCCTACTGCATAGGCTTCCGTGATGTGTTTCTGATGTATCCCTGGTACCCACGGATCCAGGTGGATTATGATCTGCTGAGATTTGTGATATTGATTTTATTATATTTTGGAAAAAAAAAATGGGGAAATTAAGCAAGTCGTCACAGATAAGTCCCTTAACCTTTTCCCATTTTGAATGTTGTTGTTTATTATTCTGCTTGGTTTCCTTGGTCCTTGGGCTTGACTCGGGTTGGCTTCAATTGGGACTAGGGTTTGGTTAGGGTTTTATTAGGGTTTGGTCAGGTCAAACTCACTTGGGCTTGACCAGTGGCTGGCCATTAGGTTGGTTAGGTTAAGCCCAAGTGGGCTTGCAGTAGGGCTGGTTAGGACTTGGGATGAGTGAGATGGGTTGAGCCCAAGTGGGCTTGTGGTGACTTGGGTCGAGTCAAATGGGCTTTTAAAAACGGTTTTTGGTTTCTAAAAAAAAATGGGGCTTTTAAGAGAACTTTGGGCCTTGGGTAAAGAAAAATGGTTTTAGGTTTCTTGAAAAAGAAAAAAGAAAAGGCAAGGCTTCTTTAAAAAAAAAAATTTGGTGGACTTGGGCTTTTAAAAATGATTACAAAAACAATATACTTGGGCTAGGGATTTGAAAAGAAATAGTGGGCTATGGGATTTTAACACTAGGCTCTTAAAACTTGGTCCCTAAACTTTCTTAAAAATGGGCTCTGGTTTTTTAAAACGGTTCTGGGTCGTGGGGCTTTTAAAATTGTCTTCTTGGGCCTTCATAGGCATGAACCAAGGGATTAGTTGACCCTAGAGTTCATAGGTCACAAATATGCTCGGACTTTAGGCTTGCTGACATCAATCTTAGTAAAGAATTTACCTTAATAAAAGCATTCTAGTAAAAGAAGGTAACACATGGATGTGGAATTGATTCTAACCTCAAGCCTTCAACTCCTTTGGTATTCTTGTCCAGAGTTAGTCCTCAGGTTGCTCCCCTTTGGGTGTTGGTCATTTCCTTGCACTTATCTTTTGCCTCTGCTCTTTGGTTCTGAAAATTCTTCAAGTTGTATAGGATCCTTTGTTCTTTGTTCTTCAGTCCTTCAGCAACCTGAACCCTCAGTTTGCCTAAGAAGGACTTAGTCCACCCTTCGATCTTAACCAATATTCCTCACTATACTCTCTTAATATCCATGTAACTTTTCGAGAGACACTAAATGTTGCGTGTATAGCCTCTCAATTGTCTCTCAATTGCCTTGTGTGTTTTTTCTTCTCTTGCGGAGGCCCCTACGTATAGGGTTAGGGCCTCGGCAAGCATTAAAACCAAATCAACCCATCAACCCTTTTTGCATTGCAACTTTCCTTATTACCTACATTTCCATGTGTGTGCTTGCATTCCTACTGAAAATTCCCATCCTATGTTAAGGCTCATTGAAACCGGATTTCCTTAGTCGATTTCCTACTATATGGGTTTCAAGCTGATTAACTAGATTGGGGAACAAAACACCTTTTTTTTATTACAAATTGTTGACTCTATGAGTCCAATCCTGTTTTGATAATGACAAATCACTTGGTATATGATATGTGCATTGAGATTGTGAACAAGAACTATATTAAGCATGCATGGAAGGATAATAACTCATGGAGGCCATAAAGAACAAAACATACATATCTAGGCAAGATCCATGAAACTAAAAGAATACAAGAATGAAGATGCAAACACCAAGCTCAAGAATGTCATGGGAATGGGTATTTAGAACTCATGTATTTACATTTTCATATGATCTAATTTGAGGCTCAACATATACCCTAGAATGACTTTAGGACTCATGCATTTCATGAACATCATTAGGGGACATTCATGGACTTAGAAATATTTTTAAAACCCTGAAAAATATTTTTTATAAAAGAGCCAAGAAAGAGAGCAAAGCAGAATTTTAAACTAGAAAAAAAAAATTCAGGAAATGGCCACTTCGGTAGCCTGAACTCAACCTCAGTCGCCTGAAGAATTTTTTCAAAAGCCTGAAGATTAAGTTCAGTCACCTGAAGAATTAATGGTAAAACACATAACCTAGCCGAGGCACTTCGGTCGCCTGAAGTTGTCACTTCAGGAGCCTGAACTCCACTTCAGTCGTCTGACCCTGTATTCAGGTTGATTTTTCGAAGCACTAAGGAACTTCAGTTGCCTGGGCACTCGACCTCAGTCGCCTGAACTTGCAGGAAACTTAAAAATTTAATTTTTAATAAGAGAACTCGCGAGATATTTCTTTGATCCAATGGTTAAGATCTATTCTAAGGGTAAATCACCTATATATACATCATCTAAACCCTAGTGGAATAGCTAAGATCAATGAGAATAAACAAGAACAAACCTTTGACATTCACTTGAGGAGATTGCACGTTTAGCTCAATTGGAACATACTGCTGAAACTTTAGATTGGGATTTTAAAGTTCATATGTTGAATCTGAGCTGAGGCTACCACGATTTACAAAAGACAATATAGCAATCATTATGCACTCCGTTTGGTATTGTGGTTTGGAAAATCAATCTGCACGTTAAAAGTTATTCTCATAAGAGTTTTTCATCTATACTGATTTGCTGATTGATATATATTTTTCAAAGAGTTTTTCATTGCAAAATCCATTTTTGAATATGTGTTAAGAGGTATATTAGATCAGTTTGATAAGATTATCACTTGAGAAACGATTTTGTCATTAATTAAATATTTTTGAGTCAAGTGAGTTTTCATTTAAAGACTTGATATTTTTTATAAGACTGTTTGTTTGAATATCCATAGAGTTCATAATGACACATTATTGAAGGATATTTTTCTAAAAGATATTACATTGGTTTTGATCTTTGGAATACATATTGTATACATACATATATATATATATATATATATATATATATATATATATATTTGCATATTACAAAGATCATTGTGTGATTGAATATTTGAAAGAAAGTTGTTGAGTTTGATTGATCTAATATTCAAACCAAAGTTTTTGAATAAGTTCACATAAGATATATTTGTGTATTTTCGCAAAGTGAACTAGAACCCTAATATTCTCTAAAGCGTTTAAATATATCATTACTTAGGAGTTTTGGTTAGAAGGGAAATTGCGTATTGAAACATAATCATTCATAAACGATTCTATCGTTTCATGCATTCCTAGCTTCAAGTTTTATTATATGATTATGTATTAGGAATTTGAATTGTACTCACTAGCTTTTGTTGGAAGCAAATTTGAGTGTTTTACAGATTTCATTGTATTCACGGTTCGGGTTATGAACCGGGTTTGAGGAGAGAGTTGTATCTCTTGTAAGCAGCAGATTAGGAGAAAGTTGTACCTCTTGTAAGCAGCAGATTGTAAGGGAAGTTCCATCCCAATTTAAGGAGCAGGGATTATAGTGGAATCCTTGAGTGGGTTGCTCAAGGCGAGGACGTAGGCCGAGTTGGGTGAACCTCGTAAAAACTGTGTTTGCATTCTCTCTTCCCTTATCTTTTTATTTTCCACATTGCATTTCAATATCCAGCTTGCATGTATGTTTGTTGAATAATCTCACATGAACTTAATAAGTAATTGGTTAAATTTAGATATAGGGACTAAGTGGTGAATAAGTTTCAAAGAATTTCCCATTCACCCCCCTCTTGGGATTACACATAAATCAACATTTGGTATGAGAGTGAGTGTACATAGACGTAATTGTTAATTTTTAAAAGATCACATGGACTATTGTGGTGTATCCCCATTTGGTGTGGGACAAATCCATGCAAGACCTCCAGTGTTTTAGGGTGATATTTCACCGAGTGGAAAATGAGAATGACTATTTTTATCAAATCGATGGATTGGAGGACTTGGAGAGTAATTTCTCAAGGAAACTTTGTTCCTATGAAAATTATTGATAATGTTGAAATCCCTAAAGTTGAATATGAGCTGAATGAGAATGACATTAAATTAATGCAAATAAATTTCAGTGCTATGAACATTCTATTGCTTGGTTTAGATACTAATGTTTTTCATGAAAATCAAGTCATGTCAAAGTGCGAAGGAGATATGGGAAGAACTCAATAGGAGATTTGGAGATACCAAAGGAAAGAAGTCCTCTACTTGGAAAGATCCATACTCAAATGATTAGGTAATAAAAAACTGTGGCCTAGTTGTGTTAGTTGATGAAGAGGTACACTCTACTCATTCTACTTCTCAGTCAAATTCTCAAAACGATTCATGCAATGACTGTGGTACATTTTGTGATAACTCTGGTAGTGAATATTATGATGAATCTGATAATGATAACATGCTATCTTATGAGGAATTACAAAAGGGATTTGTTAAGGCTTATAAAATGTTAACAAAGATGACTAAAAAGAAAATAATGTTGGCAAGTGAAAATAAAGACTTAGCAAAATAATTAGAAGAGTTTCGAGAGTCGCATACTTCTTGGGAAAAAGAAAAGATTGAAAAGGAATTAGAGATTAAGAGATTAGTAACCAAGAATGAGGCATCTCAGAAAGATTTGGAATCAAAAATTAGTGTTGAAAAAGAAAAGGATTTGAAAATCATAAAATTAGAAAACAAGAATGATATGATGGCAAAAGAGCTGAAAGAATTAAGATTCAAGATTTTGAGTGATAATGCAAAAGATCTTAAAATTTCTGAACTTGAATGCAAAGCAAACAAAATGACCGACGAATTGGTAAAATTACAAGTTGTTTGCCAAGGCTTAAGGAATTTAAAAATTCAAGGCTTAGAGAGAAAGATAGAGGATCAAGTTAAGATCATCTACACATTCACTAAGGGAAAAGAAAATTTTGACAAGCTCTTAGGTTCTCAAAAGATTACCTTAGATAAAAAAGGTATAGGTTACAATGGAATTGAAAAATAGGAGAAGAAAGAACCTATACATGGGGTATTTTGGTAAAGCGTCAAAATTCTATGCTAGTACTCCTTTGGTCCGTATGCTCATTCCACCTGCGTATTATGTAAAAATAAAGGACACATTAAATTTGATTGTCTATTTAAAAGGAAAGGGGTGAAGCTCAAACAAGTTTGGCGAGTCAAAGAAAAATGAGTACCAAAAAAACCCCAAACACTCCTCTTTAGACTTTAGGATTGAGAATTTAGTGAAGTCAGCCACACAAACAAAAAGGGGACGTGATAACTAATAGGCTTGAGAATATTATATGCTTAAAATGTAAAATCTTAGTATGTGTATGTACTACACTATTATTATACTAAGAATCCTACAAGAAAGTTAAGTTAATAAGATTTCTTTAAGCAATATATCCAATCTAACTACCTAATGCTTTTATATCGGAATGATTGGGTAAAATGTTGAAATATTGAATAACATGCAAATCTTGATGTATTCAAAGTGAAGGCTGGGAGATTAACTGGCAAAATATTAGAAACCTTATATCCTTGTAATAAGTAACATAACTCATAACATTAAAGAATAAATCCACTTCCAAATGGATTAAAGCATTGTTGTTTAACAAATAATTCTTATTGCTTAACCCATGCTTAAATATTAAAACCCTAAATTAAGCAGAGCATGTCCATTGCATAAGACTGAGTCTTTAGGAATAAATCATATATTAAACATCATCTAATCCTAAACTCATCCTTGGAGCCTTAAATGGTTAAGTCAGTCATCATTCTAGCCACAAGCACTAATATACGTAAATTCCATCTCTATCAAGTGCTTATTAAAAGATAACCTGTTATAATCAAATCTAGGACATTCTCTAAGGGATCAAATTTTTAATAAATATTCCCTTTTGTGCTTAAAATGTAAAAATCCCTAATTTTGATTTGTAATTAAGCAACATCCTCCACAAGAAACCTTTACCATACCATGATCATATCCGGTAAAGGTTCATTTATTATAGGTTCGTATCCTTGCTTAAAATTGAAGACATACTTATAAGGCACCATCCAATGAATGGATAATCAAAAATACCTAAAGAGCAGTATTCAAAAGTTAATATTCACCCAAATTGCTCTTTGGATTATGTAGTTGGATATATTCACTTCTACGAAAATATTTTTGAATATTGTCCACACACAATGAATATTCTTCCAAACTAAATGATAATTAACTTGTTAAGAGTGTTTGCAAAATCTCACTTCTCAAGCTCTTAAACTTCAAGTCAAATCTATTAGAAGATTGTGTATATGTCAAATGGTTAAGTTATATGCCATAGGTTGCAATCGATATGATAATGCAAATGACTAGGAAACCTATGCGTTTAGATCCATAAGAAAAGAAACAATGTAGGCTTATGACCCTAAAGTAAAATTGTTTATGACCTTTTGGTTCTCTAAGCTAAAGCAGGTAAAGTCAAGTATAAATCATTCAAAATCTTAGAACACTCGGCTACACTGGTGAAGAATGATTACAAGGAAAAGACATAAGAATATGATTAGGGCATAACTGAAGGGGAGCAAATTAACTTGAAAATACTATGGCTCTGAAACATAAGCATAATCACATTTAGTATCATACCTTGTATGTATATCTAGTATCAAATCATGAATGGTATGGGTAAAATATTTTGTGCATATTTGATTCAACATGTTAACCATATGATTTTCTTTTATATACTAAACTAAGCTTGTTAGATGCTTGAAAATATTTAGGGGAGCTGAGCTCAAATTCCTAGAGAAAGAGCCTAAAGAACCCATGTGTATCGTAGTATAGCTATAGTTGGTTTAAAATATCTTACAATGATTGCTTATATGGCTTTGAACTAGTAGTGAAATTAATTTTTGATAAGTATAAACACTTCATTTCATCTACACAAGTTTCAAATTCATAGGGGGACATCTAGAAATTATTTCCTATCTTATTATGCCTACTAATATTTCTTTTGCTTAGATGTGCAGTGAACCTTCTGTGACATGCACTCAAGTATGATGATTCTATGGAATACTCTAAATGAAAAACATATTGCTTTGCTGAAAATTCCTTGAGTTAATCATATGATCTTGTTTTGAAATGCATTGATAATTAGGATCGGTATAGTTAGTCCTTCTAGTTATAATTCTTTTCAAAATGTACTTAAAGCACAAATCTAGAGCACAATGTGTTTAGAAGATCTAAAAGGGGAGAGATATTTTTAATTGCATAATCTACAATGTGTATGAGTTTAAATAAGTAAAACAAGGGAGAGCTTTTCTGAGCTAAAATAGATTTGGATGCTTAGAATTATATTAGATAACATAATTCAGGGGGAGCAACGTCACTTAATACTCACAATTTGTCAAAAGTTTCATATTTAGTTCACTTGTTCCCATTCGATATCACATTAGTCAACATTTGGTATTAGTCAACATTTGGTATCCTCACATTAATAAATTTGAAATTTGTCACACTGTGTATGTTCACAATGCAATTAACATTTCACAACACAAATTTATGCATTAGCAAGGGGGATGGTTGATGTCAAAAGGAGGAGAAGTAAATTTATTTTGTCAAATATGATGGTTTAACAAGTTTAAAACTTTAAGATTTCAAATGGGAGAAGAACATAAGGTTATGTCCACTCGTGTATGATTGCATATCTACCTTTTTGTTGATGTCGAAAGGGGGAGAAATATCAGGAGCAAAAATTGTTAGCAAAACTAATTGTGCAAAAGGGGGAGAAGGATAATAGCAAAAATTGTTTGAAAAATCAAGAGCAAAATTTGTTGGCAAATCTAATTGTGTAAAGGGGAGAAAAATCAGACTATAGGAGACGAATCAGGCTAAACAACGTGTGTATGAACATGAGAATATTTTATTTAGAATCAGGGTAAACAACATGTGTATAAACATGAACATATTGTATTTGGCATGAGCATATTTCACACTGAATAATTGATGCATTAATTGAGGGGGAGCCTTGTTAGGCATAACCCATTTTTATTCTATGTTTTTGCTCGTGTATTTGTCATCATCAAAAAGGGGGAGATTGTTGACTCTATGAGTCCAATCCTGTTTTGATAATGACAAATTACTTGGTATTTGATCTGTGCATTGAGATTGTGAATAAGAACTATATTAAGCATGCACGGAAGGATAATAACTCATGGAGGCCATAAAGAACAAAGCTTACATATTTGGGCAAGATCCATGGAACTAAAAGAATACAAGAATGAAAATGCAAACACCAAGCTCAAGAATGTCATGGGAATGAGTATTTAGAACTCATGTATTTATATTTTCATATGATCTAATTTGAGGCTCAACATGTCACGACCTGCTCATTTTTTCGCAATTTTTTTTTTATAATGATAATATCAATAGCACATTTCCCATATTCCAATTCAGTAGGTCACAATCCACCTGAACCCTTGGCTACCAGGGATATATTAGAACATACAGCAGAAGCCCTAGCAGCAGAAAACATACAATAATGTACATCTCAATACCATATATTACAATATACCAGAGTTGCTATAGTCCACAGTATTTCCATATATACATCCCAAAATAAATCTAGGGACATTTCCCACAAAATCTAACTATCCCTACAAAAAGAAACTTACCCTTCAAAAAGGGCAGATATCCAACACTAGGTCAGCGGGGCTTTTCCTGCTCTTCTATCAGGGGCTCCTGAAAAGTTTATAAGATTAAGGGGTAAGACACCTCTCAGTAAGGGAAATAAACTAATATTAGTGTGTGGCAACATGAGTATTCTGTATTCTACATATACCATACATAACATATTCAGTACTGTTTTGTCAAATCTGGAAAACATATATATATATATATATATATCAACACATGGCAGAACATACTGTGTTTTCATAAACATATCTCATCTCATACAATAATAATAACATAAAAAAAATCCTGGTAGGTTAGCTGGTTGTTGTCATGTATTATCCCCACATGACTAGGTTGTGTGGCCCGAAGGCGGGACCTAACAATGGTTGGCAGACCACTGCCAAGTCAAACAGTAGTCTGTAGGTCCGATGGGTCTGTCAGACCTGGTCTGTACACCAAGGGCGATCACAACACACTTCTTTAATAACCACATTGACCATCAAATCTCACACCACTCCGTACAACGGCATTAACATAAATATCATGATCACGAAAACCATGGACACATAGCAACGGTACCGTGCAAGTGCTAGCCTAGACCAAGCCAACCAGGTTGTGATATCATATAGCATATACTAAAACTGTGATACATATATATTTCATATAATTTATTCTCACATCAATCACATCATTTTGCATATATACGTGTATCATGAAAATCATCGGCCCATACGCCGATATTACACATTTTATCATAGCTCGGCCCGTACGCCGGCAAATCATAGCACAGCCCATACACTGGAAAATCATAGTCACATAGCACGGCCCGTACGCCGGCAAACATAGCACAGCCCGTACGCTGGCAAATCACAGTCACATAGCACGGCCTGTACGTCGGCAAACATAGCACAGCCTGTACGCTGGCAAATCACAGTCACATAGCACGGCCCATACATCGGCAAACATATAAAAACCTCAGCCCGTACGCCGATTTTCCATCATAAAAATCCATATCATTCACATTTCCAGTAAACAGTATTTCCAACGTTTTATACTCATGCCACACTAAACATATTTTCCACGTATTCAACATAACATTATTTCAACAGTATTTTCCCAAAAACATAAATCATAGATTCATATAAACATATTTATTTTTCAGAAATAAGATGTTATACATATATACATACATTTTCTCGAAAGGACTAGCTTAGTTTATCCCCTTACCTGACTACAGAGAAAGCCCCCAAAACAATCTAATCTAACTCCTGTAGGATTTCCTGACGAATACCCTGAAAATAAAAACTCCCAGTATTAAAGTTCAGTATTTCTGTATGTACAACATTTTTGATAACTACCACAAAGTCAAATTTGGCTTAAAAAGTCTTACCTCAACTTAGGGATGATTTCCAACTTCGTTTTCCCAACGATCTGCTCTGGCAAACTCGTAGAGAACTTCGCAAGGAGCGTCGTGGTAGCTTCAAATCTTCGATCCAGTGAGAAACGAGCCCAAAATCGAAGAGAAAGAGAGAGAAGACCGAAGAGGAGAGAGGGGGGGAAAACTTAGCTTCTTTAGGAAGCCAAAATTCGGATTTTCATATTTATAGAACAGGGGATTTCATCGACGAGACACATCACCTCATCGACGAGTCCTTCGTTAAATTCGTCGACGAGACCCTGTATTCGTCGACGATATTCAGGTTGCCCCAGAACCTCTCTCAGTATTTTCTCGTCGACGAAGCCCTGTGTTCATCGATGAATTTTCTTATGCACTCGTCGACAAGGTCCTGTATTCGTCGACGAAACCTAGAATTTTCCTTGAAATTATGGTTATCCCCCAAAATGCAATGTCATCGACGAACGCGTACGGCCTCCTTCTGTTTCTGTTTCTATCTCTCTCCCTCTTTTTACTAAAATCATATTATTCTTCGAGTCACTACACAACATATACCCTAGAATAACTTTAGGACTTATGCACTTCATGAACATCATTAGGGGACATTCATGGACTTAGAAATATTTTTAAAACCCTGGAAAATATTTTTATAAAAGAGCCAAGAAATAGAACAAAGCAGAATTTTAAACTAGAAAGAAAAAATTTAGGAAATGGCCACTTCGGTAGCCTGAACTTAACCTCAGTCGCCTGAAGAATTTTTTCAGAAGCCTGAAGATTAAGTTCAGTCGCCTGAAAAATTAATGCTAAAACACATAACCTAGCCGAGGCATTTCGGTCGCCTGAACTTGTGACTTTGGTCGCCTGAAGTTGTCACTTCAGGAGCCTGAACTTCACTTTAGTCTCCTGACCCTGTATTCAGGTTGATTTTTCAAAGCACTAAGTAACTTCGGTCGCCTGGGCACTCGACCTCAGTCGCTTGAACTTGCGGGAAACTTAAAAATCTAATTTTTAATAAGAGAACTTGCGAGATATTTCTTTGATCCAACGGTTGAGATCTATTCTAAGGGTAAAGCACCTATATGTATATCATCTAAACCCTAGTGGAATAGCTAAGATCAACGAGAATAAACAAGAACAAACCTTTGGCATTCGCTTGAGGAGATTGCACATTTATCTCAATTGGAACATACTGCTGAAACTTTAGATTGAGATTTTAAAGTTCTTACGTTGAATCTGAGCCGAGGCTACCACGATTTACAAAAGACAATCTAGCAGTCATTGTGCACTCCGTTTGGTATTGAGGTTTGGAAAATCAATCTGTACGTTAAAAGTTATTCTCATAAGAGTTTTTCATCTATACTAATTTGCTGATTGATATATATTTTTCAAAGAGTTTTTCTTTGCAAAATCCATTTTTGAATATGTGTTAAGATGTTGATCTTGAGTGTGCATATATTAGATCAGTTTGATAAGATTATCACTTGAGAAACGATTTTGTCATTGATTAAATATTCTTGAGTAGAGTGAGTTTTCATTCAAAGACTTGATATTTTTTATAAGACTATTTGTTTGAATATCCATAGAGTTCATAACGATACATTATTGAAGGATATTTTTCTAAAAGATATTACATTGGTTTTGATCTTTGGAATACATATCGTATACATATATATATATATATATATATATATTTGCATATTACAAAATCATTGTGTGATTGAATATTTGAAAGATAGTTGTTGAGTTTGATTGATCTAATATTCAAGACAAAGTTTTTGAATAAGTTCACATAAGATATATTTGTGCATTTTCGCAAAGTGAACTAGAACCCTAATATTCTCCAAAGCGTTTAAATATATCATTACTTGAGAGTTTTGGTTAGAAGGGAAATTGCGTATTGAAACATAATCATTCATAAACGATTGTATCATTTCATACATTCTGAACTTCAAGTTTTATCATATGATTATGTATTAGGAATTTGAATTGTACTCACTAGTTTTTGTTGGAAGCAAATTTGAGTGTTTTACAGATTTCTTTGTATTCACGGTTCGGGTTGTGAATCGGGTTTGAGGAAAGAGTAGTATCTCTTGTAAGTAGCAGATTAGGAGGGAGTTATACCTCTTGTAGGCAGCGGATTAGGAGGAAGCTGTACCTCTTGTAAGTAGCGGATTGTAAGGGAAACTCCGTCCCAATTTAAGGAGCAGGGATTATAGTGGAACCCTTGAGTGAGTTGCTCGAGGCGAGGACGTAGGCTGGGTTGGCTGAACCTCGTAAAAACCGTGTTTACTTTCTCTCTTCCCTTATCTTTTATTTTCCACATTACATTTCAATATCCAACTTGCATGTATGTTTGTTGAATAATCTCACACGAACTTGATAAGTAATTGGTTTAATTTAGACATAGGGACTAAGTAGTGAATAAGTTTGAAAGAATTTTTAAAATACCGAATTCACCCCCCTTGGGATTACACCTAAATCAACACAAATCATTCAATTTTGAGAAACAAATCATTCAAATTGATTTTTAAGAAAGAAATCTTTTATCTTTTATGGCTAACATTTTCTATTTGTGCTTGTGTGTAGGTGCCAGCAGGGGCATTTGGGACGATTTGAATATTCTCTGCATATCCCCTATGTATTTTTCTTGTTGTATTTTATGTATTTTTTTGTAGTAGTATGGACCCCCTTTTTTGTTATTCTCTTTTGTATTCTCTGTTGCATTTGTATGAAATAAAAAAAAAAGTTTGTTATTTTTTTAAAATTAAGTCCCAAACAAAATGGGGTGTTTACGCACCTAGTGCATCAAATGACAATTACTTCATTTTGGTGGTTAGTGATTACTTTACATAGTGGATTGAAGGTGCATCATATGTGAGTATAACCACAAAGGCTGTAGTCAAGTATATCGATAAATAAATAATCTATAGATATGGTTTACCAAAATAGATAATTCAAACAATGTAACGAGTTTGAATAACAAAATGATGAATGACTAATATAAGCAATTCAATATCCAACATCACAGTTTTGTATTTATCGTCCCAAGATAAATGAAGCTATTGAAGGTGCGAATAAGAATGTCAAGAAAATTTTGGAGGAAATGATAGTTACTTATAGAGATTGATAAGAAATATTACCATCTATATTACTTGCTTATTATACAGTTGTTAAAACTTCAAGAGACTACTCCATATTCTCTAGTATATAGGATGAATGCAGTGGTACTGGTAAGGTAAAGATACTCTCGTTTAGAGTAACTATGAGAAATTAAAAAAAAAAGGAGAATAGGAAAAAAGAAGAAAAAAATGAATTGTTTGCTTTAAAATTGTATTTGAACTACAAATGGACTTGATTCCTTAAAAAGGGATATGCATGCTGCTTGTCAAATGAAATGATAGGTTCAATCCAAATAGTCACAAATCTAGGTTGTAAGGAAATTAACTTACATAAAAACAAAGGGTTCAAAATAATTAAAGAACTAAGGATAATTTTTTTTAGATAGGTTTGATCAATCAATGTTTGACTAATATTTAAAAACATTTACACTAGGGCGGCTTTTGAAATGATCTTTAAAAGGTTTCTTAAAAATGTTATTGGAAATCAAAAAGAAAAAAAATCCTTATTTTTTATCATAAGGAAAAGCAAAGTGTTTTTAACACAATCAATGACGATTTCATTTCCACGTTTGATAATCCTTAACTTCTTTTCCAAACCACTTCCAAATAAAAAATTTATCTTGTTCAACAAAACATGCTTTAAAATGTTGCAAAACTTCATAGGAGTGCATTGGATAAAGGATTTCATGGAAGACATTGGTAGTTGTAGTTGAATTATAACTTAAGTAATGATTGGGACTAAATGGGACAGGTCAATAAACTTACTACTTTCTTCGTAGGATGGTTAAAAAATGACATCTTTATATTTTCTTAACATTTTATACCAAAAAATAATTTTAAAAAAATGGCAATTGTTGATAGTTATTTTTTACCCAAAATACAACTGGGCTGAACATATGAGCAAAATTAGGTAAAAAACACAAAAGGAAAGGAAGTCAGCATGAGGCTATCAACCGACCACTTTTGGCAATTGACCGATCCCTTTTCCCATCATTATTGTTTGGTTCCCCAAACAAACGGTCGACCAACTCATTTAGGTTGTCGATTGATCGCAGTAAGTTTTAAATTTTTATGTTGCCTTATTGTGATTGGTAGGTAATTTTGGGCAATGCCATATGTTCTAAGGCTACCATATGTTAAGCAACAACGTTGATAGTTGATAGTAAGTAAGTAATGGTAGTCAAGTTTGAATTTAAATTTTAAAAATTTAAATTCAAAAAAATTAAAATTCAAAGAGGCTTTTCCTCTATTCCATTAAAGGTCTATAAAAGGATCTCTTGGTGGAGATATAGGAACACATCCAAATCAGGGCAAGGAAAGAATTTTCTAAGCGTTTTGGGGGGGTTAAATAGGGAGTTTGGTAAAAGAAAGAAAGAAAGACAACTACATCTCCTATCCATATTTTCGGGCATTTTGGGAGTGAATTTAAAAGAAAGGGTTCTCCACTTAATCTATAGAGGCATTTTCTTCAACAAGGTCAGTGTCTAGTTGCCCTCTTCATTCATTTTTATTTGTTTTTATGAGTTTTTGAATGTCAAGACATATTGATATTTTTTTTAATGTCCTTGATAAATGTTTCATGTTTTCTCCACTAATTGATGTCAATATTGCATGCTAAAGTGTTAGGATGTTTCTACTATAGTTTCATGGAAAAAACATGTTAGAAATTTTTAAAAAAATTCTTAAAATTTGCTTACAGGCGGTCGACCAAGTCATTTAGGCAATTGATTGCTCCCTATTGGACTTGAAAAAGTAGTCGTTGAGCTACCAAATTATCAACCGCCCCGTGCAAGTGGTTTTTTGCTAAATTACTAGAAGTGCATTTGAAACGCCCCGAACCCTTAAACCCGGGTCCGGTGCGTTATACCTGATCATGCATAATTAACATAACATACGCAGCGGCAAACATGATCATAATCTCCATATAACATAAAACCAGAGTTTACTAATTCTAACTATAATCCATATTAAATCATCCAACACCTGCATTTCCATAAATCTACATAACTCTCAAAATAATTCAGTATATTTACAAACTTTCTTTTCTCCACAGACTTAAAATATAAGGACGTAAAACATAAATTTTGTACATCTCAAAATTAACATAGAAATATACCCTTTACTTTTTATATTCCCCAATAACGCTATAAAAACCTCGAGCTCTCAAAGCTCTATCTCGAGGAAATCCTGAAAAAAATGACATTCATATTCGGGTGAGACACATCTCAGTAAGGGAAGAAACCATATATTAAAGCAGTGTGTGGCCAACATGAGTTTATATATAACATAATATTTAACGTTTGAAAATCGTTAACATAATTTTTAAAAATTATTCCCTGATCCTAATCAAACACATGCAAATGTTTAACCCACGAGATTTCCCGAGGATAGGGGTGATTACCCACCCATACAAGTAGCCCCCCTCTGCTCTGATACTTAGGCAACCCAAAGGTCACAATTTAAGCATACCAGGGCACTCACCTTACTCAGTAAGCCCTCAAGTGTTAGATTGATCTTGTACTCACGCATTCAACAATAATTTATCGACAAAGGTCCTAAGGATAGGGAAATCTACCCGTCCATACAAGTAGGTTCCCTCTGCCCTAGTACGATATGCAGCTACTGCCACATCTAAAGCTACTAGTGCACTCGCCTTACTCAGCAAGCCCTCAGGCGAAAGGTACGCCTCGCCCAATCGTAACATGTTCTACGTACATACATACTTCTAATATCATAATACATCATTCTTTTCTGTCATTATACATTCATGCACATTCATTCCTGTTCATAACTTAACTTTGCATTTCGTTTCACTTTAAGTGACTCTTTCCCATTTACATCATTTACCTTTGTCATTTCATTTCATTGCCATTTCATCGTCATTTCATTGCATAATATTTCATTTTATTACTTCGTACTACAGCTGGTCTTTAGCCATCATCAGTTAGTTTACGTAGAAACGTGCTAAATCTGCTAACACAGCTCCTTTTAACTGTCATCAGTTAGTCTACACAGAAGTGTGCTAGATCTGCTAACATGGCTCTCTTTCAGCTGTCTTACATGGTTGCATTTAACATACACAGGCAACATTGTCCATATCATATTTTATTTTCATTGCTTTACTTACTTAGCCTGCATCTCATACATTTAACATATATTTGCACAGAATCTCATGCTACACAATTTAATAGTAAAATTCATACATTGCCTATAAAATAAGCCAACCAACATTTAATGTTTATATACTAAAAATACTTTTCATTTCTTACTTAATTATCCTGAAAATATTTCCCACTTTCATCAGTTCATTTTCGCATATACATATCTAATAAATAACCCTAAACTTGGAAAAAAATATAATTTAAACAGTTGGCATTTTACCCATATCGAAATATATACACGTACATATAACACAATTTATTTTTCCATTAAATTCATAAAAATTCTAATTTAATATATATTTTTCCCCTTACCTGGTTTCTTGAACTACGCCAACAGGGACTCCGAAAAATACCTGCGGCGCTCACCCGAACCCTGAAATTAAATTCCTAATTCTAATAAATTATTCTTGAATAAAATATTATTTAAATATTTCCTAGGGTCATAATTCCTAAATAAATAAATATACCCTTAAATTTAGCCAAATTGCCAAATTTCTCAAATCCCACTCTCACTTTTGAGTAGGGCCTAAAAAACCCCAATAGGAAAATTACATACGTCAAAATGATGATGACGACAACTAGGACCCCATGGTGGTGTCCGTTCGTCGATTTAACCACATATTAACGGCAAAATTGAGAAAATGGAGAAAAATTACCTTTCCCCAAGAGCAGTGCTTAAGTCGTTCCCATGAAAAATCTGCTACAGTAGAAATGTTGGCAGTGGAACCAGGATTCCAACGGCACCTTCCGTTTTTCGATCCGCTACCAATTCGCCGAATAATTGAGAGAAGAAGAGAGACGGAGACGAAGGTGGCTGACGCACACGCAGGAAAGTTTCAAGGGGGGGCGTGCAGCTCTGACTCTTCTCTTTCTTCTTTCTTCTTTCTTCTTCCTTTTTCTTTCTTCTTTCTTTCTTCTCTTCTTATCCTTCTGTCAGTACTTTATATATATATATAAATATATATATATATATATATATATATACATATATACATATATATATATTTATATATTATATTAACCATATATATATTTCTCTTATTTCAATTAGTTTTTTTTTTTAATCCAATGTAAAAATATTTAATTTAATAACTAATTATTTAATTTATCTTTATTTAATTTAATATCTTAAATTTTAATTTTTTTTTCTTTTCCCACGTCATTCCTTTTATTTATTTATCTGTTATTTTATTTATATATATATTTCAAATTATTTTAATCTTTTTAAATTTCCGGGTCTTTACAGTATTTTTTTTTCTCTTTTTCATAATTTTTTATAGGATTTCAAGCATTTTTTAGTCTTCACACTCATTAGAATGTATCTGGTCAAGTTTGAGTGATGTTTTACTAGAGGTTTTCATGACTTTTTTTTTTTCCCATAAAAATCAAATCTCATTAAAAAAAGAATTCATGTGAAGTTTTTTGTTGACTTTTTGAGTCCAATCCTTATTTTGATGCTGACAAAGCACAACTATCTTATGTGTGTACTTAGTGCTTGAACATGTTCACAATTTGGCACGCATATAAGACAAAGGAAAAAATGGAAGCCAAAAGGAACTTAAAACACATATCAACCTGGTGTATTCCATAAAGAACTAAAGAGCAAGAAAGGAAAACATGTGTTTCATTTGTAAATGCATTTAGTTTAGATTAGTCTGTAATAACTACATGTCTTGCATGATATGGATTGCAAAGCTCAGAGGACTATAGACTGATCTTAGGGGACCTTACACTTTCACGAAAACCCTTTTTCTAAAATGATAAAATCATATAAGGTTTTAAAGATAATTTGTCAATCACACAAGAACTTAGTTTCCTTTATCCAATCAACAACACAATTAAACAACCTATCGATTAAGCACAATCTCCAAACCAAACAACCAGTTTATTTGCCAAGTTTGAGTTAACTACAGCACTATTAGATTAATGAAAGTATGTAAAATTCAATATTCTTTGGAATATAAACACATTCAAACTTTAAACCATTCAACCACAATATATCAATATATTAAATTCAACTTTCAGCTTTTGTTGTCAGCCCTGGTTATAAATTTGAATCAAGCCCTGTAGTAATGGATTTGCTTCTTTAATATGATGTGTAATATGAAATCCAATCAACACAATATCCACACTCTTCCCAAAATTCAGAATTCAAATAAATTCTCAATTAATTTATCTTTGGGATGTTAACCAAGTAACGTACTCCTGTATGACTTCTGCAAGATATAGTTTAACCAACGTACTCCCTTTCGGTTTCCGCAACCCAAATCAAAATTAAACTTTAAGTTTACTTGATTCCTAAATATACATAGTATATATGATCTTCAATTTAAACCATCCACGCAATTTAAATATGTATTGAAAATAAGGAGTACGGAAAGAAAGAGTGCGACGAAGATTTTTACGAGGTTCGGCTTATACCGAGCCTACGTCCTCGCCTTTGGAAAACCACCAAAGGATTCACTAAACCCGTTCCTTTGACAGGCGGAACAATACCTTTACAACACTCATTGGTTAAGGCTAGAGTCTGCCTTCTCCAAACAATATCCCCTCGTCCGGTCACTCCTTAACTAGGCTAGAGCCCGCCTCTCTAAGAAATATCCCCTTGCTTAGCCAACGATCCAAACAATCCTTGGAATTATCAATCTACAAGAAACACAAACAAAAGATGCGTACAAATAATTTCCTCCTCAAAGAGCTGATTAGTACAACAATTTAGAACTATAATATACTTCAAAGTAAACAACAATATGGAATTTAACTTGAAGCTCAATGAAGTATACCACCGATTAATTATTTCAATGATTGAAAGATTTAGAATTTGTAGCACAATTTTGGTGGAAGAAGATCAGCAAAAAATCAGTTGAATTCATGCAAGTTAAGAGCAAGAGAGAGCCTTGAGAATTTGAGAGCAATTGAGAGAGATTTTGAATTTTTGCTGAATTGAATTCTTGGTGCCTTGATTCAATGATATTTGAGGCTTATTTATAGACTTTAAAAAGTATGTAACTTGATCCCCAAGTGACTTGGAGTATTCCCCAAGTTTTCACAAATTTTGAGCCCCAAGCAATCTCATTTAAAAATTTGACCGTTATGAAAAAATTCAAAACAGCCGCGTGACAGATTACTTTTTATTTTTGGCAATCATCTGTCCAGTTAAACCAAAGGGATAGTAAGGTGGTAGTCAGCTATCCAAACACGAATAGAAGCCTCAAAGTGCACTAGCAGTCGGCTGTCCAGTTCTTGACAGTCGTCTGTCAAGCTGTCAGCTTCAAACACCCTTCAGTCGTTTGATCATAACTTTTTATGTATAACTCCAAATTTGACGTTATTGGTTTTAAATTAAAGCTAAGATAAAATTATAAAACTTTCATGTTGAACACATTTTAAAATAAATATTTTTTTATGAAGAAAAATGTACATCAGTGCGGATGTAGAAAAATTGACAGCATTTGAGAAATCCTCGTTTTGGTGCTTTTCATTCCAAAAATGATTCTAACATTTTTGAAACAATTTTTGACCTTATAAAAATATTTTTCAATTATTTTAAAATGTATCTAGGTCTAATAAATTAACCTAAGAGTTTTATGCATCCATATTGAAATTCTTTGAAGTACTTACATGAAATTTCTTAGACTCTTTCAAATTTTCAATCCTTGAATTCCTTGAGGTCTTTATGCTTGCTTCATCTTTCTTTAAGCTTTCTATGTTGATCACTTGGACTTTCATTCTTGAAACTTTTTCTTTAATATCAATGCTCTTATGATCTTCAAGTTTTAATCGATGCCTCAAGCTTTGATATAATCATCATCCTTTGAAGTGCAAACTTTCATGAATTCTTTAACCTTGCATTCATCATTGAGTCCTAAAAATAAATCACTTAACCAAAGCATGTTAAGTTCTACTTGTTTGTTAGCATCGAAACAAGATGTTAAACCTCGTAAAACCAACAAAATATGTTTTTGAAATCAAATGAGGGCCAAACTCAAGTTTTTCACTAACCTCGGTCAACCGACCCCTTCCTATTTTAAATGCCCCAGTCGACCGACCATGGCTTAAGGCCAAAAACATATTTTTACTGAGCTTGATCGACCGGCCATGTTTTACTCCTCAAGGCCTAGTCGACTGACCTTAGTGTTTGGGCTAGTTTTCTTAAAGACCAGCCAATCGACCTTAAAGCTTTAAAATGCCTAACCGATTGGCCACTTGGACTGGTAGACCGGCTCTTAAGGCCCGCTGACCGAACCTATGAAGGTTTGGGAAATTGCGAAGGTTAGCCGACCGGTCCCTTCCTCAGCCGACTGAACCTCACAGAAATTTGAATTTTTGCCGGAGGCTAGCTGATCGATGAATCTCTCGGTTGACCGAACCTCTCGGGGCTGCTAAAACTTTCCGCACTAAACGTCATTAATTTCTTAATTAAATAATTTTAAAATGACCAGCGTGTCCCTTAATGGTCAAAATTTTAGGAAGTCTATAAATAGCCCATTTATAAACTTAATTAACAACTTGATTAGAATCAAAATCTTCTCAAAATTTTTGGGCATTATTTTTCAAAGGCAAGCAAAGTTTTTACTCTCTTTTTCATTATTCTTTTGAAAAATCTTTTTAAAAGAGAGTATTGATTATATTCTCACTTTCTTCACTAGCAATTTTTTTGCTTTTGAAGATTGTTGTAGAATCATTATTGTGGGCATTTATTATATTATTTGAAAACACTTACTCTCACTCAAGTTTTTATTTTTGAAAATCATTCTTGACAGTAAGCTTAAGTTTCTCCCATATATTTTCTTGATAAATATTTTTTTAGGGAAACCTTTTGCGGTTTGTGAATCTTTTTGCACACTCATTATAAGATTCAAAAGTTCACTTGTGTTTATTTGCAAAAATCTTTTTGAGTTAAAAACCCTAACTTCCCTTGAACTATACTTTTAAATATCATTAGTTGGGAAAATCTCTTAAGGGTTTAAGATCTTTGAAGTATCTATTGCATACTCCATTTTATCAAAGATTATATATTTATATATTCATTTGTGCAAGAATCTCTTCGAGAGCAAATACCCTAGGTTCTCCTGCATCTCTTTTGAAAACTATTTTTGGAGAAATATTTTTGGGGTTTAATCTTTGAAATATTTATTATATATATTTCATTCAAAGATTGAAAAAGTTTTATTAAGAAAAATACCCTTACTTTACTAAGCTTACTGTCATATCATTTGAGAGTGCATTTAGAGCTTCATATTGTACATCTCTGTTTTTTGAGAAGCACTTTTATTGTACAAAAAATATTATTTGTTTGATCGATTTGGCTCAACCCAGTGATTGAGTTTGGAAGACTCCGCCCTGTAAGGAGAAACCAGTTTGGCTCAACCTGGGTAATTGAACTAGGAAGGCACTGTCCTGTAAGGTGCCAAGGTTTGGTTCCACCCGGAAAGTGAACCAGGGAGTTTCCGCCCTGTAAGAAGAGGTTGTAAATGGCGTCACTCCGCCCTGTTAAGTGAGCATTTAGTGAATCCTCAAGCGATTTGACTTGAGGCGGGGATGTAGGCTAGTTTGGCTGAACCTTGTTAAAAATATTGTGTCTCTTTTCTCTTTCCCTATGTTGTTTATTTTCCACACCTGTATGCTATTATTGAATTTGTTGTGAATGTTATATTTATTTTAAATATTTGCATACTTGATTGTTTGAGGGATTTGAGATTGCTTAGAAAAGACTCTAGGTTGTGTAATACTGATTGTGGTTTAAAACAAGACATATTTAACTTAGGAATTTTTAGATACCCAATTCACCCCCCTCTTGGGAGTACACCATTCCTGTCATTTTCAAGTTGTTTACAAAGTTTCTTAGACACTATTTGAAGTAATACATCCATGATATAGCTTTTTGGATGTTCTCTAAGTCTTTTAAAAACATAATTCAAGGTGGGTTTGTGGTTCTCTCACTAAAAATCTACACTCTTGTTAAGTTTGAACAAACAAAATACAAATTTTCAAAGTAATCACCCATGAAGTGGCTTGAGGATGAAAAAAATGTGTTTTGTTGATGTGTAACCTAACTTTAATCTCTATTCTATGTAGTTTTCATTGAAAATTTAGTTTTCTAATAAAAAACAAATGATTTTTCAACCAGACTTCAAGTAGTTTTCAAATATCTTTAAGTGTTTTCAGATGGTTTTTGAAAGATCATAAAAATGTTTTCTAAAAAACTTATTTTTGAAAATGTTTTGATGAACTAAAAGTGGCTTGATTCCTCCAATCGAGGATATATAAGCAATCTACCTTTGTAGATTCTATCATAACAAATAAATCTAAGGGTTTCTTTTATTTATCTTTTTTCTTTTGTTTTGGTGTGTCTTGTTTGGTGAATTTGGAAAGACATTCAAAGTAATGGAATTCCTATGTGATATATGCCTCTATATGAATTCTATGTATGAATTTTCAAAAGGGATTGAGAGTTGAAACTTGGAACTTTAAAGAATAAACAAAAAAAAAAGCAAAAAACAAAACCAGCAGGAAGCGGTTAACCACTTTTTGCAGGCAGGTACAACTTTTTCTATTTTCACCACACACACAGCGTAAGTAGTGCATCCATTCTTGAAATGGATACTTGGGGATGCTAGACCTTGTAATATCAAATTATGAAGATTTAAAAGTCTACTTTCACTATTCATAGCAATACTCCTGAACCAGATATTTTCTAAAGTAAGTTTTCCTTTTATTTTATTTAAAAATAAATAAAAAGAAAATTGCTACTCCATTTTTAAATAAAAAGGTAAGTAAAGGAGTCAAAGGTCTAGCTTGCTTTACTTTGCTTTTCTTAAGTCACCAAACGTTGGCAGTCAAACGAGTTATCTAAACCCGGTGTCAACAAAGACCCATCAAAGTATTTTATGACAATTCAACTATTGATTTTTTGAGTCCTATCCCTATTTTGATTATGACAAATCACAGTATCTCATTTGTGCGTTTAGTCTTTGAACAAATGTATGATACAGAAAGCGCAAATGAGAGATACATAAGGGAAGTCATGAAGTACTCGATCGAGCACAAATTCTGGCGTATTCTATAATGTATTAAGGAGCAAAAGACTGAAGACTGTATTTATTTTTCAGTTGTATTGTTATTTAGGTTTAATGTGTGCATGCATGATCATGATTTAAACTGAAGCTCACAAAAGAGCTTAGATTGTCCTTAGGCACTTTATATTTCATGGAAAATCATTTTACATATGTGCAAAAATTATTTCAAGTGAAAAATTCCAAAACAAGTTTTTCAAAACCCTTTTCATATTTCTTTTGTCGCATTGATGAGCAATTTCATCGATCAATCAATTTTCATCTTATAATATGTTCAACATGAAAATTGTGGGATTTTCTATTATATTTCTTTTGATACCAAGAAAGTCTCATTTGGAGTTTTTTAGAAAAAGTAATGTCCAAAATACTAAAAGGTGTTCGCAGAAGAAAATTCCCTTCATGTTTCTTTTTCTCAATCAATCACTTCTTATATTAACAAGTGTTCAACATGAAAGTTGTGCGATTTTCTTTTAAATTTCTGTTAATACCAAGAATGCTTAATTTGGAGTTGTTAGAAAAAAGTTATGTCCAAAAAACTAAAGGGTGTCCGCACAGAAACCCCAAATCTGGTCAAGCAGGCCACTCGTCGACGAGTTAAGTCCACTAGTCGACGAGTGCAACGGGCAAATAGATACTAACAGTTACAAAACGACTAGTTTTTTAAAATAAAATATTATTCCCCCCAACGGCCATATAACAACTAGCTTTGGTTTTTTTCCCTATAAATACATGCCGAAGCACTTGAAAAAGGTTAGAAAAACTCTTGGGAAACATTATTGCATATTCTTTAATTCCCATTCATTTTTTATACTCTATTTTGAAGATCAAGGTTCTGCTTCTCCTACTCTTTCATTTTTAATATTTTTTTGGGAGAAAATTTTGGGGTTATACAAGTAAACTTTGAGCATTTATTCATTTCATATATTTTGCTTGAAGTGCTTCTTGTTCTTGAGATTTCTAAAGGTTAATCTTATTTGAAGAAATCTTTTTCCATATTTCTCCTACTTTTATTTGTGAAAATTCTTTTTGGAGAAAACCTTTGTGAGAATTAAGGTGTACTCCCAAGAGGGGGGTGAATTGAGCTTTAAAATTTCTTTTTAAACTTTTTAGTTAAGTATAACCCTTTTTAATTTAGTTTGACTACTGTCACACAATCCCTTTTCTATTTAACTTGATTATAATCACATAATACATCCAACAATACATTTTTTATCAATCACCTTACAAACAACCAATCCAATGTAAAGATGATATTATAAATTCAACTCACTTCAACAGATAAAATTCCACATCAGATTTTCTACTTAGTATATATCAAAGACAATGTCAATTTCAGAAATATAATCTGAAGTGCCCTGCAATTTTCCTTTAATGAGATAATTTATTTCACAAGATATCCTTCAGCAGTGATATTTAGCATTCAAATTTAATATGAACGTTCAATCCATCTAAGACAATCAATATAGTTCCTCAAATCAAAGATAATCAGTATTCCAACAATTCCCCAATATCCAGCAAGTTCTCAACAGAGCATACATGCAATTTTTATATTTGCAAGAATGTAAAGAGATTAAGGGAAGAATAGAGAAACACCAGATTTTTTACAAGATTCGGCAAGCGACCTACGTCCTTGCCCCAAGCAACACACTGTGAGGATTCCTTTCCAACTTCATTACCAGGTGAAGTTACAACCTCTCTTCCTTAAAGGTGGAGTTCGCCTCTCTAACAAGAATCCCCTCTCGCTAGGCAACGATCCAACAATCCTGAATCGTCAAGCAAAATAAAAACAAGGAACGACTTTATTCGTACAAGCAACACTCTCAGTTAGAGCAGATTTGTATAATTCAAAATCAGTATACTTCAGTCTATAAACAATATAGAAGATGAAGCTGAGACAAATATCACCAGAGTTCTGATTTAAGAGTGGGAAATTCGTTAAAACGAATTAAAACTTCAACAAGATTCAGCAATAACACAATATGACTTTTAGCAAAGTATCAGCAAGCTTTCAACAAAGATATTTTCAAAAATATAATTCATGTAATCTTTGTGTTGTCATTAATTTTTGAAAATCTTGAATATTTATAGAGTAATAAAGTATCATACCATTTTCCCCAAGTTTCTTATCGTATTTCCAAAGTATTCTCCAAGTTTGGGAGTTAAGAAATCAGTTTTGGAAACTTTACAAACGCTTTTTTAAAGTTATAACATAACTTTTAGTCGACTAAGACCCGGGGTCAGTCGCCTGATCCTTTTAATTTCAGCGTAATTTAAAAACTCAGTGTCGAGTCAGTCGATTTGACGTTAAGGGTCAGTCGTTTGTCTTAATTCTGTTTGCTTAAAAAATTATTAGCAAAAAATGTTAGTCGCCTGATGTAAATTCATAAGTCGCCTGTTATGCTTTGCAACTTCTATGTTCTTCAAAATTTGATTTCTAAACTTTAACTTTAATCTTGGAAAACATAAGTGAGACTTTATAAAGTTATTTTCAATGATTTTAAAATCAGGTTTTTAAGTCAATAATATTTTCTAAGAGTTTCATGCATCAATATTAAATTTGTGAAGTACTTACATGAGACTTATATATGATCAAACTATCTTAAATTCTAAGTCTTCATGCTTTGGCTTGCTCTCTATATCAAACTTAAAAACTTTTATCTTCAATAAATTTTAACTTCATCATTCCTTATGACTTTAAGCACAAGCTTTATTGAAAATCTTCAAGAACAAACTTTATTGAAACTCTTCAAACACTCAAACTTGATCTTATGAAAGCATTTGAGTCTTAAAACTTTACTTAAAAAAACATGTTAAGTATTCTTAATTTGTTATCATCAAAACCTAAGATTAAGCCTTGTTAGGCCAACACTTTGGATTATACAAGTAAGGCTTGAGCATATATTCATACTCATATATTTTACTTTAAAGTCTTCTTGCTATTTATTTTATCAAATGTCAATCATAAGAAAAATCATTTTCCATGCTCTCTCATTTTTACTTGAAAAATATTTTGAGAGGATACTTTGCCAAACTTCACTTGCAAATCATTTGAGAGTGCATATAGATTCCATATTGTACAACTCAACTTATGTGAGAAGCATCCATTTGTACAAAATTTTTTACATTATTTGTATCCCTATGATTCGGGTAGTGAACCGTATTCCAGACGTGAGGTATTGCCTGAGGAGCAAGTGCTCCATCCTGTAAAGAGCGGTTGTAATGGTTTGGCTCTGCTCGATTAAGGGAGTTAGGGGGATTCCACCCTGTAAGAAGAATTTGTAAATGGCTTTACTCCATCCGGTTAAGTGAGCAGGATAGTGGAATCATCAAGTGCGTTGGCTTGAGGTGAGGATGTAGGTGGGTACAGTCGAACCTCGTAAAAATCTTGTGTTTGTGCTCTCTCTTCATTTCTCTCTTTATTTTCAATACTTGTAAGTTTGTATTTAAATTGTTGTGATTATTGTTTTTATTTAAAATATTTACATACGTCGGTAATTGTGGTATTTGAAATCACATAGAAAGACCTTAGGTTGCGTAATAGTGAGTATATTTTGAAATAGGGCAATAATTGACCTAGAGAGTTTTAAATGCCCAATTCACCCCCCTCTTGAGAATACACCATTCCTAACATCAACTATTATTTTCTTTTCTAAATACAACAAGTATTCAAGCAAGTCAAAACACATTGAGTTGAGATATCTTGTTGTTAGAAAAAAAATAAGTGCAAGATAAAAAGGTCTTGTTTTAACACATTAGTACTAAAATGATGATAGCAAACCCATTGACTAAAGCATTGATACCTAAAATGCATAATGAACATGCAAATTCTATGGGTCTAGGCAATAGCTTATGTATATGCATATTATTGACATGAAGACGATGAAATAACATATATGGTGCTTTGACATTATTATGTAACCAATTTACGATATGCATATATAGCTTATGTACATGCATATTATTGAAATGAAGATGATGGAATAGCATATATGGTGCTATGACATTATTATGTAATCAACTTATGATATGCACATAATTAGTTAATTGTTCATACTTATCCTCATTATGAGCCGTTTAAATCAATGCTAATCATGTGACGTGTAGAAGGAATTATATTAGATAATTGACATAAAATTGTCGTGATCCATATTAGTCATTTGCTTAGTGTATAATGAATGTTAATTTAAATGAAAGATATATAATTCTTGATATAATTTTTCAATCAAGTGGGAGAATGTGGGAGTTTTGTATGATCTTCATGATCATATAAGTAGCTGGGTGTATGTGTATATAAATAAATAATTAAAATTCAATACTTTAATTTAAAGATATATGTGCATGACCAAAGTCATGTGTCCTCATGGTTAATCAATAGTCTCCTAATTAAAATACATTAAAATAAGGGAGATGTATAATCAAAGTCATTAATCTCGTTAACGAATGTATCATTAAGGACATATCATATTAAACTAATGTACATTCATCCCGGTGGAAGAATAATACCATATTTATGACTCTTTGATGGATTGAATCCCTTATGGAGTTCCAAATAAATGGCACTTAACCCCTTTCATCACTTAACATAGTTTGATAAATTTTCCATTACTAATCCAAACATAAGAGCGAGTAATGGGAGAGAAGATAAACAATTTATGCATTACTAAAACTCAATCAAAAGGAATAGAAGAGAATAACAAATACTAACATTCAAGTTTGGTTGACTTAACAGAAATGACAGAGTATCTCATAGTTTACTCTTTATATCTTAACTTTGTTATGATTCATAAAATTGGTTAAAGATCCTTATTATGGAGATTTTCTAATCCCTTCGTCACTCTATACAAAACTAGGAAAGAAAATAAAAGAAAAAAAAATAGAGACAGATAGCACCACTGAATTTATATTAGCACGAGCGTGGGACATAACCCCCCTCAATTTATTAAAAATCACTAATAATTATAGACATACACTTAGAGTAAACAAAATTTGGGAGGGTAATCCAGTTTTTAAAAAGTTTTTGTATTGAGGGGCTTCTTCAAAAAACTAATTCAGATTCTTGAATTTTTGAAAATTTTATAAATAATTTGAGTACATAAAATTAATTTTTACGAGTCCTAATATTCACTTTATTTGTTGTTTTCTTCCTAGTTTATGATTGTTAATGAATAATCATAAGAATTTAAATATCTAAAACAAAAAAAAAATTGAAAATTGCCTCGTTCATTGGGCGCAAACGACTCAGCCCCACCGAGTATAGGCACAAAAGAGACAATTTGACCCCTAGGGAGTGGTTCAGGTGGTAGTGCAGGTTGCGGGAGTACTTTTCACGAGGTCAGGTGTTTAAACCCTCATAGATTCGTTTTTGCCACAGGACTCCTGAATTTATCTTTCCTTTAGAGTTGTGAGATCAATTTCAAGGGGCGCAAGATTAGTCACGTGGACCGTAAAACGGACACATGGATACTCGGTGCGTAATCAAAAAAAAAAAAAAAAAAGAAAAAAAAAAAAGGACGATCTTGTCCAGCTCCCTCGTCGAACGACTCGAACCCTGGCTCTCGGGAGTCACGCCCCAACCGTCCGAGCCCTCGAGCCTTTGTTCCAGCCTCCTAGCCTTCTTCGGCGATCTTGGCTTCTGTCGAAGGCTCAAGGGCTCTTCTTTGCTCGAGTCGCCGGACATCTCACCCTAGCATTCGCGACCGGCCTCTTCTCTCTGAAGGCTCTTCGTTGCTCAACGTGAGTCCCTCCCTCTTCTCCATCTCCTTACCTGTTTTTAACTAGTTTGGAACCATTGAAGTGCCCGAGCACAAAATTGATGCTTCAGTGTTTGAATGGTTAAATACAAAATTGATGTCAATGTTTCTGCGTTTCAAAAATCAAAAGTTAGAAGGGGCTGCCAAAACACAAACAATGCATCCCCCCACTGATCCATTGCCTTTTTTTTTTTTGTATATTTTTGGTTGTTGTTGAATGATGAATGTTTCTTGAGTTGTCTAATATGAGCGTTGTTAATTATTATGCAATTCATAATTTTGAGCATGAATGTGTTTATATTAAATGAGTGTTGTTATCGCTGTGTCGGTAGCGTGTCGTATCTGTGTTGGCATCGGTGCTTCTTGGATTGTAAATAAATGCCCTCCAAGCGAAAATAGCTGTTGCTTTCTGGTTTGAGATACATTAATTAATACTCTGATTTATAATCATACATATGGGATATTAACCAATTTGGTGGTATTGTTTTTAGGCATAGGTTGGCCAAGTTTCCTGCGTGCTTGGTGTGCATGTGAATATCATTTAAGAATTAATATAGTTTCTTTGTTCAGGCATTCATATGTTATGATGCTTTGTCCTTTTTGGGTTCAATGTTGAGGATTTTTAGCCAGACTAGTTCTGCATCACAGCAATTTTTTAACATGCCAATGCTCTGGTGAAATGGAGTAGAATCCCAATGGTAAACTCCTAAATTGCATTATACAAGTATTTTTTTTAAACTTTTGGTGTTCAATATTTTTTTCTGTTCAATGCTGACAGTCCTTTTTCTAGTCTTTTTGTTTAGAATGGTAATTATCTTTTCTAAATGAAAGAAGGGGATGTTGTTCTCTGCATATTTTTGTTACACAACAGTAACATTTATTTATTTAGGGTAAATCAGGAAGGTGTATTATTGTATTATCATTTCATTCATATTTTTCAGTATGCATGTTTTTTTTTTTTTTAAATTAATTTTCTATTGTTGTGCTTGAATCTGATAATACCAGTTACTGTTTTGCTGACTTTGAATTTATTTAGATCTTTGTTAGAATTTTTGAATGATTTCCTGAGTACTTAACCATGTATTGTGTATGTTAATCCATTCACAAGTCCGTAGAATTTATGTGCAATGCATCACTGATTTTTTTGTTCATATAAAACTTATCTATATGCACTCATCCTGTGTCCACTTCAATTCTTGTTTTGCCTTGAATAATCAAGACCTTACTAAAAGCATCCTTGGTAAATGTGTTGTTAATTTTATGCTTTTTTTTTTGATTGAGAATTTATAAGAGGTACGTATACATATCTGGTCAATCCCATAATATGAAGGGCTAGGAAGCAAAGTGCTTGGAATAGAGCATAGCTATTGGATATCCTACAATCTAGAGAGTTTTGTTATTCGACTCCCTAAACATAGGCATACTCTACCACAAATAGATAAACCTTGCGACCAAAACAATTCCCCAAGCTTGTTTAAAATAATTGTGCCATAGTGGTATCTAAAGGCCTAATAGCTTGGGAATTTTTTAAAGAGAAAGTAGAATAGGAAAATATATTTTTAATAATTGGAGAACCTGCAGAATGATTAGGGTTCCTATTGTTTTTAAAATGCATATTGCATGCATAAACTGACGATGGATCCCTTTAATGCACAGTAACACTGGAATGCTACCCCTTAGCTGGAGCATTTATATTTTATGTTCCTAGCTTCTTACAAATAAATTTTATTTTGGTTCTTCCAAAATATTTGGTAAACAAATTAGCTAATTGATGCTCAGAGTTCATGTGAGTGGCCTTGATAAGCTTTTGCAACAACTTTTCTCTGACAAAGTGATAGTTAACTTCAATGTGCTCAGTCCTATGATGAAAAATTGGGTTTGAACGACTGCCTGATTCTCACACATCCAACTCCATTGTTGGGGAATGTTGAAAACAAATTCCTTCCATCATTTTCTTCAATAAGCTTAGTTCAGGTTGTATGAGCAATGGCTTTGTCCAAAGAAATTGCACTTGTTCATTCAACTACACACTTTTTTGTTTTATTCTGTTATGACACAAAATTTCACCAGCAAACAACACACTTCCCTTTCTTGGATCTTGTGTGAAAGACATTACCTAGGCGAGTCTACATCCGTGCATCTGTGAATGAAATAATGACCATGATCCTCATATGGATGATCTCTACCACGTGCAGCTTTGAGATATCTTGAAATACAGAAAACAACATACCATTGAGTATTTTGAGGAGAGTCCAGAAACTGATTAACAACACTAGTTATAAAAGAAAAATCTGGCCTGATGACTGTAAGACAATTCAACTTTCCAAGTAGTTTCTGGTATCCACCCTGTTCAGCTAACAATTCACAATCAGTGACATTAATTTATTGTTAAGGCCCATTGGAGTATTTTGTATCCTGACTAACGTGTCTCCCCAAAGATCAAGAACATATTTCCGTATGGACAGAACAGTTTTCAAATGAGATCTGGCTACCTCAATTCCCAAGAAGTGCTTCAATAGTCCCAAAGTCTTGCAACGTGATTGCAAGAATTGCTTTAGATGCTCTATGATGTGACATCACCTGTTATCATTTTTCAATTATCATCCACACAATCATTTGGTAAAATTTTCTATAATTAGTCAAGGTTGTCAGAATTGGGATCCTATGTAGGATCGTTGGTGCAGGATCAGATCGTAGTATCGGATTGAGGATTTGTAAGATTCTACATACAATGCAAAATAAATGTTAATGATTTATGTATGTAGAATTTTATGACAATTCTTAAGACTAAAAACTTGTTAGTATGTATAGGAGGAAGTTAGAAACACATCTTAGGAATGTAAGCTACTAAAAGGCTGCTCTTTTTTTCTGCCACTGTAATTAGGCTATAAGAATGATCACTCATCAGTCATCACTCAAGTATAAAAATTCAGAATTCTGAGTCTTTCACCATGAAGAATCAGTTAGCAGTCGACACTGCTGTTTGTTGAAATTAGGAGAGAATCAAAGAAAATTTGGACTCAAGAGCTAGATCTTTTGTTGTCAAAGGTTTGACTCCAGAGCTTTCCGCATCTGCAAGATTGCGTCAAGGAACAAGAACTTTGCAACCTTATCAAACTCCAGAGAGCAAAACTGTTCTAAGACCAGAACCCAAGAACTCCAAACTGATTGAACAAGAAAACTCTGCAAGAATTGACCTAAGAAATCCAGAGCTGATTGAACAAGAACAGCCATGCAAGCTTATTGAACAATAACAGAAAAATAAAACTCTGTTGCTGTCGAGAGTTCTCTGCAAGCTGCTGCTAAGCATGTTATTGGGATGTGTATGGAGTAACTAAGTCTGGGTGCTATTTGCCCTAATTGTGAAGGATATAGGCCAAATGGGCCAACAGAGCTGCAATATAAAACTATCAGCCCAAGAAAAGTTCATCTTGGACCTCATATTTAAAGCCTGGGAATGAAAAAGGGCAGTCCAATTCACTAATTAGAATAGGTAGAATCCCAAGTAGGATCCAGATTCTATGATTCTACTTGTGATTCTTCCTCATCCCCAGTCATACACAATCTGGATTGCGTGGGTAGATCTGGATTCTAGGATCGTAAGATTCTATGATCCGGATTGGGATTTTGATATCCATGCAATTAGTATGACAATAGAATATAGAATAATCTTTCTCAAATCATTGAAGGACTAAATCAAACAACCCCATTGTATCTTCCAAACCACACAAGGATATTGTTTGCCATATAGTGACTTTTTTTAACAGTATATCGGATGTGAATCCTTTTAAATAGCAGATCTGGGAGGTTGAAATTCTTGGGCATTGCCATTTCGAAGAATGCAATTTGGTACATTAAAATGAGTTTCAATTGTAGAATGAAAGGCACAAAATATATTGAATAGCTCAAAATATCTTCCATTAACCAAAATAAGCCATCCTTGAATAATTGTCAACAAGGGTAATGAAATAGCAGAAGCAACTTTGACCAAACGTGATTGATGCAAACATTTGAATAATGAAAAAAGACTCATTCTGTTTATTGATATGATAAACAAAGGGACATGATGATGCTTTCCCAATTGTTTGGACTTGTACTATTATAGGTTAGATGCTTGACTCATGTTAAAACTAGTTTCTTCAGCATTTTCAAGGAGGAATGGTCAGACCAACAATGGATCTGAATTTGTGTATCTATATAGCATAACAAGCATTAGAAGATGGCATTGAATTGAAGTAGTAGAGACCTCTATCTTCATGTCCTCCACCAATTGTTTTGTGTTTTTTTGGTTTTTTTTTTCCCTTAATAGCAAAAGAATATTTCATTAATAGGAGAAGAATTTTAAAAAGGAATATAAGACATCTCCTAAGAATATTCTGGAACAAACTAGTGGGGAAAAAACTAAAAAATAACAAAGAAAAAAGGGAAAAAATCAGGCCAATTGCCCCTTTTCTTTAAATCAGAATGAGGGATAAAGGTAATTGAATAATTTAAGTACTGTGCCTGAGGTTAAAAGGAATGTCAAGAATATAGTAGATTGAGGCAGGAAATAGTTGGAGCAGGTTTTATTGCCCCTATGCCATCAATTGTTGTAGCATATCCATTAGCAAGGGTAGCACCAGGCAATGTATTGGTGCATTGGATTTTGGAGAAGAGACCATGTATACCTGTTATGTGGTCTGTAGCAGTACCATTGTTTTTTGGATAGAAGAAGACAATTTTACTAATGTCCAAAAGCAGGGTACATAACTTGGGTCCCCAAATATCCAGAGGATAGAAGAACAAAAGAATACGCAAAAAATAAGCATTCAATTATTTAATTACAAAGGCGCTCTCATCCAATCTCTTTTGAGATCCGACATTGATAATCCCTAAAAAAAAGACCAAGAGAGTGCACCCAAAAGGAGGCAAAGAATACCATTGTATCTCATAATAATTTTGAGCAGCTTGAGTGACATTTAAAATTTTTAGCATTCCTCTCAATCCACAACATGGTGAAAAGTGCCACCCTCAAAAGAGCTCTACCATTTCTATTTTTTGATAAAAAAATTTCCACCTTTCCTTGCGTGCCACCCACTCTTCCCCCGCATAAGAAAGGAGGGCGTTCCAAAGCTGTGATGTCACCCTGAAATGCATGAAGAGATGAGCTTTTGTTTCATTGCATTGACAAAACATAATGCACATGTCAGGCCGAAAGCCTTGTAGGGCCTTCTTCTTTGAAGTAGATCATGCATGTTAATCCTTTCTAGTATCATGCATGGTCCAAACAAAGGCATGAATCTTCTCGGGCACCTTAGCCCTCCAAAGAATGTGGTTCCAAGGGGAATTGTTAGGGGATCTCAAAAGGGGTAAGAGTAAAGATTCAATAGTGAACATTCTCGATGATTCGATGAATAATCCTCCCATACTCTCTCATCCTCTCTAAGTGAAGAACATGTTGGTCCAAAAAAGAAAGTAGGATAGTGAGTTCATCGGCCTCCTTTTCTTTGAAATTTTGAAAAAAAATGGAAATCCCATGAAGGACAATTCCCCTTATAAGAAATGAAGGAGTTTATTGGAGCATTATGTAATAATTAAAGCCTAAATAGATTAGGAATCTTAAGCTCCAACAAGGACACCCACACCCATACGTCCTCATAGAGTCGAACTTTTTTGCTATTATCCACATTAAACTGGAGGAGAGGAAAGATTGACTAGCTACCTAGGACACGAATTTCTAGGTACGTATGAGAGACAATACTGCTGCCTCTCGTGAGTTGTACCCCACCACTTCTAATGGATTCACACTTGCTCTTTATCAATTTATGCCATTGAGGTGAACCTCCAAAGCCACATGCCTATATGGGAGGTGTTTTTTTTTTGATAGCAAATCAGGGAGATGTTTTTAGATACCACATCCTCGATGCCTATACCTACCATGGACTTAGGTTTGCCAACCACCTCCTAGCTAACTAAATGGTCTCTCCTATCATTCCCTGGTGTCACAAGCCAAGCTTGTTTAGGGTATTATACTTGTTTACAACCACCTACCATGTGTGCTTAGGATGGGTAACCATAATGTAAATAGCATTGAAGGTTTATTCTTTGAGTCTGATTATGCCATAGTCAAAAAGGGAGCGTGTCTCCTCAATCAATTTGATTTGTCCTAGTGCTCGCTAGAATACCATAGATAGCCCTTTAAGGGGATGGTGTTGCCTATAAAACAAAAACAACAACAACAAGAAGAAGCCTCAAGTCCCACTAGGTGGGGTAAGCAACATGAATCCTTTCTTGCCAATTCACCCGATCCAGAGCATTTTCATTTATTAGATTAAGGGCTATTAAATCCTTCCTTACTACCTCATTCTAGGTTATTTTAGGTGTATCCTTACCCCTTTTCATGCCAGAAACAATAACTAACTCACTCTTCCTCATAGGTTCTCTACTAGGCCTATGTTTGAAATGCCCAAACCATCCAAGCTGCCCCTCCCTTATCTTGTTTTCAACTGGGCTGTACCTAAATTATTGTGTATATACTCATTTCATACTTTATATTTTAATGTTAACTCACTCATCCACTTTAATATATGCATCTCAGCAACTTTCATTTTTTGTACATAGGTTTCTTAGTTGCCCAACATTCTGAACCATAAAGCATAGCTGGCCTTATAGCTGTCTTATAAAGCTTTCCTTTTAATTTTAAAGCATATCATGGTGTTGCCTATGGACGTGTGTATAATTAATTGTGCTGTTTTATGATTTACTACACGACTCACTTGCTTTGGTGATTGTTTATTGGTTTTGCTTATTTTTGTATTCGGTGGTTATGAATTTGTTTAGGTGGTGAAACTGTGATTTTTGTTCAGCTGATTGGTCAAGCTATTGTGCTACAACTAGTGCCACCCTCACAAGGTGTGAAGTGTTCAACCCATGCTAGTTGGTATTAGAGCTTGGCTAATTGTTTCGTGATTTGGTTGCCTTTGGATTGTGAGATTGTGTGAAGCATTGATTAAAGAACTATACTAAGACAACCACAATATGGCTGTAGAGATGGCCTAATTTTTAGAATGTGTTGATTTATTGGAGGGATCCCTAAAATAGCTGCAAAGTTCCATTGAGGAAATTTCGAAAGACTTTTGTGGTATGGTTGAAATGTTACAACACCGTGGTAGCAAGGTGAACTTGATGGTTTGCGCTTTTAGGAAATCCAATTCTCTAGCGATAAAAGAAACTAAAATAACGAGGATGCTAGAACCCAGAGCATATAAGGATGCTTGTGATGCTAAGTAATTGGAGAACTTCTTTTTTGACATGGAGCAATACTTTCCTATGGTGAGGATAGACTAGGAGGAGTTGGAAGTATCTATGGCGACAATGTTAGTCACACTAAACTGTGGTGGCGTACCAAGTATGATGCAAGTTGGGTGGATAGTGTGTAAGTGATAGTTGGGCAAACTTAAAATAGAGAGCTCTGAAGGCCCAATTCTTTCTTGAAAACGCGCAAACTGTAAGATCTTAAGCAAACAATATGTGAAACAACTTTTTGCTTTGATGTTGGATATCTAGGACATGTCAAAGGGACAAGCTATTCAATTTTCTTGAAGGATTGAAACCACGGGAAAGGGCTGAACTTCATTGACAAAGAGTTCATTAGTTGCCTGCCACATAGGTTGTTGCAGAACACTTGATTATCTATGTTGGATAGAGTTTCACCATGTCCAATGAGAGTGGCACGTTGGGTGGGAACAATTGAAAGACTTTCAACAAGGGCAAACCACTATGGGGAAGTATACACTAGGGCATCAACTTCAAAGGAAGATTTATCATCCTGGTCGTCCAACACATCCGGTGATGAGGGTGAGTTAGCATGCTTCTTATATCAAGGCCCTCAGAAAATTGCTAATTTCTCTCACAAGTCATTATTACTGCCTTGTAGGCTTCCATTGTGGAGGGAACGAAAGGATGGGATAAGAAAACCCTGTGGATGCATCCAATGCAAGTACTCATTGCATTGGAGAGGCAAACTAAAGAATTGAAAGTTATCTAGGCTAATAGGTCAGTGTTTTTGGATTTGTGGGTTGGGAAGAGCACCCATGCTAGATGGATATGGGGTTACCTATAACTTTGTCTCACCAGGTGGGGCATAGAGATTCAACTTGAAAAGGCTTCAACACACATGACAGTTGTTAATTTTGTAGAGCCTACTCTTGGAGTAGCCAAACAAGTGAATGAGAAGTGGACGGTGGGCAGGAATTTCACAGCGGTTCCGTTGGATGATCTCTAATTGATGCATGAAATAGAAGTTTTGAGGGAGACTAAGGTGGTGTGATGTTGTTTGCTGTTAACTTTGTTTGATAGGGGATCACCCTTATAGGGTGCAAGTTGTTGGGAATAAAGGGATGGAGTGAACTTCTTCTTAGCTATGCAACTCAAGAAGGGATTGAAAAGAGGTGAGTTGACATATCTTGCCTCGTCGTTGGTGGATGTAGATGTAGTACAAGAATGGGTTCCTACTGCCCTCCAAGATGTGTTGGAGTAGTACAAAGTTGTGATGGCAGATAAGCCACCACATTACTTGCATCCATGATAAGGTGTGAAGCATGAGATCAAATTGTTACTAAGGTGAAGCCTCATGCTAAAGGGCTATACTGGATGACTCCTTTGGAGTTAGCGAAGTTGAGGAAAATGATAGAGCATCCATGAAACATGTTCATCATGCTGAAAGAGAATGGCCTTCATGTGAAGAAAAAGAATTGTTTTTTCACGAAAAGGTGTTTTAAATTCCTTGATTATGTGGTTGAACAAGATCGTATCTAGATGGATGTGAGAAAGGTTAGCAATTCAAGACTAGAAGATCCCAATGATAGTCAGGGAGCTGCGTTCTTTTCTTGGACTCACCAATTACTATTGTAATTTTGGGGCACTTGAGGAAGATTGCCTCGTTAACTAAATTGCTAAAGAAAGGTCATATGTGGATTTGCATGGAGGAGTTCCATAGCGCCTTTGAAAACTTGAAGGAAGCCATGATGCATGATCCAGTACTTCCTTTGAAGCCTTTCGAGGTATAGGTAGATCAAATTATGCCCATGGTGGAGTCTTGAACAGAACGTGCATCCTATTGCTTATGGTGGCATTATTGGTCTAAGGTTGTGGTGAAAACAATTAACTTGGGTGTCGATAATTTTTTTACACAACCTAAGTTATTCCTAAGCAAGCCTTTTAGCCATAATTCTTGGCTGAATTTGATTTCTCTTTCGAGCACAGAGCAGGATAAACGAATCAAGTTGGCAATGCATTAAGGAGGAAGGCTGAACTTGTGACCTTACAATTGGTAACACATTTGATGGTATTTTACCATGACAATATGGGAGTGCATTAAGGAGAACCTTGTCAAGGATCTGGTTGCCCAAAACCTCATGAAGTTGGTGGAAGAGGGCAAAGCATGCTTGTTCTAGTTAGATGATGGATTGCTATTAACATATGTTAATAGGCTTTTTTGTGCCTTGAGTGGTAATGTAAAGAAGACATTGTTGCGAGCAATGTTTTAAAAGGCTCAATTGAGGCTTGCCTTAGTGCAAGGCATGCCTAAAATGCCTTGAGGCTCAATCTGAAATACCAAATCCCAAAAAGTTAATGCATTATGCACTGAAGTTAGATTTGGCTAGAAAATTTTAACTCCATATTTATATAAAAGAAATGTCATAATATGAGTTGATTTCTAAAACCCTTGAACCTCAATCTTTCCAAAATAATCGAGAGTTGTATCCTAGATCTTGAAAATAATTTGAACTTTGTAATGTTATAGCTATCTCTTGTTTATGATTGTGTAGATTGCAAATTATATTTGATTTTACTTTTTAACATTATATTTGTGATTTTATTAATTTTTTATTTGCTTTTAAAATATATGTTATTTATTTACATACTTGTATCTAAAATAAAAGTCTCAAAAGGTGTGCACCCCAATGCCTTAAGGCTTACACATCACCTCTTAAGGATTAAAGTGCCTTGCCTTACGCCTTCATCTTTTAAACATTGGCTGCGAGAGAGCCATGGCACAATTTCAGCAGGCAATCCAAGAAGGCATCAGACTTTGGCACTATTGAAGCAGAGGCATTACTAGCCAAACATGCATGATAAGGTGGTTGGATATACCTTGTCTTGTCTCACCTGCTAACAAGACAAGGTTGAGTGGAACAAGATTATAGGGCTGTTGGGGACTCTTCAAGTACCAATGAGAGTGTAGCAGAGTGTCTCACTTGACTTCATCACCAACCTGCCTAGAGTTGGGGACATAGGGTCTATGCTCATGATTATAAATAGGTTTTTGAAGTATGATACTTTCATACCAACACTAAAGTAATACTTGGCATAGGGGATAGCAGAATTGTTCTCGAGCACCTAGCGAAGTATTGGGGTGTCCCCAAGACATTATTAGTGATTGAGACACAGGGTTCAAAGGAAACTTTTAGACAGAACTTTTCAGAATCCTTAGTTCATAGCTTGACATCTCCTTGATCTACCACCCACAGACAGATGGAAAAGTAGAGAGATTCAATGGGCTACTAGAGGAGTACTTATGCCATTTTAGTATTGCCGACTAGAATAATTGGGTGCAACTACTCAATGTGACTCAATTTTGTTTCAATGCCTAGAAGAGCTCAACAACCAACAAGGGTCCTTTTGAAATTGTAACTAATCAGCAACCATTGTTACCTCACACAATGGAAGAGGAAAGAATTTGGGAGCGTACATTTTCACTAAAAACATGAAGGCAAAATGGGGAGATTGCCCAAGCTTTATGTGGAGAAAACTTTGAAGTGGATAAAGAAGTGGGCAGATAAAGGGAGAAGACCATTGCACTTCAACATGGTGACTTGGTGCTTGTTAAGCTACATTCATAATAGATCAAGTCACTATAGGGTCAAGGTGGTAGACTACTTCACAATTACGAAGGACCAATCCCCATCTTGGACAAAGTTGAGAAAGCATCTTGCAAGATTGATCCTTCGACTTGATGTTGTGTTTCATGTCAATTGCCTTGAGCCATTCATTGCCAACACTGAAGAAACAACCCAAAGTTAGTAAACTAGAGCACCAATAAAGACATATTAATTTGACAGACAAGAAGTTGAAGATATCCCTACAGATAGAGAATTCACATTATCAAGTAAGAAACATCACTAGTTCTTAGTGAAGTGGAAGGGCCTTGGGGATGAAGAAATCAACTAGATGTCAACAAATGGAACTGTTCATGGACAAAGTTGAAGGGTACTTACCGTCAAAGTCTACGAGGACATTAATCGCATATGTAGGGTAGAACATCAAGAGCCAGGCTTGTTTAGGGCATTATGCTTGCTTGTAACGACTTGTTATGTGTGTATATGGGTGACAACCATGGCACCATGTAAAAATAGTGTAGGTTTTATTATTTAAGTAGGGTAATGGCTTAGTTAAAAAAGGGATTGTGGCTCCTTGATCAATTTAATGTTTCCTACGCTAGAGCTGGAATAACATAGAAAGCTCTTTAGGGGAGGGTGAGTGCTTGTAAATTATTGTAAGACTCACTAGCTATTTGTAAACGTTTTTAGCCCACTTGCATCTCTCGCTAAAAACATGTTGCCTACAGAGGTGTGAATAAAGAATTGGTGTTGCTTTATGGTTTACCATTGCCTTCACTTATTTTGTATTTAATGATTGTGAATTTGTTCATGTGGTTAAATCACAGTTTACATTCGGCATACTAGTTAAGCTAGTCTACTACAAATGGTGCCTTATGACTCTTCACAAGGTCTAAAGTGGTCCTCCGTGACACTTGCACTCAACCAAAGTAAGCCACATATCGACCTCTCTAAAGATTTTCTATTTTCGAGGGAATTTAAACAAGAAGTGTTAATAAATTGCGATGTTGGAGACAAAAGCACCAAGGAGAGTGGCCTGGTCCTCAAGTGAAAAGTACACCCTCTTCCAAGCCTCCACTCTCCTTCCCACATTTTCTAGCACAAGATCCCAAAAGGCTTTAGACTTTGGGTTACCTCCAAGTGGGGGGCTGAGGATCTTGACCTAGGATAGGGCAATTCAAGGAAAGCACAAAAATTTTGAGCAACACAATGGCTTTTGCTAAATTGTCCCCAAGAAGGAGCAAGATGTTATCAACAAACTAGGGGTGAAGGATCTCCTCTTGCTCCTCATACATGGAGACCTTTAATCACCCCCTGCCTTGAGCATGGAGAAGCACCCTACTAAGGGTATCTACAGCTGGGGTGAAGACCCCTGGAGGCCCTAAACCACTCTCTAGGTTGACCATTGGCGATGATTAACAAGTGCGTTAAGCTTAGGCATCCCTTGATCCACTTTCTCTAGAGCTCCTTAAAGCCTTTCTTACCCACTAACTTATCTAAGAAGCCCTAGTTGACCATATTATAGGCTTTCTTGAAATCCAATTTAAAGGGAAGCCCCTTTTTACTCCTCCTCCTAACATCCTCTACCACCTCATTAGCCAACAACATTGCATCTAGTATTTGCCTTTTATGGATAAATGCAGATTGTGCCATGGTGATAATATCCCCCAAAACTAGACTAAATCTATTAGCAAGGAATTTTGGTAGGATTTATATAGACTTGTTACTAGATTGATGAGTTTGAAGTCCTTGACTTTCCTAGCTCTCTCCTTTTTCTGGGATAAGGGTGGTAATTGTCGAATTTGCATTAACATTCACTGCTTGCTTATGATACAATTGTAAAAAGAACTTTAGGATATCAACTTTCAAAACACCCTTACCTTGAAAGAATGCCATCATGAAGCCATTTGGGTCAGGATTCTTGAATTTGCTCATATTAAATATTGTTTTTCTAATTTCTTCCGCCTTTCTAGCTACTAAGCAAAACTTTCTTGGATGGGACTTTAGTCAAGGTCATCCACTATCAGAGTCTCCTTATAAGACATAAGTTTAGAAAAGTTACTAATCTCATCTTCGATTTGAGATTGACCTCTCACCACCTAGCATAATAGATTTCAAGAATTTCAACTTCTTCATGAATTTAAAACCCTCTTGCCCTTTTACTTGCCATTTGTCCCACTGGTCTTTGACACTAAAGGTGGTATATGTTAATCACATGTCTTCGAAATGGTAAAGGATAGCCCCCTACTTCCTAGAAACTTCTGCTTAAGAAAGAATCAACATCCCCCGCTTAGTTTCGTGGAGAAACAATATATCTCGGGTGGCTTTAGATAATAGATTCTTAGTCACTCTCCTCTCCCCCCAACTACCTAGGTCTCTTATGTTCCAAGAGAGGAGCTTCATTATACACACAAAAGGGCCGTAGATGATTTACCTATTTTTTTGTATTTAACCGATGAAACTAGTCTCCCCAATTCCCTCCTAATTTTATAACCCCCTTTTTTTTTGGTATCCCTTGAATTTTCTTTCCTAAGCCTAATCCTCTCACCCCTCCAGTTAATTAAAGCAAATTCTTGCTCTTCTAGGACTTTTTGAACTTCCACGTAATCCCTCTTATATTTTAATATGTCCTAGGATAAGGAAGGACCCTCCTTTAATGGCTCCCTATGGTACAGAGGTGCTTCTAAGCTATTTCGAGACATCAACAAAATAAGCGGGTTACACACAACGACATGTTAGTGTCATGGTCTTGAGCCCAACTTTGGTGAGGTATTGTTTGCTTTGCCCCCTAGCCTCATGGTTTTGTCCTATAAAAGGCGCCTCATATAGTTGGGGTCCAAACCATCCTTATAAGTCCAAGGTCTCTCTAGTACATGTTTGATGTGGGACCATCACATGCTCTCCCATCCAATCTTTGACACCCGTCAAAGTGGCCCACTCCTCTGTGTAGGATCCATCCACATAATAGTACCCTCAGGTGGCTCTGATGCTAAATGTAATGGTCTCGGGCCCAACTTTGGTGAGGTAGTGTCTGCTTTGATCCCTCTGCCTCTCGGTTTTGTCCTATAAAAGGCGTCTCACATTTTTTGCATCCAAACCATCCTTGTAAGCCCTAGATCTACCTAGTACACTTCCGATGTGGGATCATGACTTCTAGCTTGCATGGCCTTTGGAGCATTGTGTCCTAAATTGAAAGATTAATGATTAGGGAACATATTAGGCACAAGAGGAGATTCCAAGGTTTCAGTAGAAGCTGTATGGGTTAAAGGGGTTATAGGGCCTTGGTTCTTCATAAGAGAATGGACTTGGTCTAAACTCGCAACACCTTGGAAGGAAAGTAGTTGAATCCCCAATTTTGGGACTCTCCAATTTTGTGCATCTATAAATCTCTAGAAGTTTGCTTATCCTACGGAGGCTGCCAATAAGGACCCCTTTATAATTTGACAAAATAGGGTTGAGGTTTTCTGCTCTATTCTTCGAGTTTTCTCTCTCTAATACGGCAATTTGTTTGCCGCTGTTTTGATCTAAGCCCCCACTTCCGGGTGGGACCTGATCTTATCGCACACTACCAAGAACCTCTTCAAGATTCCTATTCGGATTTGATTTTGGCTGAAGATGAAGGAGATTTGCTTCCCTCCCTTGAATTATAGGTTTCATTTGAGTCACTCTTCAAGTTAGATAACGTGGGTGCCTTGGGCTTGTCTCAAATGAGCACTTATTTGTAGGAGTGGAAACCTTGAGGTTGGGCTTCTATGCCAAACACAGAATTGGGCTGTATTTTAAATGCATGTTGGGCTTTGTCTTGAATGGGCCTAGAAGATGAATGTTTGTTGGCAAAGCCTAGAGATGAGCCCACTTTAGTATTTTTCTCTCTAGCTTCCGTGGGTTTAATTGCGTGGCGTGTAGGATGGCCAACTCTTTAAGTTTCATTCCATTCAAATTTGAATCTCTTCCAGAGCAGGAAACTTAGTGCTCCATACATCTCCCCCGGTCTTCTAGAATGCTTGCTTTAGGAAACCTCCTCATCTGATTTTGGTCACACTGGAAGATTGTCTCATTCGATTTGTTGTTGTTCTATCCTTAAGAACATGAATTTTTTGATGTTTTGGCTGAAGTGTTTGTCGATATTAGTAGATCCACAATCTAGGCATCTCAATCGCAGGTCCATTGTTTCTTCCTCTTTGTCATCAATCCTGCCCTTCCTAGAAAGCTTGTCTCCTCGCCATCTAACTAAGCTCAAAGCCCCTTTGTGTGGTCTTTTCTCCAACGAAGAATCTCTCAAAACCATTCACACTTGCCTATAATTTGGAGCTCTACAAATTATCGCCAAGGTTTTGGTGTCTTCGTCAACATGAAGAAACCAAATTCCTTCTCCTGCCATCTTTGATCCTTTTCTGAAAGGGAAATTGTGAATTGCCTACTTCTGGTTCTCTCAACGATGTTCCATGCTCTTGCCTTTCTACTTGAAGGGGAAGCATATATATATATATATGTATATATTTTTTGTGGATTGAAATACAGGGATCGATCACATTGCGGAGGATGAGTGATGAATAGGTTTGGGTATGGTTTTTCGGGTTTTTTTTGTGAATATATGAGTGTGATGGGTAAGGGGCTTGATTTAGGTTTGGTTTCTTCCGAAACTCATTATTCTTGCTTTTGTAGCAACACAATTTATAACCCAAGGTCTTGAAGAAGAGATAGTGGATAAGCTGTAGGTTTATACAAACCAAGACAAGCAGTAGGTTTACATAACTGAGCAAGGTATGTGAGAGAGAAAGATGCCTGCTCTGATGCACAACATTGTAGAAATTTAGAATATTCATAGCCTGAAACGAACATGGTTCTATGCTCTGCAACGACTAAAGTAGTTGCAACATCAGTGACCATGCAAATCTCAACACTGATCAACCATGTGGCCTAGTCATCTGCAATGAGTACACTTTACCGATATACCTCTACCTATGCATGTATTTACCACCATGATCTACTGGACCATAGTGAGAACCCTTGCTACCATTTGATTGCCTGTATCATCTTGCTTGATAAACTCAGAGCACTTTGTGCGAGAATTAGTAGTACTTGAAGTTCTGCGAGAAAAGGCTTGCAAAAACATGCGATTAAAGATTAGCAGAGGATGGTAAATTTGTTTTCCAATTGGTTCTAGTCATGCTTCAAACTGGCCAAAATTTGAAGAACTGTTAGTTGCTCCCCTTGTTTCTGCATCTTAAATACATCAGCAAAAATGGGATGCACAACATTCAACTCCTCATGAATGTGCTTCATCTGCACATTACTCAGTAATCATTTCTGAAAATACTTGGCTACCCTTCCCAAAACTTGAAGAACTGTTAGTTGCTTCCTTTTTTACTGCATCTCGCAGACATCAGCAGAAATCGGATGCACAGCATTCAACTCCTTGAGAATGCTCTTCATCTCCGACTGCAAAATTCTTTGTAACACCTATCCTTGTGCTGCAATTGAAAATACTCCAAAGAGAGATTATGCTTGCGAGTCAGTTTACTAAAATATAAGAGTTTGTTTTAATTCAGATTTTCTTGTAATTATCAAGGTGCATACACATACTAGCGATCTGAGGTTCTTTAGAATTCCATGGCAATGAGAGAATTATTGTGTCCTAGATTCATTTCTCTTTCCCCTGTCATCACTAGGTGCAGACTGAGTTAGATAACTTAGATGCTCAGACTTTTTTAATAAATCTTGACGGCCTTAGACCCTTAAATAGTCACTGACATTCAACTTCTTCATTGTAAGTTGTGGTAACAGAGAGGGAACTAAGTTCATGGGATTCATGGACTCCATTATAGAGAAATACTAAATGTCAACAATGGAAAAGCCAATGGCAGACCAAAAGACCAATTATTACAAAAAATAATCATAATTACCAATGAAGAACTTGAAATTGCTGACCTATTAGTATGGCTTATAGAGAGAATTGAACGACAGACCAAATTGGGGCAAAAACAAGGGCTATGTGCCTAAAGGAGCATTGCATGTTGGTGTGTTTGTGTCGGACTTGTTGGCTAGCAATTGGTGTGTGAGGCGGTGGCTGGGGATGGCCTTTTGAGGGTTGGCAGATTGTTAAGTTCTGAGTTGGCATGTGATTGAACAAAACTGGCAGTGAAGCTTTTACAAATTACACCAAAGATTGTAGCTGTTCCAGGTTCGGGATGTGCTCCTAGGATGTCGGAGAGTCATATGGATAAGGGGCTTAGGGTCTTGGTTTGGTGACACTTTCGTGGTGGGGGCTTTTAAGGGTTTAGGTCTTGTATTGTTGCTTTGATAACATATTGAAAAGAAAATGGATAGGAAGAGATATTTGTGATAATTGGAGAACTGCGAAAAATAATTAGGTCTCATGCTCTATTTATAATATGCATAATATCTTGTAATGCATGTTAAGACTCGAACAAGCTCAGAAAATAGAAAAAAAAAACATTAGAACCTAATTAGTGTTATATTACTTACCTCGCAAAGAAAACCTTTAGTTATCTCTTATTCTATGACATAATAAAATTATAGAACTCTACTAAAGAAAACCATTAAAATACAATATGATAGTTTCTGAAGGTCCCCAATGTTCCATCCTTTCCTCTCACACTGCATTAAGTGCATGCAAACGCATATATACAAAGACGTGTTCACACACACACATGTGCAGTTTTCTTCTTATTTATGGCCCGTGAATATATTTTAATATAATTTCTTTAAGTTGTTTTTTATTTTGATTGTATTATTTTGAAATTAATACTAGCACAAGATGGACACAAGGCAATAATTTGCTCATGTATTTCCATGTTTTTTGTCATATGGAGCAATATGATATCTATTTGTGCATTTTTTAGTAGTGTGAGAAGTTTTTGTTTACATTAATTAACCACGAAGATATTTTGTTTGAAGGATCAACAAATTGAAGAATTGCCTCAGTATATACATATTAATCAGAATGACTTCTCGTATCGAAAGTAAGATTGTGTTTCTTTTAGTTCTAGTTCTTTCATTATTAATTTCCTATGGTGAATTTACTTTCTTGGTTAGAAAAAATTACCCAGTACTTATTTGTTTTAATGTTTTTTCTTTGAGTTGTTTTCCTCATGGAATTAGGCGTACTATTATTTATTGTCAAGTAATTGATTGGTCTGCAAAAGAAATAGATGGGTTTCTATAACCGCAAAAGAAGTATGCCTACTCTGTCATGATAAAAGTATGTCTTTTTAATCAACTTTCTTGTCTGTGGATTAAGGCTTTGTTTGATATCTCACTTATTTAAGTACTGAATTAGAATAAATATTGAACTTAAGATTAAAAAGCTCTTATATTGTTCTCTTGATTTTTCTCCTTGTCCAATCTGAATGTTCTGCAGAGGCAGCTTTAAAATAGTTTTATCTTCCCTTCGGATGGGGAGGTATTATTTGATTAGGAAAATAGTTGTACATTGAATCAATTGAGCAGATGCTCTGAGATGTTGTTGCCAACCGCGACCTAAATGCTAGGCTCGCTAGCTCTTGCGACAACCTTCCTTCTAGCCTCCAGTTGCTGGACATCTCAAACTTCGAACATCCCTCCTAGCTTCTAGTCATGGACATCTTAGCCTCATCGACATTCGACGATGATCTTATCTCTTTGAAGGCTCGAAGCCTCTTCTCTGCTGAATAGTTGAACACTTGAACTCGAAGCATCCTCTCTCTCGCTTGCAATAGAGAGGAAATTTGAGAATGTGTTCTTGTGTGAATGGCCTTCACTGTCTCTCACGACATAGTTTTCAAATCGAGATTCAAATCGTGAATCAAAATTCCAATTTAGTGAATCGTGAATCAAGAATCGAATCATAAGATTCAGTACAAAATTTGAAAAATTGATTCCAAATGGCATGCACTTATGGACAACAAAATAAAATGGCAACACATTGAAATTTCAATAAATTTGGATCAATCATGTTGTTAACTGGAACGAAGCTTGCTGTTGAAGCAAGTTTTGTAGGTCTGAATCTTACCATGATCTATTTAACTCTACATATATTTATATAAAGGAAAAACTAGTCATATTCAAAAAGATATTCCATGATTATCCATCACATCTCTATCAAGTATCAAGTTATGGTAATTTGCCACAAAGCTGTATGTCTAGCACGTGTTACGAGATGTCATCTTCAAAAACAAAAAAGAGATCTAGAAGCCCACTTCTCATATTCATAAAACAAAACAAACTCTAAACCCTATGATAGAATATAGACTACTAATGCGAGATGTAGCACATCATCATTCATCATCCCATTCCCCTAATGCAAGGTCATCGTCATCATCATCATCTTCATCGTCTACCACAATCATCGCTTCTTGTTCCCCCTCTTCTTCATCTTCTTTCTCTTCATCAATAAACTCAATGTCATCTTCTTCAACATTTTTTTCCTTTTCCTCTACAATCAAATCTCAGTTTCCTTGATCCTACATTATCATATGACATTATGAAAATATTAAAATATGTCAATTATTTTTAATGCTCCATCACTAATTACTTAAAAGCAACCAATATAAAGTCGTACAACTCATACATTTCTTTCTTTTCTTGCTATTCCAACTCCTCCATTATCTTCAAAGCACTCATTGGCATTCATCCATGAAATGTCTTCCCGTAGACGAGGGTCATCCTTTTCGGTAATCCATTCATTATCTAATTCCATGTCTGATAAAAAAATTGGATCATATGTCTCACCACTTTTTTGCCTCCTCGTTTGCCTTAGCTCTAGTTGACTATTGTACTTCAAAAAAAACAAGAGATTTTACTTTTTTTTTGTTCCAATCGGTTCCTTTTTTTGGAGTGGACATGATCAAATGTGCTCCAATTTCTCTCACATCCCGTGGCACTACATGTGAGTCTTAGGATTTTGTATTGCAAGTCTTTGAAGCTGCTTGCACTCCTCTCCATAACTCTCCCACCATAAAGCTATACGTATTATCAAAACAAATGAATAAACATTATATTGTATTTTTGGTTATGAACCAAAAACCAAAAACTAAACAATAAAAAAATTATCATAAAGACAATTAGGCAAATATTTGATTGATATAATACCGAGTTGTTTCTTGTCTCTTGTTAGAGTAGCCTTGCTTAAGTCAAACATCCCTTCAGCTTTTTTAAACTTTTCCAATTGTTGATCAATCTTGATCCTTGTTTCAACATCCAGATACATTTTTCCAATAGGGTTGTGTAGACCAATTTTGACTTTCATGTCCGCATTAAAGCCATCACTATATTGGAACTTGCAAATAAAAGAAGTGATAAAGATAGATGCATAGGTAATAGGCTTACCGCTCACATATGACATAACAAGTTATCAAATTGATTTAGTTTTTGGACAATGTAATTTACCTCGGATTAAGGAAATATCCTGCTGCATGAAGGGGCCTATGGAGTTGCAAGTCCCATCTTGTATCAATGATGCTCCAAATACGATCATACTTAGTCTTTTGATGATTAAAGTTTTGGTCAATTTGTTCTTTTGCTCTATCCATGGCTTCATATATGTACCCCATTGCTGGTTTCACATCACCATCAACAAGCCTTAGAACTTTCACAAGTGGGCTCACACACTTCAAGCAATACTTTATTGCTTTCCAAAACTTATCATCACACAATAATATGACATCCACTTTCTTAGCTTCCAACCTCAAAGCATATTGACACTAGGGCTGCAAACGAACCAAGACGCTCATGAGTGGCTCGGGAGCTCAGCTCCGTAAGAGCTTGTTCGGGCTCGTTTATTGTCTAAATGAGCGATTCCCAAGCTCAATTTTTAGGCTCGTTTAATTAACAAGCCAGGCTTGAACATAGTTGGGCTCGACTTGGTATGGCTTGTGAGCAGCTCAATAATGAGCTCAATTTTAAAATTAATAATTAAAATATTATTTTATTTTATTTTTTTAAGTTAATGGAGTAATTATTGGATCACACAAATAAACCAAATAGTAAAAAACTCAAAAATATCTACTAGTTATTAATTAATTAATTAAACAAATGTGGAAGGAATCTAATATAGAAGAGGAGAGACCTAGGAAGAGTTCAATCTTCCGATGTGGGATATGGGGATAACGGATTGAAGTGGGGAGGAAGCATGGGGGAGAGAGGCAAAGAGCATCAGGCTGCATTTTTGTCCTACATCAGGAATACAAAGATTGTTAGCCTCCTCAATAGTTTATAAAATCCCTTGCCCAGCTTCCCCCCCAATCCACCTTCCCACAAGGCTGCGGGCCAGCTCATTGTGGGCCTGCATAATCATTGTATAATTAATGTTGTGGGCTTGTATACTTATGGGTTCATCCTTGCCTTTTAAAGTTATATTATGGGCATGTTCCATGATGGGCTTAAGTGTTTCATTTTAAGCCTAGTTGGCCATTAATGGCCTCTAAAATTTCAAATATTCAATTGGGCTGCCTTGGTTTTGTGTTAATTATTGAGATCGAGCTGAGCTCGAGCCAATGAATAATTTTTCGAGCTGAGCTCGAGCTTGAATTTTGCAACTCGAATTGAATCGAAGCTCGAGCTGAGCTATTTTTCTTTCAAGCAGAGCTTTAACATGTTAAAGCTCATCTCGACTCAACTCGTCTCGTTTGTAGCCCTAATTGACACATGTCCCACTCCTTTGATGCAAACATGGCTCGAAGATCAAGTTTGTTTTCATCAAAATTTTTCAAAGTGAGAAAAGATGTACCAAACCTTGTAACCCTAGTTCTCTTCAATTCTTTCTTTTTTTCCTAGAAACTCTCTAAACATGTTAAGCACCCATATGTGTCGGTAAATGATGACACAAACCTCCTTAGCCTTTTGAATTGTATTATGAAAGATAGGAAAATCTCCAATATCATGCAAAATTAAGTCAATGCAATGGACTGCACATGGAGACCAAAATATATGTTTCCTCTTCTCCATTAACAGCTCACTGGCATCCACATAAGGTGAGGAACCAGCCGTCACCATTTGAACCACATTTTCCCCTCCAATCTCTTCCACTAATGAGTCAAGCAATTCATACAATTTGTAAGCATTCTTCACCACACTTGAAGTGTCTATTGATTTGAGAAAAACCGTGCCATTAGAACTATTAACAAGAAAATTTGTGAGATGCCTTTGTGTTGTGTTGGTCCATCCATTCGACATCAAAGTACACCTAGTTTTACCCATTCTTTCTTATATTTTTCCATAATTTGTTTGACATTGTCAACTTATTTCTTAAAAAAATGTGACTCTAGCCTCGTGATAACTTGGGAACTTCAATCCCTTTCCATATTCCCCAACCATTTTCATCATTGATGCAAATAATGGACTCTTCACCAAGTTAAATGATAAATCATGTCTCCTTTCCCTTTTACTCCTTTGCCCTTACTTGCAAAAGCATCTATGGTGCCTCGTCTTTGTCCTCCCTATAATTTGAACTTCTTGTTCTTGTTCTCCAAACTCTTTTTGAAAAATTTCTTTTTCATTTTCAATATTCTTTTGTTTTACTCCTTCCAAAAGATTCACAAATGTTTCCCTCACCTCTTCTGTACACTTCTTACTGGGAGCAAAGTTATCATGATCCCCCGCAAAATGATGTTTCATTCTAATTTTGCCACCCCATCTTCCAAGCCTACAAAAGTTGCACTTCAAGTGCATCCTCTTATCATTGATTCGGGAACAATGATCCCATGTAGGATCTTCATTCTTTGTGTTGGAAGTCTTTTTTCTAGGCTTAGCACTTGAACTAGGTGCAAAACTGAGGAATGTGTATGATATGAAGAGAGATTATTCTGGTGAGATAAGGTCAAAGATTTTAAGAAGAGATTTCGCAGGAGATTTGAGTATTGTGGAAGATGCACTTGTTATGATGAAGGATATAGGAAATAATTGAACCAGCAAAGAAAATGAGGTAAAGAAATGGGAAGATTTTTTAGATAAGGACAGTGATGACATTATTGAGTTTTAAGTGTGATGGGGCTTTGTTGTACGATGGGTTTCGGGGACAATATGGTTATGATTCTAAATCCTGTGATGATCTTGGGGACCTTTCATATTTTCATCTAGCACTGATGGAAGGATTGGAGGGGGTTTCTATTTTTGATAATAAGGGGTTGGAGAACAAAATGCAGTGCAATGATGGTATTTACCTGCACCAGAGGTGTTGATTTCTAGGAAGGATTTAGAAGCCCAAGAGATATTGGATAAATTGGATTTGAAAATGAATGATGTTAAAGCTTGATATACATTGTTGGTCCACAACTTAATAGTGTAAGCTTTTAGGTAAAGTGGTAATCTAACATGGTATCAAAGCTGGTTACTAGGAGGTCCTGGGTTCTAATCTTGTTGCTTGTGTATTTTGTGTGGTATTTTAAAAAATATTGTATTTCCTGCAATGGGTGTTATTAGTGTGTGTTCATCTCTCCATGTGCTATCGAGCCGCATGTGCGGGGGATTGTTAAAACTTGATAGACATTGTTGACCCACAACCTAACAACTTAAGCTTTTAGGTGAAGTGGTAATCTAACAAGTGATGTTGGAGAAAGGAAGCGCGTTTTATTGAGGTGAATTTGAAGTGAAAAAGGATCAACGGAGCTAGCAAGTTTGATGTGCTCAGTGACTAGTTGTTAGAATCGCATGATTCTCAATTTGAATTGTACGATTCGTATTGAGAAAGGCATAATTTGATTTGAATTGCGTGGGATAATCACAGATGGTAGTGAATTGGGGTGAATTGTATGATTCACCTGATGAGTCGGTGAATTGAATCGAATCGTGCAAATCCTAAGATTTGGATGCAACTCCTCTATAACCCAACTTAAAGATTTTAAAACCTTTTTATTTTTTCATGGTAGCCTTCTATTTGTTATTGGCCTTCTCATTCTACATGTCTTATTTCTACAATTACGGAAGATTAGAAGAAAACCAGAGTAAGAGAAGGAAACCTATCTTGAGAAGAAAACCAAAGTCAACTAGGTGGGTGAGCTTTTGGTTGGCATGTTGCCCTCTCTACTTGTCTGGATTAAAGATATGATTTTCCTTAGCTTATATATTTTAGTAAGTTTTGTTTATTTATTTTTATTTACTTTCTCTTCTTGTTTTAGTTTAATGAGCAAGCTCATGTATTAAAAATGACTTTTCTTATTAAACACCATAAAGTTCAAATTTTTATTTTTTTCATTGATTCATTCCTTTTAAAACCATAAAGTTCATTTTTCCACTAAGTTTTTCTTGATTCATCTCCTTATTATTTTTAAAAGAAAGCATGCATATGAATTTTTTATTGTTAAACGTGTAAACTTAGATCATAGGCATGAATACCAAATTTTTTGAATTTTTTGTGTGTCCTTATCGTACTTTTGAATATAGCTTTAGTTTTGAGTCGCATAACAAGTGTTATGGCTTAACTTGATACTTGATAGAGATGGAATGGTTAGATCATGGTATCTTGCTCATATGGCTAGTTTTCCTTTTATGTCAATATATGTACGAGATAAATAGATCATGGTAGGATTTGCACCTACAAAACTTGCTTCGAAGGGAAGCGGCATTCCAATTATCTGCATGGATGATCCATATTTGTTTTAGTTTCGATTTATTTTATTATTTTACTTGTTTTATAGATATGCACAATTGATTTTTCAAAATTTGCACTGAATCTTACAATTTGATTCTATTCTCGATTCATGAAATTGGGATTTTAATTCACGATTCGAATCTTGATTTGACTACTATGCTTGGTCAATTACGATGGGAAGGGTTTGAAAAGGGGTTTCCTTTGTTTAATTATGCTTTTTGCTTTATTTTTTCTTTCTTTTCTTTTTTGCTTTTTTGTTTTCTATTTTTTTGGGTGGACTTTTTGTCTTCTCAATTTGTAACTTTTCTCTCTCGATCTAATATACCTTCTTTTATTATCTGAAAAAACCATTGAACTTAATAAGTATTTGTTAGTAATTTCTTTTAACTATTAGTTATGAAAGTTAGGAGTAGTGTTTGGTTTATTTAACTTAATAAATATTGTTAGCAATTTCTTTTAACTATATGATATGAAAGTCAAGAGTAGTGTTTGGTAATGGTATAAGAAGAGTACTGATTCGTTATGAAAATTGAAAGTAGCAATGATGATGATGATTGAATAAAATAATAAAATATATTCATATATACAACTATGATAATGTCTTATTATAATATTTTAATGATATAATGTTATATAGAGATATTTATTTTAATATTATAAGGTTATGCAATATTTATCGGAGAAGATTTATAGCTGCTGCCCATCTCCTTTGCAAATGAGGTGCTCTTCTTTCGGCGTCTCCCTCCTACAAGATAGCAAGCATGGTGAGCTGCACGTCTCTTTTCCCTCTTAACTCCTATGCCTTGAAACCTGTTCCCCACAATATCCTAACCCAGAAATCAAACCCAAGCATCAATAAAATCGCAGTAACTGAACCCTACTTTTCTCCTACTACTAAAAAGTTCTTTCGCCCATAGGAAAACTCTCTTTAGGCATTCGCATCTTCGTTCGATAACTCTTCCTTAGACATCAAAGATTGCTCGACTTCTACTAGCAACAACCTACTTTGCATTTACTAGTCTTCTCGTCGACCACAATTTGTCCATCGGAAAACTCTCTTACATCTTTAGAAACTTTCATATTCCTTTGAAAGCTCTTCTTTAGACTTGAGTTCCTTCAACTAATGCCAATGAAAATCTACACCATATCTACTAGTCTTCTTGTCTACCACTAGCAAATCCATACACCGTTAAAATAACCCAAGTCGATCCGCAAGCTGCACTTCTCGTTCTTGAAGTAGGGATGGGAGGCTATGCAACTTTCAAAATTGAAAAAGAGGTGGTTTTTGTAAACCAATTGAATTCCTCAACATATCGCATCACGAAATTTGCAGGGAAACTTGTTTCCTTTTTAGTGATGGAGAAAGAGGAGCTTGTGTTGGCTCTAAGGCTAATGGGGGTACTTTTTGAGGCTAGAGACGGGATCGCAGGGGCTTGAAAAGGTTTAAGCTTCAAAAAAATAGGGGATAGAGTCAGCCTTAAGATCATTGAATATGATAGAGGAAGATACATTTGCTTTAAGAAGGAGAACTAAGGAAGATTTCAACATGTGCACATTCCCGGGGGAGATCAAAGAAATAGGTGGAGGGCCTTTGTCGCTGCTTTGTTGGAGCTTTCGTTGACTATGAATGAGCCCTCTAAACCTAATAGTGGTAGTTGGAGATGCTCTAATTGCGATTCCTCGACTGGTAGACTAGAGGAGAAAAGTGAGAGGAGTAGCTTGTTTAAGAGACTTTCACCTAAAATCACCTTCATTGATGCAATCAGAGGAGCTTCAATGACGAGAGGGGATTCAGGAAAGGAAACTTTACATAATCATAGGGACTAGGGAGGATTCTTTACTCTAGGAATCCTAATTCCATGCGATTAGTTGGTAGGGATGTAGGGAATTATTTTAAATTTTCTAGGTGGTATTTTGTGGGGCTAAAAGGATTGGATAATGCTGGGCCAGCAACTCTAAGCCCCAAAAATACATGCTGAAGAAACCAAAGCCAATATGGGTTGTCAAAAGAAAGAATATTGGACCAATAGGGGCTATTGAAAAGAGTTCAAAAGAAGAAATGCAACAACACAGGCCTGTGGAAGAGGTGGGAGGAGGTAAAACAACACACACAAGTTTGGGTAACTTGATTGGGCAGAGTTTAGATGTCTCTTTGGCTAGAGAAGGTCTAGAGGATAAATGCAATGGATTAGGGATCCCCACGAACAGTAGGGAGCTAATCGAAACCAATAATCAATTTCCTCCATTGTCCTCAGTTTCGAGGGAGAAGATGATGATAGGACCAAAGGGGGAAGAAGAAGAGGACTTGTTTTATGATTTGGAAGAAGAGATGGGCAGTGTTAGTAAATCTGAAAGGGAATTATCGGTTGATCAGTTGAGAGCCGATCTTGAATTTGCAGAAGACGAGGGTCTAATCCATCTATTCAAGGATTATAGTGTAGGTATAAACATTATTAGTCATATGTTTAACCATTTGAAAGTTTTAAATGATGAGGGGCCTTTGCCTTTGACCCTGGCCTTGGGCTCAATCTTTCTCCAGTGATTAATTCAACTATTCCTTCTTGTGGTGTTGAGAGAAGGGGGGGGGGGGGGATGACTTTGGGAAGGGTGATTTTCTTAAGGAGGATCCTTGTCCATCTAGAATTAGTGAAGGTCTCCGTCCTCTTCCTAGTCAACTTTTCCTTGGAAACTCTATGCCAAAGGGAGGACTTTGTGAGGGAGGGCTATGGGTTTAGGTTTGAGGGTGGTGAGAGATAGCTTAGATTGACAAAAAAAAAAATTTAGGACCTCGACTTGGAATTATTAGATCCTTTTGGGAATTTGGTGAGGGTGGTTTAAGCCCTAGGACGTACGAGAGGAGGAAAATGAAAGTTCAAAAAGATCTTGAAAACCTTGTATTGTCGATAAACTTGGAGGGCGGTAAATGTGTCAAATTATGAAGATAGTTAGTCGGAAGGTTAGAGGGTTAAGGGAGCTTAGAAAAGGAACTTGATTAAGGAAGACTTGGACCAGTACTCCCCTAATATTGTCCTTATCTAAGATACTAAATTGGAATTGGTAGATGGGAGAAGGGGGGGGGGGGGGGGGAGGGCTTTGTTAGAAGAATTTGGGCCGTGTATTGTAGGGATTGGGAATTTTTATCCTGACTTGGTGCCTTAGGTTGTATCTTTGTCATATGGGACTCTCGATCTATATCCAAAGTGGATACTCGGACGGGTTTTTTTCCTCTTTTTGTGTTATTTGAAGTAAGAGAGAGGGGTTAGTGGTGGGTTTCCTCTATGTATGAGCCTTCTATACCTAATCTTAGGAGTTTTTTTTTGGGAAGATCTTGACTTTGTTTTTTTTTGCTTCCCTAGGTAGATTGTGGAAGGTGATTTTTATGCGGGGAGATTTCCCAGAGCGAAGAAAGGAGGAGGCAGAATTATGCTTGTATGCAGAACTTTGATTTGTTAATAAGGGAATGTGGTTTGAGAGATCTCCCCTTGGGGAACACTTATTTGACGTAGTTTGTGGTGGTTGGGAAAAGAGGGGGGGGGGGTGTTAAAATGGTGGCTAGTAGACTAGATGGATTATTATGTTGTAGTTAGTGGGAGGATAAATTTCCAAACCTTATTCAAAGTACCCTCCCTAGGACCACATTTGACCATTTCCCCATTTTGTTGGATTCTAGTAAGTTGTCGTGGGGTCCTACACTCCTACCTTTTTTTAGGTTTGAGAATATGTGGTTGGACCATGTCACTTTCAAGTATTTGGTTAGAGAGTCTCGGGGAGAGGAAATGGAAAGGGGTTGGGGAGGCTGTAGATTCATGAGAAAATTGAAATGTTTGAAGGAGAATCTGAAAGTTTGGAATAAGGAGGTGTTTGGCGATGTCAGAGTTAGAAAATATAGATTTTTGGACGAGTTGGCTTCATTGGATAAGGAATAGGAGTTTAACATCTCAGACAGTGAGGAGATAAAAAGAGTTTCCTTGAAGAATGAGCTGGAAGAGGCAATCTTCTTCATTTGGAGGCAAAAGACCAAGTTCAAAAGGGTCAAAGACCGTGATTGTAACTCTTCTTTCTTTCATAGGCTATCTATTGGCAAAAGGTGAAAAATTTGATTAGGGAGTTAGATGTGGGGGGTGGAAGAGTCACTAATTTCCAAATCCTAGTTTAGTGCTTCAAGGGGCATTAGACTAGGAGACGCTTTATCCCTCTTTCCATTTGTCCTTGTAGCTAATGTTTTGAGTGGGATTGTGGATACGGATGTGAAGAGGAGGTTAGTGAGAGGATTATAAGTGGGGAAAGATGGAGTGGTGCTTTCTAATCTCTAGTTTCTGATGATACCATTTTTTTCCTAGATCATAGCCCTGCTCAGGAGAATCTTGGGTATTCTCCCAATTTTTGAGAGGGTGTCTGGGTTTAAAATTAATATGAGAAAGAGTGGTTTAGCAGCATTGATCGTGCCCATTGAGCATGCTAGGGAGTGGGCTATTGAAGTGGGGTGTGGTATTCTAGATTGGCCTTTGACTTACCGAGGGATCCCTTTGTGGGGTAATCCTAGAGCTGTGGATTTTTGAAATCCGGTAGTGGAAAGGGTAACAAAGAGATTAGATGGTTGGAAGGGGGTTCTTTTCTCCCTTGGGGGATGAATATTTGTAATCTAGGTTTGTCTTTTTGACCCGTTATACTTCTTGTCTGTTTTTAACATTCTGGTGGAGTTTGCTAACAAGTTTTTAGAGGATTTATGAGAGAACTTTTGTAGTCTGGTGGGGGGAGTCATAGGGACTGCTTAGTGAGTTGGGAATGGGTTTGTAGGTCTAAAAAGGAAGGGGGGCTGGCTCTTGGTAAGTTGGTATCTAAAAGCACTGCTCTTTTAGCTAAATGGTTATGGCGCTTCCCTTTAAAAGAATCTTCCCTTTGGTATAAGTAATTAGAAGTAAGTTTGGGTTGGATGAGAATGGGTAGGATACCATTTAAGATGTTCTTTGGGGGATTGTGGAGGCCATTTTCTTAGATTTATCCTTCATTCATTCCTCACATTAAACTTGAAGTGGGAACGTGATATGTATCTGTTTTTGGAAAGATCCATGGCTGGGAAACACATCCTTTTCCACTTCTTTCCCTATTCTCTTTCGTTTGAGTTTTGAGCAAAGTAAAGCCATATCTTTCTTTGTTGGTGATCTGAGCAGCCTTTGGTTTCTTGGAATATCCATTTTAGTAGACCTCTTAACGATAGAGAGATAGTGGAGTTGTCTTCTTTGTTATCTTTATTGAATGGAAGTAGTGTTTTAAAAGGCTCAGTTGAGGCTCGCCTTGAGGCCCGCCCCAAGGCAAGGCATGCTTAAAACGCCTTGAGGCTCAATCTAAAATACCAAATTCCAAAAAGGCTAACGCATTACATATTGTGGCGTACGCATTTTTAAAAAAAGCACGCCTTTTGCGCCTTTTTAGTTGAGGCTTATGCATTTTGGGTGTGTGATTCTCAAGTTAGATTTGGTTAGAAAATTTTAACTACATGTTTGTACAAAAGGAATGTCATAATATGAGTTTATTTCTAAAACTCTTGAACCTCAACCTTTCCAAAATTACTGAACTTGTATCTTACATCATGAAAATAGTTTGAACTTTGTAATTGTATAGCGATCTCTTGTCATGATTTATGTCATGTATTCAAGTTAGCAATTTTTGAATGGCCAACAAGTATTTTGCAAAGTAAATCCAGTTTTTATTTTTTACATTATATTTGCGATTTTCTTAATTTTTACTTTATTTAAAATATATATAATTTTTTTACAAATTTTTATCTTAAAAAACAAATTCTCAAAAGGCTTACGCTCCAACGCCTTAAGGCTTACACCTCGCCTTTTGAGGGTTAAAACGCCTCGTCTTACGCCTTCGCCTTTTAAAACATTGAATGGAAGTAATTTTCTTTGAGAAGGGATGTTTGTCCTTGGTCTTTGTATCGGTCAAGAGTGTATTCTTGCATATTTTTTCTTGAATTCTTTGATTTGTTGCTATTCTTCTTTTTCGCTTTGTCCTATAATATGGAAGGTCAAGGCTCCCACAAAAATTAAGGCTTTCACTTGGTGGTTGTGCTTGATAAAATAAAAGCAAGTATGGAGTATATGAGAGAGAATGGGTGGGATACTAATTTGAGATTTAGATGTTCTTTGGAGAGTCCGTAGAAAGCTATTTCTCAGAGTTATCTCCTCTTCATTCCCCGTATTAAATTCCTAGTGGGTAGAGGTCGTAATATCTGGTCTTGGAAAGATCCCTGGTTGGGGAATGTAGTTTAGTCCACCACTTTTCCATGCCTTTTTTGCCTAAGCTCAGGGTAGGATGTGACCATTTCTTCTTATGTTGTTGATCCAGGTGGTCCTTTTTCTTTTGGGATTTCCACTTCCGTAGATTGTTAAATGACAGGGAGATGGGAGAGCTATCCTCTTTGCTTGTCTACTTGAATGACTGGTGTTTTTCTTTGGAGGAGGATAGGCGGTCTTGGTCTCAGGATCCTTTGGGGGTTTATTTGTGCAAATCTTTTTGTGATCTTTTGAATAGGTCAAATTTATCTTTTCCTCTCTATAGTTCCATTGGAAGGCCAAAGTCCCCTATAAAATTAAGGCTTTTATCAGGTTGGTTGCACTTGATAGAATCAATACCAGTAACTTTCTGCAGGTTAGGAGACCTTTGAAGGCTATATCTCCAGACATATGTGTTCTCTGCTTTAATTGTTTAGAGTCATCTTTGCATTTGTTCACTCATTGTGACTATGCTGGGAGTGTTTGGAATTAGTTATTTGGTATTTTAGGCGAATGTTGGGTGAGTTTTAAGGCAGTGGAGGGTTTTTTGGTTGTGTCTTTTGTTGAATTTGGCAGGAAAAAGGAAAGGGCAGTGTTTTGGAAATGTGTGTGTGTGTGTGTGTGTGTTTATTTTTCGCAGTCTTTTGGGGGTTGTGGATGGAGTGCAATGCGTGCATTTTTCTAGGGAAGAAGTTGGCTCAGTTTCTGGTTTGAGAAAAGATATATTATTTGGCTTCTCTTTGGTGTGTGGGACAAGGGAATTTTAAGGGGATGAGCTGTTCTGATATTCAGTGCGATTGGTGTTGTGTTGGTGTGTTAGTTTGTGATGGTTTTATCTCTTTTGTTCTTTGGTATGTAGGTTGTTCCTCTGTGTTTTTTATCTGGATTTTCCACACTTTGTTAAGGAGATGTCTTATTCTCCTAGCTGTATATTCTTATTCTATTAATGAATTCTTCTTTTATTATAAAAAAAAAGGACTTTGAAGGCTCTCCCTCCTGATGTATGTGTGCTCTGTTACAAGAACTCCGACATCTTCTCATATTCTTTTGCACTGTGAATTTTCTTGGAGGATTTCGAGTAAGCTTTTTGGTGTTATGGGGGGTGAGCGGGTTTGTCCTTCTTTGGTGGAATTGTTAGCCATTTCTTTTGCAGGCTTTGGTAGAAGAAAGGATAGGACAGCACTATGGAAGTTTGGCATTTTTGGAGTTATATGGTGAAATGGTTGGTGGGTAATGCACAAATTTTTTCTGGATAAAAATTAATTTGGGTGCTGGTTTGAGACACAAGCTTTAGCACACCTCCACACATGCATCCCAACTGCATGTGGAAAGATAAAAAAAACGATTAATAACACCTATTATAGGGTATGCTATAATTTTTAAACACCACACAATAAATGCGGGCAACGAGATTAGAAACCAGGACCTATTGGGAACTTGGCTCTGATACCATGTTAGATTACCACTTTACCTAAAAGCTTAAGCTATTAGGTTGTGGGCCAACAATGTATATCAAGCCTTAATATTCCCCTGCACATGCAGCCTGACAGCATGTAGAGAGATAAATATATGATAGATAACATTCATGATAGCGAATATAATAATTTTTTAAACACCACACAATGCGGGCAACAAGATTAGAACCTAGGAGTCTAGGATCTCCTAGCAACCAACTTTGATACCATGTTAGATTACCACTTTACCTAAAAACTTGAGCTTTTAGGTTGTGGGTCAACAATGTATATCAAGTTTTAATAGCCTCATTGTGGTGTGTAGGTTTTGGATTTTTCAGAGGGGCTAGTTTTCAGGAGTTACAAAGATATTGGAGGAACATGGTGGCTTGTTGATCTCCTCTCTTTGTTGATCTTTTTTTGTTTATTTCTGGTTGTCCCTGATTTTCTTCAGGAGATGTCTCATTCTCCCTCTTGTAAATTCTTTCCTTATTGTTCTTGTGATATAGCAGTTGTCTTTAGATTATTATATATTTATAATATTATAATTCTACCATAATATGATTAAAATTAGTGTAACATATTTTAATGTAATACTATTGTATTATTTTAATGTAGACCCATTGTGGTCCGCCCCTTCCCTAGAGCCCGCATATGCGGGAGCTTTGTGCACCGGGCTGCTTTTTTTTTTTTTGAATTTAACAATATTTTTCTTATTTTTAATATTTCAATTATTTATCTATGAACTATAAATATTAAAAATAGTATGTGATAATATTATATTATATTATTTAATAGATATTATAATATAATAGTATAATATAATGTAATATCGTGTTATAATATAATATATTACTATACTATGGCATTGTTATGTTAATTGTATTATGGTATAATATAAGTATATATCAGTTAGTCTCTTATAACTGGCCATAAGCTTTTCTTAACTACTCAGAAAACCTCTTACTTAGTAATTAGTGTTATAGGTTGATATACATTGTTGGCCCACACCTAAAAGCTTAAGCTTTTAGGTAAAGTGGTAGTCTAACATGGTATTAGAGTTGGTTACCAAGAGCTCTTGTGTTCATGTCTTGTTGCCCGTGCTTATTGTGTAGTGTCTAAAAAAATTATTGTATTTCCCTGTAATGGGTGTATCTATCGTGTGTTTATCTCTCCATGTGCTGTTGGGCTGCATGTGTGGGGGAGTGTTAAAGCTTGATATGCTTTGTTAGTTATCTGACGTTTTGTACATGTACTGTTATTTCTTTCTTAGCTGGATAATATCTTTTTCATATTTACATCTTTGCCTTTAATTATAGTTATTGCACCTTCCTCATTCTTCTCCATTGTTGCTTCTTATATTAATAAGTTAGGGCTATTATTGGGACTATCAACAATTACAAACCTTATGTTTTCTTATGAACTATAGCGCTAGGCTGCATATGGATCAAATTTTACGGAGGCATCTTTCATCCTCTTGTGGGGGAGGCTTGTACTTGTAGATGGTGTATAACTAGGTCTCACAAGGTCTACATTCTCACGGCACACCTTGACACTGTGATGGCACCAAATCTAACTTGGTTAAGCCAACGACACACAACCTAAAATTTGTTGGTTTTTTCTTCAAGTGTGTGTGAAGAAATTATGACATACACAAGGCAATTGTATTACAGGAGCAAGACCTCCCAACCTTATTCTTATCTGATCATTAACTGTTTTAACTGTAAACCCTGCTGCTGATGCACGCACTGGTTTTGAATGAATGGAATAATATTCCAAGGGAATAATATTCCCAGTTGAAGAAGTAGTCAACTAATAGTCCTCAGTTTAGAACAAGTCAACTAATAGTCCTCAGTTTTTGAAACTTGTTTCATAATCAGTTAATCAACTTTTCCCTTATGTATTTGTGTGTGCCTAGACCCCGGAAGCAAAAAGAGGAGGACATTGCTATCTGTGAATGCAAATATGATGCCAACAATCTTGATAGTGCGTGTGGAGAGAGGTGCTTGAATGTATTAACCAGCACAGAATGCACACCTGGATATTGCCCCTGTGGAGTCTACTGCAAGAATCAGGTCAGTATGAGGTTTTCATCCTGTAACAACTTGATTGAAAACAAATTAAAAGAGATCACAGTGGATCCCTCTCTCTGTATGTGTGTGCGTGCGCATGTGTTTGTGCACACATGAGTTAAACAATCATAGGTAATTAATCAGTATTAATGTAGAAAACAATTTTTGAGTGTTAAAAATCACATTTTCAATCTCATAGTCTCTTTTTGGCATGACCAACAAAATGGGTAAGATGTTTGATTGTGAAAAAATCACTAGCTTGAACATAGTCGCCTTTTGCATGGCAAAGAAATCTCATAATGTGGTTGGCACTGAACAAATCACTAGGTTGAGCATCTTTGTATGTCTTGAAATGAACAAATTGCAGATTAAGACAACTGTCCCCTTCTCCCTTTTCCTCCAACTTAGGCTATCTATATCACGCATATTAGGTGTGAGTGTGACTTTTGAAATCATGGATTTATATTTTATTTTATTGTACTCATTTTGTAGTTTTATTTTGCAATCAATGGTTTCTAGGTCTTGTTTGGCCCTATTAATTCATGAGGTGGAGGGCATTCCCTTTATTTGAGAAATGTCTCTTTTAATAATTTTATTATTTTCGAAATATTTTGTAAATATCTGTATACTTTTTAATATTATAGGTATTGCCGTATTGGATACGTTATGGAATGGTTAGATGCGTTTTATTGTGAATTTGGACTCCCCTCCTCTCTCCCTCTATCTCACATTCAATCTGCAATATTCTTTCTTCTTCCCTTCCTATCTTCTTCTCTCTCTTCTATATTTTGTCCCCCCCCCCTCTCTCTCTCTCTCTCCTTCTTCTTCTTCTTCTTCTTCTTCTCCCTAAGCATCAGTTTGTTTTAGGTGTACAGTGTACTAATCACTAGCATACTTTTGAAGCTTAATACATATTTTCTTGCATTCTTATTTTGATTAGGTAGAAGAGTGATTTGATTCGGTAGATATTGATTTCTAAGGCTTGATGGATATTGATAGTCTCGTCAGTCTTCACTTTTTTATGAGAAGGTGCAATTATGCCTTTACAGTGAGGGGCTGGTTTTACCTTTTTTTTTTTTTTGTTCTAAATTTTCGAATTGTGAATAATGGAGTTATATTGGTTTTAACTGTTTTAGGTTATGTTTTGTTATTGTGCAATTTATAGTAGAATGAGGTAACTCTTGCCTATAGAAACTCTCTGAGTTAATTATGTTGTTTACACTTTACAGTCTATATTATTCCTATGTCTATTAAGTTACAATATTGACTTCCTAATGTTTGGTTGTATTTCTGGAAATTATAGTGGTATTAAATGTGTTAGAATCTTATAAAAGCAGGGGTGAGGTGGAACAGGGACATAGCACCTATTCTATTCTCTGTTTTGTTGTTGCTTCTGATTTTGTAATTCTCTTCTCCCTATTCTTCCACCATCATCTTTACTGTATTAACTATTTGCATTATGGGCCCTTCACAGTCAGATTATGACTGCCTCCTTTATGTGAACGTGCTTAAGCGCAAACTTGTGAGTTACCAATTGAAGCGCTTTTTGTGTAGAAAGAAAAATCATATCCTTATAGCTCTCCTTTGTAACTTCCTTTATTATGGTTGAAGACAAATTATTTTTTTCTACTGATATAGTGGACAGTAGATAAATTGACTTTTAAGATTCCCTTCTTCCTTGTAAATGCCCCCCTCCTCACGCCTCCAAACCCCCCACGCCAAGTGGTGCATCACCTTCATGGATAGAGACTCCTGATTTGTTGTTGTATATTTCCAATAAGTTATTGATTTTTTTTTTGCTATCCAATTGAAATATCAATAATGAAGTTTTCAAATTTTTGCATCTTTCTCATGTTGCCCTTCTAAAAGCATGGTGCTAATGGCTTGTATTATTTATTTATTTCTTTCTTAATTTGAAAGGTGATATGGTAAAAAATATATATTTTTAAAATTTAATTTTTTTAAAAAAAGTTGACAAGGATTTTGAGATGCCTTGTATAATATTTTGGGTCTGACTTAATTTTGTGCGCTATATGTTCACTGTTTGCAGAGATTTCAGAAATGTGAATATGCAAAAACGAAGTTGTTCAAGACTGAAGGCCGTGGGTGGGGTCTTCTTGCTGATGAAAATATAAAGGTAATCTGTTATTTCTGAACCATAGAATGGGCCTTAGCAAGCTACTCATATTCAGAGCTAGTTGAAGATTCATTTGGTTAAGTCACTTGGCTATTGAAGGTTTGAGTATGATACAACATTTTTTTCTTTTATAAATCTATCATAACATCATGTGTACATGTAGATCTGAAGGCTCTTTGGTGTGAGAAGAAAAGAACTAAAATTGAGGATTATTGTATTCAATTATAATTTTATCTATTTTGGGAAATTAGAGGCTTATTTTATAATTTTATTTTTCCAAGGATTTATTGTTTAACTTTATTTCAGATTTAATGTTATTTCTCTTTATTGGTTTCCTTGTATGGTTTCTGCCTTGCCAATCTGTCTTGCGTCAATATTATAGCCTCCTCTTGGTCTACCTGCTGCAGTTGTCTACACTCTACAGCCATCTTCAACCACTGACGTCATTGCTTCTCCCGCTGCTGAAACCCTGGCCCACCATCTTCCCCAGCCTGCAGCTCAACCCACAATACCCGATTCGTGGCCCTTCTTCACTGATCACTGTCATATAAAACACGTGTTCAAACCCCCTGTACCAGGGTCCAAATAGTCCAATCCTGTACCAGCAGACAAAAAGGAGATCACTGTTCCATGCAGCAAGGTCATACATCCTGCCCCATAGGCATTGCTCTGGCCTGAATTGGGGAGAGAAGGTGTGCCTTTATTGGTTAGAAGTAGTAATTTATACTTTTCTTGTTTGGAAGTTTTCTTTTCTTTTATTTTAGGGAAGTATCTTAGGATTGAAATTTGTTTACTCATAGAAGTAGGATTCTTTGTTCTCAAGCAAGTAGCTTATATAAATATTTTTGTCTTTAATTGAACAAACAATTTTGGGAATTGAATTGATTCTGATTAGGGTTAGGGCTTTATCCTTTTGACATCAATTGATATCAAAGCAAGTCAGCCTGCTGCTGCCACCATTGTGGGTCGTAGTGGCTGACCTTCTCCCCCTTCTGTCATTGTAAATTTATAACTACATCCAGCTGAACCCTGTCATGGCTCATCCTAGCCCGTTGCAGTCCTCTATGTTAGGGGTCGTTTGTTTGATCTGAACTGCTTCTGAATAGAAGTTAAATCTGAATTGGTTCAATATTAAGTGAACCTGTCAGACCCGTGAGTATTTAGGAAGACGTATAAATTTGGGCTGAATTCCTCTTTTTCGGTCAGACATGCACCCATGCCCTAACTATATTCAGAGAATCCTTTTCTTCTTCTGCCTCTACTCTCTCTCCCTTCAGCCACGAACGAGCATCAAGGCATCACCACCAACATCTTCAATGGCCTTTGGAATCTCTAGCATTTTGGTTGGCATCTCATAGAAATCACCAGACTTGCAGCAGGGGTAGCCAGGTAGGAGAAGAGTGCTAGTAATAAAGTATTAATGGGGACGACTTCACGACGGGGATCAGCATGCCCTACCTATGTCATTTTCAGATGTTGTGACACGTGAACGGCCTCCAGATGTCCACATTTCCTTTGCCGACATGATGACACGTGGATGACCTCCCGATGTCCACATCGGTTTATAATTGTTTGTGGATATTGAATGGATTATTTGAAGACTTGTTCTGAAGACTTTTCAGTGTGAGAAAGACCCGCGTAGAGATGCTGAAGCAAGTCCGAGTTCAAGACCATGTGGGCCCCACATGGTCTGGTGGGCCCCACACGGCTCCATTAGGCCCACACGAATTGGGTCTCCCTTTGACTTTTGTTTGTATTTAATTTGTAAACATGCAAGACAACTTGCATGCATGTGTATGTTAGGAAATTGTGCGCGTATGTCTAGTGAGTTGGAGTGTTAGTAAGTTGTGCTTATTATTTATTGTGTCTAGAAAGTTGGAGCATTTATTTTGTTAGTAACTTGTAAAAGTAATTAATGTGTCTAGTAAGTTGGTGTCTTTATTATTTGTCTCCCATGCTTGTGTGGGAATTGTTAGTTGTTTAATGTCTTTGCCCCCCCATGCTAGCTAAGTTTATTAATTCTTTGTCCCTCCATGCTAGCTATATATATACCCCTTCATTGTAAGAACTATGTAGAGAGAAAAGTATTGATATTGAAAGGAAATTCCTTTGTTGAAGCTTGTTAAGCTTTGTCCAATCCTTGTGCTTGTGTGGTGAGAGGCTACGTCGTTCTCCTCTGAGATTAGGTGTGAGAGACCACTATTCTGTCTAGCGACTCCTTCCCTATCCCACCTTCACGACTTTCCTCCATCACCCACACGGCCATCACCAAGTTACACCCCAAGGTCGCCAATCCATCATTTCATTTGCTGCATACATATCCATATTTCAAAGTATGCATGAAGAACTTCAGACGAGTTCTAACTATCCTCCAACGCATCCACACGGCCACACCAAAATACCCCCTGCACGGCCACTTCCCCTCCATTACTTTGCTGCGTTCGTTTCAAGGAATTTTCTGGTGTGGTCTAAGACTTGTGTTGACCAACGTCAAGCATCCATAGATTCTCGTTTCTATTTGAACCCCTGTTATATCTTACAGCCCCTGCTATCACTAAACCTTAGTTTCAAATTCCACACTTTCATATTTGATAAACCCTTTGCCTGAAATTCTGAATTCCAAAACTTGAATAGCATATATGATTTCTTAGAATTTCAATATTACTGCTTGCTAGTGTAAATCAATTGTGGAATATTGCTGTGCTAAACACAGAACTTATTTCTTGAAATATTGAAATAATATCTTTGTTGCATATAACTTGATTCCTTTGTGAAAGAACTTATGGGACTTATTTCAGAACAAAATCATACACCCTTTCAAAATCCCAAAACATGTGAAATGTCCTCTGGTTTATTGTGTTTATGTTCGGATAATTAAATTCTTAATTTAAAGTGTATTGAGTGTATGTGCTTGTGAGGGTTGAATCAGTAGGACATAGGTCGACCATTCCCGTCCTACGTCACTTCATTTGGTGTGAAGGAGAACAAGCCAAAGTCCACCTTCTTTTTCTTCATGTTGAAGACCCTGCGTAAGTTGACACCAGATGGATCCAAGGATAACTCCGACATAGAGGAGGCTTATTGTCTACATAAAGGAGGAGACGTTTCTCCTTCTCCTAAATCCTAGGTAATTAAATAAGTTAGCTAATAAAATTAATTTTGATTTGAGGCCAGGCATGTTAATTGAATATATATATATATTAGTTGGTTAGTGATGCAAAATTTTTGGGTGATGAAAATTTTTCTAAATTTTTATATTTTCTTTAAAGTGCACTGTTATAGTATTTTATACCATTTTTTTTATTTTTAATTTATTTTAAAATTTTTTAAAGCCTGATGAACTGACAATTATTTAGCACTAAACTTGTAAAATTATTCATATTCAGATGTCTAATCAGACCAACTGTCAAACTAGCGAATTTTTTTAGTGTTCAGTGGTTGAATCTGACTCTGAATCCAGTTAACTAATTCAGAATTTAATTTAGATTTCAGAAGGCACTTAATTGTACTAAACAGTGCTTAGTCATGTTCATCACTCCGCAACTTGCACCGGAGGTCATGAAGGAAACCTTTGAGGGAGCATGGGTGGTAGTGGTGGGGTTGAGTCATGACATACAAGGTGGGGCAGCTGCTGTAGAAATTTAACTTGAAGTAGCTGCTGGTGAGACAGATGGGGGTGAAAAGTTATGGTGGAAGTGGTGTGAATGATGGATTCAATTCCATTCCATGGCAAGAATGCTTCTTGAGGAAACTGGAAAATAGATGAGCGTCCTGTGAAGATAATGATGCAGAGATGAGAAGGAGAAAGTGGCTCCAGCTGGTTGCCACTTAAGAAGTCAAATGAGAAATGCACATAAACAGCTGGCTCCCGCTTACAATTTCATATTCAAAAGAAAAATAAAAAGAAAAAAGAGAGATTCCAATACATATTGTGGAATTTAATTAGAAATGCAGCCTGCTTTCAATTTCTAGGACTACTTAGCTATCATAGTTTCAATTTTCAAATCCCTTAGCATGTGTATATAAAGGCTAATGTCATGGTCGAATGGGACAGGTCCACGTACTGAACAATTCTTTAGTTCATTGTCTGGTCCATGTTCAAAAACATTGAATGCGACTGGTAAGATGCAACTTGACAGTAGCAAACGGCTTCTTATCATTTTTTAGCAGTTACTTACTATGACAGCTGGACTAGGCCCCATGGATAAGTGAAAAGGAGTCACAAATGCCAGTCTCTTTGGTTCTGTTTGCTTTCCTGAGGGTACTCATGGTGCTGCATATCCCTGAGAATTAATGTGTATTCCCAAGAGGGGGGTGGGGGTGAATTGGGTTTTTAAAAATTCTCTTAATAAGTTAAGTTTACAAATACTTTAGTTAAGTATTACCCGTCTAATTAATTTTCAACAGTCACACAATCACAATAATATTGATCAGCGACCTCACAAGCACAGCCAACAATCCTTTGTATGAAAATATATTATCACAATCCAAATTCAACCTTTCAATATTAAAGATCAGCTGTTCAATTCCAATAACTATCAAGATAGAATTTTATAAGATTGATCTCAAACAACCCTGCAATATATTCAGATTTACAAGGTTTATTTCAACTAATATTCTCAGAACTTCAATATTCAGAATTTCAACCAACTCCCAATACTCAGCAATTCAGTATTCAAATATAACCTGATTTTTCAAACCAATAAACAATCAATAGAGATCCTTTGATTAAAGACAATCAGTATTCCTGCAATTCCCAAATATTCAACAAGTTCTTAACAATTAAAATAAGCATACATGCAGTTTTTATACTTGCAAGAATGTAAAGAGATTGAGGGAAGAAGAGAAGAACACTGGATTTTTTACAAGGTTCGGTCAGCGGCCTAAGTCCTTGCCCTAAGCAACACACTGTGAGGATTCCTTTCCAACTTCTTTACCAGGCGAAGTTACAACCTCTCTCTGTTCAAGGTGGAGATCTCTTTCTAACGAGAACACTCTCTCACTAGGCAACGATCCAACAATCCTGAATCGTCAAGAAAACAAAAACAAGGAACAACTTTGTTTGTACAAGTAGAACTCTCACTTAGAGCAGATTTGTACAATTGAAAATCAATATATTTCAAACAATAAACAATATAGAAGATGAAGCTCAGTAGAATATCACCAGGGCTCAGATTAGATTTGAAAATCTCAGTAAAATAGATTAGAAAACCGTGGGTTGTATCAGCAAAAGCACAACAATATTTCAGTAAGAATTTCAGCAGGAGAACTCTGAATTTGTAATTCGTATGTGCTTGATCGTTTTGTAAATTTTGTTAAAAAATAAGTATTTATAGAATAATAAAGCATATTACCATTTTCCCCAAGTTTCTTGCCGTATTTCTCAAGTATTCTCCAAGTTTGGGAGTCAAGAAATCAGTTTTGGAAACTTTCCCAACACCATTTTAAAGTTAAAACTTGAACTTCAGTCTACTGTGTCTCGAAAGTCAGTCGCCTGAGCTTTTTAAGTTCAGCGTATTTTGAAAACTCAGTGTTGAGTCAGTTGAATGGACGTCAAATGGTCAGTCGCCTGTCTTGGCTCTGTTTGCTTAAAATTTTCCGCATAAAATGTCAGTCGCCTGATGAAAATCCATCAGTCGCCTGTCCTGCTTGCAGCTTATGTGTTTTTCAAAATTTTGATTCCAAAACTTTAACTTTTAATCTTGGAAAACGTAAGTGAGACTTTTAAAAATATTTTCCATGATTTTTTAAAATCAGGTCTCTAAGTCAACTATAGTTCTTAAGATTTTCAAACATCCATACTGAAATTGTGAAGTACTTACATGAGACTTATATATGATCAAACTCTCTTAAATACTAAGTCTTCATGCTTTGGCTTGCTCTTTATATCCAACTTGAAGCTTTTTATCTTCAATAAGTGTTAACTTCATCAGTCCTTTTAACTTTAAGTACAAGCTTTATTGAAATTTTTCAAACACTCAATCTTGATTGTTATGAAAGCATTTGAGCCCTGAAACTTTACTTAAACAAACTTGTTAAGTACCCTTGATTTTGTTATCTTCAAAACAAGATTCTAACTCTTGTTAGGCCAACAATCCCTTTGATGAATATGAATGTGGAATCAAAATTCCATTACCTGAATTTAATAGGGAAGGGGAAACTGATGAGCTCTACGATTGGCTTATCCAAATTGATATGAATATTTTCACGTATAGAGGAGTTAGGCCTGAGCACAAGGTTAATTTAGCTGTTACTTGTCAGGGGTTATGCTGGTACATGGTTGACATATATCTGGATTCTGATTCATGAGCCCTATTCTTGGTTGGAATCGAATGAAAGAGGATGGTTGTGTTGGCAGTACTTCATCAGTGGTTCTGAAATTCATACCATTTTAGTTATGCTTGAACTTAAATCCTAGAGTTAGACTGTGTGCTCTTGATCAGCGTGACAAAGATGATACAAGGGAATTTTAGAAACTCATCGCTAGGTGTTAGTTTTATGAGACTGGCTATAGTGCTTTTAGATACATTGGTGGGAACTTAGGCAGTGTATCTAGGCTGGACCATGGGGGAAACCTTTTAATTCTATTGACCAGGCTACTTTTTGTTAAAAATTGAGAGAATTTAAAATTGAAAGAAAGGCATCTTGGAAGCCTACGGTTCATCCTGTTTTCTTTTCTACAAAGGCCTGAAATGTGTAAGTCTGATAAGAACCCTATGGAATCTTATTCTTATGCTGAAAAGGGGCATAGTTATTGGCACTATCTATAAATGTCATGGAGCCAAAAGAAGATGAGGATGATGATAGGACTACGGCTGCAAACGAGCAGAGCTGAGCTTTGCCTTGCTCAAGCTTGTTCAAGAACTTTTTAACCAAGCTCGAGTTTTAGCTGAGCTCAGAATGAGCTTTATTATACTGGCTCGAGCTTGTTTATTATGCAAATGAACGAGCTTACGAGCCCTTACCGGGCCAAGCTTCCGAGATTCTCACTCATAGTTTCATTCTTTTGGAACCTCTCATTTTGAGAGATAAGAGGTTTTGTTAGGCCAAAAGGTGAAAGGGGCTCTTACTAATACTGCTTTAAAGTTGTTTTGCCCCACCAAACTAGCCTATTGGCCCTGAGCATTAGCCTTATCACTAAATTAAAGTTATGAAGTTTGAGTTAAATAATCTTGTGCAAAAATAGTTCCTACTTTTGAGCCCCCTACAATCTATCAAGCTAATTCAACCTTATTAAACTAGTACATAAATGTTTCTATTTTAAGCCTATTAAATGAGACCAAGCCTATAATTGAGTCGCTCATGAGCCGAGATGAGCAGAGCCCATTCATGTTTAGGATTGGCTTGTTTATTAAATGAGCCATAAAATGGGGCTTGGAAATCGCTCGTTTACATGATGAACAAGCTAGAATGAGCTCTTACTGAATCGAGCTTCCGAGCTGCTTGTGAGTGGCTTGGTTCATTTGCAGCCCTGGATAGGACGTGTGACATTAAAGAGGGTATTGTGGAAAAATCAGGTTTGTAATGCAGTTGAGTGTTCTAGTTCTGAAGATGAAGGGAGAAATGCTAGTATTGGATTTCAGAGAAAGGTCTGAAATGATTTCCTAAATTGATTGCATTTATCCGTGAGACTGGTGTTGTTATACACAATGGGAACAGCTGGTTCTCACTATTGCTGATGCAGGAACTTTTCCCGAATCTCTTCTCTTGAGGAGTTGTTCATTAGCTCCATTTAGCTTTGATACGGTCATGGTAGATCTGCTTATGAGGTATTTAGTCTGATTTTGCAGCTGTTATTTCTTGCCTTGTGTTGGTTGATTTATTATTCAGTGAGTTGATCTTCTATTCTTGGTTGGTCCTGGCAGTTCTAGAACCACATGTCAGGAAGAATTTGTTGTGTTATTGCTGGTTCTACTAGACATGGTTTGCAGTCATACAGTTGGTCACAAACATGCATTCTGTTTGCTTTTGGATTCCATCTTCAGCTTCTTGATCCTCTTCTTGTTCAAAGTCAAACTCTTTTGGAAGGGATATTGATGCGGCATGGTTGTACATTCTGCCTGGTAGTGTCGCTCAAGCCTGACTTGGAGGGGCTTGCCAATATTTGTATTTGTTACACTTCAGTAGGAAAAAAATGTAATTGATTTATATTTGCGCTGCTGCAAAAGCTCAAAGTGAAGTCATACAATGAATCCTATCCCAGAGCAAGGAACATCATCTTCCTCTCTGTAAAATTACAAGCATTTTGCTCCTACCAAATACCCCACAAAACAGAAAAGACCGCAGACCTTCACAAAGCTGAATCATCTCTACTCTTACAGAAACCCATACAGAAGATAGCTGACAAATCATCCAGCAATTCTGGACATGCCATTGCTCCCCAAATAAACCAAACAAGTTATTCCAAACCCTCAAGAGAAAAGAACAATGCAGAAAAAAATGGGAAGCAGATTCTGTACTGTCAAAACATAAATGCTGAACTGAAAAATTGCTCGAAGTTAAATGTGTTTTTTGGTTTTGTCTGAAAAAAGTACTGATTATACTGAGTAAGTAAGTCATGTTTGGAAATTCACTTTTATCATAAGTGTTATATAAATGTATGTTATTAATTAAGTAGTATTGTCATATTTTAACGTAGAATTAACATATTATATTTATAATAAAATATGATTTTTAAAATACAACAACAAAACCAAGCCTTAGTCCCACTAAGTGGGATCAGCTATATGAATCCTTTTAAAATAGCGTTATTAAATAAATTAATATTTTAATTACTATTTTCTAATTAACATTTTAATATTTTTAAATTGACAATGTAATTAATACGTATGTGAATTAACACTAATATTTTCTATTAAATAAAATAATAACTATTATTTTATAATTACCGATAATATTATTATTCATTTTTGTTTAACCTGTTCCTATCAACATCATTGATCTTTTTTTTTAAAAATCATTCCAATGGTGTTTCTTCTTCACTTCCCTAATACAACCCAACCCAACCCAAAATTGCACAACCTAAAATGCATCCCTCTGGCAACATTATATCTAACGGCTCCTTATTCCTTAATTTCAATATACCCCAACTCAAAAATGCCCATGGTTGTGGTGGCGGTGTTAGGAGGAGAAGGTGATGGCAGTGACAGAGGAGGAGTAGGCTGGGTGGCAGAGGAGGTTGGTGACAGCTGTGGCAGCTGCAGATGCACAGGCAGAGTGCATAGCAGTGGGGAGAGAGGAAGAGAGAGAGGGGGGAGGGGAGAGAGTTTTGAGAATTTACAAAATTGCCATTTAAATGTCATGCCACCACCTCTCTACAGTGTCGCTTATGTAAGTGGCCAAAAAGCTATTTATATTGCTTCTTGAAATTCACTTTTATTCTTCTTAAATAAGTGCTTCTACGGTGCCACTTTTTTCCATAAGCACTCATTCCAGTGCAAGCCAAACACCCATTTTTTATAGTACTTATTTAGGTGGTACGTGCCATAAGCACTTTTTTTTTTAAGTGCTCCCAAACAGTATCTGAAGGCCTCCTGCTCTGCTGCAGATTGTTGGTGTTAGCTCCATTAAGAATGACAAACAAAATAAAAAGCTTTAAATCTTAGAGGGGCTTTGGCCTTCCAAATACTATGATCAAGCAGAAAGGACAAATTTTCACAAAACAAACGCTCAAAAAAAAGATATACTGGAATAAACTCCATGAAGAATCTAGAACCCCTAGATCAACTGTCCCTCCCAATGTTTTAAAAGGCATACGTGAGGTGTGCCTTGAGGCATTTTGAGCATAAAACACCCTAAGGCGTAACTTGAAAGGCGTAAAGCCTCAAATGCGTATGCCTCAGGGAAAAAAAATGCGCCTTTTACGCCTCAAATGGGAAGGCATATGCCTTTTGGGAGCACCTGAGTTAAATTAAAAAAAAGAAACGTAACAGCCTGATAGGGCTTTGACAAGCGTCAAAACCCCCCTCTCTCGACGAAGCTTCTTTCTTCTAACCTTCGTATCTCTTCGACAACAAATCCACCTTCTCGTGTCTCTCCGACGAGTCATTGACTGCTTCCGAGGTATCGTCTCTACCCGACGACCCCTTCGGAGCTCTCGTCTCTTTCAAAGCTAGGGTCTGGCTTCGAAGACTCCTCCAGCTTCTCGTCTCTCTTTGATGAGTTGACGACCCCTTCCAACCTCTGATCTGCCTCTGACTACCCTTCCGATGTCTCATCTCTCTCCGACGACCCATTCGGACCTCTTGTCTCTCTAGCGACCCTCTACAGCCTCTCGTCTCTCTCTGCGACCCCCTACAACCTCTCTGCTTCGAGTATTCAACTCTCGCTCTCTCTTTTGTTGTTTGTAGCAGACTCCCATGGGACTTTCTGCCAGTGTCTCTAAAACTCTAGCTAGCTGCAGCTGCTTTTGATTTGTTTCAGTTTTCCCTTTTCATTTTTCAATTTTCAGTTTTAATTTCCTGCTGCAGCTGCTGATTGTTCCTGGTCAATAAACAAAAACATGTATGAAGGTGAGTCAAAGGGGCAGAATTCTTTTCATTTTGTAATGTTTTGGCCTATATGATATTTAAAAATTATGTTTTTATTTTTTCTCCATTATTCTAAAATTTTTCTCAATTTTTCACTATATATAAATTGATTTTATTTATTAATTATTTTAAAAAATACAGTCCCAAAATGTTTACGCCTCAATGCCTTAAGGTTTAGGCCTTGCCTCACGGAGGGTAAAACGCCTCACCTTATGCCTTCGCCTTTTAAAACATTGGTCCCACCTATTGGAAGGATGACAACCCTCCAACAAGACCAACAAAGAATGGAGCTCCTCTGTATCCCTATATCATTAAGAGACCTATGAAAGTGGAAGCCCCAAGCAATACTAGCCCCATTAAAGGTGAAAAAGAAAAAAAATAGCTTCTTTATCTATGAAGACGATACACGGGATAAAAAGGAAATGAGAAGTGCAGAAGCACTGAACCAAATGACTTCCCAAAAGTGAATATGGGAACCATAACCCACAGAAAACTGGTATAAAGAGCAAAAAGGGAATATATCTGCGAATTACATCTCCAAGTTCAAAAGAACATCTTATTCCCAAATTTCCAACCCACCCATTCACCTGCATGCTGAAGTTACTTTAAAGTTTTTAACTTCTTCCAAAAGGAATTCTCCTCTAGGGGAAACCACCAAAGTCATCATCCATTAAACCAGTATTTTTGGATGCCTACCAAGACCTAGACCCCCTTCCTCCATGGACCTTTTTCCCTACTAACCAAATGGCACCTATAATGGAATTCTAAAAGTAGACATGAAGGGATAATAGAAAGATAAGTTTGAATGAGAGTGATACGATCTCACCTGAAGTAAGGAAAGCACCCTTCCACACTCATCCATACCTTTAGACACCTCTCTATCACAGGATTCCCCAAAACCAATGGACCTAGGATTACCACCCAAAGGAACCCCTAAATAAGTGAGAGGCCACTCTATAGCACTACACCTAGATAAAGAAGCCAACTTTAAAGGTCAGTAGAACTAAGATTTAACCCTGCATTCTCAATCTTTTGGTTTTCCCCGAATTTGTTTTAAACCAGAAACCTGCTTAAAAAGATATAAAATAGTAAGTGCATGAAAAAAAATATCTTTATTTTGTTTCTAAGAAAAAAGTAGTGTGATCTGCAAACTAAAGATGAGACACCAGTACCCTCTTACTTCCCGCCCCAATTTCTCTTACAACCCCTCTATTTACAGCCCTATTAATGATTATACTCAAGACATCAACCACAAAAACAAGCATGAAAGGAGAAAATGGATCACCATGTTTCACACCCCTTGAAGCTCTAAATCATGACTTAGGTTCTGCATTAGTAATGCTTGAGAAAGGAGCATTCGATGAGCACCCCGTCATCCAAATCCACCACTCACTTAAACCTTTCCTAGCAAGGCCTTATCTAAAAAATTCCAACTAGCATGATCATAAGATTTTCAATATCCAATTTAATTTCAATCCCCTCTCTTCAGATGAACATTCTCATTAGCTAGTAAGATGACATTGACGATCTTTCTACCCCCTACGAAGGCCCTTTGTGCTTGAGAAATACTAATCTGACAATGCACAACTCAACCTATCTGCTAGAATCTTTGGAATCATATTTGAAGTTGGATTTTTTATTTCTGTGCAAGTAACCCTTTTAAAAATTTTTAGCTGTAATTGGACTAAATGCTTTGGGCATTGAATTGATTTTGTGCAAGGACATTTTGGTCCTGCGTCACTATTGCTGTTGGTAGAAGAGATGAGGATGAAGTAGCAGACATCAGGGAAAGAAGAAAAAAGGTTCTTGATCCCACGTGAAGAAAAATCTTTGCTGAAGAAAAGAGAAGAGGAAGAAGCAGGAGGTTGGAGACATAATGTCTTGCTGGAGTTGAATCCCTCTGTTCGCTGGAAGGTGATCGATTCCAGATCTTGATAGTTGGAGTTCTGTAAAATTGGGTAAGAGCAATACAACCTTGTTGCTATGGTCCTTGCTGTTGGAGATGACCTTCAAAAATATTTGCTGCAGTCATTGTTGTTGAAGAAAACTGATGATCATCGACGGAGAGATCTGATCATGGACAATCAGTGGGGCCTTCTTGCTGTTGCAGGGTTTTCTCCCCTTCCACACTCTAACAATTGCAGGAACTGCGTTTCACCTCCTCTCTGTCTGTCTCTATGTGAAGTGTGAACTGAATGTTTGAAATCCCTTACCCTCTCCTCTGTATTGCTCCTATTCTCATACACCCTAATAATCTACCTTTATTACCTTTTTACCTAACAATAGCCAACCTGAACCCAGTGTTCCAAACCTAGCATATTTTCATTACTTGGCCCATAACCCAGCCAACCTCACAATTCAAACCCAAACGATTAGCTAAAACAAGAATCAGCCTTTATCTTCTTCCCACATACTCAAGTTCTTATCCAAAATCCAAATCCATTGTTAACTCATATCATCATGACTGATGGAACCAAGCCCATAATCTATTTACACAATCCTTCAACCCAAGACCAGCCCTAGCCAGCTTCATAAACCGAAAACCAGACTCGACCCTTGACCCCACACGACTGGCCCAGTTTTGAGTCAACTGTTTGTAACTTGAGTCAAGGTGGATGAGTGGTATAACACTAAAAGATAAAGTAAACAATGAGCTTATACGCAATAATTTAGGCATAGCACCGATTGAAGACAAGACAAGGGAGGGGCTGCTTAGATGGTTTAAGCATTTGAAATGCAGACCTAGTAGAGAACCTGTGAGGAGTGAGTTCATTATTGTTTCTGGCATGAAAAGGGATAAGGGTAGGCCTAAAATAACTTGGAATGAGGTAGTGAGGAAGGATTTAATAGCCCTTAATCTAATAGAGGAAAACGATCTCGATTGGGTGAATTGGCAGAAAAGGATTCATGTAGCCAATCCCACGGTTCCCACCTAGTAGGACTAAAGGCTTCTTGTTGTTTCTAACCTGAGTCAGCTATTAAAAAAATAGTAAAAAAGGATGAGGAAAGGCCAAAAAAAATTTCCTTCACTCTTTTTTCATTTTCCAGCTTCCTTGATTCCTTTGTGCTATTTTGTTGGCAAGTTTGAGTCCAGCTTCGGACTATTTGATCTTTGGAATCTAGCAGTTCATCAATCCTTCTATTTCCAATTTTGCAAAGACTTTTTTGTAAGATTTGGAAATATCTTGAAAGATTTGTTGTAGTGTCTATATGTGTGTCGGAATATTGAATTACAATTTACAATTGGGAACTCTAATTTGCCTGTGGAAAAAGTATGTTTGCAGTTGCTAATTTGACTAATTCTATCTACTTCCCAAGTTGGTAAATATTGCAAAGGTGTGTTTGATCTTTTTTTCCAAAATTTTGCATGCTTATCTTGACCAATTCATTTGCTCCCACACCTAGGCGTGAGCTTGCATTTGGACCATGGGCATCAGAAAATTAGTATACCTTCATGATGACACCCAATGTAATCTTGCGAGCCATATTATATCGCGTCCAAGTGAGAATCATTCTGGGAGGAAAACTGATAGCTATCATACTTCTGCATGATGTGTGTATATAAGTCATAAGATTGTCATTGATGATTGGAGTGCAATGGTATCTCTAAATGTGCCCTTGCAGGGTTGAAGTTACAATGAGAACAGCATCCTGATCTCTGTAGGATTCTTTGCATAGGCATTACCATTTTATCTTTCATGCATCTTTGTTTGGTTCCTATAGAAATGAGTATGTACGCTGGTGACATTTGGGGCAGCAACTTACACATGATGCATGTATCTGTTTTTCTTGCTTGCAGGCAATCTGTTATGCTGATAATTTATGTAGATATAATGGCAAGACATTTACATTGAGATCCACAGAAAATAAAGTTCAGCATGCAAGTCTTTACACACTATCTTTAGTGTGTGCCTAAAATAAAATTTTGAGAGTGCACTGATTCACCATCCCAAGAGTTTTGATTTTGTTTAAACTTCCTAGAGAAGGTTTTGGTTTCAAACCCCTTGTACATGCTTGTGCTACCTATGTTGATTATCCTTCTAGTGAAGTTTTCCTGGGTTCTCTCTGTCAAATGATTAAGCTCCTTGCTGATTTAGCATTCAATGGATGACAATGGAAACAATGAAATTGGCTTCTTGAATACTCCTTATAACGTTGTTGGTGATTTGCATGACCAGATTAGGAAACTAGATTCAGCACATGGGATTATGTCTTAGTGTGTGAAGGTGTAGATAACAATTTTGAAAATTCTTTAAGAACCTTTGACATTACTGTGAATTATTTTGACATTAGCAAGCTTATGCATATTTGCTATCTTGCATGTGGATTTGAATGTTACCCTGTTCTGCATGCTGAAGATTTACTTATCGTGTATTTTTGAGTTGCCTTCTTCTGTTGGAGATTTTCCTGCAGGTGGAGTTTTTGTAGCTTTAGCTATTGTCCTTGCTCATCTACCATTTTTTCTGCTGTATGTCAGTTTGTTGAAATTTTGGACTTGCATGTTGCTTGCCTGCACACATATTATCTTGCTTGAGAACCCTGATTCATCATCCTACAACATTTCAAAATTTGAGGTCAAATTTTCACCAACTAGGGGAGAATGATGTGGGAGGAGAGAAGAATAACTGGAGATTATTTTTATTTAATTATTAATTTATTTAGGATTTGTAGGGCTTATTCTGTAATTTACCTTTTTAGGGACTCTCTGTCCTTTCTTTCTATTTGTTTCCTTATTTAGATCTAGAGTTTAAACATATATAAAGGCTTTTGTTGGTATGTTGGTGGAGCTTGCATTCAGAAATTGAAAACCGTAATTGATAAATTTGTCTTTCATTTCAATTCTCTTATTTTTCCATTTATTTCTTCTATTTCACCTTATTTTTCCTTTTTTTTTCTGTTGTGTCAATCTGTTCTGCATTAATTTCTTAAAGTTCTTTTGTGTTGTATGCTACTATAAGCGAATCAACCCTTTTTGGCGTTCTCCGTATATTTCCAGAGACCATGCTACTTCCTCCTACTCATAGAATATGGCAAAAACATCTTTTGAAAGAATTTGAACTTTTTCGACTGTCAAAAGTTCCACTTCCAATGAAATTCACTGTCATGGAACTTCTTTCTCAGAAGATTGACTGATTGGGAGAGTGACATACTTTGTGGAATAGAGAGCACATATACAGTGTTTAAAAATGAAGATATACTAAAATCTATTTTTGATTGTTGGGGTTTGGCAAGATATCTTTGAATGATATTTTAGAAGCATTGGTTTTATCTTGTTTTATGTAGTACGGCAGGATCAATGAAGTTGATCTGTCAACTAGCGTTCTTTGAAGGCTTATTTATTTTGATACTATTTTTCTTATGTCTGATTCAGGCTGGATGGTTTATTATTGAATACTGTGGGGAAGTAATTTCTTGGAATGAAGCGAAGCGAAGGTCCCAAGCTTATGAAACTCTAGGTGAAAAATGTTAATCAATTGATAAACATTTTACACTTCTACAGAAATGCACTTTTATCTATTAATTTGGCTTGATGCAGGCCTCAAGGATGCATATATTATTTCTCTTAATGCCCAAGAATCTATAGATGCCTCCAAAAAGGGAAGCCTTGCTAGGTTTATAAACCATTCATGGTAAGCTGCTTAGGCAGAATGTCAACTTGATGAAAATGAGGTATCTAGTATTCATTCATAATTCGTGGGCCTAAACCATTTCTTGTTATGTTGTGCTTAATTGTGCTGGTCTTTAATTGATATATTTGGAATTTTTCAGCCAACCTAATTGTGAGACAAGGAAGTGGACGGTTTTGGGGGAAATAAGGGTTGGGATATTTGCCAAGCAAGATATTTCTTTTGGAACCGAACTGGCATATGATTATAATTTTGAATGGTATGGGGGTGCTAAAGTTCGCTGCCTTTGTGGAGCAGCTGGCTGTTCTGGATTTCTTGGGGCAAAATCTCGTGGTTTTCAGGTGAATCAAAAACATCGGGACTATTATGTTTTGACAAAAGATGCAACATTATGTTTGACATGTGTTTGGTTTACAGAACTGAAGGTGTGAATTATAAAATCAAGTTGTAAGAAAATCACTGGGGCAGTCTTGTATGCTAATACCAAATTGAATTGTCCCATTCCATTTAGTTTCAAAATTCAAGCTCTTGTTGATGTTCTGTACTGGTTTTTAAATCCTTCTTATGACATATGTATCTTCAATTTTGTTGTCAACTTTTGATATTTGCGCCAGAAGCATTAGTTGAGGTTGTTGGTTTATGTCTTCTGAAATATATGTATGATTATGTTACTCTGTGGTGTAGTGGTGGTGATTGTTATTTTTCTATGCAAGAGAAATCACCACAAGGGAAATGGGTTGCAAAGCCGGGAGCCAAAAAGCTACATTATCTAGGCTGTTGAGGACTGGAGAAGAGATTTTGGAGTCTTATAACTCACATTTCTCCCTCTCCCTCACTTTTATTTTCTGCACTGAAGGATGTGAACTGTTATTAACATCATTTTGGAAAGAAGGGCTATAAAAATACCATTTGTTGTTTTCTTTTTGGATACTCTATTTTCAAAATTGAATTCTAGTAATTAGTGAAAGTATACATGCTATAATCATAGTATTATTAAATAATTAATTAATGTGAGGTGGTAATGAATAATTGCTGTAATTAGTAGAATAATTAGGGAAAGAACACAGTTCAATAGTTTTTTTTTTGGCATTGTAGCATTTGAGTAGTGAATTTTGATGCCATTGTTTATTTATGTTGTCTGTTTTAGGGGCCGTGGTTTCATTTGCTTTAGTTGGCCATTACCAGGCTGCATGTGTGCTTTTTATAGATTATAATAATTTGACATTAACTTATTATTGCCTTCTCTGGTTAAAATTTACCTGTGTTGAAGGTGTGGAAAGTAACATTGTGTGGTAGGTCCAACATTTAATTATGCTCTTTTTTCACGCCATTTTTTCCTCTTAGGGGACGGCAGGGGGTAAGCAAGGGTGGTGGAGATTATTCACTGTTAAAAGTGAAAATGTTATTTTAGTAATTAGGTGGTAACTGTGGTGTGCGTGGTGGATATTTTTGTTTAGCTAGGACTCTAGAGAGGATGGTGCATGACTCTCTTGGTCATATTTTAAGGAGAATCTGAATGCACTGAGTTAGTTGGAACTTGGGACTTGGGAGTTTGTTAGCAGATGTGAATCTGAAGGGTGGTTGGGGCTTGGTAATGTGCTTTTTAAATAACAGAAAATGGTTGTGGAGGTTCCCATTAGTGGTTAATTCCTTACGGCACAAGGTGGTAAAAAAGTATGGTATGATGGGTGGGATTATAGAGTAAGTTGCATTGTTTCTCATGCAACTCCCTCTAAGTTTGTCTCCTAGGTTGCTTGTTTTTGTTTCCCCCCACCCATTTCAAAGTGGGCAACGACAACGGGGTTCAATTTTGGGTGGACACCTGGCTGGGTGAGGGTTTCTCTGGAGTAGATGGTGCCTTGTTTGTTTTAGCTTTCTACCCTTTCACAATGCACCTATTAGCACTTTCTTTTCTTTTGAGGGGGCTTATCTTTCTTGGGATTTCCTTCTTTTATTTTTGGGGAATCCTAATGAAAGAGAGGTCAATGAGGTTAAACCACCTTTCTTAATGCTCTGGGATCATTTTGTTCCTTTCAATAAAGATGGGAGGTTTTGGGAAGGCAGTTCTTCAGGTCTCTTTTCTAGAGGGCGGGCCTTGGATCAAAGGTAAGGTTGCTTCTTTGTGACCGGTTGGTCTTGGGTTCGAGTCCAAGGAAACAGCCTCTTTGCATAAAAGTAGGGGTAAGGTTGCGTACACTGTGACGACCCTCCTCTTACTCCTGCAAAGTGGGAAGCCTTATGGTTTGGGGACACTTCAGTTCTTTAGGTCTCTTTTCTACTAAATCTTTCTTCCTTCACCTCCTTATATCTCCCTGTCCTCGTTTCTTACCTAGGAGCCACATCATTTGGAAGGGTGAGGTTCCCTTCAATATTCAGATTTTCATTTATGGTGAGTATTAATACGATTAACATACATGATTTGTTATAGATTAGAAGTTTTCAAGGTTTTCAGCCCCAATATATGTTTGATGAGAGTCCAATGAAATGAATGCACACGTCTTCATTCATTGTAGGATGGAAACCCATCTTTAGAGTTCTATCTCTTGTTTTAGTGAAGATTGGATGCCACCTCGGCGAGGGGCGAATTTTTTGTTGTCAGATATTGGGGTTTCAGCAAGACTAGGAGGGGACAAGCATTGTAGCATAGTGCGGTTTTTGTCATTTTGTGGACCCTTTGGACTCAAAAGGAATGCGAGAACTGTCAAAGATCGCACGACTTCTCCTAATCTGTTATGGGACAGAGTATTGTTCTTGGTGTCATTGTGGGCCTATACCTTTGGGTTTTGTTTATGATTTCGGAGCTTGATCTTTTATTGGAGGCCAGCATTACTATAATTTATTTTATTTCTCAAGATAGTCGTAAGAGAACATCTAGTATCTCATTCTCCTCCTATTATACTTTTTTGCCTCATTAGTATTCTTTTCTTATCCAAAAGAAATTAAAAAATTCCTTAAGTGTGTTATCAGTTAGTCAATTAACAAAATCTAGTTTTGCTTGAAACCGTCTTTCCATCTCATTATAGTATTCAGGATCTCTAGACATAGAAGAGGATTACTAGAGGGCTTAAGAAGGATGGCTTGTACTACTTTTTGTTGGTGGTGGCAGATTTAGTTCTTGCCATACAACTTCATCATGATGTTTCTTTGGACTAGACACGCTTATTTGGCTCATTCATCTCTTCAAAAACTGCGAGATATTTTTCTCATCGTCAAGCCTATTTCTCGTTTTGAGTGTTCTTGCATCAATTAGGAAAGCATAGTAAGAATTTTCATTGGGACTCTTTTCCGTCTAGAGTTGAGTCTCGAAGTAAATCGTGGTTTTCTTTAATTCATTTGGATATTTGGGGTCTGCATTGAGTCAAGATTTTGGATGGATATCGATATTTTATGTCCTTTGTGGTGATTTTCACGTATGACTTCAATTTTTTTTTTAAAAGACTCACTTGGATTTTTTAATGTGTTCACGCAATTCTACTTGGAAATTAGAACTTAGTTGGCTTTCTTATTCATATTTTTCGATTTCATGATGCACTTGAATTTGTTCAAATTGAGCTTTAATCTTTTTTCTTGGCCAAAGGGATTATTCATCAAACATCGTGAGTACATAGTACATACCCCTCGGCATAATGGAGTTGTTGAATGGAAAAATAGACAATTATTTGACTTAGTATGGTATTTACTCTTTCACATGCAAGCTCCTAAAATCTTTTCAGGACTGATGCTCTCCTTACAGCCTATGTTTGTTTAAGATGGCACCCAGTGTCCTAAGGATTTCTTTCATCATGTACCTAGAAAATGTTTTTGTCGTGTCTTGTGTGTTTGGGCACACATGTTTCTTTCATGATCCATGTAAAGGCATACTCATTAGGACAAATTCTCTCATTGTGTTATTAAATGTGCCTTTGTTGGTACTTGGGAACTCAAAAAGGATATAGATGTCATGTTCCCATGCTCACAGGAACTATGCAAATGTCATCTTTTTCCAGGGGACACCTTATTTCTCAAGTGCCCGGTCCTCGTTACATGAATCTATTTGGTGTCTATTAGTGATTTATGCACCCCCCCTCTTGTGTGTTGATCCTCTTGTTCCTACCCTTAGTCCTATAAAGAAACTTCTACTCCTCCCAGTCGACTAATGAACCAAAGAAACTATGGCTTTATGAGCGACAAAGAGTGGCACATACATCATTACCACCATGCTGTCACCACTTCTGCCAATCACTATCTTGAATTCTTGATCTAGAGATCCGTCCCCACGTGACTTCATTTTCATATTTTACTAGAACTTGTACTCAATAGTTTTTAGTTGCTTATCCTTGTGCTCATGTTCACATTCCCATTATTATGCGTTTTTTTGCCTTGTCTATTTGTTTGTTCCTATACCTTTCTCACATGTTGAAGCGCTTGGTAACCCTTGGTGGAAGGATGCAATGAAATGCCTAGATCACTCGAGAGACATGGGGCTTGGTGGATCTTCCTCCTATTAAGGAGTTGGTTAGGTGTCATTGTGTTTGCATCCTCAAATATCTTTGTGGCAATTGTATTGAATGGCTTAAGACTCAAGTCATTGCTAAGCGGTACGTGCAAACATACTGAATTGATATTTTGAGACCACATCTCCTATTGCTCGACGATTTGTTTATTGATCTTGTTGGTAGTTTGTTTTTGGTTGCCCTTATGTGGATGTGAAGAATGTCTTCTTGTGTGGGGAATTGGGTATTTGTTACAAGAGGTGTACACATAATAACCTCCTAAGAGTGTCGCTCAGCGGGAGAGTTGTAAGGTATGTAGGTTGCATAAGGTCATTAGCTGTCTCCTTGAACTTGATTTGACAAATTTAGTATGGTTTACATTTAGATTTTTCAAGTGCTACTCTCATCAATCTTTCTCCACAAAAAAGAGACTAAGTGTTATACTTCAAGTGGGAAAAATCTTCAAATCATGGAGTTTGGTACTTCGATATTTACCTGGCATTGAGATTGTACGATGTAAGAAAGTGAAAGTATACCTTGGACTTGCTAACTGTGAATGGTATGTTGGGAGCTCAACCAGTTGATACTCTTATGGTACCTACTGTGACATTGTATTGGGATGTTTGACCTTGGATTCATCAAAATCAGCATGACAAAGAAGCAAGGAAATTAGGACCATAATAACGATTTCCCGTTTGAGTGCAAGAGTATTGGATAATACATTTTATAGCATGAGGATCCAACTTATCTACCCTTGAAATTAATTGATGAACAAAGGACATGCACCCAAATATACAAGGAGGTAGTGAGAACATGGAGCGTTTGGGAAGAGAACATTGTAGGGCATTTTACTACCAAGGACAAAAGATGGCATTCCGTTGATAAGACAGTGAGTATAGCATCACTCCATAAGCATCATTCTATAATGCTTTGGGAACATTCATTTGATACAAGAGAGCACGAGTGATGTTGAGGATATGCCTACATTTCTTCTATATGACTCATGTTGTTGTTGGAGTGTGGGCACAAGATAACCCCTGAATTACTGCATTTTTTCATATAGGTAGTAAATTGGTTACTAAAGTACTACTAACATTACCATAATTTGAATCTCAAAATTGATCTATTGGGTTGGACTCAAACTGGTCACTTTTCTGATCCAGTTGATGTTTGCGAACTAGCTATGGGCTGAACCAAGGTCAACTTAGCTAGGCTCGGCTAACTCGGTCTAATTTGAGAGGACTTGTTGAACTGGGTGGGTTGGCCTAGTTCTTATTAGTAGGGAAAAGAGATGGCATGGTTTGCATGAGGCCGATGTTGAACCCAGGACCTCACACTGGAAGGACAGTGTTGCGCTGAACCAAGAACCAGCTTGTGTTCAATATCACAATGAGTTATATTTATAGTCAATTTATTTCGTATCTATATACATACCCTTGCTTTCATATGTAATTGCCCCTAGCCTAGCCTTTGAATTGATTTTTTTTACTTAAATTACCTTCCTACGTTTGAATATTTTTTGACTCTTAATGTGAACTTTACTATTTAATAAATTTCAAGAATATTTATAAAATAGAAAATTATAAAATTTCATCTAAATTATTTCCTGCAGTTATTTTTTACTATAATTAGCTAATAGTTAATTATGAGTCTGATGATATATTTGTAATATTATAATCAATGTGAGGAGGAGTTAATTATTGTTTTTGACATGAAAAGGGGTAGGGGTAGACTTAAAATAATTTGGAATGAAGTAGTGAGGAAGGATTTAATAGCCCTTAATCTTATAGAGGAAAACTCTCTTGATCAGGTTAATTGGTGGAAAAGGATTCAGTTGTCAACCCCACCTAGTGGGACCTAAGGCTGCTTGTTGTTGTTGTAATAATACTATTATTATTGTTATTATCCAACTTACTACATAAGAGTATTTTTCAATTTCTATTATTCTAATTTTATTTTTATAATAATTATTATTGTATGATCCTGACATTACCTGTTTGACCACGGATTTGATCCACTAGACCAACCTGGTGAAGTACCGGTCCAAGTTTTAAAACCATGGAAATTACCATTATGAAGTATTATGACATTTAAGTTAAATCGAGTCTTTATTTTAGAACAAAAGGCACAGAAGATAGTAAATAACACATAGTGATCCTTTATTAGATAATGCCAAGTCATCCTTTGAGTAGTCATCAACAAAAATAATAAAATATCTGAAACCCAAATTTGATACAACTGTATTCCCAAATATTAGAATGGGCGAACATGAAAGGTGAAAGCCCATTAATTCACCTGGGAGGCAAACGGAACAAGATGGTGCTTTCTACAATTGACAAGATCCACACCCAATAGCAGACACAGCTCAGGGCAGAAATAAACTGTTTTAACTTGTTCAATAAAGGATGACTGAGGCAACAGCGTATTTGAAGTGTAGCAGCAACGGTGTAGGTGGTCAATGGTGATAGTGGTTCAAAGTAGTAATTTCAATGGCCTAACTTCATTAATTATCATTCAGTAACATAATCTTGTTAGCAAAAGATGGAAACTCTGCATTATTGAGAATCTGGGATTGGACTCCTTTGAACTCGGATTTCAAACACACTAGGACTCAAAAGGATTGTCATTTGCTCCCTTTACTTTTACATCTGACAGGCACAGATGTTATGCATTGCACAGTGTTGAGTTCCTCATGGACATGTTTCCTCCAAATCTTGCCAAATGCGCGGAGATACTCCTGTCTCCCAGTTATGACTAAAGCCTAACGGATAGTACGTGCAGGTTATGTTAGAATTGTAAGAGCTTGACATAGTCCCAAATCTCTTTACATGCATCTAGATGCACACGCATACGTGCAATTTGGGCTTCCATCGAGTCCCACAGCAGTGGGACAGTCAATGCATCTTCTTGAATCCATACTTCCTCCTGTTTGTTGTCACTGGCTCAACTAGGATAAGCGTTTGAGCTTATGTAAACCTATCAAATAGAAGACATCCTTAGACTACTGCGCACAATTAATTCTGTTCAACTTCTGGGTTGTAAGCTGCAGAAACAGTGATGGAATCAAACTCTTTTAGGATTCATGGATTCCATCCCTCCCCACACTACCAAGGCAAACAACAAACAAAGCAAACAACCAGAATGAATTACAAACACAATGACATGGCACTACGACAGCACCCAATGGACTCAGCTACCACTAACAAACAGCCTCCAAAGGTCCAAAATGCTCATTTTTGGAGTTCAATGAGCAAACGACTAAAAAGGATGGATATTTGGATTGAAATCGATGACCTCCAATTTCTTATCGCTTTTCATTTTATTAAATCTGTTGAATTTCCACAAGTCATTGGAAATAGAAATCACAAAATTTTTGCTATGTTTTACTGTGGGACAAATTTTTCTTGAAATTGAAATTCCTAAAAAATTTGAAATTCTATTCTTTTTTTTTTGTTTATTTTTATTAAAGCTAAAGATTATTACAAGAAGTATATTAATGCTAACTTCAAACTTTTGAAATTTTATTCAAAGAAGACATTAGCCACAACATTTATTCTACCTTTTATGTCTTATTAGTTGTATTTGCATGATAACTAATTTTTAAGTGATTTACGACTATCTTTTATATTAATTATGTGTGGTATCATTATTATATTGCAGTTACTGTACCTTATACATGACATACCTGTCATTGATGTACTTTAATTACAAAATTTTAGTTCTAAATCTTGCATTATTACATCTACTAATTCCATGTTTTACTGCTACAATCCATCATTTTTAAGAATGGAAATTGAAGTTGCTGAAATTTCCTTACTTTTAAAGCCTTGAAATTTTAGTTGAATTAAAATTTTAAGCCATGGATATATATGATGCAACATGCAACCTTTAATTTGTTGAACTGTGATGTTGCTCATGCTAGGATGCAAAAATGATTTCTTGTGTTTGGCATGAATGTAGGTTCTAGGCTGGAAAGGAAGAATAAGGGTTGTCATCTGTAATTCAGAATGTAAATTTATGAATTTATATAATCAAGTCACAAGCCATGTTATTGAGTAGAATACATTTATTCATTTTAAAAATGGAAGTTGGACACAGTTATTTTTTGGTGCAATGTGGGCTAACATATTTGTTTTGTATTTTATTTGATTGATACACTTTCCTTTTTTGTCAAGTAAGATGGCATCTTTGCTGATCTTCCACCAATCTATCTTTTCCTGTTTTATTTTTGCAATATGCTTTGTTTTTTTTGGTTAGTTCATTGTTGAACTACTGATTTTTTGAGCATTGGTTAGGGATTGATCCCTTTCTGTTGATGTAGTTCTCATCTATTTTTTCTCCGTGTGCAAATTGAACAGGAGGATACTTACCTATGGGAAGATAATGATGACAGGTAATAAACACAACACTGTGTTTGTAAGCAATTTGAAAATTATCATTTCTACTTTATATTGTTTCATTGAATCAAATCTTAAGTATTAATAGTAAATTTGATGAGCTCATTTGGTAACAAGTTCATTTTCATCCATTGACCTGTGTTTACAGGAAGACAAAGAAAATCCTGTCATAAAGGAACACAATGCAATTAAACACACCGATTTAAAAAAAATTATGAATGGAGTGATAAAAAGATTTCTTAATGTGTTCAAGTGGACTTGCACTTGAATTTGCATGTTTGCATTTGGGTGCATGTGTTCATGTGCCACCAGTAAATGGCTACAATTCACCAAGATGAATGCAGATCAGTGTATAACTTCATTTCAAGTGTAAAGATAATTTTACTTTTTTCTTCTGTTTTTATTTTATTTTGTTTTTGCTTTGTTTTTGTTTTTTTTTTGTTTTTGTTTTTGTTTTTTCTATTTTGGTGTAAATGTGGTATCTCAGTTTTTGTTATCCTGCTTGTATATTGTTGTTGTGTACATAAAGCTGCATTCATAAATGTCCCCTGCTTGTTCTGATGTAAAGCACTGATAAACTTATTTTTTTATTTGAATTCTTATGTAGGCCTAATTTGAACTCTTGCGTTGGTAAAAAAAAAAAATTCTTAAAATATTTTAACACCAATATGTTTTGCAACCAGATCACTTTTTCCTTTTTTGAAACCCAGATTACTGTGAAATTGTAGCTTCTTTGTGTTTTAGTTTTACAAGTTTTACTGGATGGTTTAATCATCAAGCTTTTGGTTGGAACAGATGAAACTTCAATGTTTAAATTTGTTGTTAAATATTTAAGATAGAAAAGATGAAAGTGGGGAAAAGCTAAGGAGTAATGTTACATTGTACTCAACACTGGAAGTTGCCAATCGAAAAATAAAAAAAAATCTTGGAAGTTGAGACTATCGAGGTTGTCTTTGCTGACAAATCATGTGATTTATATTGAAGGGGATAGATAGGGGATGGTGATGCGAGCCTTATTGCCTTGGCAGTAAATAGAGATGAATTTGATATCATTTTCATTTACTAGAATTCTATAATAGTTTGCCACTACCAAGATGAAGCAAACATAGCTTTTGTTAGAGAGTTCATTTGGGCACTTCAAGTTTGAATGGAGGATTATGAAAGGACCATTACTGCAGTTATGTTTGCATTAGTTTACTCTCAAGTGAAGTCAAAATTACACAAGTATCCAAATGAAGAAGAGATGGTTGGAGGTACCTGTTGTTGTAATGGAGATCGGTTTGATATAGTTTCAATTGTAAATAAAAGACTCTTTTTCTAGTCTTTGGATGAAGCAATTCAAATAGTGAAGGGAGCTTCCAATAGTAAATAAAAGACATTATCCATTTCGACTATAAACAGTATTCATTTTAAAAGAAAAAGAAGAATATTATTAAAGCGGCAAACAAGGATGCCAAAAAAAAAAAAATGACAAGAAGTTTCCCAGATTAAAAAGGAATAGTAAAAACTAAAACAAAATACAACAATCAACAAAATGGTGATCTCCAGTTTTGTTGAGTTTGAGTTAAACTTTCTAAATGTGTTAAAAGTCAAGAAGAACTCCTGCAAAAGCACTTGCTAGTAAAATTCATACAGAAGCAAAGAAGACCACCCTCTCCCATCGCATATGAGAATGGTGCTAAGTATTCCTTAAGATCCTGCATTCCTTCCCAGCTGAATGCACCGAAAATGACAAGCAAAGCACAGTCCCACCCAATAATCATAGACTCCCTTATCTGCTTGTAACTCCAATATCTCGAAAGAAACAATTCCACAGAGCTCTAAACACCTAAGTGTTCTCCCCAATGCTAAAGAGTGGATTCCACAACTGTCGAGCAAAAGGGCAATGCAAAAAAAAGATGGCCATTTTCTACTTGGCTTACATTAACACACATATCAGGGGATGAGGCTTGGTTAGGCTTTTGCAAAAAATCACTTGTATTAATCCTTAATCACCACTTCACCTAAAGGATTAATCTATAGGTTGTGGACCAACAACGCAGATCACGCCTTAACATTGCCCCTCACACGTGGCTCCATCTTACATGTGAAGGGATAAATGGATGAACTTGAATGGATGTACAAGAAACAGAACAAAATACACTATGACAGAAATAATGGTGGAAAACAGATATAACATGACTTGAACCCTAGGCCGCCTAGGGTCAAAGCTCTGATATCCTGGTAGACCACGTTACCTAAATGCGGTTGCATACCAACAATGTACATCAGACCTTAACTGTCCTGTTGAAAAACAAGCACCAAACAGAAGCTTTAAATTTGAAAGGAACCTTAGGCTTCTGGATAAACTTTTTGACAGGGTAAGAACAATCTCTCAAGTTTTGGATAAGATGCATGTACAAAGATTTATAAGATAAATTACCAGAACTATTAGGAAACTAGAGGCTCTTGTTATGGCAGAAAGAAACATGGAATGAGATAAGAGCAGTACTCAAAAATTGAAAATTCTAAGAAATGGAAGAACCATCCTGACTGTGAAAGTTGGAAATAGGAGCATCATGAAGGGTAGAAATGTGGTATGGAGGGGGACTATGGGCAGTATTGTTATATTCCAGTTCAATCTTTTACTGTAAAAGTGTATTAGACATTATTAATGTGATTATTTCCTGGTGGATGGGATCTTAGGAATTATCTGCAGAGGTTATCTGCATATCTTAATGACTAATAAAGATGCCTTATAAGTGAGATAATGGACTTTCTGCCCTTGGTCGGTGATGTAGGACAGAAAGTTGGCCACCAGATGAATCACTTTGACTCTTTTTGATGGCCAATTCCAAAGCACAATGACTGACATTTTATTGTCTGTTATATGTAGGTTTATGCGTATGTTGGGGTTTGTAATAAACGTGTCTTGGGGGTTTATTTGTAATTTTTTTAAGTCTTTCATACATGTCAATGTAGAAGTCATGTTAAAAACAATTTGATGAATTTAAAAATTTGGAGGATGTTTGTTTTTGATCCAAACTATCTTCTTCCTCTATCTTCTTCCTCTATCTTCTGTGATGCCCTGATTTTCGTACAATTTTTTTTTTCAATAATAAATAAATAATTTACATGTCATCGACAACATCCACAAATCGGCCACGTCAACAACCCTATTACCATTCATACAACCCGAAACGCATTGGGTACTGGGTAAAAAGTCATTTTATTTATACAACCTAACAGCGGAAGACAGTATATTTATATCATCTAAAATACAATATCCAGAGTATTAATATACCTATTTACACAATACTATCTCATACCCAAAACAATACAACCCTAGGGAATCACACCTCCCTAGTCCAAAACTCACCCTGTGTGTCAGGGTCTCAGTTCCCTAAGGTCTCGGAGCTCTTTTACCTGACCTATCCCTGTTCCCTGAAAAATTTAGATAATTTGGGTGAGACACATCTCAGTAAGAAGGAATAAATTATTTACAGTGTGTGGCCATATGAGTTCAGTTATAAAATGCTTTATTTTTTTTCAAAACAACATTTCATTTGAGAAAATACACTGATATTCACATTCTCATAGTCATATAAAAATACAACACAAGCTTTTATAAGTTTTAAAATCATTTCTCAAAATCAATTATTCCAACACATATTTACCGCGAAGTTCTTGAGAATAGGAAAGATTACCTGCCCATACAGGTAGCTTCCCTCTGCCCTATCACGTCATGTAGCCAAGTATGGCCACATCTAATACATATCAGGGCACTCACCTTACTCAGTAAGCTCTCAGGTGGAGAGTTTCGCTTCGTCTCAATTATTTATTTTATAAAACACACACTCTTTCATTTCTCATTCTAACTCATTACATATCTATGTATACATAAATTCACATTTATGTACTTTACATAATACAATAGATCACATAATTACAATTCTCAACACATTTACAATTTCCATACTGAGCATACCTCCCCAACGGCATCAGTAGGAACTTCATACACACAATCTCCTTACTGAGCATACCTCCCCAACGACATCAGTAGGAACTTCACACACGCACACAATCTCCATACTGAACATACCTCACCAACGGCATTAGTAGGAACTTCACACACACAATCTCCATACTGAGCATACCTCCCCAATGACATCCGTAGGAACTTCACACACACACACAATCTCCATACTGAGTGTACCTCCCGAACGACATTAGTAGAAACTTCACACACACACACACACACACACACAATATCTATACTGAGCATACCTCCCCAACGACATCAGTAGGAAAGGAATACCACCCACCCGCAATTATTGTGTGACATTGACATATCATCAATCATATTCAATATATCTCAATTCAGTTCAATATAAATATTCTCATAATTTTCTGTGCACTTTCATCATTTAATAATAATATATATCATATTTCACGTATTTCCACACTTCCCAAAATACTCATATCAGTAATTTGTACAAGCTCATTTTTCATGCAAATAATTTCTACTCACGTATAAATATCACATCAATCATTCTCATTTCAATATTTTCTCAGAAAATATACATCGTTATATTTCACATTTTTCAACACATGTCATGTGCCACACAATTTTCATCTAATATTCGTAATATATTAATTTCAGACTCCAAAGCATCACAAATTAATATTACTCAAATGCCACACAATTTATTTGATATTTATATCATAATAATTTTCAGGAAAAATACAATATGCTCATTTTCATATATTAATTCAAACGGTAATTCTAAAAATATTGCTATAATTTATTCCACTTACCTAACTTATTGAGAGTCTTGTTAGAACTCAAATCCTACGCCCTTGGGCCCGAAATTCAAATCTTGCAATTTGTATTTTCCCTAGATTAATTAACTTATTTCCCCAAAATAATACCCATCTAACCTTTCTTAGGCTCCCTATACCTCAAATTAACATTTAAACTAATATTTAATACCCCCACTTAATTTTCCGAATTTTGCTTGCGGGCATGGTCTTAAATTTCCACGCAATTGTCGAAATTTCCTTCTTGCATAATTTTCGTCGAAATCTCAATGAATCATCCGAAATTTATCGAAACCTTGAGAGTGAAGTGAAATTTCTCTTTTAATTTATTTTATTGAAACAAAAGGTTATCACAAGTGCTTTTGAAATTATATGAAAAAATAAACTTGTAGTAATATTTTATTTAACCATTCATGTCTAAATTATCAATATTTGTATAATAAATAATATTTAAATGATTTATGAATTTCATTTGCATCAACTGAATATGTTTAATATACATTATCTTACAAACATGTTTGATACACATACTATTTTACAACTTTTTCACCTCATATAAAACATAGATGTATTTAATTTGTAATATATTAGTCTTAAAACTTATATTTTTATGTTTGTTAACCATTTCTAAAGTTTCACAAAGAATTCCATGCTTTACTACTAGTTTTCGTTATTTTTTCAAATAGAAATCGAAATCGACATCGAAATCGAAATTTTCTTACTTTTAGAGCTTCGAAATTTGATTCAAAATCGAAATTTAAGACCTTGCCTGCGGGTCCCAAAATTACACCCGCGGCGCTCACCCGGGCCCTAAATTCCGAAAATTCTACTTCAACTCCAAATGCTTAACATTTTATTATTTTTAAATTAATCCTAATTAATTAAAAATAAGCCCGTTAATAACCCCCGTACCCCAAATTTGGGGTTTTGTCCACGACGACCCCATGAGAATTCCATCCCGCTAGACTTGTACAGGATCATCCCTAGATTCTCGTGATGGTGTTCGTTCGTCAATCAGACTTATAATTTGCAAGAAATTAAAGAAAAATGGGAAATTGACTTACCCCAGGAGATACGTCTACGCCGCTCCTACCACCGATCCGCTCCGGTAGAAATGACGGTAGCGGAAAATGGAGCTCAACGGTATCTTCTGATTCTCGATCAGACGAGAATCCGCCATGAAATTGAGGAGAGAGAGAGAAGCTGTGCAACTTCTTCTTCTGAAGAAGAAAATAAAGACCTCCTGAAGCTTCTTTTGAAGCTTCAGGAGAGTTATAATAATAATAATATATTTAATTAATATTAATAATAATATATTTTATTAATAAAAATAAAAATAAGTTTTTATTATTATTATTTTTTTCTTTTTTATAAATCCGATTAATTAATTAATTAATTAATTAATTATTTTTGGGAATCACCTCACTAATCTTTTATAACCCTTTTTGGGGTTATTACATCTTCTCTCTCTCCTTTCGTACATCTTGATGCTGCATCCAATTGCATCATAGCCTACTCACAATTTCCTTCTCTCTTCTGCTTCTAATCTCCAATTTTCCCTCTCAATCATTCTTCCTCTTCTCAATTTTCTCGTGAGCCCCCTTTCCCTCTACATCATGAAATATCTGCAAGCCATTTCAATCCAACTCCCATCTTTGATATTCTCTACTCATGACTCTCTTTGGTCAATTTTCATCTCCCTACCCCCATTTATAAACTTGTCATTGCAGTTAGAATAAATAAAATAATCACCTTTACCCCAAGGCACCCTGAACTACTGACTGGCAGGCCTCTTTCTTTCATCTTCTCTAGCTACTTCTACACAAAAATTCCAACAACATTACCATCAGAGATTGCTGTCTGGCCAGAAACTGAAGCACCATTGCTGTCATCTTGCTGAAGTGCTGCCTGGTGCTCCTCTTGCTGCTGCTGTTCCTGGTTTGCTATCCTGCTGGGATTCTTTGAGCTCTGTGAAAATCTAAATGATCATTTTAACGCGGGTTAAATTGGAAGTCCCAAATTTTGATGGAGATGGTGCTCCTAATGAATTTGATAACTGGCGGATCCTTTGGAGAACTATTTTCGATGGCTTGAAATCAATGAAAGTTGTATGTAACCAAATCTAAATTATTGAAGGGAACAACTAGAATTTTGTGGAGTAAAGAAGATCTTTTGAAGGAGAAAATATGGTGAAATCGGAACAAGGGATGAAATGAAGTGAGTCATGGAGGAACAGTTTGTACCTTCTTCTCCCAACTTCTGGCAGCATGTTCATCAACACCTTTTTCTATTTGGAGCGAAAAAACCAGACAGTGGCTGACAGTAATAAATTCTATCATTTGGCTGCTCTAGTAGACGCAGAACAGAAAGAAGATGTTATGATTGTTTTGCGCAGGAAAGGGTTGAAGCCGACTAAAGATGTGATGATTGATTTGCATAGGTGAGGGTTGAAGCCAACTATTGCATCTGAACTTGCTGCATGTTATATATATATATATATTTTTTTTTTGAGATATAGTTGAAGTTTCTGCTCAGATAAGAGAAGGATATGTAGTGGAATCCTCTTAGAACTACATCAATCCTTTTGTTTGAGAAGACTACTAATGGAATTGTGTGATAGAAGTTAGTTGATCAAGTGGTAAATGCGCTCTAACCAATGTTCAATGTGAATGTGTAAGGCATGGCATTTTAACCCTTCGTCTTGAGTGCCTTCAAATCAATGAAGTTATAATTTAGAATCACAAAATGATGAATTGGTAGATTTGAAAATAAGTATTGGTCTTTTACTTACGCAAGTTTTCATTAGACTCACTACCATTCCTTTTGCAAGGTTGAGGAATAAGAACTACCACGAACATCGGTTGCTTGACCATTATCTCCTTCATTAGCTACCACCATCAAAGCTCTAATAGCATCACTTCAAAGAGATTTTCATGGTCAAGCCAATAAGTATCTTTTGGGAGGATGGGTTCTTCCTTCATCATGATTTAGTCTTCATCGGAATCTACTTAATCCACTAATATTGGATCATAATTTTTTCTTCTTATAGTTCTCTTCTTGTCTGATGTTGTATCTCACATAAACTAGATTATTCTACCTTTATGCTCTAGTCTATTTCTACTTTTCATATGAATCTATCACTGAGTCATTAACTGTTAAAATGTTAGAAGATGAATGCATAACCGAGTGAGACAGAAGAGAATAAATGAATCACTATAACTGGAAGCACCTCTCAAATGTGCTCTCATTCCTCCCACTTCCACTAGCATTGCAGGTGAGCCTAAGTACATAAAGTGCAAACTTTGTAAGCTTAGGAGCTTTTGTTCCATAATGCTTCCCAAGAGCTACAAAATAAAATTGCATAACAGTGAGTCATGCATAATAAATGAATGACTATAACTGGAAGATATCATGACATTTGTGAGCACCTCTCAGATGTGCTCCAATTCCTCTCACATCCACTAGTGCTGTAGGGGCGACTAAGTACATGAATAGAAAACTTTGTTTGCTTCGACTTTGGATTTTTTGTCTCAAAATGCTTTCACCAATCAGCTACAAAAGAACAAATATATGTACGAAACAGTGCATTGATAATTTCTTGCATTTGAGTAAGCCCTTACACTTTCATGCATTTTAGCGTAAATAGACTTGCACATCTTTGAAGAGAACGTAGTCTAAAGGCCTCACTTTTTTTTGTATAGGCTTGGCAGTGTATAAAAAGCAGTAGCGAAGTGCGTCCCCTCTAGGCGGATGATTTCTGTCTTTGGTGAAATGCTTCCTCATCACTAAAAGAAGAAAGAATTGGTTATAAATAAAGTTGACAATTTTTTTAGCCTTTATGATTGTGGTTGCATGGATCTTCAAATTCACAATGTCTTCCAACATAAACTCTACACGATACGCAGCACATGGAGCCTAATACGACTTTTCCTTTTTTTACATAAGCTTCTTTTTGCCACTTATCATGTTCTTTGCATTATTTGTTCTCACTTGCGCCGCATTCTTATTAGCAACTTCTTCAACCACCTCATCAAGATATGTAAGCATCAAATCACCTTTTTTTATTTTTTTATGTGCCAGAGGCATCCATTTTACTCCAAGCTTTTGTATGCTCTTGCAACATGCCGTGCCATTTACCTCATCTCTAAGTATCTATGTCCTTCTCATGCATGGAAGGAGGCTCGAAACCTGGCCCATAATTGGCAATCTCGCCAACCATAACACCTCAATATACATCATCCATCAAACTAAAAGGGAGAGCATTGTTGAATACACAATGCCCAACTTTCCTACACACCTCATTCCTCTCTTCTTTGTCCCATTTCGAGTTTATAGTAGCTTGTTTAGCTTGAGAAGATGTCACCTTATCCATTGGACTTGTATCCCATGAATTAAAGCTGAGTCTATTCTTCAGTTGTTCCAAATCTTCTACTGGAGTCCAGGAGATAATTTCTTTTAGCTTTCTCTTGAACCTTTGGACCAGGTTTCATTCCCTTTGATATACCAGCCAAGTGATGATTAAATCCTTAACAATCTCACTACAAGATAGATCACAAAATTTGCACTGAAAAAATTCTCCATTAACTGTTATGTATTTTCCAAACAAAATCCTTTTTCTGCCCCTTTGAACTATCAGAAATTTGTTTTGAATGTTGAACAGGGAATGATCAGCAGCTGCAACAGAAAATTGAGAATTTTTGTGACTTAAGAGAATTGAAAATAGTTTCAAACTGCGGGGAAACAGAACTCCAAAAGCTTTGGTCACTTTGGGAATGAAAATTTGATAAAACAAAAAGTCTCTTTTTCATAGTGGAAATTTTTTATAAAAAAAATGAAAAACAGAGATACTGCTGAAATTATTGCAGGGAAATAGCGCTGTGCTCCAAGTTCAGCTTTTCATTATGGAAAATTGGGCGGAAAAAGAAAAAAACTAAGAATCGGCAGCTCATTGCAGGGGAACATCAGTTCAAAGTTCAAGCTTTCATAAATGAAAAGTTGGAAAACAAATGTGGTGGGGAAACAGCAGCTCATTTGCCAGACTGTGAGCAGTGAGCACTAAGCAGCTCAACCTCGTCAATTCAAATTGTTGGGGAAATTAAGAAAGGGAAAAAAAAAAACAGTGTAACTGCTCAAGGAGAAACAAACATGTGGAGAGAGTTCCCAGTAGAAGAGGGACGGAAAGATGGAAACTGTCTAGTTGCCTCATTGGAGGAGCAGTCTTGCTTGACCCAGGGTGGATGATGGAGGAGGGAGAGTGTTTGTTGAGGGAGGCAGGGGTGCTTGTGATCTGAAGGTTGCACAAATGAACGGTGAGACACAGAGAGAATTGTTGTCATTGAATGACAGCGCCCCAGTTTTCTTATTGGAGGAGCTGTCCTGGTAGGGAAGATTTACCAAGGGTGTTTGTTGGAGGGAGAGTATTTTTTTTTTAACCGATAAAAAGAACTATTATTAGCTGGGCATCAAGGGGATGCAACCCAAGGTACAAGAAGTCAACCACCCTGGAGAGTGGAGGCTGTGACAAATCAAGAATTTATATTATGATCATTCACAGTTAGCTCACTGTGCCGGCTAGAAACATCAGCAACCCACTGTTCTTTTCAAATCTCAAGCAGAGTAATTAAATCTTTGAAGTTTCTCCAGTTTTTTCCCAAGTGCAGTAAAGGTGGCGAGAGAAATGAGATTCAAAGCCTTTCTCTTCTCCTTGGTGGCTCTAATGCCTTTCAAGCCCAAAGCTCCCCTCCCACAGAATTGGCAGTGACCCACTAATGTCTGGTCAGGGAGAGAGTCATGTTCCACAGATTTATTGTCCAGGGACAGTGAAGAAAGATGTGGTTGACTGATTCCACATCAGCATACAAAGAAAAAAACACTTATTGACAACGGCCAGGCCCTTTTTTTGCAAGTTGTCCAGGGTTAAAATTTTTCCATGTGTTGTCTCCTAGGCAAGGAACGTGACCTTTGAAGGGGCTGCTATCTTCCAAATATGAATCCAAGGGAGGTTGCTGCAATTTGTTTCCATTGGAGACAACTTCCTGTAGAAAGATCTGATAGTGAATGCTCCATTACTGTCCAAAGCCCATTTTGGTTCGTTCAAAATGTTTCGGTTTCGGAAATTATAGAGATTGCTATAAAAGTCAGAGAGGTCATGTAGTTCTTAATTTGCCACATTTATAGTAAAGGGAATATTCCAGAAGATCCCATTGTATGAGATTTGAAGATGATGATTAATGAGGGCATCCTTGTCATAGGGCAGACTGTAGATGGAAGAAAATGCAGCTCTAAGATCACTATTGTTGTGCCAGCCATCATGCCAAAAGTAAACATTGCCCTCTTTCACCACATGAAATATGACTTAGGGGATGAAATCATCTAAGCTTTTCCTCATGAATTTACAAACCCCCACTCCATAGGGTCCTCTACTAGTATGAGCGACGCCGTCATTATGCTCTAGCCCATATTTTGAAGTGATGATTCCCCATCAAAGGTGATTGTTTCCCTTCATGAACATCCACAACCATTTATCGAGAAGGGCTTTGTTGAATGTTGAGGGATTTAACCCAAAACCTCCCTAACAAAAAGATTGTTTAATCACTCCCCATTTAAAGATGTGAAATTAAATTCCTCTCTCAAACTTCCCCAAAGAATCTCCTTTGAATTCCTGTCAATCTCCTAGCAGTTGAATTTGTTTTGGGAAGGAGGCACATGTAGTAAATTGGAGGGTTTGTCAAAGTGTTCTTCTTAAGAGTGAGTTTGCCACCTTTAGACAATAATTTCCTTTTCCAGCCCGTCAATCTTCTTTTGAACTTCTTAATAATGGGGTCCCAAGTTCCATTATCTTTGAATTTAGCTCCATTGAGTAATTGGGTAAAATGGAAGGCCTAAATTCAATGATAGGTCTCCCCCTTTATAATATATGCAAGTACAATAGGAATGACCGTAATACCCGTACTAACTCGCACTTATTTCTAACAAAACTCTTAACACAATAATAATTTTAAAAGACTAAATAACCATTAACACTTCCCTTCAAGCTAGGGCATATATATCATATGCTACTAGCTTGTTACAAATGAATTTCACATGAGAACTCAGACTTCACATGAGTGGTCGTAATGAGCTTCTGTACAAGTTTCTCTCAAATAAAGTGGCAATCAACTTCAATGTGTTTTGTCCAGCTTCTGTACAAGTTTCTCTCGAATAAAGTGACAATCACCTTCAATGTGCTTTGTCCGCTCATGGAAGAAAGGGTTGGAGGCAATATGAATAGCGGCTCGATTATCACACATCAACTCCATAAGCTGAGAATGTGGAAAACCTAGTTTTTTCAACATGCTCTTCAGCCAAATAAGTTCACATGAAGTGTGCGCCGTAGCCCTAAAATTTGACTCAGCATTCAACCTAGAAACCACAATTTGTTTCTTACTTTTCCAAGACACCAAATTACCACTGAAAAAGATACAATACCTGGTTGTTGATCTTCAATCGGAAGGTGATCCGGTCCAATCTGCATTTGTATATCCCTGAATATGAGTATGACCCTGATCCTAATATAAGAGACCTCTCCTTGGTGCACCTTTGAGATATCTCAAAGTGTGAGTTATTGCATCCCAATGACTTGTTCTCAGGGAATCAAGAAACTGACTCACAACACTTGTTGCAAAGGATATATCTGGTCGAGTGATTGTGAGATAATTCAACTTTCCAACAAGCCTCTGGTACCGACTTGGGTTAGGCAACAAATCATCCATATCTGTCATTAACTTATTATTGGGATCCATGGGTGTATCAACAGGTTTGGATCACAACAGCCCCGTCTCATCTAAAAGATCACGAACGTACTTCCTCTATGGCAAGACAGTTCTAGTATGAGATCTTGATACTTCTATACCCAAGAATTACTTCAATGGTCCCAAGTCTTTGGTATGAAGCTTACTTTGTAGAAAAAGCTTTAGGTCCTGGATGCCACAATCATCATCACCAGTGATCATAATGTCATCCGCATATACAATAAGCAAAATAATGCCCAATGGAGTATGACGATAAAATACAGAGTGATCTATTGCACACCGATAAAGGCCAAGTACTAAAACACTAAAACGGCCAAACCATGCTCTTGGAGATTGTTTTAATCCATACAATGACTTCTTGAGTTGATATACTAAGCTTGACTCCCCCCTGAGCAACAAACCCAGGGAGTTGCTCCATATATACCTCCTAATGAAGATCACCATGTAGGAAAGCATTCTTCACATCTAGTTGATGTAGAGGCCAATGACAAGTGGTGACTAAGGAAATGAACAAACTTACTGAGGCAAGTTTAGCAACTGGGGAGAATGTGTTTGAATAATCCAAACCATACACTTGACTATACCCCTTAGCAACAAGGTGGAACTTCATACGAGCCACAAAACCATCAGGATTGTGTATCACATTGTACACCTAGAGAAAACCAATCAGAAACTTATCAGGAGGAAGAGATACCAAATCCCAAGTATCATTATCATGTAGTGCATGCATCTCTTCACCATTTCCGCCCTCCACCCAGAATGGGATAAGGCTTCAGAAATAGATCTTGGAAGAGCAATAGAAGATAGAGACTTACAAAACAATATTAAAAGGGTGATAAGAAATCATAACAAACAAAATTAAAGATCGAATGTTGGGTACAAGTGTGTTTACCTTTTTGAACAGCTATTGGAGGATCAACATCACGAAAAATAAGATCATCCGATGAGGGAACTAGAAGCATAGTAGTAGAAGCTGGAGGAGGCACTTCCCCCTTGATTCGCCGTGTGTATATCTGCAAATTGGGATGATTCAAGTGTCGATAAGGACTCAAACTAGATGAAGATGTAGGAGGATTGGGCGCAGATACTAGGTTTGGATCTGGAAGGCAAGGCATAGCAATGGACTCATCAAGGTCAACAAAACTTAAGGAATCAGAGTAGTATGGTGTAGACCCAAAAAAGGTGTCATCAGCAGAGACAAAGAATTGATGTAAAGTAGGACTATAACATCGATATCCCTTTTGAGTATAGGAATAGCTCAAAAAAATACATTTGATAGCATGGAGATCCAACTTATCCATTCCTAGAGATAATTGATGAACAAAGGACACACAACCAAATATATGAGGAGGAAGGGAGAACAAAGGAGCCTTAAGAAAGAAAACTGAATATTGGATTTTACCCCCAAGGACAGAGGATGGCATTTTATTGATGAGGGAACAAGCTGTGAGCACAACATCACTCCAAAATACTTTGGCGACATTCATTTGATTCAATAGGGTACAAGTGACTTTCTATTTTTCCATTCCGCAACTCCATTTTTTTGTGGAGTGTTGGCACAAGAGGACTGATGGATCATACCAGAGTTAGTCATATAGTAATTGAATTGGGTACTAAAGTACTCCTTAACATTATCACTACGAGGTATCCTAACTGGCATGTCAAATTGAGTCTTTATTTGGGAACAAAAAGCACAAAAGATATCAAACAATTTGGAATGATCTTTCATTAAATATAACCAAGTCAATGATCTTTCATTAAATATAACCAAGTCATCCTAAGAGTAGTCATCCAAAAATGTAACAAAATACCGAAACCCCAACTTTGATGTCACACGACTAGGACCCCAAATATCAGAATGGACAAGCATGAAAGGACTAACTACCTGTTTTTTGACCCGGGGAGCAAAGGGAGCATGATGATGCTTGCCCACTTGACAGGACTCACACTCAAGATTAGACATAGAACTCAATGTAGGAACTAGCTGTTTTAGCTTGTCCAAGAACGGATAACCAAGGCGACAAATGGATTTGAGGAGATGTAGCTGCGACTGTGTCGGCAGTGGGTGGAGAAGGCGACTCAAAGTAGTAAAGTCCAAGAGCCTCGCGTCCTGTGTTCTTCATCTTCAAATCTTGAATAACCATGAAATCAAGAAGGAATGTGATAGAACAATTTAGGGACTTCGTAAGCTTACTAATTGACATAAGATTGAAAGGAGATTTAGGAATGTATAAAGCAAAATAAAGAGAGATAGGAGTAGGATTTACTGTTCCTATCCCCTTAACAGCAGTAGTGGATCCTATAAGCAAAGGTAACTTGAGAGAGATTTTTAGGATTTTGGAGATTAGAAAAGAAGTTGGTTGCACGTGTTATATGGCCAGTGGCAGCAGAATCAATAATCCAAGGACTAGTGGGAAGGATACTAGATGACATGCAGACTGTAGGACTACCTTTCTGGGAAAAAGCAATGTGATAAGATACTTGTTGAGACAATTGATACTGCAGAAACTTTGAATACTCCTCTTCTGACATAGTCATAGTACACGGTTCACTCAAACAAGTGACAAACGAAGGAATCATATTTTTGAGATTTGCAAACGCCATCCCAACATTCACAAATTTAGACCAATGATCATAGCCATCAAGGTGATCCATCATGAACAAGCCACAAATAGATTAAAAAAACTCACATGCAGCCCCAAGAAAGCAACACTCAGCACTGGAACAATTGGAGAGGTGAACGATCGAAACTACCGTGAAAAAATCACCAACTGCCTTAGATGCAGCCCCAAGAAAGCAACACGTGTGCATTGTCACAACAAAGTTTGGATCTTGGAGCAAAAAAAAAAAAAAAACACATGCCCAACAGCTTGATATTTTGGTAGGAATTAGAATAATGAAACAAAAAACACAGCAAAGCCCACTGTTTCAGACCCAATAAACTCATTAACAATTCATAAATAGCTTCATGAAGCATCAAACAACCATTCCTTGGGTTCCGCACCTCCACATACGAGGTGAACAACTCATCGAAGGATATAGCACTACCACAGCGTCACAACTGAACATATGAATGCTGCCACAGCTCCAAAAAACTCAAAGAAGCCTTCACAAGTCTTGAACAGACATTAATGGAATGCCGCGAGTGCATAGTCGGAAAAGACTAAATACACATTAACAAACTTCCCTTGTGCCACCATCAATCAGAAAGAGATAACTTTTTTCAAGGTTCACCTTCAAGCCCAAGATAACATCAAACCCTACCAAAATGTATCAAAGATTAAGGATATGAAGGCAGTCATGTTTGCAAAAAATGAAGGTATCATCTGCGAAGAGAAGACGCGAAACTTTTGTAAACCTTCCATTTTTTTTTTTCCACCTTGGATCCCCTTAAGAATCCCTCCAACAAGTTTTTTCGACATGAGGCTTAACAGCTCCATCACCAAAAAGGCTATTATCCTTGATGGAAAGAATATGAATAGCTTTTTAAAATTTTTGAAATTATTTAGAAGATTAAACTTAGATATTAGTTACGACATTTTTTTTGGCCATTCATGTCAAATCCTTTTATTTGTATAATAAATAATATTAAATTGATTTATGAATTTCATTTATATTGAATATGTAATGAGCAGAAGATCAATGAGGGCATTCATGTTCCTATCTAGAGAAAGAATCTAGTATTCTTGTCTCGCTTCTTGAGCTATAAGGCTTTGGGTTCCCACCTCCGAGAAATCTCTTCAAGGTTAATAACCTAACTTATTTCCTTCTTGAGTACCACTCTTTTGGCCCAACTTTCATCATCAAAATCCTAGTTTGACTCTTGATTGACAAGTTCTTTGAAATCATCGAGGATAACGGTCTTTTTCGCATGAACATTTTGAAGGTGTTTCTATTCCAAATTTTCAGCTTTTCTTTCAACCCTTCAAATTTGAGACAAGTATGTAGCTAGCCTTCCATGTGACATGAGCAGAACACCAAAAATTGAGTAACTCCTTGAGCCCTTCATGCTTGAGCCACATGTTTTCAAAATGAAAGGAGGTTGCTCTCTTTAACTCCTCCTTTGTCAAGGAGAATAAGAAAGTGATTTGACATGGACCTAGGAAGTAGGCTCTGAGTCACTTTGGGGTAGTGAATTTCGCAATCCACCAAAATTAAGAGTTTGTCAATCCTTGGGAAGGAAGGAAACTTTCTAGTGTTGGACCAAGTGAAATTGCCACCGAGCGGAAGATCAATGAGAGCACTAAGAGTGTATGTTGAGGGAGACAAAGGTTTTCGTGCTCTGAAGTTTGCACAAATGAACAAAGAAATAGATCCTCTCGTGCCCTAATTTTTTTATTTAAATTTATTTTATATATTTTTATATTACAAAAATAAGTTAATCGGGATTTGCATGTATATGCCTTATGGTTTGCCTCGTGGAAGGTAGTAAATTTCAATTTCGACTAAAATTTTTATGCTTCTAAAGTATAGAAATTTTGATGTTGATGTCAATGTCGATTTTGGTTTTTAAAAATAATAATAATATGCAGTAAAGCATGGATTTCCTTTATGACGATACTATGAATAGACATAATAATGCAAGATCTAGAGTTAAAAATATTATAAACAAAATACAGCTAGGGCAATTATGGTGTGTATAAGGTGCAATAATTTTAGTATGATAATGATGTCAAACATATTCAATATAAAGTAAATTCATAAATCAGTTGAATATTATTTATTATACAAATATAGGGATTTGACATGAATGGTCAAATAAAATGTTGTAAGTAATATCTAAGTTCAATTTTCTATATAATTTCAAAAGTTTGAAAAATCTATAACATAAGACAAAATATTTTATATGGGTTTTGAATCTAAAATTTCAATTTCATGGAAATTATTTCAATGGATTTTGCTCCAATTTTGAGATTTCTATAATTTTGGGTGATTTGTGGGAATTTTGATGGAAATTTTGGCAATTTCATGGAAATTTATGATCATAGAGGCATCAAAGGCTTTTTTGGTCTGAGTGTGCAGCTGCCAAAGGCGTTCACCTTTTAGGAGATACCCGTTTCAGTTTGAACCTTGAGTAGTTTTAGGTCCAGCACTCCAGCTACCAATTCAGTGTTTCAAGTGCCAAGGATTTCAGCATTGAGCTGCACAATATCTTAACCATGCAATGGCAATTGCAAAAAAGGAAGATGATGAACCCATGTAATTAAAGCCAGTGCATAAGTACCAAGTGATTTAGATGAAGATGGCAACTAGGGATATTGTTTAGTACTTTGACCTATACTCTTCCACTAGGTTGAAGGACAAAAAGATAGATCCTAATAGTTGTACAAATGTAGTTTTTGAAGAAGTTGAACTTGAGGATTGAGCGGCATCCTAGTCCAAACAAGATTGCTTGGGTGAAGGATATTAACTTGAAAGTTCAATACTATTGCTTATCTACCTTCAAGATTGGTTCAAATGTAGACATAATGTTGTGACATTCTTCCTTTTTTTTGGGGTGTCTTTCATTGTTTGATTGGAGGGTTAAGCATGATGCATATCAAGATCTTTTATCTTATTGATAAGAAGAGGTCTAAGCATGGTCTTAAATTTCCACGAAATTGTCAAAATTTTCATTGAAATTTCCAGTTTCTATCACCCTCGAAATCAAAATGGAAGTTGATTTCCATCTTGTATAATTTTTGTTGAAATCTCAACAAATCATCCGAAATTTATCGAAACCTTGAAATTTCAGCGAAACTTGTCGAAATTTGAACTATGCAATGAAATTTACTTAGAATTCAAATGAGAGATTTAGGAGTGAAGTGAAATTTCTCTCGTAATTTATTTTATTTATTTTGACGGAAACAAAAGATTATTGCAAGTGCTTTTGAAATTATATGAAAAAATAAACTTACAACAACATTTTATTTAACCATTCATATCTAAATTATCATTCTTTATATAATAAATAATATTTAATTGATTTTTGAATTTCATTTGTATTAACTGATTCACTAAATATGTTTAATGTACATTATCTTACAAATATGTTTGATGCATATATTATATTACAACTTCTTCACCTCGTACACAGCATAGATGTATTTACTTGTAATATATTAGTCCTAAAACTTACATTATTATGTCTATTAATAATTTCTAAAGCTTCATAAAAGAATTCCATGCCTTACTATTGATTTTCATTATTTTTTCAAATTGAAATCGAAATCAAAATTTCCGTCGAAATTTCTATACTTTTGGAGCTTCGAAACTTGAGTCGAAATTGAAATTTAAGACCTTGAGTCTAAGTTGATGCCATTCAATATCTCCCACTGAATGAAGTGGATGGTTGCTCTTTCTTATGAAGGGAGATAATTCCTTTCATCTTGATGGATTCCTTGAATCTTTCCCCAACTCTATGAAGTTGAGTTTGTTTTGGCAGGAGGGGCTTGATGTAGGATGGAAAGTTGACAATTGGTTGAATTACTTCTTATTTGGAGGCTGATTCCAAAGAACATGGTCAGAGCTTGATGGGTCCTACACACAAACGTGTTTAAATGTGTTTTGTGGTTTTATTTGTAATTTTCTTGTTTTTCTAGTTTTCCTATAAATTAGAGTTTTGATATCATGTAAAAGCATTTGTCATTTTCTCCCAGTCCATCTGCTTCGTATCCACGGTATTCTCTCCATCCTTGATGCTGCATTAGTCTTCCCAATATTCAGAGCGATCTCACTGTATTCTCTCCCTCCTTGATGCTACCTACATTAGTCTTCCCTATAATCAGAGTGATCTCAAATTTAATGAAATTTATGAATCTTGAATTTATTCTTGACTGAATAATATATTGTGCAACATGCAGAAGTCAAAATGTTTCTGTAAGATGCCATCGCACGAACATTATGATGTTTCTTAGTTGTCCATGGAAACTCTGAATAAATTGTGGGTGGTGGTAGCAACAAATGACGTGGTGCCAGCAGGGTTAGTGATAATAGTGTTGGTTGCACAGTCATGGTTTGCGGGAATGGTATGATTAAGTGGGGGCAAAGTGCTCAGGTAGAGCAGTAGTATTGGCATTGGTGGCGGTGGTATAAATTTTCTTATGGTTGCAGGATCTTGGTGTTGGTGTTGTCATTATATTGACTTTAGTTGAGTGTGCCTCCATTGGTTGGAGCTGTTGCCTGAATCTGTCGCATTCATTGGGAAGGCTAGGCTTTATCTATTTGATTGAGGTTTGCACGTATTTTTTTTTTTGGCTACTTATTTTTCGTATGGGTAGTAGTTTTGATATTTATTTCTTCGTGCCTCGAGGGAGGGGCTTTGCATTCTGGCCTTTTTTGATCGGCTAGTACTACTATTATTTATTTACAATAGAAAGTGCTTCTCCATATGAAGTCGTGGTCCTCTTTTGCATGTGCTTTACACTGGTAATGTAGTGTGGATTCAGCTGCAGTTCATGATTGGATGTACCTCAGATGTTGCTGCTCCTGTTTTTGCTTTTTCTTTAATATTTTAGTAGGTGCGTGGTGGTCATTTCTTTTTGATTGAAGGCTTGTTCTTTTGTTGTTGCTGGAGTCTCCTAACTGTGGTTTTAAATAGCAACATGGCTGTTACATAACACTATTATGTTTTTTTTTTTGGGGTCTCGCGATCCTTTCACACTGCTAAAGTCGTTGGAATAAAAAATTTACAGCCATAGCAGCTGTTACGACCGCTCTTATCTAAAAGCAGTGAGATTGACATCCATCTTGGAGCCTGGTATGTTACTTGCGTCCATGCATTCCTGTACCTGCTTTGCTTGCCTGCAATTTACTAGCAAGATGGCAAAGTAAATCTTGGGCTTCCCATCTTAAAAAATTGTCATTAAGATTTCTTGTAGGAACTGAATGGTTTTGTACACTGTTGAGAGTGTCTTAATTTCTAGCTCACTAATGAGAAGACAGTCTTGTCGAAATATATTATATTTCTTATTCGAATCATACAATGAAGTAAGAAAATGATTTGAAGATTTCTCAGAAGAAAAGAAGTTAAAAAATGGTCATTTGGTGAGCCTTTATTGTGGTGCTTGTCTGGGAAAAAGTTGCAGTGCTTTTCCAATTATAACTGGGAATGTTATCAGCTATTTTGAGGAGCATTGTTCTGTTGTCCAATTGGTATCTTGGTATTCTGTGGCCAGTGAGACTTTTTTTTGGGCTGTCCTGAGGCATGAACGGGAAAGTGTGTTGTAATAAAAATGCTTATTTAAAAAATGATCCCCCAAGTTTGATGACCTATGGAAAAAAAATATTTTGAATTTTCCTGCATTCACTTATCAAGTTCTGAGGGAGTAATTAATTTTGATGCAAGCTCTTTTATCTTGGAGCTGATCATAGAAGTTGACACTTGGGCACTCCCATATAAAATAGATGATATTTAGGCATCTTGTATTTCCACCTGAATTTTTCAAGCACCAAAATATATTAGTGTGCACCATTATAATTATCTTTATTTTTCTTATTTCATTCAGATATGAACTTTGTTCATTGGAATACATATATGGCACATGATTGGATTCATCAATTATGTTGGCTGTTTATCTTTTTATAATTATTTGCACCAAATATATGATCTGTAATTCCGCATTTAGTTAGTTATATGCCAATCTCCCTGTTTGAATACAGATACACAGTTGAGAAAATTCCACTCTATGATTCTGCGGAAGATGAGCCTTCCTCGAAGCTCCTTAAAATTGCAGACCCCTTAAAACCTGACTTCATAATTGATCAGAAAAGTGAATACTCTATGGTGATGGATGTTAGAGTGGGATCTAAGCATGAGTTCGATTCCACTGCAGCTGTTGTTGAGTCACTGGATTCGGTTCCAATGGAAGGTGTGGTAATGAATGCTGTGAAAACTGAAGTAAATGAACAGACAAAGTTGTATTCTCAAGATACTCAGCAGGCTTTCTCACAAAAGAATGCAATGATATCCCTCATTCGAAGTAATAGTTCATGCCGGAACCCTCACACTGGGGCAGGTCCTGTATCAAACAAGAGATCACAACATTATTCAAATGGAAGATCAAAAAATCTCACCCGAAAGCAAGTTGATACAAAATTTGTGTGCCAACTCTTATCAGTGAAGGAGTCACAAGATGAGGTCATCAAATGTGAGGTACACATCTTCTGTTATTTAGTGACATAATTTGTTGGTTTTAGATTGATCACCATATTTATAATTTGGATGTCAGTAATGATTAGGCTTGTCAAGTACCTCAGCCAGTTAAGATAGAGAGGCTGTGAGGTTGTCTGATGAAACACATGTATGTGCATGCTTGTGCATCTGTGTGCGTTGTATGTGGCATGAATTTGAATGCTCCCCTATTCGATACATTAATTTTAAAACTTGTGGTGCAGAGGCAGCATGCTTGCCAAATCTTCTACTTTCTGGATTGACATCATATTTGGCTGTTTAATGTATCCTTTAATCTCCTGCAATTGGATGGACAAAAATTACAAGAAAATCCACATTTGCCATGCAAACTAGTTGCTTTCTCCGATCTATAATTTGGTACTATAATTTACTTCTGCAATTGGATTTCACCTTGTCTAAATTTTTTGATCTAAGCCCTGGGTAAAGGATGAGTGTTGCATTAAGTAGCTGACAGCATAAAACTTGTCAGGTCTCTATGATATGAATCTTACCAATTGGCAGAAAACGATTCATGCATTTGAGTCCACTGAGTGGGATTTAAGACTTGGTTTTTTTGTTGATGTTTATATGATGATAGGAGAAAACAGTCCTGTGATATTCTCTGCAAGAAAACATGTATGATTGAGAACCTTTTATATTTATGTTTTTGCTCGGGTGTAACTTTGAGTCGTACAGTTTATTTTTTGGGCATCTGTTTTCTTTCATCCATTTTCTTTTAAGTCAAGCACTTCAATATCTGGCCTTATGTTACCTTTGTATTAAAAGAAAAAATGTGGCCTTATATTCCTTTTTATTTTGGGACAGGGGGCAGGGGTATTGGGTGGGTGTTTGAGTTGGGGTTACCCTAAACACCCTTTTGAAATCACTTTCCTGTAGTATAAGATTGGTTCATTAATTAGGATCCCTAGGAACATAATCTTACAGCGAGAACATGGTTACTCTAATGTTATTTTAATAAAATTATGAACTGTTGCTAAACCTGAGATGGTCATAATATTATGCATATTCTTGTAATATATGTATACAATAATGATAATAATTTTTGTAAGAGCAATTTCGTCCATGAACAATGAGCGGTGAGGATATTTTTGTCCATGGGAATTAGAGATGTAAATGGATTGCGCTAGTTGATATCCCACCCTAATCCACTCTTATGGTCTAGGGGGATTTGGTGGTTACAACTGCAATCCCTATGGTCTTGGGGGGCGGGGGGTGGTGGAGTGGGGCTTGGTGGTTCCTAAATGGTTGTAACCTAAGGTGGATTCGGGGCAATGAGAGGGAAATGTATTTTCCTGCCCGAATCTGCCCTGCCCTGAAATACCGTTATGCTTAACTGAAACCAACCTGAATATAAATAATTAAATATACACACAAATGGGTGTATATTTTCATTCAATTGCTCCTAGATTCCAAATATATTATTTATTTTAATTTATATTATTCTACTATGTTATCTTTTATTATATTAAAATAAATTATATGTTTTTTTTTAATGATAACAAGACAGGTTTATTTTTCCTTTTCAAGATGTTATGCTAAAGGGGAGTTTAGGCACAACACTAAAGTTGTCGTATGACTTGGAGGTTATGGGTTTGAGGGGTGGAAACAGCCTCTTGCAAAAATGCAAAGTAAGGCTGTGTACTGTAGACCCGTTGTGGTCTGCCCCTTCCCCGGACCCCACATACACAGGAGTTCTGTGCACTAGGCTGCTCATTAAAATTTTATATGTCCTTGTTATAGTTGGTGGGCGCTGATTTGGACCCCTAGCAAGAGGGCAGATCCCCTATTGAGATAGGGATGGAGATACAAATAATGTTTTGAGGCAAATTCTTGGTGGGGCAGATTTTAGTTTTGCCCCTCTTGCTCCAAATCCATCCTGTTTGCATCCTTAATTGGAATCCAAGATTTTGTGGGAGGTGGGTTTTTAATACTCATTTTTTGGGGTTATCTTGCATTTTTAGGAAATTCAAGACATTAGATTCTCATGGTTCCTAGTTATTGGCACAATGCCATATTTTTGGCTTTAGGATAGCCTGACCTGAACGCCTTGTTATTGATTTCTTTTTCACAATGCATTAGGCAACATGGAAAAGCTGATCTGAAAAGTGGTTGATGTTTCATAGAATCTTAATTTCATCCTCAACAAAAGAAATTGTCCTTGTATTTTATTTTTTGTTAGGAAATCATTTGGGGGAAAATACTCTTTGACTTAACATGCCTGATTGTGCATTATCTAAAAGAATAATTGCTAGGCATCCTGATTCCATAGTGGTAAATGTCTCATTTAACAGCTAGAATTTGTCCCTTTTCATCCTTTATTTTATATTGAAGATGAGTGCTACATGGAACCAATCATATTATTTCCTTTTCTGATTTTCATTGGTATTTATCTGTTGTTTGCTTTATAATTTTAACATATTACACAGGAATTGAAGAATCAGGTCAATTCGCAGCTCGATTCCTTATACAATGAAATACGACCTGCCATTGAAGAACATGAGAGGGACAGCCAAGACAGTGTACCGACCAGTGTAGCAGAGAAATGGATTGAAGCTAGCTGTTTTAAAATGAAAGCTGAGTTTGACCTTCATTTGTCCATTATCAAGAATCTTGCCTGTACTCCTCATAGGGTGCGCAGTGAAGCAAAAGCTTCTGAAGGAGAGAACGATGTGAATGAAGTGAAGCATTTGACAGTGTAATGTTAAACTGGAAACACATCTGGTGGGAATCTGCGTGAGGTATGAAAGTTTTAACATAGCAGAAGAAGTAAAATATGAGGTTCTCAAAGCTAAACTAAACAATAGTCGAGGGATTATTTGTTAGCTCATGTTCTGGAGTGATGCTTTTCCATGATTCTAATACACAAGACTGGCACCTAACCATTATTCATTCTTGAATTGCTTGTGCCAGATGTCTCGTCTCTCATGCTGCCTGTTTAAAGGCTGAAACTGAAGGGTTTTGATTGATTGCCTAAGCATGAGTTCCTTAGGAGCAATGTTGATCATACTATTGAAATTTCAAAATTATAAACTAGTTTATTCTTCCTTCAATTCATGGGAACATACATCTATACTTGTTGCAGCTGGTGGATGGAATATAACATATTCATGGTCTAGTGGTAATATGTTTTTGATCATGACAATCCAAGTATACTCGTAAGAAATTAAGCAATTGAAATAGACATGAGGAAGTTGCTGCATTCTCTCTTCCAAATATCTGAACAAATTCCTATTTTTTATATCAGATAATATATTTATAAATTAAATATATATTTTCTAAAAAAAATTTAGCCGTCTCTTAGCATTAGATGTAAAATTCTTACTTCAATATCTTTATGTGGTACATATTTACAAATATAGCAACTCCAAAACATAACAAAGTGGACTCGATAATAATTCAGGGGTTTACTGCACTTCGAACCAAAAAAAAAAAGTAGTATAAGAACAAATAAAGTATTATGTTCTTCACTCAAATGATTCTATGAAATTATGTCGATACTTTCATATATTATGGGCAACATAGGCGACATCTCTACTTTTTTCCTGGGGTATTTTTAGAATTCCTACCACTTTTAGCTTTCAATTTGTATCTGACCATTAAATGAAATCTGAATAACTTGTCCCCTCTTTGAAACAAGGGTGCTTTTGGTCTGTTGATGCTTGAAATTGTCTTTTCCATATATCACAAAAGGAAAACAAGACATCCTAGAAACAAGAAAAGTTAAATTATTCACTAATCCTTTATCCTCCAATCCCTTTGTAGGCTAGGAAATAAAAATCCCAAAGAAAAAAAAAATTCAAAATAAATGGGCCTAAAAAGAGGCTAGATGCAGATATATCTTGCACCAAACTAAGAGAGGTTGTACACATGAAGGTTCTCGACTTCCTCTCAATTCAAAGGATCACAAAGCTTTCCCATTCTATTTTTGCCAAAGCCCTAATCTCACTAGCCATGAATTCTCTAAGAGCTTTTGAGCCACCTAGGTTCAACAAAACAAGAGAGAAACACACTCCAAAATAAATTTCTAGTCAGTAATGAGGGAATAGGTGTGCCCATTTCATCAGCCTCATGACATTGAGCACATATCAAGATTGAGAGATTTATGGAGTTTTCTACTATCTAATTAGTCAAGTATATTAATCTTATTGGGAGTTACAGCCCGAATGAATGTCTAAATCTTAAAAGGAATTCTCTACCTTGCAAATGACGTGGTTCCAAGGAAAATGATTAGGGAAAGGAATTTTAAAGATGAGAGAGAAAAAAAGATATAGCATAAAAGAGACATGAAGAAATTATCCTTGCAAACTCTCTCACCACTTGTATTAAAAGGAACAAATGAATTTAGAGCGATAAGCTAAATGGCGAGTTCACCAATCTCTCTATCATGGAGTTTCATCTAAAGGAAAAGAGAGAAAAAAAATAAAAAAACTAATATGAAGAGCAAAAATCATAAGAAGACAAGGTCCCGTCATCTTCAATGATCGCTCACTAGCCTAAGCATCCTCCCAAAATTGAACCCTATCACCATTAACCGCTTTGAAACATGTCAGAGGAGAAGAATAAAGAAGTAACAAGGAAAAGAACTTCTAAGAGCCTACATAAGAAACAATGCTACTTCCTTTAATGTCTCAACTATTTCAATGGACCCTATATCTTTTAATCACCTTTGTTTGTAGGGAATTACCTCTAAGAAGAACCTCCACAACTATTTTTTGTTTAGAGAAATTTTTTTAGCTACATTCCCAAGGCCTAATCTGCCTTCAAATTTGGATCTTCTTACAATCTATCAACTATTGAGGTGATCTCTTTTATTCTTCCTCAACCCAAACCAAAGAAAGTCAAGCTATCCTCTTAAGGAGATAATAAATAAATGGGCATGTTGTAAAGGGTGGTACTAATGGGAGTAATACAACCTTAACAACATAGCTCGAATCTATCCTCTCAAAGGTTGTAAAAGGGCACAAAATCAAGGTTGCCTTTAAGAGGGAGATCTACATAGGAAAGACACCAGTCTAAAGAGACACAACCTGTTAATACCTTAACCTCTATAAGTCCCTACCTCCCAATTAATGTATGTCACCTTACTCTTGGACATGTTTATCTTTAATACTAAAATATTTTCTAAAATTTTCAACAAAATAATTGCCTTTTTGAATTTCACATCATTGTACTTGATAAACAACATAGTATCATCGACATATTGGAGACGTGACATGTCCACCTTTTCCCTTTCGATTGACAAACCTCTAATCGCCGCCTCACTCTAGGTATGCAAAAACATAATACTCAAAACATCTCACTAGAGTTAAAAAAAAAAAAAAAAAAACAATGAATCCCCCTACCTAAGCCCCAAAGTCTTCCTAACCATCTAAAAAAAACCTGGTTCACGATGTTAAAAGTTGTCTCAAAGTCAACATAATTCTTACAGCATTAACAACCCATTTACACCAACATAACCATTAAGATTTATCTATTTTAATAAATGAAGATTGAGCCAAGTCATACATCACCCAAAGCCTCTCTTAATATTTTAGATAATACCTTAGAAAGAATCTTATAGAAGGCTTGTGATCAAAGTAATAGGTTTAAAATCTTCCCCCTTTTTGACCTTTCTTTTCAAAAGTTAGAAATAAAAAGGTAGAATTCACACAATAGACACTTCATTTTGTCCAGGACTTCACATAATAGGCTTTTAGTTTTCCTCTTTAGAAATTTGCTTTAATTTTCAACAAAATGCAGTTTGGAGTAAAAGGGGGCTTTTGATCCATTTGTTGTGAAAATCCATTCTAGAGTATTAATAAACTTTCCTTTCATTTTTGTCCATCTAAGGTCTCTTTAGGAGATCTTGGCTTGACCTTTTTTCTCTCACCCATTTGAATGCTTTTGATCACTCATCCTTCCATCTCACTTGAGCATGTAATTACATTCATATACTTGCAAAAGAGAAAAAGAAAAAGGATTTGAACAAAATTAAAGTCCAATATAATTCATAACAATCCAATTATTACAACTTGAGGTCAAAATAACTGGAAATTTAAAAATATACATGAAAACGTAAAAATTACTAAGTAACTTCACTTGAGTAGCTCGTTCTTTAGCATGCTGAGGTGGAATTTCTTCAATTTGGAGAATGTAGGCCTTGTTGGCAGTCACGTGGCATTTATAGGCACTACTAGGTGGCAAGTAAGCATTTGAACAATTGATTGAACACCAAAAAAGATAGTAGGGTTAAAATTGACGATACCTTGGAATTCTTTTAAATGGACACTAAAATTTATATGTCCCTTCTTCTTACACAAGAAACATGTGGTGTGTGTGTGTGTGTGTGTGTATGCTTTAGTTGATGAGGTGCTTGCATAGTTTTTAGACTCTCTTACAAAATAGCCCAAGTAGAGATTCTTTTTCCTTTGATTTTCTATTTCATTAAATCCAATGTCTTCTTTGTCTAAGGACATTTTTTGAGATCCAACTAGTTTGTCAAAATTTTCTTTTCCTCTTGTGTAGTTGTAGATAATTTTAGATTGATCTTCTTTCTTTCTAAAAACTAGTTATCTTTAAGTCTTTCTCATTTTCACAAGTGACTTGTAATTTTACATTCACTCGTTCTTTTGACATCTTGTTGATCTTACTCTCTAGTTCGGCAATATATGAGTCCTTTTCTTTTTCAATAGAGTTAGTTGACTCAAGTGACTTGTAATTTTACATTGACTCGTTCTTTTGACATCTTGTTGATCTTACTCTCTAGTTCGGCAATATATGAGTCCTTTTCTTTTTCAACAGAGTTAGTTGACTCTAATTTGTTGATTAACATGTTATTCTCGCTTTTTAGTGTGTTGTTTCTTTTAAACACTCTAACAAAGCTTTTATGCAACTTAAATAGTTCGTTTTGTATTTCAGTGTATGATGGCATGCTATCACAAGATTCATTGGTATAATCGCTAACTGCTTAGTTTTTCATTGGTGATAGAAATAGTTAGGGGGCGTAATAAACAAGTTTTAAAATAAATCAAGTTTCCATACGTTAAAGTTTTAAATACCTAATTCATCCCCTCTTGAAACTACACCATTAGTTTCATTTACAAAGCATGGGTAGATATAGATTGAATCAACATACATTGGAAAGCCTTTAAGAGGATATAAAACTAGATTTGGACCTGATAAATTTGGGTTAATATGTTTAAGGATTTTGTTTAAGGTCCATTTAGGACTAGGTCAACTCATTTGTGATTGGACCTTAGATTCGAGTCTCATGAAAAGAAAACAAAATAAAATAAGAGAAAAGAAAAGAAAACAAAAGAAAAGAAAGTGAGAAGGGAACCTTGAGAATCTCTTTGACCCCTTTCAAGTCTGCAAGCCCTAGGGTTTCTTGAATTGAAGCAACCCATTCCTTAAAATCCCATTTGAAAACTCTAAGAAAGCCTCACCTTTGAACCTAACCTAACCAGACCATTCCCTAGCACAAATCTCAACCTAGGCATGCCTTTGCCAGAACCAAGCAAAAAACCTAGGAACCTATACTAACCCCTTTTGAACCTAAGGTGAGATCAAAATCTAGAAGAGAGAAAATATATAAAGATTTGAAAGAGGGTAAATCTAGAAGCGAGAAAGATATACAAATATATGAAAAAGAGTAGTTCAGGAGAGGTAAAAATGCTAGAGATCTAAGTGTATATGTGTGTATATGAGAGAGAGAGAGAGAGAGAGAGAGAGAGAGAGAGAGAGAGAGAGAGAGAGAAAGAGATGTTCGTAGACACACTGAGAATGGACCATGTTTGAATGTTAGACCCTTAGGTTTGCTCAAGTTAGTGGAGAAGGTACTATATCAGGAAGTTCAATTTGTTGGGTGGGGGCCATAAGTGAGGAGGAAGCAGTGATAGAATGTTAGATTTCACCAAGAATAAAGGATGAAAGGGAAAACAAAAACGAGAGTTAGATCTCCCTCCACCCCCAATGCATTTTTTTTGTTGATCAGCGTGGCTGGTTTGATTGTCACCAATTGATCAATTGATCACTTCAATAGTAATTCCTTCTTAAAAATTAAAAATGATAAAAACAAAATAACAAAAGTAAAAATAAAAATAAAAAATAAAAAATAAATAAAAATAATAATTTACATCGTCAGTATGCATCACGTGGCATATATGGGCCATAGGATCTGTTTGCTAGTTTTAGATTGTGCCATGTGGATAGATCTAGGTTGTAAAATTTGCAAGGCTAAGATTGTTCCACATGACCAAATTTGGTTCCTTCACTCTCTAGACATTGGATGGATGAAACATGACACCTTATGCTGCCACGTGTTAGCATAGAGTGGTTTCCTACTCATTGCACCAATGTTAGCATGACGTCATCAATTGACATTAGCCCTACATGTGGCTACATAAGCCAAGTGTGTCGTTTAGCCTTTCTAAAAGAATATAATAAATATAAATGAATTTAGAAAATGATTTCAAATTATTAGGAAAATTCTAAAAGGCCCAGATTTTGAAAATTTTAGTAAAATTTTAAAAGAAGAAAATTAGACGCTTAAGAAATTTATAAAATTCAAAATTTCATGAAATTATAAAAATCTTAGGAAGTTCTAAAAATCAAGGAAAATTACAATAAATAAATAAATAAATAAATAAAATTCAAGAACCCTTTGCTATGCATATTATGCTATAATTGTTTGTTTTGCATGTTTTTTATATTTTTGCATATTGCTCTATGTCCTTGACTATTTTGCATATGTGACGCTATCTATTTATTTATTTATTATTTTTTTTTACTCTATTCCTCCTTTATATATGTAATAAAACTAATGATGTGTAGAGACACGGAAAAAATTAATTTATGAAAGTAAAAAAAGAAAATAAAGAGAAAATAAAGGAATAAGAAAAGGGGGGAAAATTTTTTAAACTGGGCATCAGTTGGGGTTCGTCGACGAACCCAAAGTCTTCGTCGACGAATGTCCTCCTAGGTCTTGTCGACGAAGTACACGTATCTCGTCAATGAGAAGATACTGAGAGTTAGGAAATTTCAGAAAATTTAAGGTTTGTCGACGAACTAGCCTCCTCGTCAGTTGACGAAGTGACTTCATTGGCTCGTCGACGAATCACTTTAACTCGTCGACGAAGCCTGGCCTATAAATAGCTCTTCTGTCATTTTCTAGCGAAATATTTTCTCTCCTTTCGTTCTCTCTCTCTCTCTTCAATTTTCGCTCCATCTAAACCCGTTTTGACGATCAGAAGCTACTACGGGGTTTGTGGTTATAACTTAGTCGGAGCAGATTGTTGATTTGGAGTCCTTGGGCACCACTCAAAAATCCGGGTAAGTAAGGTATTTTAAGATTTAAGTGTTTATTTGGAGTATATAGGGCTTAGGAAGTGCTAAATGAGAAATATTCTAGGAAATGAGTGAATTGATTTGGAAAAAATGTGAATTTCAGGGTTTTAAGTTTCGAATGTCGCGGGCGTAGGATTTGAGTTTTAACGGGGCTCTCAATAAGTCAGGTAAGGGAAATATATTATAGCAGTTATTTTGAGAATTACTAGTTGAATAAATACGTGAAAATGAGAATATGATATTTTGCCCGAAATTATTATGATATAAATATTAGATAAAATTGTGTGGCATATGTGTCATACTGAATTGTGATGTTTTGAGATTTGAATATATAAAATGATGAATTATGTTATACCAACGTTTATTTTACTGGGAAGTGATGGAATATGAAATATGAATATAGAAATATTTTTTATGATAAATGGGGAAATATGAATGATGTTATATTTTATTGGAAAATGTTGAAATACGCGAAATGAGATAAATACTATTATGAGAATGGAATGTGTATTAAAAAGATGAGAAAGAAACATAAAATGATGGGAATATTGAAATGTGATATATACTATTATGAGATGAGATATGAATACTGAAATGTGAATATGAAAATATGAATACTGTAATGTGAATGTTGAAATGTGAATACTGGAATGTGAATATTGTAATTTGAATACTGAAATGTGAATAATGAAATGTGGAAATAAGAATCCTGATGGACGGTTGTTGATAAAGAGCATGGTATCGTTGCTAATGAGGTGTTAGTGCAACCATAAGGTCTCATGGTGAGTGTGGCATTATGGTCGATTGAGACAGTGAGAAGGGTAGTTTTGCCCTTTGGAGTCCGGACCAGGGTAGGCAAACCAATCGTACTACAGATGGACAGGTAGAGTTCTTCTTTTGATCTAACCGGGTAGGCCAACCGTGATTTAGATCCAGCCTTCGGGCCGCACAATCTTAACTATGGGGGGAAGCATGCTGTGGAGAATATCCTCAGGGCAGCTTTGAGTTACAAATGACACATAGATTGGTTACCGATGACACTCATGAGCTAGATGTGAAATCGAAATGAGAAATGAAAGAGCGTGAGTTTAATAACATAAATAATTAGGGTGAAGTAAAAGTCTCTGCTTGATGGCTTACCGAGTAAGGTGAGTGCCCTGATAAGTATCACTTGTAGCCTCACCTGAGTTAATCAGGCAATGTTACAAACGATATCAGAGCAGAGGGAAACTACATGTATGTGCGTGTAATCTCCCCTATCCTTGGGTACTTTCGCTGATAAATGTGGGTTGCATGTGAATGAGTTTGAAAAATGGAATTAAAGCTTATAAAAGCTTATGTTTTATATCTATATGGTTATGAGTGTAATTTTTATATTTTTCTCAAATGGTATTATCTTTGAAATGAGTATATTATGATATAACAAAACTCATATTGCCACACACTGTAAATAATTTATTTCGTCTTACAAAGATGTATCTCACCCAAATATCTAAATATTTCAGGGAATCGTGACAGACTAGAAGATAGAGCTCTGAGATATAGGGAAGCTGGTACCCTGATAGATAGGGTGAGTGTTTTGAGCTAGGGATGTATGATTCCCTTAGAGTTTTGGTTGATTTTTGTGAATGTCTTAGATATGTATATATATATGGTTAGAACTCTGGTTATTTGTATTCTGAATGGTTTATAAATACTGACTTCTACTGTTAGGACTGTTTGTATGAATGTTTACCCGACACCCATTTTGAGTCGGGTTATGTTTAAATGGTATCAGAGTTTTTGACGTGGCCGATGTTTGATTAATATTTATTATTTATTTGAGAAAAAATGGTATGAAAATCGGAGTGTCACAGTTTGGTATTAGAGCCTAGGTTTTTAGGTTTTGCAGACTTTAGTAAACAGCGGAATACAATACCAGAGTATAGGAATGGATTTTGAGGAGAATAGGGGACGTGTAGGTTGAGATATGAGTTGGTTATTATTAGAGGGCGGGATTGAAATTTAGGGTTCTATCTTGCGACCTGGACGCAGGAGTTTCATGGTTGTTTAGGTGATTTTCTTGGGGTGACGACTACAGGAAAACCATAGTAACTATCGCCGGTTCTTGTTTCTGAGTGGTAGGACTGAATCTTAAATTGAGATTAGGATATTGGAGATTGATGATTATAAAGGAATATTTTATAAGTTTAGTCTGTTGAGTGTATTAGTGATGTTGAGATGATAGAGTTTTAAGACTATTTTATATCATTTTCAAGATGGAGCCTAGAAGTTGTAGTGCACATGCTGGAGGTGATGATGTAGGGCCTTCCAGTATGGTTATGGGAGATTACAATAACTAACCAAAGTTCTCTCAAAACTCACTATATCCTATAATTTAAAACACAATTTATACACATATTACCCTACACTGCATAAAATAAAATTGAAACAATACTTACCTTACCTGAACTATTACTTTTTCTTTTCTGACTAATGCTGATCCCCACTGAACAGATGTGGGTACTTTTGTTTTATCTCCTCCTCTAGTTCCCACGAAACTTCTTCCATTGCTTGATTTTTCCATAATAACTTCACTAGTGGAATTTTCTTGGTGCGCAACTCCTGTTCCTTCCTATCCAGAATCGGCACTGGTATTTCTTCATATGTCAAAGTATCTCTAAGCTCCAACTCCTCATAACTGATCACATGGGACAGATCTGAGATGTATTTCCTCAGCATAGAAATATGAAATACGTCATGAATCCTGAATAGTGCTGGTGGTAAAGCTAATATATAGGCAATTAGACCCACTCTCTCAAGTATTTAAAATGGGCCAATGTACCTAGGATTCAGTTTACCTTTTCTCCAAAACCTCATAACTCCTCTCATCGGTGCTACTTTCAAGAACACATTGTCTCCTACATCAAATTCTAATTTTCGGCGGCGAGTATCTGCGTAACTTTTCTACCGACTCTGAACTGCACTAATTCTATCTCGAATAAGTCAAACTTTATCATACACCTGCTGCACTAACTCTGGCCTCAAAACTCGCCTCTCACCCACTTCATCCTAGTATAGTAGAGAACGACATCTCCTACCATATAATGCCTCGTAAGGCGCCATTCCAATGCTGGCCTAGAAACTGTTATTATATGCAAATTCAACTAGTGGCATAAACTGGATCCAACTACCCCTGAAGTCTAGCACACACGCTCGGAGCATATCCTCTAGTATCTGAATTGTCCTCTCCGTCTGTCCATCCATTTGATGATGAAATGTTGTGCTGAATGATAATTGAGACCCCAAAGCCTCATACAAACTTTTCCACAACCGTGACGTGAATCGTAGGTCTCTTTTTAAGACTATAGATACCGGTACACCATGGGGTCTAACTATCTCATGAATATATAATTTGGCTAGCCTGCTTATGGAATAGTTGACTTTAATAGGGAGAAAATGAGTAGTCTTTGTCAGTCAGTCCACAATCACCCATACGGCGTTCTGCCCATGCAATGCCGATGGTAACCCTGTAATAAAATCCATAGAGATATGATCCCACTTCCACTTAGGGATATAGAGTGGCTGCAACTGTCCCGCCGGTCTCTAGTACTCAGCCTTTATCTTCTGGCATTTCAAACACCGCTCTACAAACTCAGTTATCTCCCTCTTCATGTCGCTGCACTAGAATGACTCGTGGAGGTCCTGATACATCTTAGTGCTTCTAGGATGTATTATGTAAAGGGATCTGTGTGCCTCCTCCAAGATAGTCTTCTTAATCTTAACATCTGCAAGTACACACAATCTGGTATGAAACCTCAGAGCTCCATCATTTGAAATATTAAACTCCTCTTCCTGACTGTCCTGTATTTTATCCATCAACTTTACTAATTCTGCATCATTCCTCTGAGCAGCTTTAATCTTTTCTTGCAGGGTGGGCTGTAGTATCAAGTTAGCAATAAATTCCTGGTGCTCACCCTCTATGAACTCCACACCAATGCCTCTCCATATCCATCTTAATCAGAAACTGAATCATCCCTGCTGATAATGTCGCTTCCATTGATTTCCGGCTCAAAGCATCAACCACCACGTTTGCTTTCCCTGGTTGGTAACTAATGGTGCAATCGTAATCCTTAATAAGCTCCAGTCATATCCTATGCCTCATATTTAATTCTTTCTGAGTAAAGAAATACTTCAGACTCTTATGGTCAGTAAAAATTTCACACCTACCCCCATAAAGATAGTGTCTCCAAATTTTCAATGCGTAGACCACCGCAGCTAACTCCAAATCATGGGTAGGGTAATTCTTTTCATACTCTTTGAGTTTTCGAGAAGCGTATGCAATAACCCTCCTATGCTGCATCTACACACATCTGAATCCCTTCAAGGATGCGTAACTGTATATAACAAATCGATCCTCTCCTCATGGAATAGTTAACACCAGTGCAGACAAACCACTATTTCAACTCCTAGAAACTCTGTTCACACTCATTGGTCCATTCAAACTTCACATTTTTCCTTGTGAGTCGCGTCAGTGGACCCGACAATCTGGAAAAATCATCCACAAAATGCTAGTAGTACCCCGCCAGACTTAGGAAACTTCTGATCTCTTGAACATTTCCCAGCCTTACCCAATTCACTACCGTTTCTATTTTACTTGGATCTCCTAATATACCATCCCCGAAAATCACATGTCCGAGGAAAGTGACCCGCCTCAGCCAAAACTCACATTTCTTGAACTTAGCGTATAAATTCTTTTTTCTCAGTACCCGCAGTACTAATCTCAAGTGATCTTTGTGCTCTTCAAAACTCTTCGAGTAGACAAGTATATCATTAATAAAGACAACAACAAACTGATCTAAGTACTGATGGAATACCTGATTCATTAAGTCCATAAACGCTGCGGATGCATTAGTTAGACCAAATGACATAACTAGAAACTCGTAATGGGCATATTTGGTCCTAAATACTGTCTTTGAAATATCTTATGCTTTAAGTTTCACCTGGGGGTATCTCGAGCGAAGATTAATCTTGGAATAGACTTGGGTTCCCTGTAACTGATAAAATATATCATTGATTCTAGGAAGAGGATACTTATTCTTGATCGTTACTTTATTTATTTCCCTATAATAGATGCATATCCTTAACGTTCCATCTTTCTTCTTTACAAACAACACTGGTGCACCCCAGGGCAACACGTTAGGTCTAATAAACCCTTTATCTAACAACTCTTGCAACTGGTTTTTCAGCTCCTTTAACTCAGCTAGGGGTGTTTTAAATATTGGTGTTGTTCCTGGAAATAAATCCATGGCAAATTCAATCTCCTTATCTGATGGCAAACCAGGTAACTCTTCTGTAAACACATATGAGAATTCCTTGACTACTGGGATGTCAGCAAGTTTCAATTCTCCCTCTAGCATTTCTTTTATATAAGCTACATACCCTTGGCAACCATCCTGAAGTAGCCTCCTGACCTAAATGGCTGATACTAACTGCGGCGAGGCGTGCACACGTGATCCCAAAAATTTTAATTCTTGCTCCCCTTGGGGTTTGAAGATCACCTTTTTTTTTTTTTTATGGCAATCAATGCTGACGTAGTTAGCTACAAGCCAATCCATACCCAATATCATATCAAATCCCTATATGTCTAATAGCACAAGATCGGATGGTAATATTTTCTCCTGAATACTCACTGGATAGTTTTTAATTACCCTTCTACATCTTACTATCGACCTAGTTGGCGTGGCTACTGACAAGTCAATATCTAAAAATTGTGTCTCAACTCCAGTCAAATTGACATATCCAAGTGACATGAACGAATGGGCGGCACCTGAGTCAAATAAAATAACAGCTTTATATGATAAAACAATAATTATACCTGTCACAACGTCGCCTGCAACCTCAGCATCTCCCGGCGTCAACGCATAGACCCTCGCTAAGGCTGTGTTCCGCTACTGGCCGCCACTCTTAGGTGTCTGGATATTTCCTCCAAATGGTATGGGAGCAAGATCAGTAGTACTATACTGCGCACAACAATCTCCTACTACATGACCCGGTCTATCACATCGATAGCAGATATTCCTCCCTACTCAGAATTCTCCTATGTGTCTCTTTCCACATATAGGATAGACTGGATATGTTTGCTCACCCTGAATATCCCATCTCACTATCTCCTACCTCTGAAATCTACCGTATCTATCTCCCCTTCAAGGGCCTCAACTGGATCCTGCCTGGAATCCCGAAGGCGTAGGCCTTTTTCTATGACTAGATACCCTTACATCCCTCTGACTGCTCTCCTCTACCACTGTGGCCTTATCCACTAATTCAGAGAAATCTTATACCTTTAAAACCGCCATCTTTCTATGGATGTCATGCCTCAAACCCCTCTCAAACATTCTCGCCTTTTTAACCTTATCTGGAATGATGTAGGGAGCAAAGTGTGACAACTCAATAAACTTTGCCGCATATTACTGAACCATCAGCTGCCCTTGTGTCAAATTCAATAATTCTGCTATTTTAGCTTCTCTAACTGTGGGTAGAAAGTAATGATAAAAAAAAAAAAACATCTTCTTGAATCAGTTCCATGTCATGACCATTGGTACAGGTCTCTGTTCCTCAAGCAATTTCATGGTCGTCCACCATCTCTCAGCCGCACCAATCAACTTGCATGTAGCATATAGGACTCTCTGTTCATTGGTGCAGTGTAGTATTGACAATATTTTCTCAATCTCCTACATCCAATTTTCAGCAACTTCAGGATCCGCTCCTCCTGAAAACACCGAAGGATTCATTTCGGCAAACTTCTCTATAGTGCAGCCCTGGTCTACTAATGGTCCTCCCTGCTTCTTAGAGTTTCGAGCAATCTCAGCCATAACCTGCTGAGCTACACTATGTAGAACTGAGTCTGAATTATCGCTGCCCGCACTAGAGGGGCCTACATCATCATCACTACTAGCGTGAGCGCTGCTACCTCCAGGGTCCATCCTGAAAAGATAATAAACATAGTATGAGGACCCTGTCTTCATAACATAACTAACATATTTATCTAATTGAAATCTCATATTATCAATTAACTTAGCGTCCTTATTCTCAATTTAAGATTCAGTCCAGCAATTGAGAAACACAACTCGACAATAGTTTACTACGGCTTTCCTGAAATCGTCACCCCAGGAAAGACACAGAAACCACTACGGAAATCCTGCTTCCCGATTACGGAACAAAATCTTAAATACTCATCTTAATTCCCCAACATTGACTAACTAAATTCTTGATCTATTACTAAACTCTGGTATTGTTTCCATTGTACACTAAATTCTACAAAACCTAACAACCTAGGTTCTGATACCAAAATTGTAACAACCCCAAATTACTGCTCTATATATATATTTTACATACTAATAATACTCTGATACCATAAAACGTAGTCAAAGTCAACCCGGACCCATAGGTATCGAGGGTTTACCTGTTTATACATACATATCATCTAAGCAGCTGAATTATAACATACTTAACTTATATACAATATCAGAGTTTCACTATTTTTACATATACATATAAATAACCCAAAAATCCATCCTGCTCCTGACACGATTACTTACCCTACAACTGGGTAATACCAACGAACTCCTCTATTACGGAGCTCGCTCCACTCGTCTGTCAAGATTTTCGGAAATATTTGTAATGCTGGGGTGTAACACCTCATAGTAAGGGAAATGGACTAATATCAATGTGTGGCAACTAGGGGTGAGCATAATTCAGGGAAACCCGAATTAACCAATTTAATCGATCGAAATTGGTCGGTTCGATTCGGGTAAAAAAATTGGTTCGGTGGGTTCGGTTAAGCTTCACTTAAATTCGGTGAATTGGTTTTCGGTTTGGTGAATAGGAAATATAAATTCGGTTAACCGATTAACCGATTTAATAATTAATTAAATTTAAAATATGAATTAATATATTTTAAATAATTAAGCTTCACCAAAATTCTGTTTTTAATAATTAGTTTTAAATAATTTTGGTTAAATTCAGTTAACTAAATTACTCGAACAAGTAATTTGGTTGGGTTAGGTTCGGTTAATACCCTTTATTCGGTCAGTTCGGTTAATGGAATGATTAATTGAAATTTTTGGTTAATTCGGTTGATTAACCGAATTTCACGGAACTGACCGTTTGCTCACCCCTAGTGGCAATGTGAGTTTAATCGTATTATAGACATATATTGCAAATAATATAACTGTAATATATCTTAAGTTGTAACTGATATCACATGGAAAACTATACTTTTAAACATAATCTTACTATATCATAATGAATTTTCATATCATTTAAATCATTTGTTAAATTTGTATATTACTGAAATATTATACTCTGGATGCATATATGAATATCATGAGTTCACCCCCCATGATCCGAGTTGTGCGGCCCGTAGGCTGGACTTAATGTTGGCTAGCCTACCAGGTTAAGTCAAACATGACATATCTATGCATGATTGCCCACCTATCCTGGCCTGCCCATCCTACACCACCATCAAAACCTCTAACGGGTCAGTACACAGAGGGTATCCTACAACACCGCCTACACTTCAAGGCTAATTGGCCTCCAACCCACACTTCCTGATTAGTGTGGTTGCATTGTCAGCTATATACCAATCTGGTCCGCCCATCCTACTCACCGTCAAACCTTTAACGAGTCGGCACATAGTGGGTATCCTCTCTCTCCGATCTGGCTAGCTAGCAACGGTACTGCGCTATCATATCATGACATCTGTGCCGGTTATCGTATCATGACATTTGCGCCAGCTATCATATCACGGCATCTATGCCAGCTTACATAACATAATATACTATAATTATCTTAGCTTCTATATGGTTTATGATCTTTCTAAAAATTACTGTAAAATCACACTTATTTCATATATAAAATCATACTCTACATACTGTTATTCCATTAAATTTATACCCATGCCACACGTATGAGTTCTACTCTATATTATACTATAAAATTTGTTTTCTCTGTTGAACACTAGTATTCCCAAAAATTACAATAAATCATAAATAAATTTCTAAAAAATATACTGTATAGTAAAAATTAAATTTTCTAAAGATCCTGACTTAGTCTATTCCCTTAGATATTTCTTGAGAAGCTTATTGAAAACCTTAAATCACGTCTGTGGTGCTCCAAATTCCAAACCTTGAAATTACATTCACCCTAGTTCAATAAACTCAAACCCCTGTATATTAGCATCTAATGCATTTCCTGGGTACAAAAATACCTAATAACCATGAAAATCTTAAAATAACGTACTTACCCTGATTTTGGGATGATGCCCAAGAACTATAAATCAACAATTTGTTTCGGCAATTTTGTAGAGAATTACCTCAGGATCATCAAGGTAACTTCTAAACGAGGTAAATCAGGACCGGAATCGTAGAGAGAAGGTGGAGAAACCGAAACCTAGAGAGAGAAACCAGAGGGAGAAAGAATTTTTTGCCAAAAATATGATTTTCACGTATATATAGATGGTTGGCCACGTAGCTTCGTTGACGAGACACGTGTACTCGTCGAAGAACTGCAGAAGTGTGTTCGTCGGCAAAGATAATGAGTTCATCGACAAACCCTTAATGACCTAAATCTCTTGCCCTCGGTATCTTCTCGTCGACGAGACACGTGTACTTCATCGATGAGATCTAGAAGGATGTTCGTCGGCGAGAACCCTGGGTTCATCGACAAACTCCTACTGATGCTCCTTAATATAATTTCCTTTTCCTTCTTTTCTTTTCCCTTTATTATTTTATTGCTATTATTTTTCCTAGGTCTCTACAAAAGTGGCCAAGGAAGTTTAGACATGTGAAGAGGTTGACTACTCCACATTGAGGATCTTTAGTTGTCTAGCATACACTCACATTCGTAGTATGATTCAATCCAAATTAGACCCTTAATTCAAGAGGTAAATTTTCATTAGCTATAAAAAAAAAGGGGTTCAAGGTTTTAAGTTGCGGGATTTAGAGGATGAGAAGGTATTTATGAGTAGAGATGTGGTGTTTGATAAGGCATCAATGCTAAGATATAAAGAAGATCGACAAGACAATAAAGTTGACAAGAAAGCGATAGAGGTGTAGAGCTTGGTAAACATTAGGTTTAGCAATTGAAGGTGCCTTTAGTAGAGCAACATGATTAGTGGCAATTAGATGACTACAGTGTAGCTACAGATAGACGCTGACACATTACCCGTTTGCAAAGATATGATTTTAAGGATATGGTCTCCTTTGCTTTAGTTAGTGATAGTGGAGATCCATATTGTTTTCAAGATGTAGTTTCTAGACCAAAGAGAAATAGGTGGATGAAAGTTGTTATGGAAGAGGTGGAATCATTCCATAAAAATCAGATTATGAATTGGTAGCAAAAGGGTACTCTGAGAGGGAAGGAATAGACTATGATAAAATATTTTGTCCAATTTTCCAACATACCTCCATTCAAGTTTTATTGGCCATGATGGCTCAGTTTGATTTGGAGTTAGAGAAATTGCATGTTAAAACAACATTTCTTCATAGTGACTTAGAAGAGAAAATTTTTATGGAGTAACTAAAAGGTTTCACAGAACTAGGGAAGGAGAACTATGTTTGCAAATGTTGATGCCCATTTTGTCTAAGCAGGTTTTCCACCAAGGAGCAAGGGAAATCAAAACCCCCGTTATGCTCTTTGGTGTTTTTTTTTTTTTTTTTTCCTTTTTTGCATTATTTTTGATATTTTTTACTACACCAGGTGATTTGGAGTAGTCCAAAATGGTAGAATGAGGTTTGATAGTGATTTGGTCCTTAGGCATTCATATTGAGGCAAAACCTCTTTCATTTCGGGCTTTCTACCCTCTTTCTACTAGATCTGACGACATCAAGCGATTCAGAGCAATTCAAAATGGTAAGAAGAGGTCTAATAGAGATTTTGACCCTACACATGCAAATCGAGGCAAAATCCTTATCATTTTGTGCTTTTTTTTCTAGACCTAACTCTATAGGATATTTTAGAGTAGTCCAAAATGGGAAGAAGAGATTTGATAGTGATTTTTAACTTAGACACATAAATCAAGGCAAAACGCCTATCATTTTGGCTTTTTTGCCCTCTTTTTGCCAAGTCTGATTGTAACAGATAATAAATCTTTGCATATAGTCATGTAGGAAGTCATCCTCTCCTTATCATACTACCATAAAGCTAATAACCATTTTCCTCACTTTCTTTCTACCAATGAAGTTATAACGTGTTGAAAGAGTTTATTCAGACAAATAACTAGGTTCAATGTTAAGTTGATACACCAATCTAAGATATGACCTTTAAGTTTCATAGTGACACATTATAGCACCAATGCACATGTGTAACATCAAATTCTACAGCTTTCCACATAATCTATTGGTTCTTTAGTTTCACTATAGGAGCTCCTATTCTATGGCCACTTGAAGTGTTTTTTTTTTTTTAGAAGTAGTGCTTCTTCCATGATATCCTTGGTGAAAAAGAGAAAATCTATTTTGAGGATCTCATTTGACTAAGCAGATCATCTTCATAGGTATGCCTTCATGGATGATGATCACTCTCATTATAATTTAAATAATGGGAATGATGTCACATTTTTCATTCCATCCTTCACTTAATTTGACCTAGCTAGGATTACACTTATTTAGTTTGGCCATTTCTTTTACCATGCCACATGTTTCATGGAGTCGTCTGGTTATAGTGTATCTATGACTAGGGAAATTGAAAATTTTAAACCCATAGGCTCAAATAAATATAGCTCTTGGCTACATGAGATTTGGCGATTAACACTCTTTGATCCAATTTGGCCTCTAAGGTTTGTACGTAACAACTGTATAAGGAAGTTCACTTGACCATATAACTTTACTACATTCACTACAAAAATTGTTTTGAGTATTGTGGCCACGAACTTGGGGCAAGGGTGGGTTGTCATCATTAATTAAAAGGGTGCCTACTTTTTATTGTTGCATCTTGTCTATAATTTTTTGCAGCACTTTGTATAATCTTGTAACTTTTGTTCTATTTTGTGACAACAGAGCCATTGATGATGTAAATTTTGTGCTCAATTTCTTATAAGCATCAAGATTAGTCAAGATAAGGAGATCCAGGAAAAAAACCAAACTAAAGCAAAGCCATGCAAAGTGGTATTTGGCAATAGCTCTTCGATGCTTGAGTTTGGTACCAATATGATCAAAAGGATGGTTTCTTTTGGTCACCTTGCTTTAGAAACATACTTTTCTCTTATCCTTCTATGGATGAGTGTGCATTTTAGACAATAAACCTTAAATTCACATTTTGTCAGTATTTATATGGCACTTATAGCACAATGGTTGCTAAGATGCCCATTATAAAGGCCTGACCAGTAATTGTACCAAGCATTTCATCATATGGACAGCTTGATTAGTTGGTGGCTTCGCTAATTTAGGTCTTGTAAGGTTATATGTTTAAATTTTTTCTTTTTATTTTTCTGGGCTATCCTAGCTTGATCGATGTTAATTTGGATTTAACTTCATTTTTGAGATTGGATTTTCAAGTATTGATTTTCACTTACATGAGAAAAAAAAAAAATCACCATTTTGCCTTCATTTATACACAACAATGAGACAAGAAGCTAGCAAAGCCTACATTTCATTTTGTCAAATTTTTAAAGAGGAAGGTCTCATGTTCCTATTAATTGGAAAAAAAAAAAAAATTAACATTCTAAAGTATAAGACTACGGTTTTCGTGCATAGCTATGCACACATCCTCGTTCGAAATTGCACATGCATACACTCAAAGACATATATAACCAGACAACTATATAATGCGAGAAAAACAAAAGTATCAAATAAACAATTATGAAGTCAAAAATTGCATTTCTCTAGGCAACACTATTTTGAATTTTTTTTTCATCTTTAGGTAAATCTGTCTTTATTGACCAAATTTCTCACGAGATTGTGAATAAAGAATAGAAAAAAATTCCGACTAAAATTTTAAATTACTTATAATACTTTATTCTTGATTTCTTAGAATCACGGTTGAGCTTAAGCGACACCTAAAAGAAATATTTTTTATTTTGATTTTATCTTAAGATTTAAATATAATTTTTTTTTTCAATATAAAATGTTCATGTTAAACAAAAATAAAATTAAGGGAAAAGGAAATATATACCGAATCCACTTGATATTATATTAAATATTATAGATGAGAAAGAGCCAAGAAGGAAGAAGTAAAGTGTCACCTAGTTATTTATTGGCAATTAATAGGACGATGTCCACTTGCACTTATTCAAATTTGGGTAGGTGTGTGTTAAATGTCACCATTCAGATGAATCAGACATCACGCAGACCTGGTGGGATTAAAAAATTCCAAGTCCACTTTATTAGTGCGTTGCCTGTGCTTGAATATTAGTACCTGAAATGACTTCATATTTATATTGTTTTGATGAACCCTTGTTGCATTTTCTATTTAAATTTATATAAATTCAAATTAAGGTATGAAATTCATGTTATTGCTAAATACTATTTTCTATTTGAACATGAGACATTTATATTTACCATGCATTTGAAAAAATAATAATAATAAGTCTTTCGAGAGATTTGCCCTCCCATCTAATGAAATCAGTCAAATAGTGAGTTTAATTTAGGTCCCTCATGATAGGGGCCATCTGATAGGTCTTACTGTTTAGAGTGAGTTTATTGGCTGGAAGGATCACGTTGGTTCTCTATAGATTCAAATTTATGGCTCGAAAGTATATATGTTCTCAAACACAATATTAAAGTATCATTGAATTTAAGTTATTTTATCCATCTCTCGTCTCATACTCTTTACCATTCTTAAGATTTGAATATAAAATCTATGGAGAAGTTTCAAGCTTTTGATCACTAAACTGTCTTTTATGGAGATTACATTTACATATTAATAGAGGATTAGGCAAAGCATCGGCCTAGTAAGTTTGTCGTCTAAATTCACTAAAATTTTCTATACAAAAAATCTTGAAGGAGATTATTTTGGGAGAATCAACGGATTAAGGGACTAAGGGGTAGTTGTTCCCTAAACGTCTAATTTTTTAATGTTGGTATATTTAATTATTTTAATATTAAATAAAATATTAGTATATTTTATTCAATATTTTGTTATTTTTTGAATTTATGTAGAATAATCATTGAAATTAGGCGTCATAAGGTCACAATGGATGATTTTCTATGCCTAAAAATAGAATGATTATAATATAAGGATTCAATAGTTTACAAACAAATAAAAAAATATATTGTCACAATTTATAACAAGGTGAAAAAAATTTATGATCCACAAGTAAAGAATATATATTTCTAAATTTCACCATGCGAATAACTAGACATCCCATTTTGTTTGGGGCTAATATAACAAAAATTGGACAAATTTTTTTTATTTCAATAAAGTGAGAAAATTTAAAATATATATATATATATATATATATATATATATATAATATAGGGATATTGAATATTTCTAAATTGAAAAAAAAAAGAAGCAAAAACATATTTTAAAAAATTACATTTAAAAAAAAAGGAAGATCGGATACTCCAATTCCATGCTTGCACCTATACATACATAAATAAATTTCAGTTAGAAAATCAAAATTAAAAATTAATTAGTTAATTAAGATTGATTGAATAAATTTGATTGATTAATTTAAATTTGATTAGTCAATCAAATTTAAGTTAGAAATCGGGAACACACCTATAAATGGAGGCCTTCTAAGGGTGAGAGGGGCACACAAATATAGACAGATAGACATAGAGACAAAGAGACAATGAAACGAATAGAAAATGTTATCAAAAGTGAGCAATAGAAATTGAGGGTTTTAGAGAATTGTGAGGTTGGAGGAGAATTTGTGAAGAAAATGGAATAATTCGAAAAAACTCGAATAGATTTTACAAGGTTAGAGTTTGAGAGTTAGAACTTGAGGCTTGAAGATTGTAGAGGGCCAAAATTAGAGAAGAATTGAAGGATTGACATTAAGCTCGAAGACAGAAGGAGTTTAAAGATTAAGGTTGGTTTTGATTTTTTTTTTTTTTTGTTTAATTTTTCTTTTAAATTGCACAAATTTTAATATTGGAAATCATGTGGTTTGAATGCAAATTTTTTTTTAAATCAAGGTTTGAATTTGAATACGACCCATGTACTTGAATTCGACTCATGTACTCGAACCCGACCCATGTACCCGAATCCAACACATTGACCCGAATATGACCCATTGACTTGAATAAGATCTATTAGCCCAAATCCAACCTATTAACCTGAAGACCCAAGGCATTGACCATTGGCCTAGCCCAAGATCTTATTCAATCAACCCAAGCCTATTTAATCCTAGCCTATCCGACCCAAATCGAGGTTAAGCCCATCTAATTAACTTAGCCTAGAGCCCAATTGGGCTAGCCAGAGCCCAACCTTAAGGTCCAACTCATTTAAAGCCCAACCAACTAGACCTAACCCTAGATTCGACTTAGGTTCTGTTTAACCAAAGAAAGCAAAACATCTTTTTTAGAAAATTTAACTTTTTTTTTTATGAACTATCCATTATGTGGTTGTTAGGTAGATTAAAAAAACCTCCTTTGGTAAAATCACTGTAACGACCTCAAAGTTCTATCATTTTTTTTTTTTATATATATACAGTAAACATTCCTACGCAGTGGAAACATATATCATGAAACCATTTATCTATAAACTATACAATACCAGATTTTAGAATATACAGACCATACAAAATGCCACTCCAGTATCATCTATCCCAAAAACATACACAATTTTGCCAAAAACTCACCCTATAACCAGGATGATCAAACACTCTCTCTATCCGCGAGCCTGATCTGCTCGCCTATCTGGCTCACCTGAAAAATGTTAGAATAAAAGGGTGAGTTGACGCTCAATAAGTGGAAATATGCTATCACTAGTGTGTGGCAACTAAGTTAAGTATGCTTTTAAAATAATAACTATTTTGTAATGCAATAAACAATCTGTAAATCATATCTTTCAAACATATCTTTCCTTCTCAATTTAAAGTACACTGTATCATCTATATTTTTCTACTTTTCATAGTGATAATATCATACTATACTGTAAAACTGTAAACATATATATATATATATATATATATATATATATATATATAACTGTGCTTTTATCCCTAGGACTCTATACGTCATGATTTGACCCCTCATGACAGGGTTGTGCGGCTCGTAGGCGGGACTCTATCTGGTCGGCCCTCCAGATAAGTCATCATACTCTATACTACCTCAGCCCGGCCAAACTGCATCCTCTCCTAAGCTCGGGACTGGCTACTACCTCGTCAAACCGGCCCCCTCAACCCAGTATACCGGGGAGCTGCATACTCTCCGAGCACGGCTGACGGTACCCACATACTATCTGAGATATGTGATTACACTCTATCTGTATCTAGCAATGGTACCGTGCTCTGTAATCTGTATCTGTCTGTGTAACTTTCCTTAGGGATCTGATACTATATACATATATACATATATATATATATATATATATATATATATATATACTCTTTTACTATTTTCATCGTGTTTCCAAAATTACCATAACTCTGTCTTTCTGTACTGTAAACACTGTATCTGTAGCATCTTGATGCTACCTCTGTATATCTATCTGTGTATTCTGTATATATACTCTGTCTGTGTTCTGTATATTATGGTAATAGGAAAAACATGGCATGTTACAACACTGTATATATGTATATACCGTTCTGTAATAAACTGTAATATAAAATACTGATTTGAGCATCTGTATACATGTATATGGGTATATGTATATAACTGTTTCGTGAAGCCATCCATATAGAATCTGTATAAGCATGTACATTTCTTTGTGAATATAAATCTATATCTGTATAATCTCATATGCTGGAAAACTATATCAAATATATATACTATCTATATCTTTGTATCAAGTATAGTATGATGTTTCATAACAACTGTATAAATTCATTCTTTACATGAAAGTCTACTTAGGTCACACACAAACATTTATGCTCATTTCCTATAAAAGCTGTATAATAAACCGGCATGAAAATATGTTTATAAAATCTCTATTAATTTTATAAAAACTCCGAGCATAGCATATTTCCCTTACTTCAACTTTGAAAAGCTCCTATAAAAATCTGGTTGTATACCCGCAGGATTCCTAACCCGACATCCTGAAAATGCAATCCTCCAGAACAAAACATCAGTATTTCCTAGTTTACATCATTTTCTATAACTTTCAGGAAGTCAAAAACTCAATAAAAACCTTACCCAGAATTTGGGATGAAATCCAACTTCGTTTTCTCGACGATCTGCTCCGGCAAACTTGTAGGGAATTCCACCAGGAGTGTTGTGGTAGTTTCGGATCATCGATCCGGAGACTGGTGGGGCTGGAAATGAAGAGAGAAGGGAGAGAGAGTCGCAGGGAGAGAGAGGAGAGAGAGAGCTCGGAGGAAAATGATAAAAATCCCGGATTTCAACTATTTATAGAACAGGGGATTTCGTCGACAAGACCCTGTATTCGTCGACGAGTCCTTCACAAATTTCGTCGACAAGGCCCTGTACTCGTCAACGAAATTCAGGCTGCCTCAGAACCCCTCTCGGCATTTTCTCGTCGACGAAGCCCTGTGTTCGTCGACGAAATTTCTTAACCACTCATCGACGAAGTCTACGGCCTCCTTATGTTTCTGTATCGATTTTTCTCTCTCTTTAATATTTGAATATGAGTATTTTCTAGGTCGTTACAATCACTATCTTTTGATGGTCAAGCATATCCTTTAAATTTCTCCATAGGACGAGTGAGTCATTAACAGTGAGGTATTCCGTTTTTAATTCTTCCTCTAAATGATGTTGAATAAAGATCATGATTTTTGCGCGATCCTGTAGGAATGTGATATTTCTGTCTAATATTGTATTTCCCAAATTCATTGCATGCAAATGGATTTCTACATCAAGAATCTATGACAGATAGTTGTTGTCTTTGATGTTAAGGGAAGCAAACTCAACTTTACTTAAACTCGACATCTGAATAAATTAAGAATAATAAAGCAATTTAGAAAAACAAAATGTAAAACTAAAATAAAATTGAGATAATATAAAATTTTCATCCTTCAGAGATGACCTATGTGATGACCCAAAAATATATATACGATTAAAGTATAATAATAATAATAAAATAAAAAAAGGTCATTAAGTTAATATTAACACAGAAGTACTTTTCTGTAGGATCCTTGATTCAATGTTTGATGCTTAAGAAAGACCTTGTCTTAGCGAGTGCTCAAAGACTATTGCGACTCAGTCGCTCCCTGGAGGTTGGCCTGATCAAAAGGGAATTTCATAGGATAAATAGAATACACACTGTTTGTACACGTAAATAAGTACATATACATAAAATAGTGTTTTGACAGACATAATTTGTAAAAATATATGGTATAATAATAATAATAATAATAATAATAATAATAATAATAATAATAATAATAATATAGGTATCCTATGTGGGACCCATAAGATTGTGTGGGGCTCACATGAGTCTTGAAGTCGTGTGGGATCCACATGAGTCTCGAAGTTATGTAGTGCTCATAAAACCTTGTGAGAACTATTGGAATTACGTATGACCCACTTGGGTCTCGAAGTTGTGTGGAACCTACAAAGCCAAGTGGGGCCCACATGAATTTTTGAAATTCAAATTTAATTCTTTAAAAATAATAATAATGCTAAAACATGGCTTAAAAATAATAATAATGATAATAATAATAATAATTATTATTATTATTTAAAAAAATTACAAAAATAAAATAAAATAATTAATTAATTAATTAAGTAATTAATTAATTAATTAAGTAATTAATTTAAAATTAATTAAAGGGGAGTGGTGGCAAACACTCCCACATGGCCTCCATCCCTATCCCAAACTCAACTTATACCTAACCCATCCCTTGCCCATTCTTTAATTTTAAAAAAAATTATAATTTCACCCATCTCCCCACACTTTTACAAATTTTATTTCTTCCCCAAAATTTCTTATAAATAGGAAGCTCTCAACCTTCATTTTTCACAAAAAATTTCAAAGGAAGAGAAAGATTAGTGGGTGAAAAAATTAGTAGTGGAGAGAATTTTTGAGTAAGTTCTCACTCACCCACTCTTTCCGATCTCATTTCTTAGAGATAGTCATTGTGTTCGTAGCACAAGGTAAAAGAAGAGGTGAGTAAATTTGATTATGTTATATTTTTATTTAAAATTCATACCCGAGTTTATTTGTAAGTAAATTTCAGTTATGTTAGTTTCATAAAATTCTCTTGAGTTTATTTTTACGCATATTTAATTATACTAGTTTTATTTTTAATATACTTGCATTTATTTTTGAGTTAAGAAATGTTTTAAACCCCTCGGGTATTTTACATCATTAATTTTTACTCAAGAAAATATTTTTAACATGAAAATTGTGTGGCATGAGTTTATTTATACGTTGCATATTTCACAAAAATATGAGTAAATATTACATGAATTGATTTTTTTTACGTTGTGTATTTCACTAAAATATGAGTAAAGATGAAATTTTCATGATATTATTTTAATTGTACAAATTATATAATAAAAATATTTTTAAAACCCCTTATGACAAACAAAGTTCAAAGTTACAAATACTCGGTACCGTAACTTAAAGTTTAAACGGATCAGAGTGCACCCATGCTGTTTACAGAGTGATTTTATATGGCAGTGGATTTCTCCTAAGTGCATACCTGGGTCGGACCAGAGTTTAATAGGAAAAATCTCACTTAATAATGATGTACATTGATTTAGTTTGACCGACCAGCCAGCTAAGTCCAGTCTTCGGACCTCACAACCCAGTCATATGGGTAAACCTGATTTACGATTAATAGGTCTAAGGGTGATTTTTACAGTATATGTATATACATATTTAATTACGAGTACAGAGTTATTGATGATTTGAAGGTAAAGTATAAAGTCTATATGAACATGACCATTATTGTGCCTAAATGATGATTTAAAGGAAACGTATAAGGAAAAGTATATATATATGTATATAATTAAAAATTATAATTACAGTTTTTAAATTTAACAGTTATAGTATATGATTATAAAATTTTACTGTTGTAGTTAATGGCAAAAGTTTTTATGCAGAAATGTTTAAATATACATTTATTTTAAAAGCATTTTTAAAGTTATAGTATTAAATATTATTTTACGAAATTAAAATATTTTGAAAGCCATTTTGGCCACACACTAATAATACTTTTATTTACTTACTGAGCATCGTCTCACCCCAATCATTATTTTACATTTCAGATCATTTTGAGAAGCGTAGCAGAAATCTGGAGTAGCAAGTGCATGAGTGGGAGTAGAAAGAGTAAAGTAGAATAAAAAAAATTAGCGTAATACAATTTAGAATATGTTTGTGTATTTTAGAATTTTAGAATTTTGCATTTTAATAGTTGAGACATATATTTGTAACAAAACTAATTAGTGCTTTGGTAATAAAAAAAATTTAGATTTATTTGCATCCACTGAAAAATTTATATGTAGGAACCCATTGGAGTTCGGGTCCTTACAATTGATATCAGAGAATAGGATATAGGTTCTGCATACTCTAACATATAGATTTTACCAGAACTTAGACATAAAACATGATTTTGGTAGGATTGGATAGTTTAGAATATTTATTTTAGTTTGTTCTACGTTAATAATAGATTTATGATTTTAAAATAACATTTGATCATTGTTTAATAATGGATCCTAAAGATAGTAACATTAGAAGAAATGAGATTAACGTGAAAGTTCTCAAGGATAGGTAACAATCCTAAATTCTTTAAGAATAATGATAGTATTATTGAAGACACGTTAATTAATTTAAATATGTTATTTATGTTTGTAGAAACACGTACCCATATTGATGACTCATAATTAATTGCTATATTAGATACATTAATAATTTAAAATTTTCATATATAAAAATATAATAATATAATAATATCCGAGATTTATTTATTTTTATTTTTATTATTTTCACTAAAAATATAAGAAGTAACATATTAGACCCTACTAGATTTAGAGGTGCTACACATACAAATAGATATAAACAAACGATCTATTTTGAAATCTGGATTAAAATACCTTTACGTGTGCAAGTTGAATATGAATATGTATTTTTACATTACATATTCTATTCTCATCAAAACATTCAAGCTTAATTTAGGAATATATATTTTGACGAAATCTTTAATTTTAATTTTGTATTAGTTTATATGGAATTAAATACAATTTAAATGTTACTATATTATATTTAAATTCAAAAAAAAATCACTTAGTATGTGTAAGTTAAATATGAATATATATATATATATATATATATTTTCATTGCTTATTCAATTCCCATCAAGTATCTAAGTTTGATTTAGGAGTACAAATTTTGACGGAATGTGTAATTTTTATTTTGTATAAATTTATAAAAGTAAATACAACTTAAATTTTACTATATTATATGAAAAAAAAATTTCTTTAATGAAAGCAATATAAAAATTAACTAATCTTCTTTAAATAACTAACCAATATCAAATCATCGATCGATCAAACATATCTATATTTGATATAATAATAATAATAATAATAATATTGGAATATATAATGGGTACTCTCGCAGTAAAAAAAAAGAAAAAAAAAATAGCCTCATTGGTAGAAATCATCGGTTATAGCTCACTTACGCCCGAAGTAAGGCCAAGGCATGAGACCACTTAGTCATAGTGGGGATTCGAACCCGCGATCACATGGATGCACGGCCGGTTCCTTACCACTAAGCCACCCACCCAAGTGGTGACCTAAGGATGAGATTAATTATAGTTAAGGCATTAATAAAGATGTAGAAACATAAACAAAACCTTAAGTCAGCGAATTTTGCTATACGCGTCACTCGCTCAATTTTCGCAGCACGCGTCACTCTCTCTCAATTTTCGTGACACATATCGTTCTCCCTCGATTTTTGCAAAATGCGTCGCTCAATATCCGTGATACGCGTCGCTCTCTCTCGATTCTTACGGCACATGTTGCTCTCCCTCGATTTTTTCAAAACTCATCGCTTGATATCCGTGACACGTGTCGCTCTCTCTTGATTCTCGCGACACACGTCGCTCTCTCTTGATTTTTACAACACGTGGTCATTCTCTTATAAAAAGGGTCTGCCCTCCTCGAACTCTAAACATCACAACTTTCTATCATCCTGAACAACCACATTTCGGTTTGTAAAGATTAGTTCTTCCCAACTTTTCTCTTGGTTGTCTCATTACTCGAAAATATTGTTAAATCACCCAACTCCCCAAGTTGCTGAGAGCAGCACTAGATCGCCAATCCAAAGATGGAAACCCAGTAAGGCATAGCTGGAGATTTTAGAGGAGGTTTTCCACAATAGTCAAGGGGAACTCCCTTCTGTGGAGCAAGCTATCTTGCTTGCAGCACAACTCTGACGGTATGGTCCAATCGAGCCGAGAAATGTACGCTTTTGGTTTGAGAACTATAGGCGTGGGCGGGGATCAGTTGAAGAAGCCACTATCTCAACCACTGCCCCACCAATTATCTATCTTACCTTCTCCGCCACAACCGCCCCGAGTAGTGCCCCAACCATTTTCCCAACTACTTGTACCCTCATCCCTATCGACAATATTCCGTCTATGAAACTTGCAACTAACATCACACCAATGAACCATAACCCTTACAATGGCAGCATCGCAGTCACCACACTAAGGGTTTGTGATAATGCTGGTCTACTCCACCATTACCAAGAGATCCAAGATGCATTGAGACTCATGTATAGGCCACCGATGGCTCGTTATGAGCATCCCCACCAAAGGCCACAAGGGGAAGAGGACAGCTCTTCCTCTCTTACTGAACAAACGGGGGTTCTCTCCCTTTTTCCGACCCAAGCCGGCGACATTACAAGAGGTCAACTCTGCCAAGAAATAACCCAGGCAGTTAGTAGTGACATCGTTAGCACTTCGATAGATGTTGACTTTAAGCTAAGGCTCTAAAGGCCAGATTTCGTTTCATTTTGTTTTATATATATATTTTCTAATTTATAGGACATGTATTATATATATATATATATATATATATATATGTATATATAAAATTATCATTTTTCACATCTTCTAAATTCCTTTTCCATTTCAACACCTATTAGACCAACGATTCATACTTCAGTTCTCAAAATAAAATATTTTACCAAATTGACCTTCAATCTATTCTAAGACTTAGCCAAATCGTTCATCAATTTACTCTTTCAATTAGCTTAGTCATATCCTTCATCAATTTACTCTTTCAATTAGCGCAACCAATTATACAGAACTCATTTTAAATTAACAAATTTCGAGGACGAAATTTTTATAAGGAAGGGAGAATGTGATGATCCAAAAATATATATATGATTAAAGCATAGTAATAATAATAATAATAATAATAATAATAATAATAATAATAATAATAATAAAACAATAAAAATGGTCATTAAGTTAATATCAACACAGAAGTACTTTTTTGTAGGATCCTTGATTCCATGTTTGATGCCTAAGAAAGACCTTATCTTAGCGAGTGCTCAGAGACCATTGCGGCTCAGTTGCTCCCTAGAGGTCGGCTTGGTCAAAAGGGAATTTCATAGGATAAACAGGATACGCACTCTTTGTACACGTAAATAAGTACATATACATAAAATAGTGTTTTGACAGACATAATTTGTAGAAATACATGGTAAAATAATAATAATAATAATAATAATAATAATAATATAGGTATCTTATGTGGGGCCCACATGAGTCTCGAAATCGTGTGGGGTCCACATGAGTCCCGAAACTATGTATAGCTCATAAAACCGTGTGAGGACTATTAGAGTTACGTATGACCCACTTGAGTCTCGAAGTTGTGTGGGGCCCACATGAGTTTTTGAAATTCAAATTTAATTCTTTAAAAAAAATAATACTAAAACATGGCTTAAAAATAATAATAATAATGATTTAAAAAAATTAAAAAAATAAAATAAAATAATTAATTGATTAATTAAGTAATTAATTAAAAATCAATTAAAGGGGAGTGGTGGCAAGCACTCCCACATGGTCTCCATCCCTATCTCATACTCAACTCATACCTAACTCATCCCTTGCCCATTCATTAATTTAAAAAAAATTATAATTTTACCCCTCCCCACATTTTTATAAATTTCATTTCTTTCCCAAAATTTTCCTATAAATAGGAAGCTCTCAACTTTCATTTTTCATAAAAAATTTCAAAGGAAGAGAAAGATTAGTGAGTGAAAAAATTAGTGGTAGAGAGAATTTTTGAGTAAGTTCTCACTCATCCACTCTTTCCGATCTCATTTCTTAGAAATAGTCATTGTGTTCATAGCACAAAGTAAAAGAAGAGGTAAGTAAATTTGATTATGTAAGTTTTTTATTTGAAATTCATACCCGAATTTATTTGTAAGTAAATTTGATTATGTTAGATTTTTATTTAAAATTCATACCGGAGTTTATTTGTAAGTAAATTTCAATTATATTAGTTAGTTTCATATTTTTACGCATATTTAATTATGCTAATTTTATTTTTAATATACACTACAAAAAATTAGGATATTAGTGACGGTTTTTAAATAGTTGTTATATGTGCCGTTACTACTAACTTTTAGTGACGAATATAATTTTCATCACTAATAATGGAGTATTAGAAATGAATTAAATCCGTCACTAAAACCCTAACACCGTCACTATATAGTATATAACGGCTCAACTCAAACTCGTCACTAATAGTAGGGGTATTAGTGACGAATTATAAATTCATCACTACTAGTAGGGTATTAGTGACGACTTAGATATTCGTCACTACTAGTGTGGTATTATTGACGAATAAAAAATTCGTGACTACTAGTATGATATTAGTAACAAATTAAAAATTCGTCACTACTATTGTCGTATTATTGGCGAATAAAAAATTCGTCACTAATAGTAGGATATTAGTAACGAATTTGAATCCTTCACTAATAATTAGAAAAATTAAACAATATTTTATACTAATTTTATTTAATCATGAATTCTTATATAAAAATCTATAATTACATTTTCGAATATATAAACTAAAACCATAATTACTTTAAAATTCATAAATTATTCAAAATTTTGAATTTAAAAACAAATTTAATTAAAATGAAAAAATAACATATGTTCAAATAACCAAAATTATTTAAAAATATTCAAAATTCAAATACAAATACTAATACAAATTCAAATTAAAATACAAAAACTTCATTTATTCAAATAACAATAAAAATTATAAAGAAATAGTCAAAAGTTGCATCTAATGATTGTAGTGCATGCATGCATGACATCATACTAATATTATGACAGTCGCGAATCTTACAAATTAAGAGTCATTAAAAAAAAAATTAGTATACCAAATCGAGGAGAGCTGATGCTAAGTATAATCAGGAAAAATAATTATATGATATAACAAATTGGCAAAGATTTTATAATCATGCATATTACATAATTTGTACGGTAGTAATATCAATAATGAAAAATGTAACATTGCGTTCGAGAGCATAGATTTCGAACATTTGAATGAATTTGGACAAATTTTAATACAATTTAATATTACATTTCATTTAAATTAAATGTAAATTCAAGTCTAAAGTGTCCCGAAACACAAGGAGTATAAAATTATATTGAAATATATTAAAGTCTATTTAAATCTAAACTTAAGATGTAAAATGCATGCTCTGGAACGCAGCAAGAGATTAGTTTATGGGGGATTTGCACAATGACTCAATGAGGTATTAGCATTGCATGGGGAAGAGGATGCAGCGAATAAATCCAGTCGGGGACACGTGTCCAATCAGCATACTTTACTATTTTGTAGACAAGCATTATTCCACTTTTTTTGGTTCGTTTCTACAGTGACATTGCAACTCATATGTCCAGATAAATCCCTAATTATGTCTTTTTCAAATGATTATGAAAGTGATGCTCCCTGTGAGTTATGTATATATTCAACTTATGAGTTTTTAAGATTTTCAAATCCTCAGCCAAGTGTATATGATATTTTCAATGATTTCGACACGACAATGAATGCTTTAAGCTTACCGGACGAAAAACATGTAAATGAATGTCCGTTCTAAATGAACTTAGTCTACATTGCCTCATTTATTATGATTCCTAAGTTTCACTCATCATTTCAAAAATAGTTTAACATTAAACTAAGCCTATCTTTTGTTTAGGACTTTGGAAAATTTTAGCGCAATTTCGGCAGCATGCCGTCTGTAAATTGGACGTTTTCCCATAAAACCTGCACCTGATAGGTTGAAATAGATCATTTATAAGAAGTTGAAGGCACACGAGAACCTATATCCACTACCAGCATGCAATACACATCAACTGCATCCGCCATGCAGGAGGCATTTTAGACTAGCATGAAATCATGTAGCATATTCATGATAGTAATCCATATAACCATATCTTAAATTCATAATACGAACAGCAGAGAACAGTGGATAGTATTGAGTTCAGTGTGGTATTGTTATTCATCCAAGCATTTGGACATGAATGTTATGAGATGATGAGAGCATTTAATTTAAATGATTATGAAAGTGATGCTCCCTGTGAGTTATGTATATATTCAACTTATACGTTTTTAAAATTTTCAAATCCTCAGCTAAGTCTATATAATATTTTCAATGATTTCGGCACGACAATGAATTCTTTAAGCTTACTGGACGAAAAACATGTAAATGAATGTCCGTTCTAAATGAACAAAGTCTACATTGCCTCATTTATTATGATTTCTAAGTTTCACTCATCCTTTCAAAAATAGTTTAACATTAAACTAAGCCTATCTTTTGTTTAGGACTTTGAAAAATTTTAATGCAATTTTGGCAGCATGTCGTTTGTAAATTGGACGTTTTCCCATGAAACCTGCACCTGATAGGTTGAAATAGATCATTTATAAGAAGTTGAAGGCACACGAGAACTTATATCCACTACCAACATGCAATACACATCAACTGCATCCGCCATGCAGGAGGCATTCTAGACTAGCATGAAATCATGTAGCATATTCACGACAGTAATCCATGTAACCATATCTTAAATTTATAATTTAAATAAAAATTGTTATCTCGAGTCATCCGATAATATGCTCGTTGAAAAGCTTTTAAATGACTTAAACATATCTTGAAAAATCGATGTGAGACCCAAATAGACATGAATCTGCTTTGCCACTATTGTACTATATATAAAATAACATGCCTCCGAATCATCTGATTCACTCTTCTCGTATCATGTAAGATTTATACCCATATAAGTATAAAAACATAATTTAACATGAAACTCAATTTGTGATCATAATACTTTATAATTAATCAGAGGAGCCACCCGCATCATCTGGTCCAGATTAGCGCATCCTTTCCTCTAACCGCGCTTGCCTATCCATCATGGCTTGCATTTGGGCTCGAAAGCTGGAGACCTCCGGTCTCAATTCTGCGTTTTCTATTTCCATCATCTGCATCCGTCGAGCCATCTCCTACTTATCATACTCGGTCTCTCGACGTTGTTGTTCCATCTCTGCACGAGCCACCGCACCCATGGATGATGATGTTGTTGGGGCGATGCAACCACTTCCAAGACCTTTCACCCAGCCCCCCACTCGTTGCCCAAGCACCTGGGAAATGATCTCGAAATCTGTCATGTGCTGACTCCCCTCTGAAACAAGTGCATCCCTCAGCTCGACCATCCATGCCTAATTTCAATAATGAAAATGATAAAAAGAATAAGTAAGACTACAACTTTGATGTTTTGAATAAAGTAATAAACTAAATCTTTTGCTTCATTTACATGTCTGTCCTGCGCACCCTCCAACCACTCCCCCGATCGCCGTTGGTGTGTTCTTTGATACAGATCTGGCAGCGGCTCCTCTACGCTAGTCTCGGGATCATGCTACATTATGATATAAGACATCATTAGTATTATGTCATATAATGGTCAGACAATTTTATATATAGTAATTACCTGGCAATGATTTATGAATAACCTCGATCCACTGCAATACGTCGTAGGGAGTTTGCTGCGGTTCGCAACATTTGTTTCACATATGGCATACAAGGAAGATGTAATGACGACTTATTAGCGACATCATTGTGAAAAATTAGTGATTATAATACAAACACATCACCTGATAGCGCGGGTCATGGAAATGGCCACACACCACGTCCTAATCCTCTTGGGATATCTTATCGTATGGTCGCGCTTCTGGTTCATCTCCCATCTCTCGAAAATGGGAGTGCATTTTCGAGCGATAGCTCTTAAATTTATTACACAATTGGATGTCAACCACCCTCCTCACATGGACATCCTTGAGGATGTCTATATCAAACTCCTCCTGCATATATAGGTAATACAATTACAATGTTAGACAGTTGTTAATTGGCTAGTATATTAAAAGTAAAAAAACATTTAAATTAAAAACAACTTTATAGAGTTTGAGAACTTACCAAAATGCGCATGTAAAGAACTATGTGCTGCTCTTGAATCACCTGCGGCTAGCTGAATGCGGTGACTGGAGCATACTGTCGGCATATAATACCGAGCTCCCTCGTCCACGCGGTGCACCAATCATTCAGCGAGGCGGTGTATCCTAGAGGAATGTCGATTTGAATCCGCTGTTTAGTCCTATTCAGGTGCTTCTTCAGTGACATGTTCTTCACTGCATCATGGCCTGACCTGACCGTAGACGTAGATGCTGAAAATATAGTTAATTTAAAAACAACATTATAATTATCAACGTGAATAACTATCATCAACAGTTGACATGTAAATAAATTAATCATATCCATACTAACACTGCTCATGACGGTCGGCAACTCACCATGTGTGTCAGTCGCATAAGTGGTATCCATGTCTAGCCGAGGTTCCGATGGCTCAGACAATGGTGCCGCCGCATCAGGACCGATGGGTTCCACCGGTTTGGAGGATGTCGGATCATCCTCGTGCGATGTACTCGTGTGCATGAAAGGATTTCTCCAACGTCGCCCTCCCGGTGCCATTTCTGCAAATTAATAGACAAGTAAATATAAGAAGTACGAATATTAGATGTATGCAGCATACATATATTTTTTAGTTATTTACACATGTCAGATACATAGTGACAAAAATAGCATGCTTACCCCCCCTATACGTCCTCAATATTGGTATCATCCTCACTTTCTAATGTGTCTTCCTCTTCACTACAGTACTCGACCCCTATTTCATCTTTCCCATTAGTTTCCTCATCATTGATGAAGTGAACATCTATAGAAGGTTCAATTGTAATGTCAGCAGTTCCTACGTGTTCTGCCCTGGTACTATCCCTATGCAATGGTATAGGATCGGCGCCTTCTTCGACAATATCTGCAGCAGATTGTGCTGCTGCATGGACAGATGACTCATCTTCTTGGAATGCAGTCTTACTGGCACTTATCTCACTATCCGCAACTTCTACAATAGCGTACAAACTTCGGGGAGGAATCTTTTGGGCCACATGCCATTCACCCTTCAATTTGGAGTCTTTAAGGTAAAACACTTGTTTTGCCTGCGTCGCAAGCACGAAAGGGTCATTTTGATACTAGGTCTTGCTAAAATTGACACTGGTGAAGTAGGCATCGGTGTTTATCCCAGTCTTTTTATTGCCAATGTCCCACTAGGTATACTTGAACAGGTGAACGACTCAGATTGTTCCATAGCTAAGCTCTATAATGTCATCCAACACACCAAAGTAGTCAATTTCTTCATCTCCTTCTATGCCTAGTACCGCAACCCCACAATTTTGGGTTCTTCTATGCAATTCGAGGGACTTTGTATGAAATCGTAACCCGTTAACAATGCAACCGCTGTAGCGGTTAACTCGTTGATTGGGGCCACATGCCAACGCGTACAAATCTTTACTTGTCGTTGGTTCCTTATTGTAATACATGACTTTCATCTATTAAATAAACAATAGTTTAAAAGAATAAACCGTCAATAATGAAAACATACATTGCTTCTCACTCAATCAGTTTTTGTTACTTACACGACTCCCAAACCAGTTGATAAATTCCTTCTTATGTCTTTCGTCAACATTCTGTTCATTTTGGGCCAGGAGTTCAGATTTATGTTCGCTATATGCAACAGTAGTACATGTTAATGTCAAGTAAGTATATAATTATGCATATGCAAATACAATGCAAAGTAGGGAGTTTGGAACTACGTACTCGATATATGGAACAGTTTCCTCACAATTGTTGAGGATGTAAAAATGAGCCTTTTCTAGGTTGTCCATATCAATGAAATCGTAAACTCGTGCACCGAGAGGCCGAACATTTTCTCGAAATATAGAGCTCCTGGGTTCTTCATCTTTGGCATTAATAGCATGAACGTCTGCATTTCACTCATCACGAGTGAACATTGTGTCAATATCATGTAAATACATTGAGCAAAATGCAAGACATTCACTGTCAATGTACGCCTCAATGATTGAACCTTCTGGCTGTGCCTTATTGCGCAGGTACCCCTTCAAAGTGGACAAGAACCTGTGCATTTTACGTAGCATTATAGACTTGTAGACATAATAAAGAAAAAAAATAAAATCAAGGAAATCACGTGACCATTATACAAGGAATTTATACTTTACCTCTCAATAGGATACATCCCACGATATTGAACCAGTCCTCCAATTATGGCCTCCCTTGGTAAATAAACAGCTAGGTGGACCATCACATCGAAGAATGCTGGAGGAAAAATTTTCTTCAGTTTGCATAATATGATCACGATGTCATCCTCTAACCGTTCAAGTACGTTTACGCTCAATTTTTTTTAGCACAACTGCCGAAAAAAGAATCTTAGCTCAATCAGCACCGAGCGAACATCTTCAGTCAAGTGTCCACGAAGGAAAACAGATAGAACCCGTTGTAGAAGGACGTGACAGTCATGACTTTTCATTCCTAGCATCTTCCCTTCCTTTGTGTTTATGCATTGAGCTATGTTCGACGCATATCCATCGAGGAACTTCACTGATTTCAACCATTCAAAGAATTTATTCTTCTCATCCTTCGAAAATGTGTAACAAGCTGATGACATGAGAATTTTGTCCCCATCACGAAACAAGTGCAGCTCAGGTCGTATTCCCATATCTTTCATATCTCGGTGAGCATTTGCGGTGTCCTTTGTCTTCCCATTTATATCAAGTAATGTACCAATGACATTCTCACAAATGTTCTTTTCGATGTGCATGACATCCAAGTTGTGGTGTAGTAGAAGATCTTTCCAATATGGCAACTTGAAGAAAATGCTTCTCTTTGTCCAATTCAACTCCCACTCAGCGCGTTTTCTTTTTCTACTGGTTGGTGGTTTCCCAAATTTCACATCTCCGATCAACCTTAACTGGTTTAATATCTCTTCCCCACTTAGCCGCTTTGGTGGCGACCTTTGTTCAAGTTTTCCATTGAAGCTTCTGACGCCACAAGTCCTCCAAGGATGTCCAGTTCGTAGAAAATGGCGATGACACATAAAGCATAACTTGTGGTCATGCTTCAAGGATAAGGAACCATCCTTATTACATACTGGGTATGCTAAGTAACCTTTTGTGCTCCAACCTGACAGGTTGCTGTATGTGGGGAAATCATTAATTGTCCACAATACTGCAGCATGCATCCCAAATGTTGTCCTGGTTTCCACATCGAATGTCTCCACTCCTTTTTCCCATAATTCTTTCAACTCGTCAATTAACGGACGCAGGTAAACATCAATATCATTACCAGGTGCTCTCAGTCTAGGAATCAGTAGAGACATATAAATGAAAGGTTCTTTTATACATCGCCATGGCGGCATATTGTATGACATCATCATAACTGGCCACATGCTATATGGGTTGGTCATGTTACCGAAAGGATTGAACCCATCTGAAGTAAGGCCAAGTCTGATGTTGCGAGAATCACCAGCAAACCACAGATGCATTTTATCAAATTCAACCCAAGCTTCGGAGTTCGCTGGATGGCTAAGGGTGTTTTCATCTTAAAGACGTTTCTCTTGATGCCATCTCATATATATAGCAGTCTTTTTGCACATATACAATCGTTGCAGCTGCGGGATTAATGGACAATATCACAAAAAAATTTTGGGGATTTTTTTACCCTTATTCTGATTAGTTGTATACCTCAGTTTACCGCATTCTGGGCACTCGTTTGCATTTTCATGTTCACCATAAAAGAGTGCACAATCATACCTAAATGCATGTATTAGAGTGTAACCAAGACCCAATTCACGCATGTATGTCTTCGCCTCATAAAAAGACTTGGGAAGTGTTTCACCATCAGGCAGTGCTGCCTTAATGAGGCTTCAATGCACGTCGAATGCGCTCTGAGATAACCCATGCATTGTCCTTGAACAAAGCAACTTTATCAGAAACTCTAATTTTGAGAACTTTTATAGTTTGGATATAGGGGCACCCGTGTATCCCTCATGAGATTAGCAAATGATTTACCGAGTCGATTCAACGTACTAGGATTGCAAGGTATGGTACCCGCTGAAGTAGTTTCATCACCAGTACGCAACACACTGACATCACCTGTGTCCACTGCAATCCCCCTTTGCAAGTCACCTAACATTTCGATTAACCCTTCCGAACGTGTAACACAACCTACTATATTTGCCCCCTCATGTTCATCGTCATCGTGATTGCTCTGAACTACGTAATCTTCACCGTGGAACACCCATCTTGTGTACCTTTTCTCCATTCCAAATTCTAACAAATGTGAATGGACTAGATCAATGTGTTTGAATGTTATGTTTTGGCATTTCTTGCAAGGACACCTTATTCTACTAGCTTTGTCTGCACGAGGACGCGCGAACTCTATGAAATCATGTACACCTTTCACGTATTCTGGCAAAAACCTACCCCGAGTGTTCATCCAACTCTTATCCATGTTTATTAATTACCCTATAATATGTTCAAGTAAATGGTGTTCATTATATTCCATGATGTTTATCATGCATGCATCATGAATCCTATAATCAATCATCATACTCTAAAGGGTACGGATCCTATTCCATTCAGGAATATTGCATTTACATTACGATCAATTGCTCAAATTCCTTCGTCGTAGTCGTTATAAATTTCAGAAGCATCTCCCCATGGCTCTCCAAGTACACGAGATGGGGGAAGTAAAAATTTTGCTAGTTTTCCATCACTAACAAATTGTCACGACACTCTACTATGCACCCAGAGAACACAAGTAGAGACACGCTCGAAATGTATAATGACAATTGACAAAGCGTGAACGATGACAATAATGTAAATACAACTTCTTGAACTATCCACATTGGACAATCCAAGAATGGTTGAAATACAAACATTACTAATCGTAAGTGAAACAAATAATTAACATGTTCAAGTGATTATTAGTCAACATAGTATGACTAATAATCAATTGAAATATAACAATTGATTTGTCTCGCATGTACGATTAGGAATGAATGTATAGTAATCATTCTTGGACGAGTCTAAGCTTCAATGAATACATGAAGTTGAAAAAAAAAAAAAAACATGCAAGGGGCTACGATTTCAGGCTTTGGTTTTGAGAATATAAGACTTATCTATGCATTGCATGTACGCATTTGTTTTTTAATAATATGTGTAACGACGATGAATTTTATCCAATGCAATGGATGACTTAAAATGACATTTTTTTTCAAAGTGGTGTAAACTCGTTTCCTTTTTAAAGGATTTTCGATATAAAATAGTTAGAATGGAGAATAGCTTTCATTTTTACTAAATCGAAAAAGGGAATATCGCACCAAAGTGAAATGCCAGAATACTAAAAACTAGTAGAATTGCACAAGAAATATAAATATAATAGAGGAATAGCAGAGTTTCACAAGCAGTAGAACTAAACACAATAAAATAACATTATTCCATCACCTTAAAGCAAAATACTACAATTTCATTGGAAGGGCAATCTCAAATAAGACATTGATCATATAATCAAAATGTGTGAGTAGCTTAAATACCCAAAAAAAAAAAATATGAATACTAAAGTTTAATGATTGCTCATATAACTATTACAGAGAATATCTAATTGGCAGACAATGTAACTAAATTTATATATCTTTAATGTGATTGTGCTTACCGTACTCTCTAACAAGTAACCCTATAAGATAGATAGGGCATACTCAAGTCTTTCTAGATTTTCAATGCTTAATTCACAATCCAATGGCTAAGAATACTTTAAAAACTAAGAATTGAGAAGTATCATATTGCCTTGTCAATAGTATTTATCAAAAAACTACTTGCCCTATGAAAGTATCTAAACTAAAATACACCTTTGTAATGCGTATGTTATGAAAATATATTGTATTAGTACCAAGTAGGTGTGATAAGCATACTCAAATTGCAAAACAAGCTTATCAACATAAACTTGTGAATTTGAGATTACTTGATTCTATTTTAACATGGCCTACATATTGTTACCAAAAACACATTAGGATTAATTTTTTGTTTTTCTTTCTTGATAATCATAATAATCCTCATATGATCATTCAGTATTTAGATAAATATGTTTTTAATACTATAAGCGCAACGAAGGAAAACAAAACGGAGAATGGAACAAATAATGGAAATAGAAATGCAAAGACTATTTAGGTAAAATAGACTTAATTTGATAGACTTAATTTGTGAGCTATTTTAGATGATAGAAAAATGAGAGAGCATTGTCAAAGCTTAGGTGAATAATTATACCAATTTATTGTTAGAATTTTAATGGTTAGAATTAACTGTCTGTTCAATTGTGAAAAATATTTTTCATTTTTAATTGTTCAAATGATTGCAAAATATCATTTTCTTTTCAAGTTTTTCAATATTTGTATATAAAAGTTCAAAAAGAAAAAGAAAAGATTTTGTTTTGGTGGCGTACAAATTTGAAAAATGCTTATATAATATAATTTGCCCATAGGTTAACTTCTTAGTAACCTATTAAAGCCTTGAGAGAACATTTGACAATGAAAAAGAGTACAAATTAATAGTGTGGTGTAAATTGTTCCATTCTCCGTTTCAAATTGTATTATCTATCAACACAATCAAATATATATATATATATATATATATATATATATATATATATATATATATGTAAAATAGTGTGGTTTGATGGAAGGACCACACTAGTCCTCTCGAAAAAAATTAAGATATTCTTCCATAAATATATAGAAGTGGAGCATGTCAATAAAAAAAATAAAAATAAAAGAAAGAAAGAAAAGATGCCTAATTACTAGTGTCCTCACCTAGGGTCTTCACCACCCTCACATATATAGTCAACATCTTAAAATTCCACTTAGGTCTTCTCTCTCTCTCTCTCTCTCTCTCTCTCTCTCTCTCTCTCTCTCTCTCTCTCTCTCACACACACACACACACACACACACACACACACACACACACACACAATTATAGACCATTAAAACAGTCATATTTGATTTTTTTCTCACAAGTCTTAAGGTGCGAAATAGTTTAAGAAATATATATATGCCAATCATATATGTGTGGAGGGAGTTTAAATGACATGATGAAGGATATTTATAGTAGCTAGATTGCTAGGGCAGGTAAAACGTTGCAGTCATCAGTAGGCACATTCATGCATATATGCATTACTAATCAATAATATATATTAATAAATCTCTTTGGTTTCACCTGTTACAAAAATAATATATATTGTTCCAAAGGTAATTTCCTTCAGCCAATTAAGACAATATATATATATATATATATATATGTATATTGTGATAGTAACTCTTTTATATATATCAGTAGTGGTCCATAAAGGTAATTTCATGTCTACTTCATTATATTAAACAGTTCTTTCTGAGCCTTTTCCAATATCCTGCAGAGTAAGAATCTTTTGCACGTAAATTGATGGATTACATTAATCTCAGCCTTTATGGTAGTGTTAAAATGAGCTTAAAGCCTTGAGCCTTAAAGCACTAAGGAGAAGTGCTATCTGGTGTTCTTTTGGGCTTGTTATTCTTGCTTATCTCATTCTTTCAAAGGGTGGCCTCTCCCTTTTTTGTCAGCCTTGTAATGTTGGCCCACTATTAGAAGTCAAAGCATGGAGTTTTCACACTTCTAACATTATTCCTTTTTGTTGAATTTTAGGAAATCTTTACATATCCCAATTAAACAATGTAAGGGTGGTATAATGGTATTGGCAAAACAAACTATGTGGTGTTCATAGGATAGCTTAATCACACCTTGTCAAAAAATGGTTTTTAAAGGACCTTCACTAGCTTTTTAGATCCTCCTGGACTTTTTAGATGGCCCCTTGTATGTAAAGCTTGCTGTTGGATTACCCCTTCCTCCCATTACAATCAAGCTTGCAAAATATTGGGTTGTTTGGAGATCTAAAGTTGTATCATATGGCTTTCCAAATTATAGTTTTGCTTTGTTCTTTTGACTACAAACATAAATATATGGATTGGATGTGGCTATGAATACATATTAACTTGATATGGCTGGAATGAAGGGCACTCGTAAGGCTATCTGTTCCATTAGTGGGCTAGTTGAAAGTTGAAATATATGTTTCTCGAAATATTATTGATGGACGTACAACTGCAAGCTTTCCATATTATGAAATTTGATTTACAGATACATATTTGGTGAATGAACTATGATCCTAGTTAGTATAGTACGAAAGGGTAAGTCTTTAACACAAAGGTAATGATTTTTAAAAAAATGATGTTGGACTTCTACTGCATGGGAATTGTAGGGGTATATCCATCATAAAGTCTACTTAAAGGGGTAGTTGCTCTCAGATGTCCAAATAGTTCCTACCAATTTGTTTTTAAAATTCTAACATATTATATAATTTTGGAAGTCTTATTTTTAAAATTCTAATATATTATATAATTCTTGAAGTTGTATTTTTAGGTGTTAACTTTATTTTTCTTTAAACAAGAAACTTGGTTGGGATCCTGTACAAGGTGAGGGTCACTTAGATGCCATGTTGAGAGGAGAGCTTTTGACTGCCCTCATTATGCTTGGCCATGGTGCAACACAAGATGAAGCAAGTAGGCGTTTTTATGCATTTTTAGAGGACAGAAATGCACCCTTGCTCCCTCCAGATTTGAGAAAGGTTGATGAAATGGAAAGGATAAACTTAATTCTTTTTTACTTTCTGCTACAACCCAATTAAATTGCCTCCTGTACTATTACTGCAGGCGGCATATATAGCTGTAATGTGGAATGTTAGCGCATCAAACAGAACTGGCTATGAGGCTCTTCTGAGGGTTTATTCTGAACCAGGAAAAAACTCGCATTCTAAGTAAGAGCAATTTATTTCAAGAAAAATAATGCAAAATATTCAAGTCTATTTTTTGACATTGGTTATCTTCTGACATTTTTTTAGGTTCCTTAGCATCTTGTCAGGATCCTGACATTATCCTTGAAGTTCTCAACTTGCAACAAAAAGAGAACTCCCAAAACACTTAGGGACTTCTAGGATCTAGGCAATAGAAGTTTGATCTCAATAGAAGTTTAAATCATTGAAGTCATTCACAAATCAATTTTGATCATGCACAGCATTCCCAAATCAGATTTAAATATTCACAGTAGATAAAATCAAGAAATATATGCTTGAAAGTAAAATGATAAAGGGAAAGAAGAACCTGGGTTTACGGCCGAGAGTAGGGGGAGACTGGGAGAGAGGATCGTCAGAGCAAGATGAGGGGAAGAGGAGGAGCTGGAGCGGACTTGCGGCCGATCGAGAGCAGGGGGAGACTAGGAGAGAGGATAGCCGGAGCAGGAGGGGAAGAGGAGGAGCTGGTGTGGTGGCTTGCGGTGGAGAGTAGCGGGAGATCGATTGGGAGCTCTGTTTGCGGGAGCAAGCAGAGGGGAAGGGGAAGAAGCCAGCTGAAGAAGAAGGGAAAACATCCCGCGGACAGCAATAAGGGTTTTTGGGCATTAGTGATGGTTTCAAACCGTCACTACTACTCTCCTTTTATTTTATTTTTTTATAAATAACAAAACATTAATGACGGTCCAAATTCATCACTAATAAGACACTAATGGTGACAAATTTATAAATTTGTCACTAATATTCTCGACATTAGTGACGGTTTTGAAACCGTCACTACTACTCTTCATTTATTTTTTTATAAATAACAAAACATTAGTGACGGTCCAAATTCGTCACTAATATAGAAATTCGTCACTAATAAGACACCAATGGTGACGAATTTATAAATTCTTCACTAATATTCTGAACTTAAATTTTTTTATATCTTTTTTAAAAAGGAAGTATTAGTGACGAATCTAAAAATTTGTTATTATTAGTCTCTTATTAGTAATGAATATACAACATCGTCACTAATACTCTAAATTAAAATTTTTTTTATTTGTTTAAAAAAATAAAGGAATTATTGGTGATGGTTCCCAAATCCGTCATTAATAAGGGACAAATAGTGACGAATTCATAAATCCGCCACTAATACTAATACTCTGAACTTAAAATTTTTAATTTTTTTTAAAACAGGTAGTATTAGTGACGGTTGTCAACAATTACTAATAAGGACCAATAGTGACAAATCTACAAATTCGTCATTAATACTCTGAAGTTAAATTTTTTTAGAAGTGATGGTTGTCAAATCCGTCACTAATGCCCTATTAATAGTGACGGTTCTCCCAAATCGTCAATAGTACCCTTAACCAAATTTATTTTATATTTTTTAAATAAAAAATTAGTAGTGACGGTTTCAAAACCGTCACTAATATCCTTTTATTAGTGACGGATCTCCTAATCCATCACTAATACCCTTTAATTAATTTTTTTTTTCTATTTTTTTAAATAGAAAAACTAGTAGTGAGGGTTTCAAAATCGTCACTAATACACATTATTAATGATGGATATCCAAATCCGTCACTAATACAATTAATTAATTTTTTTAATATATTCATAACTATTAGTAGTGACGGTTTGTTAATTGTCACTAATAAGTGACTTTTAGTGACAAATTTAATCCCTCACTAATACAATAAAATCGTCGCTAATATTTTCTCAAAAAAAATTTCGCGTGAAAATTAGTTGCTGCACAGTTTTTAGTGACGAAAAGTATTAGTGACGGCTGCTAAAATCGTCACTAATGCTTACACTATTAGTGATGGTTTTAAAACCGTCATTAATACTTTCGTCACTAAAACCCTGTTTTTTTATAGTGATACTTGCATTTATTTTTGAGTTAAGAAATGTTCTAAACTCTTCGAGTATTTTACATCATTAATTTATACTCAAGAAAATATTTTTAACACGAAAATTGTGTGGTATGAGTTTATTTATACGTTACATACTTTACGAAAATATGAGTAAAGATTACATGAGTTGATTTTTTTTACGTTGCGTATTTTACGAAAATATGAGTAAAGATGAAATTTTCATGATATTATTTTAATTGTACAAATTATATAATAAAAATATCTTTAAAACCCCTTATGGCAAAGAAAGTTCAAAGTTACAGATGCTCGGTACCGCAGCTTAAAGTTTATACGGATCAGAGTGCACTCATGCTGTTTACAGAATGATTTTATATGACAGTGGATTTTTTCTAAGTGCACACTTGGATCGGACCAGGGTTTAATAGAGAAAATCTCACCTAATAATGATGTACGTTGATTTAGTTTGACCGACCAGCCAGTTAAGTCCAGTCTTCGGACCGCACAACCCAGTCATGAGGGTAGACATGACTTACGATTAACAGGTCTAAGGGTGATTTTTACAGTATATGTATATACATATTTAATTACGAGTACAGAGTTATTGATGATTTGAAGGTAAAGTATAAAGTCTATATGAACATGACCATTATTATGCCTAAATGATAATTTAAAGGAAATGTATAAGGAAAAGTATATATATGTATATAATTAACAATTATAATTATAGTTTTTAAAGTTAAAAGTTTAATGACAAAAGTTTTTATGCAGAAATGTTTAAATATACATTTATTTTAAAAGCATTTTTAAAGTTATAATATTAAATATTATTTTACGAAATTAAAATATTTTGAAAACTCATTTTACCCACACATTAATAATAATTTTATTTACTTACTGAGCGTTGTCTCACCCCAATCATTATTTTATATTTCAGATCATTTTGAGAAACATACCAAAAATCTAGAGTAACAAGTGCATGAGTGAGAGTAGAATAAAAAAAATTAGAGTAATACAATTTAGAATATGTTTGTGTATTTAAAAATTTTGTATTTTAATAGTTGAGACATATATTTGTAACAAAACTAATTAGTGCTCTAGTAATAAAAATAATTTAGATTTATTTGCATCCGTTGAAAAATTTATATGCAGGAACCTATTCGGGTTCGGGTCCTTACAACTTAAATATGTTTCTTTAAGAACATTATTTTATTTTATTTTTCTCAGTTTATACTCTTCAGGAATATGATTCCATTTTACAATATTAAATTGGGTAATAATTTACCACCTCTTTTCGAGGTTAAATATAACGTCTTTTCGGAAGATTAAAAATATACCCTCTTCAGGAGATAAATATTTATAATATTTTATGGAGATTAGATTATATAGTCACTTTAGGAGGAATATTTTACCATCTCTTCTAGAGATTGGTACTTTATATATATATAGGAAAAACAGAAATAAAACCATACATTAAGGGGGTATAAATATATAAAAATAAAATCGTCCATTAATGGGGTATAAATATATAAAAATAAAACTGTCCATTAAGACGATATAAATATACAGAAATATGTCAATTGGTTAAAAAAATTAAATAAACATGTCAATTAGTTAGAGTCTCGTGTTGATAACGTATTATAAATGATGCAGAAATTGATAACAAAATAAATAGAGATAAGCAAAAAATAAATAGAGACGAGACCGAACTTTTTACGTAGTTCAAATATATCTACTTTAAAGGCGGATGAGATCAGAATTTCACTACTTAGAAAGAATTACAAAATAATATATAATTGACCTTGTAAAATATATATTCTCAAACTTCCTTTTATCTCTCTCTCTTATATATATTCTTTTAATTTGTACTTGCTCTACTTTTCTTTTTAGTCACAAATCTCTTGCAATCTTAGCCCTTATATAGTGGAGGAGTAGCTATTTTTTCTACTTTTCTTAGATGTGGCATCTTGTATGGGTAACTACATTTCCTTTTTTACTTTTCTTACATGTGAGTAGCACCACTCAGCCATTATTCAAAATAATAGTTTGTTTTTTTATTTTTCTTGACTTTATATAGTGAAATATATGGCATGTTCACAGTTCGACCAATTGAATCTTCCAATCGATCCCATCAAAAAAGGATATATTAATATCACCGCGTCCCATCTTGGCCATTCATTTTGTTTCTAAAGAATACAGTAAAATATACTTGGAAGAATTTACAGCCCGTTTCTATTTTTCCTATTTAAATTTTTCAAAAAATTATAATATTTTATTTTATTTTTAGCTTTCCAAATTTGTATTAAAAGCATAGAGAATAAAGATTTTGTGCAAATAAAATTATTTTTTATTTTCAGATTTAAAATAATTACAAATAAATACAGCTCATTTTTTTAATTTTTTAAAGAATTATAGAAGAAAATATTTTGGATCATGCATTTTAGGTTACGTAAGGTTTGCAAAATGTATATTTCCAAGAATAGATTACTTACAATTAGTATAAAAAAATTATGTTATTATTTTAAAACAAATAGTAATGTGAAATATTTTATGAGTCCATAATAAGTAATAAATAAAAAATAATTATTTATAAATTTCATAATAGGAATGTCTATTCCCTTTCTATTACATTTTAAATGAAATAATTAAGAATATATAAAGAATAATTATGCCCTTGGTTCTCAAAATTTAACCCATATTATATCTTATTTCAATGAATAGTTTTTATGCTAAACCAAACCAGTCGTTAGTGTTTGAATTTTGATTTGTGTGGATTTATTAAAAAAAAAACTTTATATGTAATCCATATATATTAAAGTCTAAGATATAAATTTTATGCTCATATATTTAAAATACGAGTTACAAATGTAGAATTAAAAAAAAAAAATTTTCTGGACTTTCTATGTAAATTTAGAAAATTAAATAATAAGGCATATTTTTTTAATTATTTGAAATAGTGAAAATTTAAAATAAAATTATTTGCACAAACAAATAGCATCCAAAACTATTTATTAATTATTCATTTATTTCATAAAAAATTATAAAAAATAAAAAATTAACTAATTTTTTATTTTTATAATTTTAAACAAAATATAATAGAAAGTTCACAACTAAAAAGGAGCCCTAAATTTTATCCTATTATTCATATTATAGTTTTTTTTTTATAACCTGGTGACTCTATCCACCATTGCGCCACATTAGACACTATGATGCGGCACCAAATTCAGGAGGAGGGGTGAAAGTCGCCCACCTATTGGCGCACCCCTCGTAATTCATCGATGTAATGCCTCAAGGGGAAATTGAACACGTGACCTTGGGATTTCTAAAGTCACAAACTCACTCTTACCACTTGAGCTGACCCGGTTAGACTCATATTATAGTTATAAACTGCATTTTATTCGTTCATATTTGAATTGTAATTAATACCTTGATAAATTTTAACTTAATGATCCTCTATTGCTTTGAATAATAACTAAAAACTAATTTGAATATATGTAAAACTGAATAAGAATTTAAATTAATTTGAATATATATATATATATATAAGTGAAAAAATTACACAAACCAAATATTATGTTATTTGACTTAATTAAAGATAAGGATTTTTTGTTTTTGTTTATTGGAGTTCAAAATTAGGTTTGAGCTACATAAGAGAGGTACCTTAACTCTCATTTCATATTCCTTCTCACCTCTTTCACGATCAAATCTAAGACACTCAATACAAATATCTCCTAGTCCTAGATGACAAAAATGAAAAAAAAAAAATCCTTCAATGTTCTATGCTTTTTTTTTCAGATTTTATTTGCAATTTCAAAAGTTAATTTCCTAATGATTTGACTTGAGAAATAAAATTTTTGAATTAGAAACTATAGTTATAAGATTCTTTATTACAAATATAAATGTAATTATTACTATATATATATATATATAACAATATTTTAGCACTTTATGCTTAGATGTGGGTGATAGGCTACCTCATCACATATATGATACTCATGATGAGAGAAATTATAAAATACACTGAGTATATATATTGGATCTAAATAAGAGGCAAATGGTTAGACATGAAGCAACACAATTCATTATTAACTTCTTTGTAGGTGACATGTGTTTAGTCAGTAAAATTAGAGGTGGCAAAAGAGATTAAGGGGTTATGTTTGAGTTTGGTCATAAATAGATGGGACTTAAATAAGTTAGGTTCATATTGACCCATTTAAAAATGAGTGAGTAAATTATAAACTTGAACCTGGCCAATTAATATATGAGTACCCATTAAATATACCATATTTAATTTAAAATATTTTTCCTTTAAAATTTCACAAAAATGAGTTAAAGTTTTTTTTTTAAAAAAAACAGTAATTATTTTAATATTTTCTCATTAATATTTTAATATATTTGAGTGATGAACGTTTATTTATTATGTAATTTATTTTTCTCTAAATATTTTAAAAAAAATGTGATTGGAAAGTTAAAAATAATATCTGCTTTTTCTTCCTAAATATTTCAAAAGATGTGATTGTATAACTTGTATCTTATTTCTATTCTCTAGTAAATACATGATACATCGCGTATGCACCAAATTAAGTTGAGTTTGGAGTGGTTACCTGTATATATATAATTTAATATATTTTTTTATAAAAATTAAACGGGTGATCCGACAGGTAACTAATCCAAACTCAATTTAATTGAGTTGGATTAAATTGACCCATTTATAAATGAGTCATTCTCTTTTAAACCCAAATCCATTTAAATAGATAGTGACCATTTTGATCATCCCTAAGTGAAACCAATAAACTAAATGTATTTACAGAAATTATTGAATTTTATAATGAAGGTATGACCGAAAAATACTCAATTAATTTTTTTCGTAAAAAAGTTTTTTACTCAATATATTATGAAATTTATCTTACTAAAGGAATAAAATTTATGCCACTATTTATATTATAATTATTTATCACATGTATACAAGATAAGTTCAGTAAGTATAATGTCCTAAATAAACTTGACTCGTAACACAATTATATTTTAGCAAAAAAATCATTCATCTTAGTATATTAAACCAATTTTTTTAACAAGGTATATTAAAAAACCATTAGTATTGATTTTTTTTTTAAAAAAAATCTATTACTTATCATTTTATATTTGAATTTTATACACAATTTAAAAATAATAACGCGTGGATTTCACAAGCTAAAAAAGCTAGCTTTTATTTTTTAAACAATTTTACTATGTTAAAGTTTCTGCCAACTGTATTTTTTTTTTTTAAAGTAATTTTAATATTATTTTTTTTATAAAAGGCTTACCAAACACTTCCGGCCAAACTTTTTTTTCCCCCTTTAATGTACTTAATTAATTTGTATTGCAATAAAAAAAAGAATGAAAAAATTCGACTGGAAAGATTTCTTGGAGGGCGTGGTGTGGGTCCTGTGGCCTGTGGGAGCGTGTGGCCGCAGGGGGACCGCGTCTGCAGGTTTCCTTGAAGCCCTCGTTGGGCAATCGTCCCTTTTCTTGGATGCTTCTGTAATTTCCTCCCGTTTAAAATTGCGACCGCCATGGATAAGATGAACAAACAAGCTAAAAGACTTTTTGTGCGCTTAATTTATTAGGAGCTGGTATGGGGCCTACTCTACTGTGGAACCTGTGGAATATTTATCTTCCATCCACACCCCCAACTTTTGACTAGTCATTTCAAAAAAAAAATTTTAACAACATCCATGTGCTTATAAATAAAGCTAAAGCTGCATTAACAGAGACATTGTGATGATGATGATGTCCTCCATGGCTTCTTCTTCTTCTTCTCCTCATTATCTGCTTTTGCTGCTGCTGCTGGTAATTCCTTGTTTTATGTTTTGGGGGTGTGAGGCTCAAAGCAGTACTCCAGTAGTTAAGGGGCTTTCATGGAATTTCTACGACTCAAGCTGCCCCAAGGTGGGATCCATAATCAGGAAGCAGCTGAAGAAGGTGTTCAAGGACGACATTGGCCAAGCTGCTGGCCTCCTTCGCCTCCACTTCCATGACTGCTTCGTTCAGGTACTATACTATATTATATTATATTATATTCTTGCTTGTTTTATCATGAAAAAAAATAAAATGAAAAATGATAGTTATGAAATGAAATTGATTTAGTGTAGTGGATCGAATTAAGGCAAAATTATTGAGCTTTTTTGAAGGGATGCGACGGGTCGGTGTTGCTGGATGGATCGGCAAGTGGGCCGAGCGAGAAGGACGCGCCGCCGAACCTCAGCCTGAGGGCAGAGGCGTTCAAGATTATCGACGACCTTCGCCGCCGCGTCCACAAGGAGTGTGGAAGGACCGTCTCCTGTGCTGACATCACCGCCATCGCCGCCCGTGACTCCGTCTTCCTGGTAATTCATTCATTATTACACATTTTTTATTTTTTATTTTTTTTTGAATTAGGCACAAGTATCCGTTTTACAGTCTACATGACTAATCTTGCCCTTGAAATTGACCTTACAATTCCGGAGAAAGTATAAATTTAGGAGTTCAAATACGAAAACGAATCCGAAAGAATTTGAAGACCTCGACTCGTGAAAGGCATTCCACAATCCGCTATCAGAACCACACCTGGGATCACATTTTTTTTTTATTTCTAATTTATAAAGTACTATCAATATGGAAATGCACTTTCAACTTACGATTTCTCCTGGATGAAAATACATAAGTAAATAAAGTTGTTAACTAAAAATAATATATATGTATATAATTTTTTTAACCTCTTTATATTTTTTATATGTAAAAAAAAGGAAATTAAAAGTAAAGTTACCCAGGAGCATGTGCAGTTGTGTCAAGGACTCCGCGACTTTACCCTCACGAGGAAAAATTCACTTTCCCAAACCAAGAAAGATACTTGGTTGTCTCTCACGGTCCCACTTTGCATTCTTATTAAATAAAATTGGTAGGGTCCCAATCCTAGCATCCTATGGCCGCCTCTCATAGTGTCACACGCTCTTCTTTTCATAATGCCTACTTTGTTTATTCACATTTTCTTTCTCCCAAATCAAGGATGGGATAAAAAAGGTCAAGCCCACATACCATCATACATATTTTAGATCATTTTCTATTCATTAGACTTAATAACATAAGGCATTTTTCATCTCTCACATCCTTCATTCTTTTTTGTTTTTGTCTCAATATTAAAAAAATTTTAAGCCTCTTAATATGAAATTGATTCGTAAGTCTTTTACTTATGTACTGTAATTTTACCTAAGTAAAATAATAGAAAATAAAAGAACCACACACACAGGTATGGTTTCTTATTGCTTAAGTTAGAATAAAGATAGGGTAGAACTTATGGTGAACACACTTTCTTAGAAACTTCCTTAATTTATTTGTGATAATTAATTGTGGACACACAAAATGTGTGTGCATGTTACAACTTCATCTTTCCTCTTCTTTTCGTGTCGCCATGTTTACTTGTTGATGGGCTAATGTGGCCGTGTTGAAATTAGTTATGGCCTATATGATCATACTATCAATTTCGTTGACCTATATATATATATAGTGAATTAATGGCGCAATTATTGCCTCATCTGGAAGAAAAGTGGGGAAGGGGGCAGTTGAGTTGTAGAGTCCACTGGAGTGGTTAAGGTTAATTAGGACGAAGACTTCATTAATCACTTTAACTATTCTTCAAAACTTAAAAATTGCTCCATTCAATCTTCCTTTTTTTAAAAATATATATAAATTTATAATAGCAGACTACCCAATTTTTTATAACACATCTGCTTAATTAATTATTTATTTTCGAATTAATAATTAAATAATAAGTGTGTGTGTTTGCATGTATGCAGTCGGGCGGGCCGGACTACGACATCCCATTGGGAAGGCGGGACGGACTGACCTTCGCAACCCAAAACGCGACGCTGGCCAACCTCCCGGCGCCGACCAGCAACGCCACCACCATACTGACCTCTCTGGCCACCAAAAACCTCGACGCCACTGACACCGTGGCGCTCTCCGGCGGCCACACTATCGGGATCGGCCACTGCACCTCCTTCACCAACCGCCTCTACCCCTCCCAGGACTCCTCCATGGACAAGACCTTCGCCAAGAACCTCAAGCTCACCTGCCCCACCGCCAACACCACCAACACGACCGTGCTGGACATCCGCAGCCCCAACAAGTTCGACAACAAGTACTACGTGGACCTTATGAACCGGCAGGGGCTGTTCACCTCCGACCAGGACCTGTACACCGACAAGCGCACCAGGGAGATCGTCACCAGCTTCGCCGTCAACGAGACGCTCTTCTTCGAGAAGTTCGTGTGGGCGATGAATAAGATGGGGCAGCTGAGCGTGCTGACGGGAAACCAAGGGGAGATTCGCGCCAACTGCTCCGTCAGGAACAGCGATAATGTTTCTGCGGGTGTGTTGGTATCGGTGACGGACGAGGTGGAGGAGGCGGAGGAGTGGCTTTCGGAATTTTAATTAAGGCTGACTAGCTAGCGGCAGTGTACTACGCATAAACTAGTGTGGTGTGGGTGTTTAATTCCCAGTTGTAGTGAACGTTAAATCTGTGTTTTTAACTCTAATAATTTGAGTATGGGATTGAGATCCATCAATGACTGGAGTTGGAATTTTCATTTTCTGTGAAGTTAAAGAGTAAAATGAGCAAAGGTTTCTCATCTTCCAAATGGGAGATTCGTCTATATATCTGAAAACTTGGGGTGAGCATGCATGGTCGCCGAAGAAGATGTTTTGGGTCGTAAATGATTTGCAAACAATCTTCTAAGATCTCTGAAAATTGCTTACATATATATATATATATATATATATATATATATATAGAAATATAATGCATCATCAAATGTAAGAATTACAATTATAAAATTAAACATAAACTATTCTAGCTTAGATTAAATACAAAATACAAAATTTGACTCTTCGTTATTCTGGCCAAACATAAGTCCCAAAATTTAAAAATTTTTGAAAGAAAGACATAAAGTAGTCTATATGCTTCTTGGTTTGATTCCAAACAACTGTACTGAAATGTAGATATGTCCATGTGGACAACATGATATCTTTATTGCAATAGAGCAATCCATGGTTCTGACTTGCATTAGATTTGGTAGGGCTTACTCTGCCCAATCTTTCAAAGTAAATATCTCATCTATCCTCACCTACTTCATGTTGCCCTCGGAGATAATGTTCCTAGACTTTACACAGTTCAATGAACTCGAGGTCCTCAAAACAAACAGAAAAAAAACAGTTAGCTATAGCTACCATATGACAAGTTAGTGAGCAAATTCTTCTATATTTTCTAAAGTTAATTTATAAATTTTATACCAAATAAACATGTTTTCGTAAGTCGTTTCATTATACAAGTATATTAAAATAGAAGAAAAATAACAATATGAGTAGGTGTGCATCACGGGTTCAGTTCTCCCTTGAAAGTTTATCCCGGTGAGTTACTAGGGATGCGTTAATGACCGAGCGGCTTTCACCCTCTCAGATTTGGTGTCATGCTATGGTATCTAAAGTGGTGTTATAGTGATTTGAGTTTTTGAATTATAAAAAAATAATAATAATAATAATAATACAACAGACAATAGAAAAAACACTAGTATTTCAAAGCCTTAAAGAATGCATATTTCTTTTTTTCTTTTTTTTTTTTTTAATTTTCTATAAAAAAGTTAGAAAACTATAAATATTGTAGCATAAATTTTGGGATTTAGATTTAAATTTATGTGAATTTAGAAAAGTAAAAAAAATTAATATAATTTTTTACTATATATATATATATATATATATATATTGAATCAGCCACAAATTCAACTTCAAAATTCAAAAATTTTATGATCTTAAACACTTTAAATTAAAAATTTTGGTTAGGAAAATCAAAGGAAAGAAAATGAGAAGGGAACTCATTTTTATTTATATTTTCTCTATACAATAAATATAATTAAAAATAAAAAAAGTTTTCTAATATAATTAAAAATAAGAAAAATAAAATATTAATTATATGTAAAATCAAACTTTGGTCTAATAATTTAATGTATCTTTTATTTTATTTTTATTTTTTTAATAACTCAATCACAAAAAAAAAAAAAAAAAAAAAAAAATTTTACATATATATTTTCTTAGTATTTTGTAAGTTTCCAACGGGTAAAAAACAATTGATGCGAAAAAAATATGATGCTTAGTCATGAGATGATCCCCCACCTTGTAGAGTCAAAGTGGGCCAGCCTAGGAATTATTAGTCATAGGTAGAATTCATCATATGGTTTTTCGAATTGACGGTTAAATCATATTGTTTTTGGAATTGATTTTTAACGGTTAATATTACACTTTAATATTCAAAACTCACTTCTATAAATTAAATCACAATGCTATTTAGTTTGAAAGATAAAGAAAAAAAAAGAAACAAAACAAAACAATACAGTGTTATATATATATATTTTTTTATCTAAATTTAATATAAGGTCCTATCCAAGATCTATCGAAACATAGCATAAGAGTAAGTTTAAAAATATATTTGTCAACAAAAATAATAATTATTTATTATAATATATTTTTATTTACATCATTTTGTATTCACACCAATTAAATTTTAATTGGTTGAAAATTTAAATTTAAAGTCTTAATTTTTGATTTATTAAGATTAAGTATTTTTGATTGATAAAAAATTATATATTTACTGACGAATGAAGTGCTAATTAATTATTATTTGATCGAGGACAAATGACGAAAATGAACACGCATTCAATAAAAAATTTAAATAAACACGTTCTCAATTTTTAATTTTAGTTTCTATTTTTCGTATTTGATTTTAATTTTTTATAATTTATCCCTTACAACAAGAAAAATTGAATGCTAATTAGTAATTAGCCCTTCTTTTTTTTTTTTTTGGAGAAGGATTTTGAAAAACCCTAGGCAAAAAGGATTTGGATCTCCTATGAAAATGATTTGAAAGATTCAAAACCAAAATAGTTGAATAACGAGTACATGTTCTTTAAGTAACATTGAAATTGAAATCTAAAATAAGACAGATAATATAGAATCTATAGCTATACCAAAGGATACAAAATCCTTTGTCAATATCAATTTAGAATCATTGAAGTACATGAACAGATGAAATGTTTTGGCTTATATTGTAATATTGAGAAACTTGTGTCTTAACCTAACCATTTGATTTTTTTGTACCAACTTTATGATGTTTTTCAATAAAATCTTGGCCAGAATTTTCTTATGTACACTCTTTGCCTTTTATTCTTTTCCTTTTTTGCAAGTTGATTGACCTTAGCCTGCTGATCACGCATTTGGAGAGAGAAGTCAAGCCTTAGATTTAGAACCACATAAAAATTTGACTGAACTCGATTTAATTTCACCTGTATATTATTCACATTCACATAGTTTGAAACCTAAATCTACATGCTGCCAGTGGTATCACTCTTCTTTCAACAAAACCTCATGCTACCCCATAAATAAATAAATATTTATAGAACTGCATCCTAGAAAATCCCATTTACCTCAAAGCCAGCCCTTTTCCTATATATAACTCACTGTGATTCTTCTCCACCTTTCCAATATATAACCAGAAATATTACTTTTATTTTCTCCTCAATCATCTCTAACAGAAGAACCACCATGATTATTGGAACTCTTTAACATTGTTAGGAATAGAGGAAGCATTATTCAATCATGCAACTTAAGGTTAGCTGAAATCAATTTAGACCTTATTCTTCCTGGCCAAAAACCAAAAAATAAAAATAAAAAAAATAAAAAAATAAGCTGCATGTGTATATATATTCCAATTCAAATGAATAGTGAGAATACAGATCATGAGAAGAAATTAATCTTGAAACTGAATATTAAAAAATATATATATTTTATGGTTGATGAGAGTCGAACAATGGATATGACTAAAGAAATTACAGCAATCAGAAGCATCGATGTCCTTAAATATCAAGCAAATAGGTCATTCCAGGTCTACTATCCCAAAGTTGGAGAGAAGGATCTTTACTTGATCAACGAAGTCTGAGCCTGTTGCAAACTCTGTCAGCATCCCTACCGCAAAGCCAAACATAGCCCATCTGCGCAACCAGCATTTTATATACATACAAAATAGAAAAAATCTCCAGATCAAGAATTAATGTCCAACAATCAAATATATTAAATGCACAAATGACAGCAGAATTATATTTCATAAAAGGTTGTAATATGCAACTTCTCGTGCCTTAGACAATAGGAAACTGACCATAAAAGCCCTTTTGTGAAATAATACAAAGCATGAGATTCATGATTAAGACTCAAACCAAATCCCACAGAAGCAGATGAGATAAATAAAAGGTTGGGTAAAAGAAACAGAATACTTTTACTTTTAATTTTGCGGTTCTTTTGGGGAGCTGCAAGAACATGAGAATAAGGGGGTTGGATAATGTTTTAGAAAAACAACTCTTTTTTATTTCTTTCATTTTTTTTCTAAGCATAAGAGAGCACTTCCAATCATTAAATTTGAGTCCTTCCACATTTTTTGACAAAAATGAAGAATTAAATAAATGAAAAAACGGAATGTCTGAAAGATTACGAATCATATCAAATATTCTTTCCATCTTTACAGAAGTCTCATTGGAAAAACTGAAAAAGAGGTAAGCTAATTCACTTGGAGGGAACCAGTGCAACACCCACCCCCACGCCTCCACCCCCAAAAAACCAAGGTACATTTATTTTGATTTTTTTTTATTATTATTTTGTTTTTGTTTTGTCTGCAAGCGGTATAAAGGGATTGGTGAGGTTTGAACCCTGCTCAATTGCAGGGTAAGAAAGTTAGCCTATCATTCTAAAAGGAAACAATGTATGAGAAATGAATTTCACATTCTCATTTTTTGAGCTTTTAGAAATAAATTGACAAATACAGAGTTGATGATTGAAAGCAGTCATGCATGAAACATTATCTTTGAAATAGGGAAGAAAAAAGGGTAATGGATGGGTGTATGAACAGTTTACTTGATTTCTATAGCTCATTCTTTTATAACCAGCCTCACTGAAAGTAAAGCTGAGTCCCACTAGGTGGGTCCAGCTACAAGAAACCTATTCCGAAGATTTGCACGATCTTAGACTATATCTTCTGACAAATTGTCAAATGTTAAATCCTGTCAATAACTTTTGACAAATTATTGGACATTAAATCCATACCATCTCTTTCTAAGTTATTATAGGTCTATCCCTAGTCTACCCCTTCTATTACTACTAACAATAATTAATCCACTCCTCTCACTAGTGCATTACATAGACTAGATAACGCACCATGAGGAGTGAGCTTGTTAATGTTAGTAGTTAGGAGTAGGAGTGGACCTAGAATGACTTGAAATGAGATGGTAACAATTTAACAACCCTCCAATGGTCAAGCACTATCGAATATCTTCCCGATGATACTATTGAACGTCTTAAGGCTGAATTGGGTGCCAAGGGATACACTCACTCGTTAACTTGAGACCTTCTCTCCTGTTGCTTGACTAAATTATATCTATACATGGATGTTGTTGATAGTTAATTTTGATTGATCCTTATACCATTTGAATGTGAAGAATGCCTTCTTGTATGGAGAATTGCAAGAAGATGTATACAAAGAGCAACCTCCTTAGTTCGTTGCTCAGGGGGACGAAGGTAAAATATATAAATTGCCCAATTATGATCTTAAGCAGTTTTTTTAGCATGGCTTGACAAATTGTGTATGGTGGTTTCCGCATTTGATTTATCCAGTACAGCTCTGATTATTCGATCTGTCCACAAAAATGTAACATATGTCGTAAATAGTTTATGTTGAAGATATCATTATCATTAACCGTGATATGAGATTGCAGATGTGAAGCAGTGGCATCAAGAAAAATTTCAAATCAATGACTTGGGTACTACGCATTACCTTTTTGTTATTGAGATTTGAGACTATAGTAAAGAGGGTTGAATCTATCTCTGCAGAAATATACCATGGACTTGCTAAGTGAAATTGGTATGTTGGGAATTAAACCAGTTTATACTCGTATGGATCCCAACATGAAGTTGTCTAGGGATTTTGCACCAGAGTACCAGATCTCGAAGACAAACATCAATATAAGTAGTTGATTGGCAAGTTGTTTGCTTGACCATCGCTAGACCTGATCTATCCTTTGTTTTGGGATTAGTTAGTACATTTATAGAAAATCCCAAACAATCGCACTGGGATGTTGTTTATAAGAATCTAAGGTATTTGTGCTCCTAGAAGAGGTGTGATATATAAATGTAATGGAAATTTTGAGATCGTGGGATACTCTAATACAGATTTGGCAAATTCAGTTGATTATCAAAGGTCTGCTAATGGGTACTGTACAATTATGGGAGGTAATCTTCTTACATGTCATAGGAAGAAACAAATTGTTGCAGCAAGAAGTAGTGCCACCAAAATACTGAGCTATTGCTCATATTATGAGTGAGCTTAAGTGATTGAAGTCTCTTAGATGTAATTCTTGGTTACAAAGCCCATCAATATGTTTTGCTATAATCTAGCCACCATTTATTTTTATTTTGTGAGTGATATTTTGTTGAATGAGGTTGTGAGGACTTTGTGAAATCTGTGGATCGTGATGTTTTCATGAAGGCTTTATTCAAGCTTCACCTTGTGTACCAATTGTAACAGGCTAGGGTCAGGTGATACTTGGGGGTTGTTAGAAAAGAGAAGGCTATTTTAGTAATTGTGTGCTGCAAGTGGGGGTATTTTTGTCTTTCATGTTTTTTACAATTAATATATAAGAGGGCAGATCTAGAGCTTAATGTAACCCCCTGATGGTTTGCGGAATAAAATTTAGGGAAGAAAGGAATTGAGGTAGGAACAGAATTAAGGCAGGAATGGAATTAAAATGAGATTACTCATTTTTGGTTAGTCACTCAGAATGATGGTCAGATTCACAATCTGAATTCCATTTACATGTTTGGTATTCCTAAATTGCAACTGGGATAGAACGGGAAAAATGTCAATTTCCAAATTACCCTTGGTGCATAATTATTTATTTTTTTAATCAATTTCCAAAGTATAAACCAAAACAATATGTAAATCAAATTGTATTGCTCCTTTTCATGCTAATTTCTTGATCTTATATGTATTTTTTCCTTCTTACTTTTGGGTTCTTAAATGTGGTTCAAATATATGCATCTGTCTTCGTTGTTAGGGCATGTTTGAATCTGCTTTTTCATGCTTCTAGACTGTATTGCTCCTTTTTTCCCCCCTTTTTTGGCTATGAATCTGCATTTGGTGCTAGGCATTTCTTGGCTTTCTTTATCCCATTCATCTCCAAATAATCAGGCACAAAAAATCAGCCATGAGCGAGAGCTGGAATCAAACTAAAACATAGAAGGAATATCAGAAGAATTCTTGAATAAAATCTGGAATCAAATGAAAACACATACAAAAGAGAGATGCTAGAATCAAATGAAAACATGAAGAAGAAGAAGAAAAAAAATGAGCCTAGAGATGCTGGAATCAAATCTGGCATGCTGTCACAAGAGAGATAGAGCTCACTGTGGAGAAGGAGAGAGTGGTGGGAGGAAGAGAGAGGGCCGGAAAGATGGGAGGGCAAGAGAGCTCACCAAAGAAGCTTCAACAGTGTTTGATTCTAGGGAATGTTTGACAATATGATTTTGGTAATTTTAATTTATAAAATGGTGATTCCCATGGATTAGAGGTGGAATCACCATTCCTCCAAATGATGGAATTACTATTCCGGCCAAAATATGATTCCTGATACTACATACAGTCAATCACAATTTCTATTTATGAGAAGGAACAGCTTCTAATAGCTACAAACAATTTTTTGGGTCCTAAATAAGGATAAATTGTAGAAATCAGCAAGAGATTGGTAAAATGATAATATGTCCCAAAAAAACAGAAATAATAAAAATAATAACTTAACAAGGCTCCAAATTTGAAGTTTTGACATGTGAGTTTCAAAGAGCAAGTGGTGAAAATTGAAACCAAACCCTACATGGCAGCCTTGAGCATGCATTGGACTGAAGTCTAGCAGTTCCAATAAATGGTTCTAGTGAGAAAGATGGTCAAAAGAGACTCCGGAGGACCAAGGAAGGCCGCCTGAAGATTCTTGATTTCTTATGTGCCTAAAATATTTGGGACATAGAATTTCTAATTTAAACCAAATTACATGATACCATATCATGTTATAAGTTTTGAGCATTTTACAACAGCAATTTAAAGAAAGGAGGGAGAGAAGAGCCCAAAATTGGAAGTTTCATGTGTTAGGATCACATTCATCGGCCAAATTGTTCCATTGTCCTCGTTAATTTAGAAAGCTCCTTCCCCATTTTGATTTTGATGAACTTCTAGCACATGCAGTGAGAATTGTTGGCATAATTCAAATGAATATTCCAAATTGATCCATTTGTATCTTTTTGCGATAATAATATCCTAAAAGGTGGGTTGTGAGTCATATGCAGAAGGTACTCTACTCAAAAAGAGATAGGAAGGTTTCACATGGAGGGTGGGCCTCAACAGTATGTTAAACCATGGTGCAGTAAGGTATATATTTTGAACTAGAATATAGAATCTATATATTGTGGCAGTGTGGCATGAGGATTGTTAGGCAACCACCTTACCTACAAGCTTTAGCTATAAGGTTGTGGAACAACAATGTATATCAAATTTTAACACTTGCCTGCTGGTGCAGCTCAATTGCACATAGAGAGATAAACAAAAAATGACACATAGTACCCATTACAGAGAACAATATATCTCTACCTACAGGCAAAAAGGCTAGACCCAAGACTTCCTCGCAAGTAGCAACCTAGAAGATTAATCTATTAGGTTGTGGACCAACAATGTTTATCAAGCTTTAACAAGGATTTTTTAGGATATTTACATGGGGTTGTCTATACAAAGTTGTAATCAAGGATTCGATTTCTAAAGCAATTTAATTCTATAGTATAGCAAGGATTTCACAAAGCAGCACAGTACCAAAGACGATCAACAACCTAAAATTATTGTTTTCTCTCTTATTTCCGTTTTGATTTCTGTTTTACCCGTGTGCAGATCCCTACAGGCAATGGCAGATTTATGTACAGTTTAGTGTGGTCTATGGCCTCACTGTGTTTATGTAAAGTTCCTCGACTTTATTTTATGCGAACAATAGCTCCAATCTCATTGAACCAACTGCACCTACTTAGTTTAATTCCAAAAATAAACAACTAAATAAAACTTTCATGCTTTTTGAAGAACTAAAAAAGTAAAAAGTAAAGTGAAGAAAGGTTGAGATGATATGAAACTCTTCCTATGCCCTAGTTTCAAAGCTAATGAGAGCTACATTAAGAGAGAGACAGAGATGTTCACAAACATTACGGTCAAGCAATCACTTAAAAGTTTAAGCTTATTTAGTGAGACCCCGGAATGCTATTAATATTTCTCTAATAAGCCCCAACACTAGCAGGCCCATTGGGCTTGAGGAGTGGATAAAACCCACTTAATATATGGAATGTTTGAGGGCAGTTATGAAGTATATCTCTGCTTGTCACGAATGTGATAAAATATTTTTATCTCTTTTTCACAATTACGATTAGTACTCAAGATTCAAGTGTTTTGTTCAAACTTATATTACGATAATATGAGATGACAAAGGAAAGAAAGGATAAGGCATGATTTCGTGGTTGGTTGGGCAGATGGGAAGGGAGGATAAAACACATTTCTACCTTTTCTTTTAATGCATTTCCTTATCTCAAATTACGCAGTTCAATTTTTGTTTAAATTTTATGCGTATTAATAGCATAAGCTCGGCCAAGTTAAACACCAAACCAACCTAACTACAAATGCAATAGCCAATAGCACATAATTTCAGTATCCTCACTAGCCCCCAATATCATTCTGACAAAAATAATCAAGCACATCTAGATTCCACGTATGAATAGAAAAGATTTAGGTTTACCTGCCATTGCTGATCTCATTCTTGGGGAGGAAGCCGAAGAAGGGACCTTGGTCTGCTTCCTCAAGCTTCTTCTGCTTGAAGTAGTCCTGAAGCTCTTTTGCCTTCAGCCTCTGAAACTCCAACGTAATCTTAGTCGCGTCCACGGCGGAAGCCGACTTCGGGGGAGATGACGGCGACGGAGACGGAGAAGTGGGAGGAGGAGCAGGAGAAGGAGGGGAGGGTTCTCGGAGAGGAGGAGCGGCGGGTCTTCTGAGAGGGCCCTGATCAGTTTGGGCGCTTCTGATGGTGAAAATTGAATGCCTGGGGGCGCCAGGGAACCTAAGTGAAGAAGGCAATGATGATGACGAAGAAGAAGAGGAGGTGGAAGAACTGGTTGAGGATGAAGGTGGGATTTTGATACAGGGGATTGAAGATGCCACAGACATTTTCTCTGTCTTCTGTATTATATGTTTTACTTTTAATTTTGGGTTCAGGGTTTTGTTAAAGTAGGTTTTGGGTTTGTCTTGGCCTTTAATCGGATTAGACAGACGCTGGAGAAGACAAGGAGTGGACGGCATTGGGGTGGTGTGGTGGGGGAGTGTTATCAGAATGAGAGAGCTTCTCTGCTTCTGCAAGTAATTTGTGGATAACATGAGGCCAAGTTTCAAAGGGCGCATTGGGTGTTCCCCCCGGCTACACGTCCGTAGTACCTTCACCTTGTGCGTCGCCAACTTCTTTCCCTTTTGTTCCAAGAGAAATAATCCCAATATTTCTTTCAGATAAGGAATAGAATTTTTTTTTTTTTTTTACAAAATTATTAACATTGATGTGCAATAAACATAATCATACAAAAGCTGGTAGAATAAATAAAAAAGTAGACTCCACCGATTTGTCGTTGTTAATCAATTTAAATTGGTTTCAGTTCAAACTTCAATAGTCAAGGATTGATGTTGCAACAACCATCAATGGAATTAATATCAATGCATCGCATCGATGTAGGAGAAGCTGACTTTCGATAAGTCGGTTGTGTGCATAGAAATCGACTTATGGAAAGTCAGCTTCTTCTTCTTCCTCATTCTCTCGCTCCCTTCTTCTTTCTTTACGCAAACATTCCTTCCTTCTCCCTACTACTGCCTCCTCACTTTCTCCTCCAATCGTCGTTGAGCACTATCAGCAAACATTTCCACTAAGGAGAAGAAGAATCACCATTATAAAAGTCTCTTTCATCTTCAAATCAAATACTCAAAAATATCCTCTCCTCTCTCAATTTGAAATTGAAGTTATCTCTCATTTTCTCTTGAGTGATGTACTAGAAGCAAGCATTTGAAATTTAAATTTTTATTTCTTCCTTCCGTTTCATTGTTAATGAGGTATTTTATGATTAGAGTGTATTTGTGTTAATGTATTTTTTGAAATTAGGATTTACGTATGTGAAATGAGAGTTATTTGTTATTACTGTGATTTAATCATAATATTTATTATTGTGTTGTTATTGAGGTATTATTGTGATTTATGTATATGAAATAAGTATTGTTTGTATTATTTGATTACACGTGAAATTATTTGTTTCATAATATATCATTGTGAAAATAATAGTTTTAAATGTTCTAAAAATAATTTTTTTTGTTGAAATATTATTAGAAAGAAGGCTGATTTGGAGCAAACAAAAGTTAAAATTTGTTGAAAAGTTTTATTGAGATATTTGTTTTAAATAGAAGTCAATATTTGTTGAAATTTTTTTATTAAGGTATTTTTTTTAATAGACTTGATCTTTTTTTTAATTTAAAATAATAGTAATTTATTTGGAATTAGTTATTTAGTAAAATTTATTCAATTGAAAAATTAGTTGTTATATGAGAAATAATTTTTTATTTTGTCAAATTGAAATAAAATCTAAGTCATTATCAATTTTTTTATTTTTCTAAGAAAAAAATATTTACATTAGTTGAGTTAAAAATTTAAATATCTTAATTTGTTTCAAATTACACAGTTAAAATTGTTGATTTTAGTTATGTAAAATATAGTTAAATTTATTAGTAGTCTATCAGGTAGTGACTTCATGACTTAGTATTATTGATTATAATTTAGTTTTAGCAACAATTATTTAATATTTATAATTTAGGAATAGTATTAGTGAGCGATATTTATATTTAGTTAGATTAAGTATTAGGTGATTTAGATAATTAGAAGTAAAACTAGCGATTTTGCATCCTAGTAATTCCTAATTATAATTTAGTTTTAGCGATAGTTATTTAGTGCTTATAATTTCGTAATTGTATTAGTTAATAATATTTATTTTTGGTTAGATTAAGCAGCAGATAATTTGGATAAATTTAAAGTAAAAGTAGAGATCTTGCCACTTAGTAATTACTGATTATAATTTAGTTTTAGCGATAGTTATTTGGTGGTTTATAATTCAAAATTTGTATTAGTGAGCAATATTTATATTTGGTTAGATAAAGTATTAGGAGATTTCAAGAAATAAGAATTAAAAATAGTCTCATTATTTTAAGATTAATTTTATTTATGTAAAATATAGTTAGTAATTATTAGCAGTCATTTAGAATATTACATATATTAAATAGTGATATTCAAATGAATTATTAATGAGTATAATTAAGTTTTAGTAACAGTGGGTATTATTTTTGTTGGTTAGGTTCTTTTGAAAAGATTATTAGTAAGTATTATAATTAAAAAGTTATAAGTCATTAAAATTTGGAAATTAGAGTATGAACATATTTATCATTATGATAGTAATCAATAAATAAGGATTTTGTGTTGGGTCTAGCCCACAATAATAAAAAAAGAAAAATGCCCATGTGTCTTGGAGCCCATTAGGGCAAATTAAAGGAGGAGCAGGAGTCATAGCTTTTAAAAGATGCTGTGGAGTGCCGCTACATATAGAGAAGAAAAAAAGTGAGTGCCACAACAGTGTGTGAAACAGTGTGCCATGCCCCAAACTCGGAAATGGACCCCAGGGTGTGATTTAGTAACTTAACATGTCTTTGTATCATACAACCATCTATGATACTACACAATACAAGGGTCCGATCATGTATACCCTATCCACCATCACTTTCACAATATACGCCGCGGAATAATTCAACTTATTAAATCATAACACCATACCAGAGTCTATACAAAATCAGGATCTAGTCCCATAATACAACGCATACCCCCGGGCGCCTACATAACCCAAAAATGACAACTCGACCAAAGATCAGTACTTACACAAGTAGTTAGGCAATGTTAACCAACAACCACGCTCCTGAAACGCTAGGACGCTAGGACGCTAGTGTCGGCTACTTGAAAGACCTGAAAAACATTTGTATGATAAGGGTGAGACACTTCTCAGTAAGGGATAAATAGGTTATATTGGTGTGTGACATATAAGTGTTATTTTAATAGTAAAACATAACATTTCACAATTCCAGTATTTTCACAATACAGTTCCAATATACATACGATACAAAGCAATACGGTCTAGTGTCATCACACTCTTCGACCTAAGTCGGCCTGTCTGGTGGTTTTTCACACCTTTCGGCAAAAGTCGGTGCTCCCGGTAACCTAGCATAGCATAAGCCCCCACAGCGTTGAACCGGTGTAGATCTGGTGTTCTCACATCCTTCAATATAAATCAGTCTGTCTAGTGGTATTGCACACTCTTCGACAAAAGCCAGACATCTGAGCCTACGGTAGTTAACCGACTTGGTCGCCTACGGTATTATTCCGGCATGCCTCATATCTCAGCCTTTAGCAGTTAACTGGCACGCTTCAATTGTCCTAGGCCTTCGGTATTATTCTGACTCAGTATTTTCATAAAACCTGGAACAATTTTGGAACTCCTATTCCTATATCTCATTTCAACAACTCATAGCCTACGGTAGTTAGCTGACTCAGCATTTTCACAAAACACATCATTCAATACATCAGCTCAATTCACACTAATTTGGGTAAACAAATAATCTTATATCAGATACTCCAAAAATACAGTTTAGCATAATCAAAGGTATGGTCATCTCTATATTACAATTTAATCATATATAAAATTTTCCAACAGAAACGGAGATGATACCTAAAACCCCAATTTTCCCAAAAACTGTAACCCGAAAATCCCGTCATTACACCTGATAGATTTTCCCAAATAAGTAACCAAAACATTCGTACAATCGTAAATCATAGTTTTATCGATTCAGATTTCACAAATAACTGATATAAACAGAAACCCCTTACCCTTCCCCGAAAACTGAAACACGAATTATACGGCTCCAAAACAGCAAATCGAGTTTCCAAAACCTAAAAACCAAAGAACAATACTTCAACACAAATCCTATTTACTACCGATCTACCGAACCAAAAATGAACTTAGACCCCTTACCTCAATTTTGGGATAAAACCCGAAAATTCTCAACACAAAGATCAGATCCACTATAATCATAGAGATTCTCCTCCTAATCCACGTAGTAACGTTGAATCGTTAATTCAGGTAACAGATGGTCTGAGATCCTAGAGAGAGAGAGAGAGTCTCCTTCGAATTCTAAAGAGAGAGAGAGAGAGAGAGAGAGAGAGAGAGAGAGAGAATTTTATTTTCTTAGCAATGAAGCAACCAAAATATCATATTTATAGACCCTTGACTCGGTCCAACTCGTCAACGAGACTGCTCCTTCGTTGACGAATCATCTAAGCATTTTGTCGATGAACCGTTACCTTCGGCAACGAACCCTATTTTGATATTTTACAACTCACTTGGTATCTCTTTGTTGAGGAGGCTCTGAATTTCAACAACGAACAGTATGAGGTCCTTCGTCGACGAGAACAATGGCTTCGATGACAAAGCCTGCTAATTTTACCTTTTTACCCTTTACTTATTTATTTAATCTAGACTTCTTGGGTCAGGTTCTTACACAGTGTGTGCGGCAATGTGTGAGACAATGTGCAGTCTTTATCAACTCGACGATCGGAAGGTCTTTTGTGATCCAATTTTTCTGAAATTTGGAAAGCATGTTCGGGATTTGTCGACTTTTGATCTGGATGGGGGAGATGTGTTTCACAGCTTTGGAGGACTTGATTTTGTAGTACTGACAGTAACTACATTTGGGTGATCTCTTTCCCCTCATTCTTATTTTATTGCGATTCTTTTGGGAATCATTTTTGCTCTAAGTTTGTGAGCATTTTTGGTAATTGTACTACTATAATTTTTGCCTCTATTATAGTGGAAATTTTATTTAGTCTTATAGGCCCCGTGGTTTTTACCCTTCACATTGGAGGGGTTTTCCACATTAAAAATCATGGTGTTCCTATTGTGTGTGTGATTTATTATTATTGTTGGTTGGTTATTTTTGCTCATCACAAATTTAATTTTTGGGAAAGATTTATCCGTTGTTCTAGTTGTCTTATTACTTTCCCAACAAGTGGTATGAGAGCTTGGTTCATATAAAATATGGAAGACAATGTAGGTACTATGTGCAAGCTCACAACTTCAAATTATTCAATTTGGAAACCAAAGATGGAGGATATTCTTTATTGTAAGGATTTATTTGATCCGATTGAGTTGGGTAGTAATAAGCCTGAAAAACAAACTAAAGCTGACTAGAAGAAAATACATAGGAAAACAATTGGCAAAATTAGACAGTTTGTGGATAATAGTGTTTTTCATCGTGTGGTTCAAGAGACAGATGCCCAAATACTTTGGAAGAAGTTAGAGAGTCTTTATGAGAGAAAGACTACCCTCAACAAAGCTTTTGCAATTAGAAAGCTTGTAAATTCGAAGCTTAGAGAAGGAAAATCTATTACTGAGCATTTGAGCGATTTCCAGAATTTGGTAAACCAGTTAACCAACATGAAGATAATTTTAGATGATGAACTACAAGTTTTGTTGCTATTAAGTTTTTTTCCAAATAGTAAGGAAACTCTTGTAGTATCTCTCAGCAACGCAGCCCCAAATGGTGTGCTGACCCCGTCGTTTGTTAAAGATAACTTGTTTAATGAAGAGACCAGAAGGAAAGAAATGGGTATAGATAATACCCAAGTACTTATTACAGAAGATAGGGGGAGAAGCCGATACAAAAATGAAAGGGGTAGAAGTAAAAGTAGAAACAAGTCAAGGTCAAAATTTAAAAATCTTGAGTGTCATTATTGTGGTAAAAATGGTCATATCAAGAAGTACTGTTACAAGTGGAAGAAAGAAAATAAAAGTAACAGTGACAAACAAGAAAAGAAGGATCAGGATAATAATGATCGTTTTGCCACTACTATTGGAGATGATTTGGTTCTTACTTATGATGATAATGTAATTAGTGTTGCCTGTAATGAAATTAGTTGGGTGGTTGACAGTGGTGCCTCTTTTCATGTGACATCAAGGAAGGATTTCTTCAATTCATATACTTCCGATGACTTTGGAGTTTTGAAGATGGGAAATGATGATGTGGTACTGATAGTAGGCACTGGAACTATTTGCCTAAGTACCAACAATGGAACAAAATTGGTACTCAATAATGTCAGGCATGCTTCTAGTGTTCGTCTACATTTGACCTCTGCTGGAAGACTTGATGATGATGGATATTGTAACTTCTTTAGTAATGGACAATGGAGACTTACCAGAGAAAATTTAATTGTGGCCCTACTTAACAAATTTTCTAATTTATATTTTATGAATGCTTTTATTTGCTTGAATTCTATGAATGTAGTTGATAGCAATAACACATCAGAGTTATGGTACATACGTCTTAGTCACATAAGTGAGAAAGGACTCAATTGCTTGGCCAAGAAGAATTTGATGTCAGGCTTAAATTGTGCAAAACTAAATAGATGTGTTCACTATTTGGCTGGGAAGCAGAAAAGGGTTTCATTTAAGAGTCATCCTCCTTCCAGAAAAACAGAGTTACTTGAGTTGATTCATTTAGATGTTTGTGGCCCAATGAAAGTAAGGACACTTCGTGGTGCACTTTATTTTGTTACTTTTATTGAATACTCTGGGTTTATGTTTTGAAATCCAAAGATCAGGTGCTTGATATGTTTAAAGATTTTCAGGCTTTAGTTGAGAGAGAAATAGGAAAAAACATAAAATGTATTCGCACTGATAATGGTGGCGAGTATTGTGGTCCATTTGATGTGTACTATACACAACAAGGCATTTGACATCAGAAGACACCTCTTAAGACTCCTCATTTGAATGGTTTGGCAGAAAGGATGAACAGAACACTAGTAGAGAGAGTTAGATGTTTGCTTTTAGAAGCAAAACTACTTAGATCATTTTGGGGTGAGGCATTATATACTTTTGTTCATATAATTAACTTGTATGAGAAGGATGTTTCCTATGACCATCTACGTGTGTTTGGATGCAAAGCTTTTGTTCATGTGCCTAAAGATGAAAGGTCCAAGTTAGATGGCAAGGCAGTGCATTTTTATTGGGTATGGTCAGGATGAGTTTGGCTACAGGTTTTATGATCCAGTGGAAAAGAAACTTGTGAGAAGCTGTGATGTAGTCTTCATGGAGGATCAAACCATTGAAGACATTGGCAAAATAAAAAATTTTCAGTTTCAGGATAGTGATGGCTCAGTTGTCTTGGATTTGATTCTTTTTGAAAATTTTCCTAATACAATTGAGATTGGAAATTAGTATGATACAAAGGCAGATGTTCAGAATGATCATGTGGTGGAAGGTCACAAAATTGTTGATGGGGAAGGTACTTCAACTATTGAACCACCTACAGCTTCACTCAAGAGGTGTACTAGAGACCGACAACCCTCCATGAGATATCCTATAGATGAGTATGTTCTTCTAACTGATGAGGGAGAACCATAGTGTTATGAAGAAGCCATTGAAAGTGAGCAGAAACAACAATGGTTTAGTGCAATGGAAGATGAAATGAAATCTCTGCATGACAACCACACTTTTGAGCTAGTAAAATTACTTGAAGGTAAGAGAGCTTCGAAAAATCGGTGGGTCTATAGATTAAAATAGGAAGAGATTTCTTCACTCCCACAGTACAAACCTAGATTATCAAAGGCTTCAATCAGAATAAGGGGATTAATTTTGGGGAGATTTTCTCACCGGTAGTGAAAATGTTGTCAATCCGTGTTGTTTTGGGCTTGGCTGCTAGTCTTGATTTGGAGGTTGAGCAGATGGATGTGAAAATTGTTTTCCTCCTTGGCGATCTTGAGGAAGAAATTTATATGAACTAGCCTGAGGGTTTTGCGGTGAAAGGTAAGGAGAATTATGTTTGCAGATTGAAGAAGAGCTCGTATGGCCTGAAACAAGCTCCTAGACAGTGGTATAAGAATTTAGAGTTTGTCATGGTTCAACAAGGCTGCAAGAAGACGACCTCAGACCATTGTTTATTTGTTCAAAAATTCTCTAATGATGATTTTATTATTTTGTTGCTTTATGTTGATGACATGCTTATTATTGGTCACAATGCTTCTAGAATCGACAAGTTAAAGCACATGTTGAGCAAGTCTTTTTCCATGAAAGATGTGGGACCAACGAAACAGATTCTTCACATGAGAATCCCACGTGATAGAAAAGCTAAGAAGTTATGGCTATCTCAGGAAAAGCATAATGAGAATGTACTTCAACTGTTTCACATGGAGAAAGCCAAAGTGGTAAGTACTCCTCTTGCTACACATTTCAAATTAAGTAGTAAACATTCTCCTTCTAATGATGAAGAAAAGAGAGACATGGAAAGTGTTCCATATGCATCTACAGTTGGTAGCTTAATGTATGTCATGGTTTGCACAAGGTCAGATTTAGCTCATGCAATTGGTGTAGTTAGTAGATTTCTCTCCAATCCAGGTATAGAGCATTGGAATGCTGTGAAATGGATTATGAGGTATCTCCATGGTACAGCTAATTTGAAACTCTATTTTGGTTTTGAGAGACCTATTCTAGTTAGCTATATAGATTCAGACATGGCAGGAGATTCGGATTCAAAGAAATCTACTTAAGGTTATTTTATTACCTTTGTAAGGGGAGCTATGTCTTGGCACTCCAGGTTGCAGAAATGTGTTGCTTTGTCCACTACAGAAGCTGAGTTCATTGCAGCTACGGAGACATGTAAAGAGTTATTGTGAATGAAGAAATTGGTTCGTGAACTTGGATTCACTTAGAAGAGGTATGTGTTATTTTGTGAGAACCAAAGTGTTATTCATCTCAATAAGAATTCAACCTTTCATGGTTAATCAAAGCATATTGATGTGAGATATCATTGGATTGTGATGTTTTGGATTCTAAGTTGCTTGAACTAGAGAAGTTCCACACTGATAAGAATGTTGCTGATATGATGACAAAAATGGTGCCTTGTGCAAAGCTTGAGTTGTGTGTTGAGGCTACCGGTATCAAAATTGTTTGATAATCTTAATGAATGTCTCCTTCCTCTTATGGGCTAGAGGGGGAGATTTGTTGGGTCCAACCCACAATAATAAAAAAGTAAAAGGCCCAAGTGTCTTGGAGCCCATTAGGGCAAATTAAAGGAGCAGGAGCCGCAGCTTTTAAAAGCTGTTGTGGAGTGTCGCTACATACATAGAAGAAAAAAGGTGAGCTCCGCAACAGTGTGTGAGGTAGTGTGCAGTATTTATCAACTCGATGATCGGAAAGTCTTTTGTGATCCAATTTTGCTGAAATTTGGAGAGCATGTTTGGAATTAGTCGACCTTCAATCTGGGCGGTGGAGATCTGTTTCACAGCTTCGGAGGACCTGATTTTGTAGTACTAATAGTAACTATGTTCGGGTGATCTCTTTCCACTCATTCTTATTTTATCGCGATTCTTTTGGGAATCCTTTTTGCTCTAAGTTTGTGAACATTTTTTGTGATTGTACTGCTGTAATTTTTGCCTCTATTATAATGAAAATTTTATTGGGTATCATAAGCCCCGTGGTTTTTACCCTTCACATTGGAGGGGTTTTCCACATTAAAAATTTGTGGTGTTCCTATTGTAGTGTGTGATTTATTATTATTGTTGGTTGGTTATTTTTGCTCGTTACAGATTTAATTTTTGGGAAAGATTTATCCGCTGTGCTAGCTGTCTTGTTACTTTCCCAACATTTTGAATAAAAGAATCTAATATAAACTAACTGATATTTTTTAGAATGACATCAAGTTCATTTTCTAACAAAATTACGATTTTATTATACATTAATGAAGAAATTATACATGGTTCAATTGGGATTAAATACAGTACTAGGCCAACAAAGGTGATTCGAGTTAGAAGGAAGATGAAGTTAGAAAGTCCAAAAGGAAAAATATATGAAGAATTATGCATCGATTAGAATGGTTATAAATTAGAATTGGTTTCAAGATATTTGCAATGAGGGGGTGGTGGAAGTCTAATGTATATGAACGTATCGAAAAAAGATGATTCAAATGTTTTACTTGCATTGAACTTGCAAAGTTCTTGTTTTGAAGTGCATATAGCTAAAATCTTTGTAAAATGCATCCCTTGAATTAGGAGTATGAGAGGAGGTTCAACTGTGTAGAGAGAGACTTTTTTCAGCATCGATCATATAATGATTTTGATATTGTTGAGACGGATAGACTGTGTGATCACCTTTCACTTAAGACGACAACTCTGAATTTGAATGATCTACCTTTTACATTGTTTAAGCCAGAAGTTTTGTTAATGGAGTTTGCACCTAATGAGGAAATTTGTACGTATTCAACGTCAGCCACAATTTTCATGACAAACCATAAACATCAACTGAGTATAGATGCAGCCAAAGTTTAGGTGTAGCTATGTCCATACCATATGTTAGCTTTGGTGCAATCCCAAGAGGGGGGGTGAATTGGATATTTAAAATTTATCGCCTAGGTTAAACCAGATAAACAGTATTACTTAACCTAGGGTTTGTTTATGCAAATGTAAACCTAATCATTCACAATATAACATACACGTGCAGTAAGTAAATTGCAGAAATGTAAGTGAACATGCACGATATGTTATCGAGGTTCGGCCAACAGTGCCTACGTCCCCACCTCTAACTCGCAAGCTAGAGGATTCCACTAATAGCTCACTTAAGGGTGGAGCGGCACCGTTTACAACCAGGTCAAATTAACATAGGGCTGACCTCAACCTTAACCAGGTCAATTAGCGGGGCTGACCTCAACCTACATGCCTTAACAGGACGACGCACCTAGCTTTCCTAACCGGGTCTAAGCCAATCCGGGACTATTCCAGTGCTAGTCTCCCTCTTCAGGCCCGTGCCTGGAAATACAACCAAAGTGTATAAAATTTGTACACGAAAATATGCTTCTAGAAAAGCAGATGTGTGCACCAATACAGCTCAATCAATAAAGCAAGCATGAATGATATGTAGATATGCTCAGTGCTCTAATGTGTGCTAAACACTCAATCAAGTATGATAATCAATCAAGATCTAGAGTGTGTATCTAAGAAAGATTTGAAACACAATATTCGAATATCACAAAATCAGATCAGGGTTTCAAATATGCTAAGCAAGATAGATCAAACAAACTCAATACGATATTTCAATGTCTAAAGCACAATGGAGTTGTTTGAAAGATTAGCTTTTCACAAAAGGATTTTTGCACACAAAATTTAGGTTTAGGTATCTTGCAATAACAATGCAAGAACCACAACCCTTAAAGTCTTCCCACACAAGATTTATCAAATGAAATCCGTGGAAGAACTTTAGGCTATACTCTCAAATAAAATCAATCAAACTTTATACCAAAAGAGAGTATTAGCTAGAAAGATTACGCACTATAGCCTTATAGAAATACTCACAATGCTTATAGAAATAAAGATTGGAGAGTATGTGAGTGTTTGCAAGAAGTTTTTGGCTAATATAGGGTTTTAAGAGTTAAGAGAGTTTTGCCCTAATCAAGTTTGCTAATCCTTTTGTAATAATGATAAATGAATGGGTATATATAGGCAAGGAGGTATTTTTGACCGTTGGGGACCTATTGGGCATTATTAAGAAAGTTTTAAATCATTTTAAAATAATTAACCCTATTTAAAATATGTTTAATCATGGTAAAAATCAGGACAACCCGAGAGGTCCGGTCGACCAGAAATGGTTCGGTCGACCAGGACTCAAATGGCTCGGTTGACTAGAAGACTTTTGAACTGAAAGGCTCGGTCGACCGGAGAGGGCGATTTCCCAATTTTTTGAGTTTCGGTCGACCAGGGCATTTTGAACTGCCTGGTTCGGTCAATCAGACCGCTGGAAATTCTCCCGAGTACCTTCCGGTCGACCAGGTAGTTGTAGTTCAAAAGCTCTCGGTCGACCGGATGGTCAACTGTTGACCCAGGAGGGTTTCGGTCGACCAGGGCCTTTTAAACTACAAGTTTCGGTCGATTGGGTAGTTAAAATGTTGACAAAAAGGAGTTTCGGTCGACCGTAGTGAAGGCTCGGTCTACCGGGGCTGAAATCAACGAGTTTCGGTTGACCATAGTGAAGGCTCGGTCGACCGGCCTCTACTTTTCTACACAGACACTGTTCAGTGTTTCGACCATAACTTTTATTATGCAACTCAAAATTGGATGTTATTGATACCAATAGAAAGCTAAGAGAAAATCCCACAACTTTCATGTTAAACACATTTTAAGAAAATGACTTTTGGATTGATAAAAATGTCCATCAATGAGACGGAAGAAACATGAAGGGAGTTTTTCTCTTACGGACACGTTTCAGTGTTTTGGCCATAACTTTTTCTATGTAACTCCAATTTGGACGTTCTTGGTATCAAACTCAAGCTATGGTAAAATGCCACAATTTTAATTTTGAACATTATTTTATATGACATCCAATTGAGTAAGAAAATTATTCATTTCTAACATTCGGTCGACTAGCTGGTTGACCGACCCCTTTGAAAATTTTAGTTTTTGCCTTCTTTTAACTTTAAAACCATTTAAAAACCTTTGTATAAGTTAGGCATTTTATGACAAAAGTTTTTCATGTTATTTGGAGGTCCTATGGTCAATCTAAGGTCAATTTGAGCATATCTACCTATCATTCATAATGCAAATTATTACAAGTCATATGAGTGTACAGTCCATAATAAAATTACATCCCAGAATGAAGAAACTGAAAAATAAATACAAATGCAGCACAAGATTCTTCATTCATCGGCACGAACACCGCACGCCATCATAATAAGTCTTTTAGTCCTGAAGCGCGCACAAGGTGATCCTGCATGCAGTTCTTAGTACAACCATTAGTACCAAGAGTATTTGTCATTATCAAAACAGGGCGTGACCAATCAGGTCAACACCATACTTTCAAACGGTTCCATTAATTGCAATGAACAAGAGGAGGGCATACACAATGGAGGCAATGCAACCCGATATTGAAGGTGACCCTAAATTAGAGGAAGAAGATGATCCAAAGGGGGATTTCGAAGAAGCAAAAAAGGTGGGTAAATGAGGTGGTTGGACCGGATGATTATGTGATTGTGTGTGAAGAAGTTGTTATGCCTTCTAAGAACATAGATGAGGGAAAGAGACAGGTGCGTGCCACCATTAGCCTACATGATCAACGTCAAAGTTGGTGATATCACAACCTAATTTGAGAATTCTATTAATGGCACTCAATAATATGGTGTTTCAAAATTTTGTAAGGGTATGATTTTCATCACAAAGTACGAGTTAATACACTTTGTGCGCATGCACCATGCCTAAACACGCAACAACTTCAAGATTGTGCAACTGAGTCTAATAGCATGGGTTGTTAGGTGCAATGCAGAACAGAGTTGTGCTTAGAGGTAGCACGCTTGCCAACATAGGAAGCATGGGTTGTTTGAAATTACACAATACAGAGGCCCATATACCTGAAACTCTTTCACAATACCACCTACAATTAAAATCGTCCTTAGTTGCGAATGAGATAATAGAAATTATCAAAAGTGATTGTGGTGCTTCAATTGCCACTTTACAGGCACACATTAGGTTGAAGTATCAATATCATATATCATATTAAAAAGGTATGGTATGGGAAACAATTGGAAATTGCAAGGATTTTTGGAGATTAGGATATTTCGTATCAAATGTTGCCAAAGTATGTGGATGCAATCTACGTGCAAGTCAAATCCTAGGACAAAGGTGAAGTGGTATGGAGAGATATTCTTGAAGCTAATAACTCAACGATGTTGACATGTTTTTTTTGGTCATTTGCAACCTCAATTGAGGGATTTTTTTTATTGTCCTCTAATTCTTTATGTAGATGGAACGCACTTATATAGGAAATACAGTAAAAAATAATAATCACAATGGCCCCTTATGCAAATAAACAAATATTCCCTATTACATTTGAAATTATTGAGGAAGAAAGTCTCCCAAGATGGTTTTGGTTTCTCCAGTGCATTTGGGATAAAGTGAGTGACCCCAATGATTTGTCTCATATCAGACAGGCACTCCAGTATTATTGGTGTCATTCATTGCAATATTGATTAGAAACTTCCTCGTTTTTAGTAATATGAGTAAGATAACCTAAGGATAGTTATGTTACTTGCTTTGATTTATACAAGGCACCATATGTTGGCAACCCAAAATGGGTTCTTGAAACTTGATGTCAACAACTTTGGTGATTCCGTTGGGAACATATGAAAGTCAAGTGCCTCTTATGTGCTTTTTTGTGTGTGGATTTTATGTCAAGTGTGCATGCTTGTGTTTTTCTTTCTATCTCTATGTTGTATGTATTATGTTTGTGAAATGATATGTCATGATATATATGCTTCGTCGTGTTCATGCATTCTTTGTATCCATAAGTTCCCTATTCACATACTTCCTCTAAACTACATGAGTCCTATATCCAGACTTCTTACCTTGTATGATGTAGGAAAAGGAAGAAGTAGTGAGGTCCTTTGTGGGGCTTTGTCTCCCGAATAGACGTAATAAAAATTCCTTCACTCAATTTGTATTAGAAAGTTTGGGATATATAAGGTTTAACCATGCATTAGAAAACTTTATCCTACACCTTAGGATAAAGCTTTTACTTGGTGCTTAGATATGAACAAAAATGTTAAGACACAAAGTTCATAGACATGATCCTTAAGGGCATGCTAAAATGTCATGACATTTCATCTTGTCTTACTCATTGTAGAATTGGATTGCATAGGTATACAACATGTCGATAAGACTAATAAATATAATAGAAGAGGTTTACCTTTTGGAGATAGAACATGTCATAGAAAGGGATGCCATTCTATCATATTTTCAAAGTACTATCATACAATATGAATCTTTGGGTGAAGAAGCAAGATGTAGTCGGAATACTAGGGTGTTGGAATTGCCTATCGAAGGATAATCAAAGAAAATTCATTATGACATATAGATGCATAGTGAGCATTCCGAGTAGGCATAGTGAGCAGCTAACCAATCCATCCCCAGTATCACCTCAAACCCATGCATATCCAAGACCACCAGATTAGCTAATAAAGACCTCCCTTGAATGCATACTGAACAGTTCTCAAGTACCTTCTCACATATCCCCACAGCCCCTGTTGGCGTAGTCACTAACAAACAGACATCCAACTATTGTGTTTCTAACCCATAAAATTTAACAAACTCTCGGGCGATAAAAGAATGAGTCGCTCATGAATCAAACAAAGCAGTATTTGTAAATGATAGAATTGAAACTGTACCTGTCACCACATCTCCTACAGCCTCAGCATCCCCCGATGTCAGCGCATAAACCCATGCTGGGGCGATATTCCTCTGCTATCTGCCTTGGGGTGCCTGATGACCTCCTTGGTATGATCTATAAGCAGGTGCAACAACTGGTGGTGCGCGGCTATCTCTCATCATATGCTTAGGTTGATGACATTAATAACAAACAACCCCTCTGACCTAGCACTCACCCGAGTGCCTCTTGTAGGATATAGGACAAGAAGAGGGCATATGCCTGCCTTGTATTGCCCAATATCCCACTCCCTGTCTCTGTTCTCCTCTACTATCCTACCTCCTCCAAGGTCCATGACTGGACCTTGCTTGAAAATCTGTAGGCACCGGCCTCTTTCCCTAACTTTGCATTGTGGTACCTCTCTAAAGGTCACTCTCAACCACTGCAGATCTATCCACTACTTCTGCAAATGTCTGGACCCGAAAGCCTATAACCTGCTTAAACAGACTCTATCTCAGGCCCTCCTTGAACTTCCTCACTTTCCTTTCCTCATTTAGTACCAAATACAGAGCAAATTGAGACAGCTCAATGAATCTAGCTGCATACTGCTGTGCTGTCATCGATCCTTGCGTCAAGTGCAGAAACTCCACTACCTATGCACTTCTGACAGTAGCGGGAAAGTACCTCTTGAAAAAGATCTCCCTGAAGTAGCTCCACGTCACTGTTACAGGGCCAGGTCTTTGCTCCTCCAACAGTCTCGTTGATCTCCACCAATGCTTTGCTTCCTCTGTCAGCTTAAATGTCTCAAACAGTACTTTCTGCTCATTTGTACATGGGAGAACTGCCAGTATGTCCTTCATATCTTGGACTCAATTCTCAGTCACGAGCGGGTCAGCTCCTCTAGAGAATGATGGGGGTCTCATATCCGTGAACTGCTCATTCGTGCAGCTCTACTCCCTTGAACCTCTAGCCATCTCTGCCATCACCTACTAGGTGACACTACGTAATACAACATCAGGATCTCCGCCACCCATACTGGAAGACCCTGCATCATCACCCCTAGCATGTGCACTACTACTCCCTAGATCCATCCTGCAAATGGTATAAAATGTTTTTAGAACTCTATCATCATAACTCACTAACACACCCAACATACTAAAACCTACAAGATATTTTGCTACAGACATTCCTCTTAACGTACTCAATCCTCATTTAAGACTCAATCCTACCACTTAGAAACAAGAACCAGCAATAGTATCTATGGTTTTCCTGAAATTACCACCCCAGGAAAATCACAGAAACAACCACATAACTCCTGCCTCCAGATCATAAGATAAAACCCTAAATTTCCAATTTCATCCTCTAATAATAACTAACTCATATCTCAATCTATCCATCCACTATTTTCATCAAAATCCATTCCTATACTCTGGTATTTTATTCTTCTGTTTACTAAAGTCTGCAAAACCTAACAACCTAGGCTCTGATACTAAATTGTATAGTACAAATTCATCCATATATACATGTCTAACACATTTCCAAAAAGAAATAAAAAATAATTTAGGGGAATCTTCCATCTCTAGCTCAAAACACTCACCCCATCTACTCAGGGTATTAGGTCCCCTCTATCTCGGAGCTCTATCACCTAGTCTATCACGGTTTCCTGAAATATTTAGAAGTTAAGGTGAGACACATCTCAATAAGATGGAATAAATTATATATAGTGTGTGGTAGTATGAGTTTTATTATATCATAACATATATTTTCAGTGATAATATCTCCTGAGAAAATATACCATTTCTACTCATTATCATATAAATATAAAACACAAGTTTTCATAAGTTTTTAATTCCATTTCCAAATTTATTCATATGCTACCTGTTGGGAGTCCCAGCCCGGAGTATATAGTCTAGAGGGGGAGTGAATAGACTTTTTTTACAGAATACGTATTTTTCTACAAAATAAAAACTCTTGGCAAGATACAAGAAATTATATCGCAATATAAATATAAATCATGCACAAGATATAAAATAAAGAGTGTAAGGGAGAGAAAGAACAACACCGGTATTTTTACGTGGTTCGGCACCAAGCCTACGTCCACGCCTTAGCACCAAGCCAAGGATTCCACAATCCACTAAAGATACTCCTTCACCAACGGAGAAGCCTTACAACTCGAGAACAAATCTCTACACTTGGGAATGAACCCCTACCGCGCTCACCAAGAGCCTTCGCTTCGGTTCACAAAGAACCTTACAACAATGGTTCACAAAGAACCTTACAAGAGATTGTAAATACAATTTAATGCTCCTTAAATGAGCCAATATGAAACACAACCAAATCCTCACTCTATTCTCTCAAGGAATGAATCTTACAAGATAAGTGAGCAAGAGAGGATTGAGCACTTGTGAAGAATAACTAAAATGCAAAGTGCAAAGTACTTAGGTTTTGGATAAAATGATATTTTTCACAAATATGATCAACAATGCTCAAAACCATATTAGTACAAGTCTAAAAGCTTGTATTTATAGCCCAAGAACCTTAGGAGCTGTTAACTAGCCGTTGGGGGGAAGAAAAAATACTTTATTTGGCAAACTAGCCGTTTTCCGCCCGTTGGGGCGCTTCTGCCAAGAAGTCGTCAACGAAATCTGAATTTCGTCGACGAGGACCCTGAATCAGAAAAAGTCACCAAAATGAAAGTTGTGGAATTTTGTCTTAACTTTCTAGGGACACCAAGATCGTCCCATTTGAACTTTTCTAGAAAAAGTTATACTAAAAATACCGTAAGGTGTTCAGGACTCAAGACTGCACTACGACGGTGACAATTACTTTGTTTTTCCTTGTCAAAAAGTGTTTTAATGACTCAAATCATTCTTGGACAAAATTATATGAAATATATTAAGTCTAATGAAGATTAAAACTTGTCCAAATGAGTTTTATTTTGAATATAAGATATTTTAATTAATAGAACACGTTTGAAAACCCATTTTGATATCTTATATGCTTAGTATGTCCTTTTGTAAATATACTCGACTTTCTTTGAACCTTTAGGATGTTAAACTTGTTTTAACACAATCGGGACTAAGTATAAAAATGTTCTTAAAACTAGGATGTTAAAAACTTGTCCCTTTGAAAACATATTTGAGTTTTAGGATTCATTTGACAAACTTTTGTTTTAACTTAGAAAGTTATGAAAGGTGAGTTTGTGTTTATGTCTTTAGTGCAATCCTATAAACTCATGTGTCCTAGTATGCTTATGCAATGGCTCAACTCTTACTCAGAAATCATGCAAGATACACATCGCAAGAGTTATAATACGCACTCACTCATATAACCCTTATTACAATTAATTTATACACTTAAGCTTTCTTTGGTTGTGCTTGGGTCATTTCGAGTACGTGTTCATTTGATATTTCCTTCTTGACGTCTACTCGGTCTGATCTTTTCCTTCGATCTAATAATTCATGTACGAGTACCTGTACTAAACATGATCTGCAAAGATAGGAAAACACTAGGAACAACATGTAGGTTAATATCATCAAAACACATTAAACAATGATGGTGTAGCCACTAAGGCTAACACTACCCATGTTTACCAGCGAAGTTCCCAAGAATAGGGGAGAATACATGTCCATACATGTAACTCCCTTTTGCTCTGATATCGTTTGTATCCTTGCCCAAATAACTCGTGTTCGGTTACAACTGATACTCATCAGGGCACTCACCTTACTTAGTAAGCCCTCAGGCGAAGTGTTTTACTTCGCTTTAATTATTTGTATTATTAACTCATGCTATATGATTTCTCATTTCCATTTTCATTTCCATTTCCATTTCAAATCCATTTCACATCTAGCTCATGAGTGTCCTCGGTAACCAATATATCCGCATCTGTAACTCATGACTGCCCTGAGGATATTTTACACACCATGCTTCACCCCATGGTCAAGGTCACTCTCCATACTCCATGACATGCTTCCCCCCACAGTCAGGGTTGTGCTTCCCGAAGGCTGGACCTAACCGCGGTTGACTTACCCGATTAGATCAAAATAAACATACCATATACTCATATGTAGTACGAATAGCCTGCCATATACCCTGATCCGAACCCAGGGGCAAAACTACCCTTCTCAATTGATCATTCGAACTGTCACGCCACACACTCCATAAGTCTGTGTGGTTGTACTTAATCACCACTAGCAATGGTACCGTGCTCATTACAACAATACATCCATCAATTAGGGTTCTCATTTTCACATTTCAATATTTCACAATTGCAGTATTTCACAATGCAAATATTCACATTTCTAGTATTCTTATTTCACATTCATATTGCATTATTCACGTTACAATATTCACATTCTCATATTCACATTTCAATTTCCATATTGCAGTATTCACATTATAATATTCACATTCTCATATTCTCATTCCAGTGTTCACATTTCATCATTCCTATTGCACCATTAACATTGCAATATTTTCATTTTCAGTATTCACGACTCATTTCATCATTTCAATGATATTTCATCAATTCAATACATATTCCATTTCATAATAACGTATGCATATCTCATTTCATATTACTCAACATTCCTTAATAAAGCATTTTCATATTTCATGTTTCATTATTTCTCAAAAGACACTTTTCAGTACATTTCACTTTTCATCATTTTTCACTTTTCAAATCTCATATTTCAATACACATAACTTTATTGTTCTCGATGTAAATCATTTTAACTTAATTTCAAATACATTCCAGTATAAATCATGTCACACAATTTTCATCTGATATTCATATTATAATAAATTTCAGGTAAAATATCATACTTCCATTTCTCATATTTCTCAACCAATAATTTTCAAAAAAGATTGCTATAATTTATTCCCCTTACCTGACTTACTGAGACGTCTACTAATACCCTAAATCATACGCTCCTCGGCGTTCGTAGCTCAAAAGCCTGAAATTCATTTTTCCCCAAATTAGTTAACACAACCTCCATAATATTGACATTTAATATTCCCTAAGCTCTATATACTCCAAATTAACTTAAAAACCCTAAAATACCCCACTTACTCTGGTTTTGTGATGGTGCCCCGAAACCCCAAATTGAAAATATGTTTTACCTAAGTTGCAGAGAATCTTCCCAGGAACCTTATGGTGGTTCCTAATTGTCAATCCTGGCTAAAATGAGATCGGAATCAAAGAGAGGAGGAGAGGGATTTTGTAGGGTTTTTGGGGAGAGAGAGGAAGGAATTTTTATTTTAGAAAAATGACTCTCGGGTTCCCTTATAACGCCCACTGCAGAGAAAACCATCGACGATTTTCTTCACTGTTCAAAAAACCATCGACGGTTTGGGCTTTAACCTGCCCCCTTTTTACTGTTTTACCTGTTACCAACCCGCAGTAAAAAGAAAACCGTCGACGATTTTTTGCGACCCTCACCAAACCATCGATGGTTTGGGCCTCCCAAACCAAATTTCCTCCTTTTCTTATTTTCATTATTATTTAAAATTTCCCGAGTCTCTACAATCATGGTTAGCACTAGTCCAAATATTTGTTTGTTGAAATCATATTTTTTAAATTTGAAAGAACATTTAGTTTGTTCCTCAATTCACATATGCATTGCATAATATATGATTATTTGAATCAAAACAAGGTACCCTTTAATAAGTTCATGCTTGGGAACATTTGCAAGGGTATTAAAATTAATGCGACCAAGTATTCTATGGCATAACTAGAAATCATCATGCAAAGAGACCAAATATTTATTAGCACAAGTAAGTAAAAGTTAGCAATGTAAACATTACCTTTTTTAGGGACGATAAATAAAATACTACCATCAGGATTCTTAACTGTGCATTTAGATTTAGAAAACATAATCGATGCCTTTATCACAAAGTTGATTAATACTCAACATAAAAAGTTTTCTAATACTCAAGTGATTAAGTTTGAAACCATCCTCAAGCACCACATTTTCAACTAAGGAGTTAGGTGTCTTACCAATTACACCTTCACCTAACACATGTCCAAAACATATTTGTTACTCCATTAAAGATCTTGAATGAAGGTAGAATCAAGATGCTTGGAGATAGCTTATCGAGTCTTGTTGACAAACCTTCTTGTTAGCCTTGGGGGTTACATAATCATAATTAATGTGTTTTGATGATATTAACCTATTTGTGGTTCTTAGTGTTTCCTATATTTGCAGATCATGTTATAAGTACAAGTACAAGTGTCAAATATGTGAAGGTATTAGTCAAAAGGCAAAGATTGAACTGAGTAGACATCAAGTAAGAAATATCATATGGACACTCACTTAGAAAAAACTCAAACAAAACCAAAGGAGGAATTAATGTAGAATTAATTGTAAGGGGGTGTGTTTGAGATAGTATATTTTGTAACTCTTGTGGTTTTGTTTCTTACATGATTTTAGAGCAAGAGTTGAGCAATATGCACATGCATACTAGGACACATGAGTTTATAAGATTTCACTTAAGTTACAAACTCAACATTTATAGTTTTCAAATATAAAAACAAAGAGTTTGTCAAACGTATCCTATACTCAAATATGTTTTCAAAGGGACAAGTTTTCAACATCTTGATTTTATAAACATTTACATACTTAGTCCTGGTCTTGCCAAAACGAGCTTTATGTCCTAAAGTCTCAAGAAGGTCAAGCATATTTCATAAAGGACATACTAAGCATATAAGATATCAAATGATCTTTCAAATGTGTTTTCATAAACGATACTCAATGTGAGATCTAAAAACATATCTCTCTGCAGCACCGGTACTAAGTACTTTACGGTTTGAGAAACTCATTTAGATAAATATTAATCTTCATTAGACTTATTAACTTTAATATACTTTTGTCCAAGAATGTTCTAAGTCATAAAAAGGCTTATTAAGCTTGAAAAACATAACAATCGTCGACTAATCCAGTGGATACGTTGACTAATAAATCCAGTAGCCTCAATTGAGTTTCTGCCTAGGTCACTCGTTGACGAATGGCATGGACTTGTTGATGAATGGCAATGACTCGTCGACGACGGAGTATTGACTCGTTGACGAAAGATTCTAGTAGCCAAAATGAGTTTTCAGCCCAAATGACTTGTCAACTAAAAGACATGATTCTTTGACGACTAAGCAGGTCTCGTCGACGAGTGAGGTAGACTTGTCAACGATTCGCATTGTGAACAGCGCACCAACAGCTAGTTTCTTTTGGGATTTTCTCCCAAAGGCCATATAACGGCTAGCAAGGGTTCTTATCTATAAATACAAGTCCTTAGACATGTTTAATATGGTTTTGGTGATTTATACAAATTCATAGTGAAAAATATCTTTGAATACAAAACCTAGGCACTTTGCATTCTAGTTATTCATTCACAAGTGCTCAATCTCTCTTGCTCTCTAATCTTGTATGATCCATTCCCTGAGAGATTAGTGTGAGGTTTGAATTGTAATTAATCTCAGCTCATTTGAGGAGCATTTGTTTGTAATCAACCTTCTTGTTGTAAAGGTTCTTTGTGAACCGTTTAGTGAAGGTTCTTTGTGAACTGAAGGCTCTTGGTGAGCGCAGTAAGGATTTGTTCTTGAGTGTAGGGTTCGTTCTCAAATTGTAAGGCTTCTCCGCCAGTGAAGGAGTATCCTTAGTGGATTTTGGAATCCTTGACTTGGTGCTAAGGCATGGACGTAGGCTTGTTGCCGAACCACGTAAATATCGGTATTAAGCTTCTCTTTCCCCACTATTTATTATTTGTCTTGTGCTTGATTTACTTTACCTATATTGTGATATAATTGCTTGAACCCAATTGTTTTATTTCGTAGAGAAAATCAAAATACGCGAAAAGAGTCCATCCACCCCCCTCTGACTCTATACTCCCAAGTGGGATGGTTAACACTTCTCTTTAGAATGCATGTACAAAAACTTGTCCTAGTTGAAGGACCTCCCACGCATGCACTTCTCTCTTTGAACTCATATTACATTTGAAAAATTTGGACCTAGGCATGTTAAAAATGAAGTTGAAGTCAATAAAGTGACAAAACATTTATGATGATGTTGACAACAACGAGAATGAACTCCTAAGTTGAATAGCTCCTTTGTGCCTAACCAGTTCCAACTATGTCAAAAAGCTAGCGCCAATGCCCTTTTTTTTTTTCAAACCTTTTATATTTTTTGTGGGTCTTCAATCATTGTACATGGCTCCAAACATGATTTAACGTGTGTGGTAGTCATGAGTCTTGTGAAATGAACCAGTGCACCTAGCAGGACCCCTTTATTATTTTGTATAAATAGGCCAAGTCGGTGTTGCATTCTTGGCTACTAATGACAACTATATGAAAGGCATTATTAGGTTTACCAAGGTCTTGAAGAAGACCAAGATGGAAATACCCTCCAATAGAGGCAATGCTACCAAAGTGCTAGTAAAGCACCTCTGCTTATTGGAGGTTCAAAAGAAACTATTACGTGCACTAGGTGTATACACCAAACTAATCACTTGTCACCACGTGGAGAGAGCTCTTCTTAGTTTTGTATTAAACTTCTTAATAGGCTTACTTCTAACATAGGTGTTTATTTTTTGTAGGCTTGGTGTACCACTTAGTCGGTACATTCCATGCACCTAATGTTTTCTCAAGGTGCAAGGGTGCAACAACCAAGAAATTGAGCTAACTTATCTACCAAAGAACATGGTCCAATTCACCATGCACTATGACATCAACAAACAATCCAAGCTTCATATACAAAATGCATAGAATGCCATATATCAAATGGTAATCCAATTTAGTATCATTGTATGTACCTAGTTTAGATGAGATGGTTAGGGTGACTTTGGATTAATCAACAACAAGAAGATTCGTCAAATAAAGTCTCTATCATAATGGAAATTTTTGTATTCATTGCCATATGGTTAGCATGTAAGGCTAAAAATGATGACTTCATAGATCACAAGCACAACAATCTTATGACTAAAAGGATATACATTCGTTGAATATCAAAAAATGCTTCTTATCACTAGCTTATGATGTCATACAACCATAATGAATAGCATGATTCCTTAAATATAAATGAGCTTGGAGAAATCCTTGAATAGGGGAAATATTCTGAGCCTGGGAAAAGCCTTGATCACTTGAAAGTTTGGGCAAAATTTTCACTTGAAGTGAACTTGGATTGGCAGAATCGATATAAGCCCTACAAAAGCCTTGATCACTTGAAAGCTTGGATAAAATTTCAATAGCCTGAATATTCAGAATGAGAGAATTACCATTAGCCTAATAAAAGCCCTGGCTACTTCAAAGCTTGGCAAAATTCCCAGAGACATCGAGCACTGTTAGACCAAATGGTTAAGGGTCTTTCATTCCAACTATGTTTTGATGACAACAACCCATAAACAGTTCTTTAAGGCTACTAACCTTTTTCTCTAGTCCTGTTCAGTTGCACATAACGACACCAAAGCAAGAAAGTTTCAAATTAGCCAAAAGCAACTTGTGACATGACCAAAAGCTCAGCCACTCAACCAGAGCATTCATGGACTCTACATAATATGCAAGTGTTCTAAAGATTGAGTGTGAGAGAGACAAAGAAATTATTTTTGTAAATCCCTTGTATATGGAGTGACTCAATAAAGAGCAAGAAATGGACATATTACACACACACATCACTTGAACAACAAGCACAGTCCCACACACACACAACAAGGCAAGTAAAGCTACTTAAGGTGTCTAAAAACCCTCAAACATGTTTCACTAAATTTAAGACATCTTACAATGAATTAGGGATCATTCCTCATAAATAAACAATGACCTTTTTTAGAACTTAAAAGGATTTTCTAAGGTAGAAAGAGGAGCCTCATTGACGAACACAAGGCTTCGTCGACGAGTATAACACATGCCCTCGTCGACGGACACAGGATTCTCGTCGAGGAGAATATACCGAGAGTGCCTAAAAATTCAGAGCACCCCTCATCAACGAATACAGGGGACTCGGCGACGAGGTATGTGCCAACTTCGTCGACGAACACATGGTTCTCGTTGACGAAAAGAAACTGAGACTTGTCTAAATTCAGAACCAGCAACTCATCAACGAACACAGGGTTTCGTTGACGAATGTATTGAAGAGCTTGTCGACGAAGGCGAGACCTCGTCGACGAACATCGAGCTGCAGGGTTCATTAAATGCAGGAGAATGGCTAGTTTTGCTCTTGTCTTACATCAATAAATGCCCAATGGCTCTCTAGCGCCTAGTTCGCCCATTTTGTGTTTAAATAAGGGTTTTGAATTTACTTCAAACCAAGAAAGCTTATTTTTTATTATGCATTCACTCTCTAGGGTTTCTTTGTACAACTCACTTGCCCTCTTCCTCTTGCTCTTGTTCTTGTCTTACTCCATTGAAAAAGAGGATAGTGTGTGAGGATCTGGTTGTGATACTCAGCTCAAGAGGAGCACTAAATATTGTATCTACCCTTCATCAACTACTTGTATAGAAAGGCCCTTTGTGAGCCATTGTAGGGTATCTCTAAATGAGTACCTTGTAAAAGCCCTTTGTGAGCAGCTGTGTGTAATGGCTTCCCTGCCCGGAGGAGGATTGTATAGTGGATTTTGGGAATCCTTGAGTTGGTCTCAAAGCGTGGACATAGGCGGGGTGTCGAACCACGTTAATACCACTGTGTTAAGCTTCTCTTCTCTTTTCTCTCTTTTATTTTGCTCATTCATTGTCATTTGCTTCACTTTTATATTGTGATATAATACACTTGTTCTTGGCAAGATTTTTGTGTTTGTAGAAAATTTCCATATCCGAGAAAAACGTTTATTCACCCCCCTCTAGATGCTTAATCAGGCCAACAAGTGGTATCAAAGAGCCAGTCGCTAGATATTCAGAGTAACTCCAAGGCGAAAAGATCAAGATGGCAGATATGTTTGTCCAAGGTCAATCCATGGGCCATACCCCCAAATTTTTTGGAGCTAATTACCCAGCATGGAAAGATCGAATGTCAATCTTCATCCAAGCCTATGACTACCAAATGTGGAATGTCATCACTGAAGGAGACTACACCTTCAAGAACGAAGAAGGCGATAACATACCTATTGGAAAACTTCTCGAGGCGGATGCAAAACTAGCACAACTAAACTTCAAAACCAAGAACTTCCTCTATTGCGCTGTCAATGATGAAAAATACAATCGAATATGTGGATGCAACACGGCTAAGGAAATGTGGGAAAAGCTTCAAGTGACATACGAAGGTACCACCCAGGTAAAAAGGTCAAAAATTTATATGTTGGTAAAAGAATATGAGATGTTTAAAATGGAAGAAGGTGATACAATTACTACCATGTTTACTCGTTTCACACACATCACAAATGGACTAAAAGCTCTCGGTAAAGAGTACTCTATGGAAGACAATGTGCAGAAAGTCCTTCGCTCATTACCAGCATCTTGGCACACCAAGTCCACAGCAATTAAGGAAGCAAAGGACCTTTCAAAGGTCACTCTTGATGAGCTGATCGGGTCTCTTATGACCTATGAGATCAAGAAGAAAAATGCTGCCGCAGAAGCTAAAGCACGCACCCAAGAAGGCTATCGGAATTGCTCTAAAAGCCGGAAAGCAAAAAGAGCTCGTAGAAGAGGAAGAAGATGATGATGGTGGTGATGAAGTCGCTCTTCTTACAAGAAGATTCAGGAGTTTTCTGATGAACAAACGGAGTGGCAAACAAAAGGAAAAAGGAGAATCGAGCATAAGATGCTACAATGCAAAAAGATCGAGCACCGCATGGCCGATTGTCCTCTCTTCAAAAACAAAAGCAACAATCAACAAGGAGACAAAAAGAAATTCAAAGCAATGAATGCAACCGAATGGGATGAACTGGATGGAACCTCAATCGACGAAGAAATCAAGGAAGAAGTTGCAAATTTCTGCCTTATGGCAAACGAACAAAGTGAGGTAAACTCTGATGACGAATATCCCTTCTTATCAAGAACTAGAAGAAAGCTGTAGAAAACTCTATATCGAATTAATAGCATCTAAAAAGAAACACAAAATTTTAGAAGAAAATCATGCAACATGCAAACAAAAACAAATCTGCTTATGTGATATTTTGAAAGAAGAAAATGCATCTCTTAGCCTTGAAAATGAAAAGCTCACTAAGGAATACATAAATTGCAAAGAGAGTTCTCAAATAGAAGTTGAAAGCTTAAAAAGGAAAATAATCAAAATTCTTCAAGAAAACTCTAAATTGAAAAAGGAGGTGGAAGATCAAAATAATATAATTTATAAATTTACAATTGGTAAAGAAAATTTTGATAAGCTACTTAGAGATCAAAGATTTGGAATTTTCAAAGAAGGATTAGGATATGACCTATCGTCATTAGAATCAATAGGATTTGCAAATCTTTATGCTAAAAGAAGCTCCGCATCAAAGAAAAACCCTGTACCTAAACCAGATCCCTCACATGCTAATAAAGTTTGCCTATATTGTGAAAGAATAGGTCATGTACAATTTACTTGCCCCTTTAGGGGAAATAGAGGAAAGAACATGCATTACAAATGGGTGATTAAGAACACTAATCCCATAGGACCCAAAAAAATGTGGGTACCAAAACAAGTCACTTAATGCTGTGTGCAGGTATGCTTGAAGACCAACTCCAAAAGAAACAAATGGTTTCTTGATAGTGGATGTTCAGGACACATGATGGGAGATGCAAGCAAATTCCTCTCTCTCACCTATAAAAAGGAAGGATTAGTCACATTTGGAGACAATGCCAAAGGAAGAATCATCGGTAAAGGTAAAATAGGTAATTCATCCTTGGCTATTGAAAATGTTGCTCTTGTAGATACTCTCAAACACAACTTGTTGAGTGTTAGTCAATTATGTGATAAAGGGTTAAACATTACATTTCAATCCACCCAATGTTTAGTAAATGATTTAAATGGAAAAGCCATCCTCGTAGGAAAACGCGAATCCAACATATACACAATTGAGTTTGATGACATCAAAACTTGTGACGTTAGATGTTTAGCAGTTACTAATGAAAATTGTTGGTTATGACATAGAAGACTAGGTCATGCTAGCATGGATCTACTTCATAGACTTTCATCTAAAGAACTAGTGAATGGCCTACCAAAAGACAATTATGTAAAAAACAAAATTTGTGATGTATGTCAATATGGAAAACAAGTTAAAACCTCTTTCAAAGCCAAGAAAATGATATCCACCTCAAGACCCTTAGAGTTAATTCATCTTGATTTATTTGGTCCTAATGACATAGCTAGTATTAGTGGAAAGTTGTATGCCTTTGTTATAGTTGATGACTTCTCAAGGTTTTCATGGGTAATTTTTTTTTGCAAACAAAAGTGACACTTGTAATGCATTCATCCATTTTTGTGGAAAAATCCAAAATGAAAAGGGAATGTCAATTGTACACATTAGGAGTGATAGAGGAAGAGAATTTAGAAACAAAGAACTAGAAGACTTTTGCAACGAAAATGACTATTCACGCAACTTCTCCGCACCAAAAACTCCATAACAAAACGGAGTAGTTGAAAGAAAAAATCGAACACTCCAAGAAATGGTTAGGACAATGCTCAACGAACATAACTTGCTAAAATATTTCTAGGCAGAAGCCGTTAGCACAGCTTGCTATGTTAGTAACCATGTCATCATTAGATCCAAGTTAGGAAAAACCCCATACGAGATATGGAAGGGTAGGAAACCTAACATTTCACACTTTAAGGTTTTTGGATGTAAATGTTTCATATTAAATGATAGGAATCATTTGGCTAAATTTGATTCAAAATCCAATGAGGGAATTTTTATAGGATATGCCATGAATAGCAAAGCATATAGGGTATTCAACAAAAGAACTCAAACAGTTCAAGAATCAACCCACGTTGTGTTTGATGAAATAGACCCTCACACATCCAAAACACCTGTTGAGATAGATGAAGATAATCAAGTCACCACCTTTAGAATTGAAAAAGAACATGAGCAACTTAAGTTAAAATGATGATCAAGATAGAAACTATCAAGACACAAACATTAATCACCAAGAATCATCTCCTCAAAAGCCTAATGAACCAAAAGAAGAGAATCATGAACTACCTAGAGCTTGGAAGTTTGTAAAAAATCACCCAACTGATCTTATCATAGGTAGTCCATCCCAAGGAGTTAGCACCAGATCTCACCTAAGAAGTGGATGTAATCATATTGCTTTCATATCTCATCTAGAACCAAAAAACTTTAAGAAAGTTGAAAATGATGAAAACTGGATAAATGCAATACAAGAAGAACTAGAACAATTTGAAGGAAACAAAGTATGGCACTTAGTTCCTAAACCCAAAAATACTACAATAATTGGCACCAAATGGGTGTTTAGGAATAAGAAAGATGAAAATGGGAATATTATTAGAAACAAAGTTAGATTGGTAGCCCAAGGGTATAACCAACAAGAGGGTATTGACTACGATGAAACTTATGCCCTTGTGGTAAGACTAGAAGTTATTAGAATGCTACTTGCCCTTGCTTGCTACAAAAACTTTAAGTTATTTCAAATGGATGTAAAAAGTGCATTTTTAAATGGATACATAAATGAAGAAGTATATGTCAAGCAACCTCCAGGATTTGAGAGCCACACTCATCCCGATTGCATATACAAACTCTCAAAAGCTCTTTACGGACTCAAGCAAGCACCAAGAGCATGGTATGGGTGTTTAAGTAAATTTCTCCTAGATAATGGGTTCACAAGAGGAAAATTTGACACTACTCTCTTCTTAAAACATAAGGAAAATGATATGCTAGTTATACAGATTTACATAGATGATATCAATTTCGGTGCCACCAATGAAACTTCATGTCAGGTTTTTGCTCAAACCATGCAAGAAACATTTGAGATGAGTATGAAGGGTGAACTAGCCTTCTTCCTAGGATTAAAAATTAAACAAATGAAACATGGAATCTTTATAAATCAAGCCAAATACGTTAATGACATACTAAAGAAATTCGGTCTTGAATTGGGTAAGTCTAAAGTAACCCCTATGAGCATCACAACAAAGCTTGACGCTGATGAAGAAGGGAAAATGTTGACCAAAAACTCTACTGTGGAATGATTGGTAGTTTGTTGTACCTCACTTCTAGCAGGCCCGATATAATGTTCAGTGTTTGTCTATGCGCTAGATTCCAATCTTGTCCCAAAGAATCTCATATTCATGCAGTCAAAAGAATCTTTAGATACTTAGCAGGCACCCATGACTTAGGACTCTTCTACCCTAAGAATGCTCCCTTTGATCTCACCTGCTACTCTGATGTTGACTACGATGGTTGCAAAATTGATAAAAAAAAGCACTAGTGGAACATGTCATTTCCTAGGACACTCACTTGTGTCCTGGTTTTGCAAAAAGCAAACCTCCATAGCTCTCTCAACCACCGAGGCTGAATATATTGCAACCGGTAGTTGCTGTGCTCAAGCCTTATACATGAAGCAACAACTTGAGGACTTCCGAATCTTAGTTAAGGGTACTCCAATCCATTGTGACAATACTAGTACCATCAACATTTCAAAAAATCCGTGCCTCCATTCTAGAACTAAGCATATTGAAATTAGGCACCACTTTATTCGAGACCATGTCCAAAAGGGAGACGTTGAGTTGGTTTATGTTCCTACTAAAAATCAACTAGCCAACATCCTAACTATGCCTCTCAATGAAGAAAGATTCCATAAAATCCGACATACCCTAGGCATGTGTACTCCTTCTGATCTATCATAGGATCTTCATATTGGTTCTTCCTCCAATCTTTAGCTCATCCTCAGCTTAACTTAATCTTTCTTCCTGCCCTCATCGACGAATACAGGGTATTCGTCGCCGAGAACTCTGTAATATTTGTCGATGAACATAGGGAGCTCGTCGTCAAATTTGCCTTAATTTCGTTGACGAACACAGGGCCTCGTCGACGAAGTCTGTTGGGATACTTCATATTCCCGCTCACACAACCCCCTTTTTTTGCAAACCCTAGCCGTCCTATCTCGATTCCTCTCCTTCCCTTCGACCCTCTGCCTCTCTCTCTCACCTCCTTATCTCAACCCACCTTGTTCCAAGAACCCTCTTAACCCTCTACCTCTCTCCACCTCCTTCTCTCTCACCAACGCACACTCTCTCCAAATTCTCCCATCTCCTTAGCTCTCCACTCGTCGCTGCAGTTGCCATCTCTCCCATCTCCCAGCTCTCTCTATCCCCTTCAACCTTCCATAGCTCCCATAGCTAAGCATAGTAACCTTCAAACCGAGGCCGGTGAAGGTTCCTCTCATCGTCCCACCGCCATTCCTCCTCTGACAACCCCCGCACACTCTGACCCTCGTTTTGTCTCTCTAGAGGCTGCCTATCGCTATTATAATGACATTCTAAAATGGCACATCGTTCACGGAAAGATTGTGCCCTCCGACTTTCTTTAGCTCCATTTTCTCACTCTCCTCTCCAAAATTAAAGCTTTTGGCTGGGATGCTCTCTTTGACCTAGGAGAGCTTGTCTAGAAGGACTTGGTTCGTGAATTCTATGCTAATTTTGTTCCCTCACATTGCGGCATTGCCGCCTACTCCATAGTTTGCGGGACCATCATTTAACTCTCTGAGGATACATTCTCTGTTGTTCTTGGTTGTAGTATCTATCCACTCCAAGGCCTCCCCAAAGCCTCCTGGCCCACTCATTTTGAATGGTTGGTTCAACTCACACACTGCGCTAAAGCTCATTACTAGTAACCCTCGAATCCCTTCCATTGCCTGCCCCAAATCCAAGGACCTCACTGTTGAATTTAGGGTCCTCCACCACATGATCACATATAATCTCTGCCCTCGAACTGGTGGATGAGATTGGGTCACATTGGGGGATATTTTCAGTATGTACTGCCTATGGGTTAGGCGTGGCATCTACTTGCCCTCCATTATTGTTCAGAATATGGAAGAGAGCCTCAAACGGCAGTAGGGTTGCCTTCCCTATGGTATTCTCCTCACGACCTTTTTCGATCATTTCGAGCTCATCCGCACTGGCATGCCTTGCATTCGTCCTGCGCCTGAGGATACATACACCGAGGTGACCCTTCGTCGCATGCATTTTGAAAAGGACGATGCAACCAACACGTGGGTCAAAGCCCATAAGCAGGGCTACGCTCCGGTCGATGAAGTTGAGGCCGCTATGGAGGAAGAAGAAGAATAAGCGGACAAGGATGCCTCTTATGGCCATATCTTGGAGCACCTAGATGGCCTTCAGCATGCCATGACGCAGTCTGAAATGCGTCACCACGCTCGTTTTGATTCTCTCGATGCATCCCTTGCCCTTCAGGAAAACACCAACCGCGCTCTTTTTGATAACCTTGACGCTTCCTTTGCTGCCCTCTTTGACTGCCTTGATCGCCCGCGAGAGTAGTCCTCTGTTGCTACTTTCCCCCAATTTTGATAATGGCAAAGGGGGAGAGATAACTAATAGGTTTTTTATTCAAATGTAATCAATTGGATACTCTTTAGCTATAGTAGCTTTGTAGTCACTGCGATTAATGGTTGTAATAGTGGATACTCTTTAGCTGTAGTAGCTTTGTAGTCACTACGATTAATGTAGTAGTTTAGTACACCACTGAAATTATTGTACTTGGTAGGTATTGTAATTGTTGAACATGAATGCACTATCGTTGTATCGACATGCTTGAATTGATATACTGGAATGTTACATATTGATTTTATGTAGGATTACACGACTTGGAAAATGTCTTACTTATAGATGGCATGCTGCCAAAAATTTAAATAAAATCTCCATTCATATAAAGCAAACATTAAAGGGAAGGATTTACTTAAATTCTTAACATATACATTTATTAAAGGGGAGCATATATTTTTCAAAAAGAACCCTAATGGATTGCCACCATCAAAAAGGGGGAGAATGTTAGACCAAGTGGTTAAGGGTCTTTCATTTCAATTATGTTTTGATGATAACAACCTATTAGCAGTTCTTTAAGGCTACTAAACTTTTTTCTCTAGTCCTGTTCAGTTGCACAGAACGACACTAAAGCAAGTAAGTTTCAAATAAGCCAAAAGCAACTCGTGACATGACCAAAAACTCAGCCACTCAAACCAGAGCATTCATGGACTCTACATAATATGCAAGTGTTCTAAAGATTGAGTGTGAGAGTGAGAGAAATTATTTTTGTAAATCCCTTGTATATGGAGTGACGCAATAAAGAGCAAGAAATGGGCATATCACACACACACATCACTTGAACAACAAGCACGGTCCCACACACACACAAGAAGACAAGTAAAGCTACTTAAGGTGTCTAAAAATCCTCAAACATGTTTCACTAAATTTAAGACATCTTACAATGAATCAGGGATCATTCCTTATAAATAGACAAGGACCTTTTTTAGAACTTAAAGGATTTTCTAAAGTAGAAAGAGGAGCCTCGTAGATGAACACAGGGCTTCGTCAATGAGTATAACACATGCCCTCGTCGACGGACACAGGATTCTTGTCGATGAGAATATATCAAGAGTGCCTAAAAATTCAGAGCACCCCTTGTCAATGAATACAGGGGATTTGGCAACGAGGTACGTGCAAACTTCATCGACGAACACAGGGTTCTCGTCGACAAAAAGAAACCAAGACTTGTCTGAATTCAGAACCAGCAACTTGTCGACGAACACAGGGTTTCATCAACGAATGTACTGAAGAGCTCGTCGATGAAGGCGAGACCTCGTCGACGAACGTCGGGCTACAGGGTTCATTAAATGCAGCAGAACGGCTAGTTTTGCTCTTGTCTTACATCAATAAATGCCCAACAGCTCTCCAGGGCCCAGCTCGCCCATTTGGTGTTTAAATAAGGGTTTTGCATTTACTTCAAACCAAGAAAGCTTTTTTAGTTATTGAAATCATTTATTGTGCATTCACTCTCTAGGGTTTCTTTGTGCAACTCACTTGCCCTCTTCCTCTTGCTCTTGCTCTTGCTCTTGTCTTACTCCATTGAAAAAGAGGATAGTGTGTGAGGATCTGGTTGTGATACTCAGCTCAAGAGGAGCACTTAATATTGTATCTACCCTTCATCAACTACTTGTATAGAAAGGTCTTTTGTGAGCCATTGTAGGGTATCTCTAAGTGAGTACCTTGTAAAAGCTCTTTGTGAGTAGCTGTATGTAGTGGCTTCTCCACCCGAAGGAGGATCATGTAGTGGATTTTGGGAATCCTTGAGTTGGTCTCAAGGTGTGGACGTAGGCAGGGTGCCAAATCACATTAATACCACCGTGTTAAGCTTCTCTTCTCTTTTCTCTCTTCTATTTTGCTCATTCATTGTCATTTGCTTCACCTTTATATTGTGATATAGTACACTTGTTCTTCGCAAGATTTTTGTGTTTGTAGAAAATTTCCATATCTGAGAAAAACGTCTATTCACCACCCCTCTAGACGCTCAACCAGGCCAACAAACACAAATTGGAAGAAGAGGCATTAACTCAATAAAAGTTGAAATCTTGGACAATATTTGCACAAGTAGCAAGCTTTGGATTAGAGAACTAGCATAGTCCTAGTAAAAGCCCTGACTACTTGAAAGATAAAGCAAAGTTCCCACGGGCAACGTCATAGTGAGTCTACAAGTGGAGAATTAGTGTGAGCTTGGTAAAAGCCTTAACCACTCTAAAGTTCAGATAAAATTCACATGAGCAGGGAGCTCGAATTGGGAGAGCCAGCATAAGCTTATTAAATGCCTCAACCACTGGAAAACTCGAGTAAAATACCCACTAATAGTGATCTCATACTAAAAGAACCAATATAAACTTAGTAAAAGCCCTAATAGCTTGAAAGCTATAGCAAATTTTGATAGGTAGCGAATTCAGAATAAGAGAACTAGCATAAGCCCAATAAAAGTTTTAACTATCTGAAAGTTCAGAAAAAATCCCCACAAGCAACAAGCTTGAAATAAGAGAATTGGCATGAGCTCAATAAAAGCCTTGACCACTTGGAAGTTCGGGCAAAATTATATGAGCAAACTCAGATTGGGTGAACTAGCTTGAGCTCAATAAAAGTGCTACTCACTTTAAAGCTTAGGAAAATTTCTTATATGCAAGGAGCACAAAGTCGGGGTGAAAACGACATTGAGCCTATAAACATACTTCTCTTACCTAAGGCAAATATTAGCCTAGTCTTGGGTTGGGGGGGGGGGGGGGGGGGTTGGGTTATGGTAGGTAAAACAATCTCCTAATGAAATGATGACACCTAAGCATCCAATGAACACCATAACTAAGCCCATGATCATAATAACTAAGAAAGTGGAGAATTGGGCAAAACCTAATGAACTATGAGTATGTATTTTCTTAACTCCCTCACAACCAAGAAACCACTTGGTATGATCCTCTATTTAACAATTGCCATGGCTCAAAGGTGAAGGACCTTCTCTAGATTTCTAAAACTCTTCATTTATTTTACATAATAAGAGATTGATTAATTGCCAAAAATGTCTCTAGAAGATTACTCCAAGCCTTCCGAGTATTCTTCTCTTCTAAGCTTGCAAGTGCAGCAAGTGGAAGCCAGGTTACCATTAGTGTAACGATCGAAGTCCAATTAGGATCATTTTTTTGAATCCACAAAAATTGAATTAATAAATCTATAAATAACTGTCTAAACAAAAAATCTCCACTATCTTCCAATTTTTTTTTTCATGCACAAGTACTTATTAAATTAAAATGAGATAAGCCTGTTTAGTTGTTAAAATTTTTTCATTTTACATTTTTAATTTTCCAAAAAATTATAAAAATCAACTTATATTATAAGTTTCTAAAATGTGTATGAATTTTCAAATAATTCAAGAAATAAGACCTCATTTCTTAATTTGTTCAAAAAGTAGATAAAATTTAAATAATTAAAAATAATTAAAAGATGTTTGCCAATCATATTTTAAAAATTAGAAAAAAAAAAAAAAAGGTGACACTTTTGCAATTATTTGCAAATAAAAATCTGTACCAAGTAAATGTTGCAAAATTCTTTATTGCTTTCTAATTTTTTTTTAATACAAATGTTTCAATAGTTCTTTTTTAAATTCTATAAAAAACTAATAATGGAAAACAAAAACTATTCTCCATAACCAGACACATTATATATCTTATCCCTAATTTCCAATTACGCATTTCATACCCCTTGAATTAAATACATGCGCAAACTGATTGTCATTCCATACAAGGGGCAACCTTGACTAACTTAAGAGGATGGCTTTGGTTGATTTGGTGGTTGGAAGGGAGGGACCACAATGGGTCTAAGCTATCCAAAATATAAAACTTATCCAATACATAAATATTTATAATTAACTCATGATTAATTCTTATCCACAACCCCTTAATCTTTAAGAAGATATTCATGTGTCACTATCACTAGTCAACGCCTTTTCTTTTCTTTTTTTTAACCAGGCACCTCTTTGAAACAATCTCATGCATTGCTCCCGTTGCTCTGCAAAATTAAACATCATGATGAGCTCCGCAACAAATTTCACCGCTCAGTGGTTGAATGATAATATAACATGAGGTTCCAGACCACCTTACAAACAAATCTTACAAATAATCAACCTTCTTCTAAATAGTCAGGGGAAGAAAAATAAAAGAAAATACACTAACCAACACAACCAGGGAAAATACACATTAATTACGATGAAATAATGGACAAATGCAGTTGTCACCTACAACATTAATAACAAAAGCGAGAAAAAAAAAAAAGAAGAAAGATCTGAATGAAGCCCATCATTACCGACAAAATTGAACTCCCATAATGCAACATACATACAAGAAATTTGTGGACAGGCTGCAATGAAAAGAAATGCTTGCAATGATAATAACCTCTATGGAGTCGAAAATCTTCTATACGTCTTTTTCTCGCAGAAATCAGTCGAAGGGAGAAATGAACCCTGCCTTGTTACCAACAATTGAACTCGAGCATCATTACCTTCCATTAAAATTTGATCCCCACCTCATGTTGTGATCAAGGTCAAACTACATTATAGCACAAGAGCAACTCCTTTCGTTTCCATTGTCAAATTCATCATCTGAGCCATCCATCTCACTGCCATTGGACAGAGTTTCTCGGTTAGTCACTTAATCAAAAGGAAAAAGAGGTTAAAAACAAAAAATAAAGTGGTCATTCGGGTAACAGTGTGCATTCTGCCCCAAAAACAAATTAAAAAAAAAAAAAAAAATCCTTTCCACAGAATGGACTGCAACATAGACATAGCAGGAATACTAACAAGGAATAAAGAAAACGTGTTTATGAATTTCCAGGAGCTAAAAAAGAAAAATACATATTCAATTGGGAAACTGATAAAGGGCGACAAAATATCATGAGCACAACATCAAGAACACAGGATGTAAAACACCTGGATGTAAAACACCTGGTTGGGAAAAAAATGCAACACTAATTAAGTAATTATGTACTTGATTTGCAATGTCATGAAACAGTCCTCACTACACTCATTGTTAATACATCAATGATGCATATGAAGACAAACTCCCTCCACATAGCATCGATAAAAAATAAAATAATATTTAATCAATCAAGGATTGTTGAAATAAATACCAGGTAAAGCCGACCTACTTAAGGAGGCTTAGAGTTCATACCAGAGTGACAGTAAATTACTCTCTAAAGGCACAATTGCCACCAAGCATCAGAAATCAATTTTACTACATTCCACGGACAGCATCTCAAATAAACAGATACTGAAAAACAAATAAAATGTTTTAGAAAAAAAAAAAAAAGAAGTCAAAAACATAAATAAATAAAAAGAGAGGGAGGAAAAAAAAAAGAACAGAAGGGGGCTTAATGCATGTTTGAAGATATAGCAGCACCAAATTCTTCCTACACTATTTAGACAAACCTTTTTTCCTGATAAATATAAGAGAAATGCCAAGTGGTTCAATGGGAAAAATAGAAACCTGTTACTCCAGAATTCCAATGTCACATAAACCTATTTCTTCGCCACTATTTTACCTGTTTGAGAGAAATTCCAACAGGAAATGCCAATGGATTTCTTGTAAAAGACACAAGTTTAAAACAAAAATTGGACAAGCCACGGGAGCGCCACCCACATGCCCAAGGGTCTCAATGAATCTAAAGAAAGCATTAGTTGAGGGCCTCTGGTTTGTAGGGCAATAGGGGGTAATGCAGTAGCATGTAGTCATGGACAAGGCTAGGATAGGTCCACTAGGATCAGACATTAGTTGAGGGCCTCTGGTTTGTAGGGCAATAGAGGGTAATGCAGTAGCATGTAGTCATGGACAAAGCTAGGATAGGTCTACTAGGATCAGATTGTTCTGATCCTAGTGGACCTATCCTAGCCTTGTCCATGACTATATGCATACAACATCTAACTAATATGGAGAAATAAAACATAATATATTGAAAAGTAAAGCAAAAATCCTTTCAAGTTTCAACTTATACAGTTGCATGTCAAGATTGACATTGCAGTATATAAAGGGATGTTTGATGATAGTTGAGGCTTGATAAAAAATGACAAAACATTCATTGGAGAATTTGACTGGAGCACTCTAATACTGTGAGTAGAGAAAAGCTGTATGACTACTGAAAAAGTACGCAACCTTTATTAAGTAAAGGATGTACTAGTTCATACTTCTAACTGCTTATTATATCATGTAGTCTGACAACAAAGGGCAAAGCACATATTGCTAAAAAAGACCCCACATACAAAGCAGAATGAAATTTATTGAAGATAATAACATTGTTGTTTTTAAATGTGTTCTCTTTTTTTTTTTTTTTCTTTTTTCAATTGATTAACCTAAAGTGTATAACATCCACCGCAGACATCCTGTCCATCATTGCAGAAGTGACTAGTCAAGCACAAATGATCCACCTCCATTAAACCAAGATGGGAATGATATGCAGCAATGCAGCACTAGCATCAAATACTTTGGAGAAGTGAAAAACTCATATTCACCTGAGACAATGAGCCTAACATTTACATAGAACACCATTGATCCAAATCTATTGTAGCCACAGTTAACTTCTAGCATCTACTATAAGTAAAAGGAACATATGATGATGACAATGGTTCACTTGTTTGGGAAATTTTTGTACCTGGAACACCAAGAAGCAAGTTTATTATCATAGTCATGAACATTTTGGTTCACGGAGGGGATTTCATGAGTTCGCAACTGCAACTGCTGCTGGAAGAATTTCAAGTCTCTTGTGTCCATATTTTTATTGGCAATGGTATGAAATCATCCACTTACATTTTGCTCAGGCAGCCATAACTAAGCTTTAAAAAAAGTCCATTTCCATGATTCTGCTATTTCAAGCCAAAACATTGGGCATTACATCTTTCTCATAGCAGGAATCCCATGTTGCATGTTATTTTTGACCTCCTGTCCTCAAGTTCTCAACCAAAGCAATCCTTTGTTCTAACTGCTATACCAATTATTATTCACTATGGATGGTCAGCTAAAGGTTCAGTTTCAAGCTGCCCACAAATGCAGCTTACTTTCTTCTTTATTGGGACCAGCACTGTGAAAGATGAAGAGTTTGACTTAGCATAAAAAGCCACCCAATACCTATTACCAATTATGGTAAATTAGAAGACAAACCATGACATCATTGCCAGCAGTGGCACCACATGGTTGGTTGAAGGGGCTATGGCCCTCAAATTTTATGAAAACCCTTAACAAATTCACACACACACATACATATATGTTAAAACATATAAGACCTGCCCTCTCTCTCTCAAAATTTTTTATAAAAAAAAAAAAAAGGTGTCGCTGGGCCATAAGGCTCCCCGCTTTGCGAGGGTAGGAGGAGGGCTGTCATAGTGTACACAGCCATAACCCTGCTTTGGAGGTTGTTTCCTTGGACTCAAACCTGTGGCTAACCGATCACAAAGGAGCAACCTTCCCATTGATCCAAGGCCCAGCCTCCCCTCTCTCCCTCAAAGGTTATAAAATTAGTAAGCTTATCAGATTCTAAGAAAGGTGCAGCAGAAAAGTGAGTTTCTCACATATATTAAAATTGTTTTTATAATTGTTGAATAGCTTGATGTACACAGTTTGCCCACAGCCGAAAAGCTTAAGCTTTTAGGTGAAGTGGTTGTTTAACATGGTTTTGTTTCTAGGAGGTCCTGGTTCAAGTCCTGTTATCTGTGTTTTCACCTGTCATGTCTGTTACAGTGCACTACATTCTATTTGTGTTCATGCATCTGTTCAAGTTCATCTATTTGCATCTTCTCACTTACAGCAAGGTAATAAGGTTTTAGATTTCAATTTCAGCTAAAATTTCAAGGATTCAAAAAATACAGAAATTTTGATGAAATTTAGATGTCCATTTTGATATTGATTTATATTTTTTAAAAATGAAGAAATTCATAGTAACACGTGGAATTTGTTTATGAAACATTCAAAATTGTTAATCAATAAACATAATAATGAAAGATATAAAACTAAGATCATAAAATACATCAATGACAAGTATGTGGTTTGTCAGGTGCAATTACTATATGTGATAACCATTTTTTTATAAATATGGCATGATAACCATATTAAACATATTCATACTCAAAATTCAGTTAATATTAATGGAATTAACAAATCAGTTTAATATTAGTTATTATGAAATAAAGCTGATTTAGATATAAATGTCAAATAAAATATTGTAGCAAATGTCTAAAGTTCAACTTTGCTTTAAATTTCAAAACTCTAAAAAGCTCTTGTTCATATCCTTCTTGTACTAATTTTATGCTCAATCATTAAAAAAAAGGATTTATCAAGACCAAAATTTCAATTTGAGTTTAGAATCTCAAATTTCAATTCCAATGAAATTTAGATCCAAGGTCAAAAGTTAGACAAATGCAGGGCAATTTGTTGAAATATCAACAAAACTTCATAAGATGGAAATTGGTTGCCATTTTTAGCTCAAGGATGGTGGAAGCAAAAATTTTGATAATATCGTGGAAATTTAAGACCATGCTTGCAGGATGAATTGCACGTGACGAGAACGTTGAATAGCTTGATATACATGGCCAACCTAAAAGCTTAAGCTTTTAGGTGAAGTGGTCATCAGATAATAATTACTTTATGGTGTGTCACATTGCTTTCCCATGGACAAAATCAATGTAGCTTTATTTCATTGGTACTTTTTAACACGACAAAGACATTACGCAATGAAACTTTTAATGTAAAGCATTAAATCAATTGGGAGTAACCCAATGCAAATTATTATAAGTCATGGGTACTCTATTTTATTTTATTTCATTTTTTACTTGTTTATATACAAACTAATGCTCTTGCATTATACTTATATATATATATATATATATATATTGATTTTTTAAATCCAAATTTTTTATTTAATAACAGATGAAGTGCTTTTCTCCATACAGAACTTCTCCGTGTCTAAAATCTGTTGTAAGAAACGGTACATGCAGATATAAAAATATAAAATACCAATAAGAAGACTGGTTGAGACTGGACTGACCCAAAATGTTTAAAAGTAGTTCCATCAAGTTCCAAACCCTATCAGACCATAGGTCTTACGCAATGCCCCATGAATCCATATGAGCTCTAACCTTCAGGCCTCAAGCAGCTCAATTAGAAACCACCAACATTAACATGAACTGCCTAGGCCTAGCTGGTTACCCCTACTTTATAAGTGATATGCAATCAATATAAGTAATAACATAATGATAAGAAGTTAAACTAAAAGGAACAAGGATCCACATACACACACTAAGTGCAAGGAGCCAAAATATCACAATCATCTCAGCTAAAGGGCAAACTGAAGTTCAAGATTTACACAGGACCATCCTTGCATTGCGCAAAGCTAAATACTCCTAGCCAATGTTTTAAAAGGCGAAGGCGTAAGGCGAGGCATTTTACCCTCCACGAAGCGAGGCATACGCCTTAAGGCGTTGAGGGGCAAGCATTTTGGGACTGTATTTTTTTCAATAATTAATAAATAAAATAAATTTATATATAGTATAAAAGTGAAAACTGAAACAAATCAAAAGCAGCTCCAGCTTACCTTGAGTTTTAGAGACACTGGCAAAGAGTCTCCTAGGAGTCCGCTACGAACAACACTGGAGAGAGTTGAATACTCGAATTAGTTCGAGGAGAGATCTCAGACTAAGAAGAGATCTCGAAGCAAAGAGGCTGTAGGGGGTCACGAAGAGAGACAAGAAGCTGTAGAGGGTCATTGGAGAGAGACGAGGGGTTCAAATGGGATATCGAAGCGAGGCGAGACGTCGAAAGGGGTCATCGAAGACAGATGAGAGGTTGGAAGGGGTCATCAACTCGTCGGTGAGAGATGAGAAGCTGGAGGAGTCTTCGAAGCCAGACGCAAGCTTGAAAGAGACGAGGCCCGAACTCTCATCTGAAGGGCTCGTCGGAGAGAGACGAGAAGTTAGAGGAGTCGTCGGAGAGAGACGGAAGCTTGAAAGAAAGAAACTTCGTCGAGAGAGGGGGGGTTTTGACGCTCGTCAAAGCCCTTTTAGGCTGCTCCCAAAAGGCGTACGCCTTCCCATATGAGGCGTAAAAGGCGTGCCTTTTGTCTTGAGGCGTACGCATTCTCCCTTGAGGCATACGAATTTTAGAATTTATGCCTTTCAAGTTACGCCATAGGGGCATTTTATGCTCAAAATGCATCAAGGTGCACCTCACGAATGCCTTTTAAAACACTGCTCCTAGCTGAAAAATAAAAGATGGAGCACCATGTGAGGCTAAATACTCAATTGTGCATCGATGATAGGGTTAAAAGGACACCCTCAGGTTGCAAGTGAGCTTCATCCCTTTTTCAGCCAATATAGGAAGGGCCAGAAAGTCTAAAGCAGAACATGACCAGTAGTTCGAGTTACAATGCATGGTGTCACGGGACGATTATTTTCACACCTTTGTGAAAGGGCCGTGCGGCGCTAGCTAAAGCACTCTTACATAACTAGCCAACCTATCGTTTACCAACATTCATCCATGAAACACTTTCATTAGCATTCAATCAAATGGCAGCGGAAATAGTAAGCAACCATGAAAGCAGTGGTAAGCAAGCAGTAAACATTGAAGCAACGCAATTGATTAACAACACCTCCGTTGACATTGTGTGTTTAGCGAGGGAGACAAGTAGGCTAAACACGTTGACAATAGCTAGTGAGTTTTACAAGACTGATGAACACTCACCCTCCCCTAAAGAGGTTTTTATGTAAATATCATCCTGACACTAGGAAACATCAAAGTGACAGAGGAGTCATACAGCCTTATTTGGCATACAAAGAAACTACTAGTAGAAAATAACCCTACACTAGTACTTACATGATGAAAACCCATCCCCAGCACACGAGACAAGCGGTCATAGGCAAGCATAATGCCCTGAACAAACTTAGCTCGAAACACATGGCATCTACACTCTGCCCAACACCATATAAAAGAATATATTACTCCGAACGCAAGTATTTCAGCGACATGTTAAAAAGCCATTTAAGAGTTTCACTTATGTCAACTCACCACCTTAACTAAAATCTTAAGCTGTTAAGTTGTGGACCAAGAATGTACATCGAACCGTAACACTACCCTTCATGTGCAGCCCAATTCCATGTAAAGAGGTAAACAGACAATGAATAATGGCCACTACCGAAAGTACATTAATTTTTAACAATCAAAAATAGAATTTGGGTAAAAAATACAACACCCTAGCAACCTTTCCTCAAATATAATGTTAAGCCACTACTTAATTTAAAATCTTAAGTCATTAGGTTGTTGTCCAAAAATATAACATATAAGGGGCCCTTCTATATCACTGTCAAAAAATTATGAAAACAAAAATCAGAAATGCAAACTAAAATCAAGAAACAAAAACTAAAAACTAAAAACCAACAACTTGTTTGGTTAATATTTTAAGAACCAAAACAAATTAAATAGTTTATTAAACAAATACTAATTTCTGTCCTTGAATCAAATAAAATTTACAAATTTTGATTAAATTAATAAAATTACAAAGTAATATAAATTAAAAATATTATAATAAAAATATTTTATCTAATTATTATATTTCAAAATTCACTTTCTAAGAAAATTCTAATTTTATAAAAAAATTTAATATAGACAAATATTTTGAAAATTTTAAAAAATTAAAAGCATTTTTTATTTCAATTATATTCCAAATCTATATGATCATTTTATTTTTATTTTAATGAAAAATTATGGATAAAATGAATGATTTAATCCAAAAAAAGTTAATTCTAGATATTAAAATATTTCGGCAACAGGTTGCCAAAAAACTGAAAACCATAAAATTTGGTTTTTCGTTTTTTTGCAAACAGCTGAAAAGTGTTAATAAAAACAGAAAACTGACAGAGTAAACAGAAAAGTTTTCATAATCTTTTTCCTCACTGCACACAAACAAAAACTGAAAATTGAAAATAGAAATAATATCAAATAAGCCGTAAGATACTCACAAAATCTATTATGTAATGGAAAGTATATAAACATTAGAAATTGCATACTGACTTGGCAACATGAAATCTAAAAAAAAGGGGGGGAAGAGTTAACAACTCAAAATTAAAAGTGAAAACATTATTTAAAAAATAATTAATGAAAAATGATGAAACCTTAACTATAGTGATAAAAAGAACTATTATCAAGAAAAATTAGAAGAAATGGAAGTTTTTAAAGAAAAAAAAAATAGTTTTAATAAGCCCACAGTTTTCTAATTGCCAAACAAACAAGCTTTCAGCAAGCACACTAGCAAACTTAAAAGCATTATTACTATAACAGTGCTATAACCAATGATTATGAACCATTAGTAATATAATAGCCATTATTTGCAGAAGGGAGAACATTATCACAATTAAGGAGACTTAATACCTTCTGGAAGAATCTGTTTTAGGCCGCAGAAAGTAGATAATTTAATTGGGAGGAGTCAAATCTTTAAGCATTCTCCCTTTTCCCATTCTATACTATTTAGCGGTGAACTTCTAGGGTTTTGGAAATGAAAGTAGGATGATTTTTTGGAATTGCATAGTTTTTGCTACATTGCGGATACTTTTGCTCAAAAGGATAGGATTTTTAAAGATCAAAACACTTCCAAACTTGCTCTGGGAGAAAGCTACTTTTCTTGTTTCTTTTTGGGCTCATTCTTTTGGGATTTTTGAGGGTCTTTTGTCATTCGATATTCATAGGGACTGGAAGGCAGCAGTGATGCAACTCCTCCTTATGTTTTTGGAGGATGCCTTATCCTCCTTCCACTGTAATCTTCTTTATTCTTTCATGAATGAATTTTCTGTTATCTAAAAAAAAATCAGAATAAAATCATTTTTGTAACCTACACTGCCTTAAGACAGCACGTGAGACTTGACTTGCAAATCCTTTTGTTATGTCAAAGAACAGAATCAATAAAAGCTAGCATGGCACAATTTTATTGAAAAGATGCTTTCATGTTGATTCAACTAAATGAGGGTGAACTGAGAAGAAGAAAAGCCCAATAACTTGTATGCTTAGAGAAAACATGAAATCCTCCTGAATTAACCAAAATTTATAAACAAATCAATATGTGTGTGTGTGTGTGTGTGTGTGTGTATTAATGAGGCCATGCTCTCCAATTCCTCTACTTACTGCCAAACCCACTCCTTTAAATAGACCATAACTTAAATATCAAACTGAAGCTAAGAAAACAACCCTGCTCCTAATCAACCCAAGTCCCAACATAGATGCTTGCCCCTTAAAAGTTCTAGCATTAGACTCTTAACTGAATACACTAAACAACTGCAAAAGTTGCACGCTTACAAATAATGGAAAAAATAGAAGTACAAATACAAAGAAGTCAGCAAAACTACTACAAAATTATTAAATTAAATGATTCCATAAGAACATAGCTGAAGTTCTTGCCATTATTGTTAGAACTTATCTTTTAATGGACTCTAGCTCAAAAATCTTCTATAAAAGATCAACATGTCAATAAATGATTTTTTTTTATACACATGCTTACAATCCTGAAGGTGAAAGCAAACAATCCTGATGGTGAAAGCATGTCCCTCAAAAGTGACTCACCTTTTTATCTGTATGCTTTAGGTGAATTAGTCTCTATGCTGTGCCTCAAACCATTCACCTTAAACTTTGCGCAAGTCAAGCTACAAGGCATAATCCTCAAACGGAGCAGGTTAACAACACTTGCAGTGACACTGAACAATCTTCAGATATGGTTGACTCGCTTTTAAGAAAGTAGTTCTTTTTCCTCCATTTGGGTAAGTATATGAAAAGTCAATAAAAGGGCACCGAGGAGGAACCAATACACATATAGACAAATTAACAAAAAACAGCAAACTTTCAACAATGCTTCTTTTAAAATTAAATCAGTTTGGGACAGAGTGATTAAGAGGTTCAAACGATGGATTGCAGGATGGAAAATGCTTGTATTTTTTTAAAAGTAGTAGACTAACAATAATTAAGAGCAGTGTGGCATCCTACTGATTTTTTCGCTGTTTATTATCCCAGATTAAGTAGCTAAAAGAATAGAGAAGCTTCAAAGGAACTTTTTATGGGGTGGCAGCAAAGAGGAGAGGAAATGTCATCAGATCGAATGTAACATGTGCTGGGGCTTTAGACTTTAAAAAGTTTTGCAAGTCTCCAACAGGGATCTCCTTTGAGAAGTGACACTGGATTTATGCTGTGGATTGACAGCAAATATGGCAGGCTAAAGAGGATTGGTTCACAGAAGATGTGTCTATTTCTCAAAGCACTGGTCAATGGAAATTCATCAAAAAGGGAAGAAGGGAGTTTTCCAAGTTCATTGTTTTGTGGCCGGTGATGAGAATTTTAGGAAGAGAACTACATTTGGTTCAACAATTGGTGGGGTTACAGCATTGAAGGATTCTTTTCCCAGCTTTTGGCAGATTGACAAGGGACAGAAATGAAGCAGTGGATTCTTTTCCCTGCTGTTTAGAAAGGAAGCTTAGGATTGGGAACTTGGTAAAGTGAATTTGTTACTGCAGTGTGTAGAAGGACCAGAATTGATGTCAATTCAAAAGGCACTTTAAGGTAGTTAGATAGCCAAAGCTCAAAATTCTTGGTTAAAAATTAATATAATCAAATCAGTGGCAGTATTGAAAACCTTGTTCTCCTGGAAGGCAATTCAGAAGACTACCCTGAAAATGTTCCTTTTTTGCTTGGGAAGCCATTTGCTGGGCATAATCTTAGAAGAAGATGGATGAGGTGGTATCTGTGCAATAGAACAGGACAGAGTACTAATCACCCCTTGCTTCAATATTATAATGCTTGGGACGTTTGGATTCTTGCTTAGCAATGGTTCAAGCAAGTATGGACAATGCCCTATGAAATTTTCCTCCCTCCTCTCCTGGAAACCAAGAGGCTGTGAGTTTGATGAGTACAAAAAGGATGTGGGATCTAGTGTTGTGTATTCTGGTGAATTGTGGAAGAGACGAACAGGAGAGCCAGAGAAAAGGAGATGATTGTATAAATCTCAAGGTTTCACTGCACACATTTCTATTGGAATTCTAGAAACTGTACACCAGATCTCAACTCATGGATAGCATCTGCTTATCTGTGTTATCTCTGCCAGCTCTGCCCATAAACTCCTCAAAATACCCATCTCACCTTGTTATCATCAAAGATCAAACTCAAACAAATGGGAAATAGAGAAATTACCTATCACCATCCAGCTTGATTTGAGATCTGGATTCAAACACAATCAGGACCTATCCTCAAGTTCCATCAGACTGAACATTAGCCCAAGCCATTTCCTGCTACCCCAAATAGACCTTACAACTTTGATGGGGGATATTTTCCATTTTGGTTTTGACATCTACAGAAACCCTTCTAATCACCTTTCTTTTGTCAGGGTTATGAAGTCCCCCCCACATTCCATGAGATTAATTTGTGTTCACTTTCATGTTTAATCCCCCTTGCCTTGCTTCCCCCAACACCATCCTCCTCGCCAGTTCTGCCCTCATAATTGACCAACCATGCCACTTCCTATTTATTTCTCGTTTAGTACGGGGACATCCTCACCTGTGTTTGTCTCCCCTACTGCACTCTTTCCATCTCTTTCCAAGAATCAACATGAGATCCATCACTTACGTCCCAAAACCCGTGAAGAATACTAGAAAGTCAAACAAATCCTTTCAATCTGCTCTTGACACAATTTGAACTACCATCCTATGTTCATTGCATCTGTTTCCTTCCACCTGCAGTCCCTCATCCCTGATTCCCTGGGGTCAAATATGGCCAGCAGAGTGCACACCAGAGGACCATTAGCCCCCTCCACCAAAGCCTTGTCAAGATCTACCCCTCCAAAATCACTGAATCTCTTACTACAGAAAACTTCTATAATGCTGCGGCGCTGCCACATTGCAACCAGACTCTATATTCACCCTGCCACTGCTTACATGTGTTGAGAACTCAAACATTTCCTAAATATCTGTTTGGGGCATATGTGAACCAAATCTTAACTCTAGACAGAATCTGAAGGTCAAAAAAAAGTACATTTAAGCTTTAGGAAAGTAACTGTTAATAAGGAGCTGAATCATCATTGCAGAAGAGTGAAATTGGTAGCAGAATCACAGGTGACATAACCGTGGGCTTTGTACACAATATTGTGCCTGGGAAAGGTATCTCATGACTTAAGCCAGAAGTTTTGCCATATCATACCCAATATTCTGCTTATATTATGCAATTTCAAATTAGTTTGTACACATTTAAAACACAAAAGAAGAAAAAAGGTGTATAGCATGGAGATAACAAACATATCTGCACCTGGTGTTATATCTGCACCTGAACTCTCTCTCTTTCTCACACACGCACACAGAAGAAAGTTTAAGAAACCATATAGCCCTTCGAGTAGTCCAACTAAAGTTTAGAAGTACCCATACCTGGGCTCAAATTCCCTTATCTCTACAAGCTCTCTTCCACATGTATCTGTCCATTGCACTCGCCTGCTTTCTGCACTATCAGGAATATCACTTCCCCTTTCAACCACTGTCCCATGTAAATTGCCACCCTCATTAGAAATGGGAATAGTACTCGATGGCTTCTTCAAGCTACTCTTACGAGCAGCCCTTTTCACAATATCATCATCACGATCATTGGTATGGTCCTTGCCCTTGTCAGAAACAGAAGGCACTTGCAAGACATCCTGCTGTTGGGCAGGACCCACTTTCAAAGGGGAGGGGGCCTCAAGTCCTGCGGAAGCGCGACCAAAGCAAACAAAGGTGGCGCACCCGCGTGAAATCCGGTTCTTCCCAGAAGCCAGCTGGAGGTCGGGGTCAGATTCTCGGTCCACCAACTGGTACTGATTCCACGGCGAAACTCTCATGGGTTTTTCCTCCTCCTTCTGACCCAAGAGAAGAAGGGTCAGGCCCTTGCTATACCCAGAAGCTGAAGAAGAGAAGAACCCTCCTCCTTCCACTGCCAATAACATCAGTTCTGCTCATCTGGGCATCAGAGAATAACTTCTGTACAGCTACCTTCCCCTCCAAAGAGCCACAAGTCCTTCATTCACCAGAACTCTCAGTTAGACTGGATGTTAATCAGCACAAACATTTTTTCAAAGATTATTTTGAGAACAACCACCACAAGCAGGCATTCAATTTTCTCCAAAAAAGTATAGACTCTGTAAATTTCACTGTAGACGTCCTGTTTAAGCAATGCTGAGACTTTGAAAAATTAAATGGTACGCATAAAACTAGAGCCAATTACAGTAAAGCACAAATTTACAATTTTAAGCAGTGAGGAAAGAGTTGACAAGGAAAAACCAAATCAATTCAAGACCCTGCTCGTTTCTTATATCTAAAAGAACTGCATATAAAATAAAAGTCAAATAAATTTTCAAAATGGGGACTTATATCTGGATCAACAATTATTCACTGGAACCTACAATGATCAAATAATTTGAGCGAGCAATTTCCCCCAACTCCACAGTGAGTTGGTGACTAATTAACAGGATCATAGAAAATAAATTGGAGAAAATATATACTAAATTAATATTTTATAGATTAATTAAACATTAATTGGTTATATTTAGATTTTTAAAAAAGAACATTGAGTGTCCATATACAGCACGGCCGACATCTTTAAACCCGGGAAAAAAAATAAAAATAAAAAAGACCGCAGTCTCAGAAACTCGCACAGGTCAATACCAAACCTAAAAATTAAAATAAAGTAAGGCAAGCTAGCTATATAGCGTAACGCCCTGAGTCCCATAGCTCCCCACAAGAACTTGTGAAGCAGCAGCAGCTGTAGTAGTAATAATAATATTAATAACAATAATCAAAGAAAACATGCAAAATTGAAGATCTCCTCACTTCCAAGCAAAACGAGCTAAAACAGAACAATCGACTAACATGCTTCTCTTTATAATAATACTTTTTTTATTAAATAAAAAAAAACCCTAATTCCTCTCTCAGCACTGTTTCACTCCGCCGAAAAACTCTCTACACTCCCTCACACATCGTACATACAGGCGCCGAAAAATCACAGTACCTGAGAAGGAAACACAGATCGGAGGGCGATCCGCGGCGACTCAGACGACGGCGGCGGCCAGCGGTGGTGACGGCGACGCCGACATCTCCCCGATCGCGAGTGAGAGAAATCAACCGAGAGGGGAAAAAAAGAAATAGTGGAGGGATTGGGATGTGCTCTGCAAGTGATAAATTTGCAGAGAGTAAAAGGATAGCTCTAGTTAAGAAGAGAATTATTTAAGGGTGGGGGGACAGCGAGATAGTGACTCCAAGGCGCATGATAGCGACGGGCCCCGTTCGAGAGTGCCGCTGCTCTGCTTCTCTCACCACCTTTAGGAAAAGCAAGGCATGGTGGCGGTGCTGCGGTGGTAGTAGGAGCAGTGATTAAAGGAGAAAGCTTGCTTTTGTTTGCTTCCTTCCTCGCGTTGCTCTGGGTTATGCCTGCTTTTTTAAAAATTTTTAAAAAAAATTAATTAATTAATTATATTTAAAGTCGCAGCTTTTTTATTTTTTTTAATCTCTTGAGATGATAATATGCATTTCGGGTGCGTGATGGCTGATGCACATGTAGTGGCAACCGTACACGTGGCCGGATGACGTCATTTCACTCAGAACAGTTGATGATATTGGATCTCTTGATTGGGCTATTACAAAATCAGACGTTAAAACAAGAAATGAGAATTTTGGAATCCCGAACTCCTATTTAATAATTTTTAAATGAATCGTGTATTTTGTATTTAAACTTTTTTAAAGATTACTGAAAATATAGAGCAACATATTATATTAAACTTTACTTAGTCATATAAATTTGATAGTTAAAATTCGTATTCATAATACGGATGTGCATTATTGATGCTTTTTTTATTAATATAGCACAATTATTATTGTAGCAATCATTTTTTTTTATAAAATATGGGTTAATAATATTGGCAATAATTCAACATGCCTAACAATTTTAATTTTTATCACACAATAATTAAATATGAGCAAAATTTTTATGTTTTTAATAATATTACAATACTATTATTTATATATATATATATATATATATATTCTAAAAAAAGGATAATTCGGTATACAAAATTCGCGCGTATGTAGCATTCGAGGAAGACTGTTTTCACATCTTGAGCTCGTGACCTCCAGCTCACACGACGACAATCTTACTGTTACGCCTAAGCTCCTTTATATATATATATATATTCTACGTTCCAAAATTCTCCTAACAAATAAGTTTTACTTTTGAAGTCCAAATTCTCACCTAGCAAATAATTTTTGCTTCTAAATAACTGAAAAAAAAATTGTAACTTTTTTAGCATTCTTGAAAAAAGGACTAAAGATTGTGATTGTGTCTAATGCTCCTCTTAGAAAATATTTATGCTTTTAATTTAGGGAAGACCTACCTTTTTCTCTCACATTTCCTGAAATATCCTTCTTCTAAAGTGTAAAAAAACAACTAATAAATGTATATTCCTAAAAACTATTCATAATATCTCATTAATTGCTTATGACACCTACTTTATTTCTTTAAAAATAGAAAGTAATAACTATATTCCTTCCAACTAAATTACTAATTAAAACTGAGTCTGTAATATTTATTAAATGGGTTTCTTAAAATACATATCTCAACATGTAAACTTGTAAGAACTTCGCCTAAAATTAGAAAAAAGAAAAAAAATAATAAAAAAAAAAGATGCCCTATTGGCACTCTAGAAGATATCAACACTCTATATTTATTTTATCATGCGTTAAAGACAATTTTATCCTTTAATTTTTTTCCCGTGAAGATAAATGTATAGTATTAATGTTATTTTTCAGAGAGAAAAACATTAATCATAAAAACTTATATTAATATTTGAACTGAATGGAATAATATACACTGGACTCACAAAATTAATTATATTAATAAATTGAGTCAGTACAACGATATATATGTATATGACACACATCATTAGGACTCATACTAAATATACATCTCACTTACATTAATTGTAATGCTAATATGGAGTCTTATAATTAATGAATCATAAATTTTAAGGAACCTTATAGGTCTTTCTCTAAAATATGAGATGTGAGATATTTAACTTAACATTTAGTTAGGAGCATTTAATTTTAATTATTTATTAAGAAAAGAGACAGACTATGAGATATTCTCCATTATATAATTGATGTTCAATAAATTTTTAGGAGTTACCAAAGAAGAAGTGGAAAAAAAGAAAAGAAAAGCTTTTGTAGAGTAGGCTTCATGAAGTTTGTGTCAACATGCATGGCTTTAGATAAGAGAGTCAAATCTTAAAAGGAGAAAGTGGTGGATATGGGTATATTAAATGCTTCTCACAACACTGCATATGGCTATAGCTAAAGGAAAGTGAAGTGGGGATATAGTAGTAGCTAGTACACAAAGCTTTGTTTTAATTACATATTAGATATTAATTTGCTCTTGTGTGTGGGCACACGCGCGCGTGCATTTTGTCATCATACATAAAAATAACCAATCAAATAGAGAACCGAAGAGAGAAAAAGCATTGAATGAAATTTATGCATAAAGCCACTGAAGAAAAAATATTAGACGCACCGAATATATATACATATATATATATATATATATATTGAATTTAATATGATTTTTTATATATAAAAAATTTTAATTTAATTAAAATATACATACATGATAAAATGATATTAGATTCGATATATACATTCAAGATATTTAATATTTTTTTACTAATAAAAGTGGATAGTAAGTGAATATGTGGACTAATATTTATTTTATATATATATATATATATATATATATATATATATATATATATATATATATACATGTATATATGGAAAGGTGGATGAGACAAGAAAGAAGAAAGTTGGGTGTTTCTAGGGTGCCAATGCTGACCATGTCCAATGTATCAATTGAACACATCATCTTTCATTTTCATTCACATGCTCTCCTTATGAAAGGTGTTTCCTAATTATTATTAGGAGCTAAATAGTAAGCAGGAAATAGCAAAAAAAAAAAAAAAAATTGATTTATTAAGTATGTTGTTAAGATTTATTTTATTTTATTTTTTCTAAACCAATTTTAGTTGGAAGACAAATGAAATGGGCGCTCAACTAGTTGTAATGATTAAAAAAAATAAAATTATAAATAAAGACAATTGCCATGTGCTTATTACACAATTTCAAATTATATTAATTAAAAATTAGGATTTTACTGGAAATCAATTTATTTCCGCTTGAAAGAAGATTGGGAGCAACTCAATATTTTTATGTTGACCTCTCAACTCTTGCACCTCAACCTTCTTATATCAACTCCCCCCCCCCCCCCCCTTTTTTTTTTTCTCTCCTAAGCTTGGTCTAAAAGTCAATCTCGAGAATGCTTTTGACTTTGTCCACAAGGAGTTTATCTGTCTCTACCTTAAATGCACTAACACTCCAGTTGAGTTTGTTAGTTGGATTAATAATGCATCTTGACTCCCTCCCAATATCTTGTCATAAATGGCTAGCTTTATCAAATAATTCTTTAAAGGAGGGAAGGTTATCAAGTAAGTGGACCTTTTTTCACCCTATATCTTTCTCATGGATATAGAAATTTTAATACAAGACTCTTGCACCATGCAGCCCCTTATGGCAAACGTATCACCAAAAATGCAGCAAATTGGGCTTGAAAACCTTTACTATTGCTGATGACTTTCTCATCCTAGCTCAATAGACATGGACTCGGCTCTTTCTACTAAGCATGTCCATACCTTATTCTCTTTTGAGTGACCTAAGGTGCAACTTTATAAGCTCTAAAATTTTTTGTTCAAGGATCCCTACCCATGTTGCTATATATGGATATCTTCAACACATTTGATGTTCCTAATGGCACTTTGCTTGTGAAGTACCTTGTGAAAATCTAGTGATGGTCTTGCACTAGTGGGGTGAATAATGTTTTCTAGCTAAGTGAGTGTATTTTCAAAAAACTACTATGTTTGGCAAGGAAAACACAAAGCATCAAAGTATGAATGCTAAATGGCTTAAATGATGTAGCACAAGTGAACAATCACAAATATTTAAAGTGTTGAAGATGAGTAATCAAGCACAATACAAGCAACGTAAATAAATTAAAGAGAAGAAGACTAGAGAGCAATGCACCGCGATTTTCATAGTGGTTCAACGACTTGCCTATGTCCACTTGTGTTAAGATCCTTTTTCTTAACACCTTTCACTAATAAACCAATGTAAAAACTCCCAACAAGAGGCTCCTTTGCAATGGGCGAGCTCCACACTTCCCGTACAACCGAACCAAACTTGGTTCACCCCAAGCTTGAAAGCTAAACAACTTGGATCCTTCACTTGATTCCAAGCAAGCTAGAAAGCTTAACTAAATGATCTTGTTACAAAGTAGATGAGTACAAAAAATTAAAGTCTCTTGATAGACTAGATATGAAAATACAAGCACAAGAACTCTTCTAAGCTTAAATGAAACTTGAAAATTTATGAGAGAATGAGAGCTCAGAGTATGTGATGCTTCTTATTGCTTTGACATACCCTGAAGACCTCCTTTTATAGCCAAAAACTTCTACTAGCCGTTTGAGCATCATAATGACACATTTCAACTCACTCCAACAACATGCTGACAGTTAAAAGACAATTTTGACAATTCACATAGCTTTACTTTAAAATTCAAAAACAACCATTATAATTACTTAAAAATAATTAAAAAAAAATATTTGATATCTCAAAGTGAGACTACTATAAACTAAAATAAGTTTCAACTCATTTGGACATGAGCCTCATGAGATATAATTCATTTACTACACAAAGGTCAGACTGTGAAAAGGTTATTTCCAAATTTGGTCAGCTAAATTAAAAATTTTCAAACGGTAAGTATACATGTCCAAATATAGTGTTTTGTATGTCAAAAAATTCCTTTCTAAGTCTAGTTTTATGTCAAAATAATAATAATTAAGTCAATTGGATATCTGTATAGAGAGAAAATGGACAAAATACTTTAAGCATATCAAAGTTTAGAAAGAAAATCCTAATAATATAAATAGTTTATATTTAATAAATTATTGTGCTCAATATACTAGTCCAAAACATACATGTAATATGTCAAATTAAAGCCGCAGGAGTGTTGTTTATAGAAAAAAATATATTTTCTTAATTTAAAAAAAAATCTCATACTAAGAGAAAACGAATTTTAAACGACAGATATGCAACTTTTGTTGTTTTACTTTCTTTGTTTGAAAAACCAATCAAATGACTTCCAATTGATGTGAAGTTTCGCATTCAAGTCATTTTATATGAAAAATTAAAATCTGGAGCATTTGGTTAGGATTCAAACAAAAAAAAAATGCCCCTATGCGTTATTTTTGAGGAAAAAAATAAATCAAACAAAGTCTAATGTAAAATTGCAAAATTGTGAGAGCATAACTCTAAAATTTTTCTTTAGAGACAAACACACTCCCTAAATTTACTTAGTCCTAAGAGAAGCGAAATCTTCCTCTTCCTTGGTCCATGCTCTTCAATTTTAGAATTTATCCTTCCTTCTTCTTCAACCTCCTTTCCACTTGGACCTTGAAATCTATGCATCTTTGAGAATTTCATCTTTCTCTTGAAAACCCCTATCTATGCATCCAAAAACACTTACCAAATAGTTAGAACTTCTTATTACTTTTGTCATCATCAAAACTAAGATTGAAACCTTGGGGCTAACTGTCTCCTCCCTTTTTGGTGATGACAAAATAATGATGCATTACCCAAAAGTATGGAACATACAAGATTATGTTTTTTCAAGAGTCTACCCCTTACTTAAAGTTTTATATGCATTAAAATCTCTCCCCCCTTTTTGGTGATGACAAAACAATGATGCATTACCAAAAAGTATGGAACATGCAAGATTATGCTTTTCAAGAGTCTATCCCTCACTTAAAGCTTAATATGCATCAAAATCTCTCCCCCTTTTTTATGATAACAAAACAATGATGCATTACCCAAAAGCATGGAACATACAAGATTATGCTTTTCAAGAGTCTCCCCCTCACTTAAAGCTTTATATGCATCAAAATCTCTCCCCATTTTTTATGATGACAAAACAATGATGCATTACCCCTAAAGGATAAAACATACAAGATTATGCTTTTCAAGAGTCTTCCCCTCACTGAAAGCTCTATATGCATCAAAATCTCTCCCCCTCTTTGTCATTAACAGGAAGGTGGGGTTTGGAAAAGCATTCTCCCCCTTACAAAATGATCTTTTGAAACCTCAAGGGTGTTTAAAATATTTTCTCCCCCTATTTAAAAGACTCTATGCCACATGAATAATCAATCAAAAGGTAGGCATGCAAGCTCATGATCACAATCAACAATTTCTAGGCTAAGCCTAAGTTTACAAATCTATCTTCACTTAGGGCCTTCATGAAAATGCCCGCTAGCTGTTCTTCAATATTGACATAGTCTAAGAAAATATCCCCATTCTCCATGTGATTTCTAATGAAATGGTGTCTTACATCTATGTGTTTTGTCCTAGAATGATGCACTGGGTTTTTTTGTGAGATTGATAGCACTAGTGTTATACAGCTTTCATAGTGCACAATGCAACAAAATTTTATTTCTTTGAAAACCATGAAAATAAACAGTTTCCTAGCATGAAACAAGTGCCACTAGTGCTTCTCCTATCTACTTTGCAAGCAACAAAGTCGACATCCGAAAAACTTTTGAGATCAAAACTAGGTGTTCTAATACCAAAGTCCATAGTTGGTTGTTCTAGCAGGATATCTAATTATTCTACTAACGAATTTTAAGTGTTATTCCTTAGGTTTAGATTGAAATCTAGCACATAAGCATATAGAAAACATTATATCCGATCTACTAGCAGTTAAGTATAGGAGGGATCCAATCATAACTCTATAAAGCTTTTGATCAACATTTTTTTCCTTTCTCATCCGCATCAAGCTTGGAGGAAGTGCTCAATGGTGTGCTCATTGGTTTTGCATTATCCATCCTTAACATATTGATGAGCTCCTTGGTATAGTTGACTTGTAACACCCTGACCCTCTACGTGGGCCCAGAGTGCCACTAAACATACATACCATATATTTCTGATACCGTACAGATGCAACCCGCCCAAATGAGGGAAAAATGGGTGTTCCATATTAAAGTGTATAAATATACACAGCAGAAATACATACATCCTCACACAAACTTACCAGAGTTTCTAACTGTTTCTCAACTTACATACATAAATAACTAAAAACATAATCTGCTATTACAATCCCCAAAAGTGATAGACACTGTCTAATATCTCACCAGCTCTGACAAGGACTGTCTACTATCTCAACTCAGCCTGGCATAATGCTAGGCTCGATCCCTCGGAGGACTTGAAATAACATTTGTATGCTAGGGTGAGACACCTCTCAGTAAGACGAATTATATTATCATCAGTGTGTGGTTAGCATGAGATTTCATGTGTACATATTCTACTAACATTAATCATTTGGCTGGCATTTTAAAATTGTACTGAAATGTATATCTGAAAATACATACTAACATATTGCTAGCTCAATATAGCCTTTTCTATAGTAAATGTGCCCATATATGCCTAGAAGATATAACCTGGTTTGTAGAACAAGCATCGTCACGCACGTTCGCATACTTTGCTTTGACATGCTTCCCCCCATGACGAGTTGTGCGGCTCGAAGGCTGGACCTAGCATTTAGCCGACTGACTATAGCTAAGTCAATCTCTAGAGTAGTACGATGGTGCCTAACCTACCCGGAGATTCTACCCAGATAGGGTCACCTGGGATTACTGCATCGGATGGAGCCCCGGAATTTCTGCATCGGGGAGTACTTTACTTAGGTCACCAAATGTCTTTCCCATATCCACGCTCTAACTAAGACATGTGATTGCACCTCTCTCCATATATGGCCCCAGTGCCGTGCTCATACATATCTCTGATATACATAGGGCTCTAAAAGCATATATGGAAATTTACATCATAATAAAACTGTAGTCATAACTGTAGTCATAACTTATTTCATAAACTGTATACAACATAATTTGTACGTATCTTTGTAAAATATTTGTCAGATACTGTCTCGGTAAAAATTAGCGTATCATAAACTCGGCTTTCAGCTGTCATATCTCATATCGGCATACAATCGTCTTATCATATCTCGGCGTCTAGCCGTTACATTTCAGTATTACACAAAACCTACTCATTTAATGTCAATTAAAATTGTACTCATACCACACAATTTTTCATCTAGTAAATTCATAAATAATCATCTGCTTGAGAAAGTAAAAACTGCTACTAAAACTGGGGTATGAATATCTCCAGGTTGTTATTTTACTAAATATAGATATATAGCTAAATACGGAAAAAATGGAGACCGTCTTTGGTTGGTTTTGAAACTGATCTATGGTTTGAAATAGCAATTTCTCAATCGGTGAAAACGTTCATAAAGTCCAATACTATACTTTAAAAATATCATACTTAAATTTAAATGGTTGGTTTCGAAAATAAAATTGGTTAACCAAACCTAGGCCTGAAAACCCTAAAAAAGTCGTAAGTGTATATCTAAAAACCGTTTCAACATGTCATTCGGGTAGAACTCATGAACATAGCTAACATAATATAATCCCCTTACCTATTTCCTGAAAAACGACCCGAGACGCTCGAAAATCGAACCCTAACTTTTTCCCGAGATCAAGAATCCACTCTGCTAGACTTGTAGATATTCACTCCCTGATCCTCATGGTAACTTCGGATCGTTGAAACGGGCAATGATCGGTGAAAGATCAAGGAGAGAAAGAGTGTAGGTGCTGAATTTAGAGAGAGAGAGAGAGAGAGAGATATTTAGATTTTTTAATGGAGAAGCAAACGAAAATCATACTTATAGACCTTTGACCCGGTCAGCTTCGTCGACGAAATGGCGCCTTCGTCGACGAACTATAGAAGGCCACTTGTCGACGAAAAAAGGGCTTCATCGACGAACCCTAAGCCTGATATTTTTGGTCATTCGGGATCTTTTCATCAACAATGCTCTAAAATTTCGGCGACAAAGCACAAAAGGGTCTTCGTTGACGAGAACATGGACTTCGTCGATGAAGTCTGCTAAAATCCCTCTTTTCCTTTTCTTATTTAATTTCCTTATTTTCCTAGTTCAGGTCTCTACATGACTTAACTGATAAAAATTTCACCCTACATAATTTGCAACCCAAGGAAGAATTTGAGTTCACCCATCATGCTCATCTCAAATTCACTCCTTATGAGTTCCCAAAAATCCTTGCATAAATCATCATTAATAGAAGCAAAAATAATATCATTCACATAGATTTGTGCTAGCAATGTACATTTCTCTTTTGATTTTATAAAGAAAGTGGTGTCTACTTTTCCCATTTTGAAATTTTTTTTCTAAAATAAATTTTCTTATCCTTTCATACCAAGCTCTAAGAGTTTGTTTTAAACTATAAAGAGTCTTGGTTAGTTTGAAAACACGATTAGGAAGCTTTTCATTTTCAAAACCAAGGGGTTGCCCTTCAAAAACCTCTTCTTCAAGAAAATCATTTAAAAATGCACTTTTAACATCCATTTGATATAAAATAAATCTTTTATGATATGCATAAGTTAAGAGCATATAAATAGACTCTAACCAAGCTAGCTACGGGGGCAAAAGTTTCATCATAGTTTATTCCTTCTTCTTTGGAATCACCTTGAGCTACTAACCTAGCTTTGTTTCAAATTACTTCACCTTTTTCATCTAATTTATTTCTAAATACCCATTTAGTGCTTATAACAAGGTAGTTTGAAGGTCTTTTTACAAAAGTAATACCCCATTTCTTTCAAATTGATTTAATTCTTCTTTAATGAAAAAAATTCAACTCTCATCTATGAGAGCTTCCTTAACTTCCCTAGGTTCTAATTTTGAAACTAATGCAATATGATCATGCTCATGTGCATGAAAAACACTACAAAACTTAAGCAGTTCTAGTTCTTACTCCTTGTGTTGGATCACCTATGATTTGATTAGTTGGGTGAGCTTTTGTCCATTGTTGCTTTGGTTCAACTTTCTTCACCTCTTGAACTTCTTGAGCTTCTTCCAAGTTTTCCTCTACTTGAGATGTTCTTGGGCCTTCTTGTTCCTCTTCCTTGTAACCTCTTGCATATTCCTCTTTCTATTCCTCTTGAATCTTCATCTCTCTAAAGCCAATGCCTAAATCATCAACAACACTTTGTTTGGAAGCACAAGGGTTAGTTTCATTAAATGTCGCATTAAATGAATCTTCTACAACTAAAGTTCTTTTATTATAAACCTTATAAGCCTTGCTAACTGTAGGATAACCAAGGAAAATACCCTCATCAACTTTTGAATCAATTTTTTTCAATTTATCTTTTATGTTCAAAATAAAACATTTGCAACCGAAAACTTTAAAGTATGAAATATTAAGGGTATATCCAAACCAAAGTTCATAGGGAGTCTTATTCAAGATGGGTCTAATTAGTAATCTATTTAAAACATATGTGATACCTTGATTTGTTTACCCCTTTGGCATGCTTCACATATCTTACCTTTCTCATATTTGACCTTGCGATGCCTCTCACAAACTCCTTGTTGAAGATGTTGTTGATCAACTCCATGTTGACATGCCCAAGTTTTCTATGCTAAAGTCATGTTTCTTTTAAATACACTAAGCATTTCACATTATTGTTAACTCAAACATCATAATCAACAACATAAACATTTCCTTTTCTAGTACCCATAAATAAATATCATGTGATTTGAGATCTTCAACTATGCAAATATTTGGTTTAAATCATCGAGTCCCATATCACATAATTGACTAATACTAAATCAATTGTAATTTAAGCCATCTACTAAAAGAACATCATCAATCACATTTCCTATTTTTCCAATACCTATGATATTACCTTTACCATTATCTCCAAGTGTGACATGTCCTTTATCCCTTTCCTTCAAGCTTGTGAACAATGATTGATTCCCTAACATGTCTTAAGCAACCACTATCCATATACCATATTACCTTTGTGGTGCTTTGTAACGCCTCGAACCCGCCAAGTGGGGCCCGGGGTGTTATGAGACCATTCACACATCTCTGATACCATAAATACCATTCACGCAGCGAAAATAATTAAATATTCTCTAATAGAATACTAGAGTACTATATACAACCAAAAAGGAGTATATCAAAATCTCCCTATTATGTCACCCAAGAAATATGAAACATAACTTTACATATCTCAGTTCCTATGACTACTCGTAATTACAAAGACTAACCCTGCCTCGAGAGCTCGCTAAGCTCGATCACCTGAAGGACCTGAAAAATTAATAATTCGCTTGGGTGAAACACTTCTTAGTAAGGATGGAATAAATTATAACAGTGTGTGACAGATGATTTTTAGTGTATACAAAATATAACTGTTTGTTAATCAAGAGCAACTCACAAGCCACATGCAGACTGTACTCACACATACATAACCAATATTTATAGTGAAAGTTCACGAGGATTGGGGAGATTACATGCTTATACATGCAACGCCCCTTTGTTCTAATACCGTTTGTAACATTGCCCTTTAATTTGGGTGAGGCTACAATTGATACTCATCAGGGCACTCACCTTACTTAGTAAGCCGTCGAGTAGAGAGTTTTACTTTGCTATAAACATTCATGCATTTAAAATCACATACATCATCAACCATACCACAGAAATCTGCATATAGGCACACACTACATGTAGTAACCTGAAAATTTTAATAATTAAATAATAGAGAAGAAGGATAAATTTAAAGAAGGTAAACTAGGGCTCGTCGATGAATGTCTTGACTTCATCGACAAACTCCCTCTAAGATTCGTGGACGAAGTCCAGGATTCATCGATGGAAAGATAACGAGAGGGGGTTCTCTAGACCCATAGGTTCGTCGACGAATCCTTTACCTTCATCGACTAATCACCTTCTTCACTTTGTCGACGAAACCACATGTCTCGCTGACGAAACCACGTGTCAAGACACCTATAAATATGCAAAATTGGAAATTCAGTGTGAAAAATCTCTAATTCTCCTCCGTTCAATGATCAGAAGCTACCACGGTGATCCTGGGTGGATTCTCTACAACCTAGCCAGAGCAAAATGTTGATTTGAGAAGTTTGGACACTATCCCAATTTCAGGGTAAGTAGATTATTTAGGTATTTCCAGTATTACCAGATTTATCTGAGCCCAGATTTTGTGTTGTATAAGAATATACTGGTATTTTGTGGAGCAAAATTAGGGTGTTATGATTTCAGGGTTAGGGTGTTTTTGAGACCCTACAAGCATGGGTTGAGGACCTCAGTGGTTATTTTTCCAAGAACCCAGGTAAATTATAGTTTAGGAAATTACGAATAAGCTGATTCAGGAAATGTGAGTACAATGATTTTCTGGGAAATTCAGTGTTTTACTGGAGAATTTGTATATATGTAATTACAAGATTTTGAGGTTGGTATGCCAAGGGTGTAAGTGTTGAATTAGAGTCAAGCCTTTTAGTCAGATAGGTAAGGGAAATATGCTATGCTAGGAATTTTAGAATTTTTACTAGTAATCTATATGTTTTTCAGATTATCATTCAGTTTATAAATTATTAGTATATCAGAAGTACAGTTTTCAGAGTATATGATATTTATATATGTAGTTGTGTGGTATGAGATATTACCATATTTTATAGTAATATGACTTACAGTGTATATACAAACATATATATTTTCCAGTGACTATAGAATACCATGATTTCTAGAATTTCAGAAAAACCATAACACTCATATATTACAGTATATATAGTTAAGATATTTCAGATCAGATATTATAGATATTTTAGCTTAGATATTACAGTATATTCAGATCAGCTATAGTGTTATGGTTATTTTGGAATCATGATGAAACAGCAAGATAATTATAATTATATATATTAGTATTTTATAGTATCAGACCCTAATGAATCAACTCAGTTTATATTCAATCAGCAGAGCACGGTACCATTGCTATTTCATATCAAAGTGTAACCACATATCTCAGATAGTGTGTGGGATACTGTCAATCGTTCCTGGAGGGATTGCAAGCTTCCCAGAAGTCTAGGTTGAGGTGAGCAGTTTGACGAGGTAGAGATCAGTTACCATGCCTGGAGGGATTGCAGATGGCCAGACTAATGATTGGTAGAGTTTCATATTGACTTACCGGGTAGGCCAACCAAAGTTAAGTCCCGCCTACAGGCCGCACAACCCTGTCATGAGGGGTTAAATCATGACATACAGTTTTTCAGGGTATTATCACAGTTACTTATATGTATACAGATTTACTAAGAACAGAAGATATATTATAATATTAGCAGTATGAATAAATAGAAAGTTCAGTTAACACAGTTATATTTTAAACAATATAGGTGTGTGTTGTATTATATATTGTTTCACCAGTTAACTCAGTTTTTAGATATTTATCAGTATAATATTTATGTAAACTCAATCGCCACACACTAGTAATAGCATATTTCCTCTTATTGAGCGTTGTCTCATCCCAGTGATTTAACATTTTTTTGGTGATCCAACTAGACGGGCATATGAGGCTCGTCGATAAAGGGATTGTTGCACTGCCCTAGTTGTGGGTAAGTGTTTTCAGGGAGATATGTTTTAGGGTAGTTTTCCAGGATTTGGTGGATGTTACTGGGAGATGTGTTTTTTTGTATGTATATTTTGGGGAATTATTGAATTCTGGTATTGTAAATATGAATGTACAGTTTTATGTTTTTTACTGCGTAGGTATGCAAAATGAACAGGGTTTCCTCAGTGCTCATTTGGGACCTGAGATGTTATAATAGATAATCCAAGGGTATCAGAGTAATTTAAAGTATGTAGTAAAGTTTATTTGGAAAAAAAATGGTATAGATTTTCGGGTCGTTATAGTTTGGTATCAGAGCCTAGGTTGTTAGGTTCTGTAGACTCTAGAGTACAACGGTACCAGAATATAGGAATGCAATTTTAAGAAAAATAGAATAGAATATCAGTAAGTTAATGTTGGGGAATTAGGATGAGAATTTAGGGTTCTGTTCTACAATCTGGGAGCACGAATTTCGGGGTGGTTTCTGTGATTTTATTAAGGTAATGATTTCAGGAAAACCATAGTAAACTATCGTCGATTTCTATTCCCATATGGTAGGACTAGACCTTAAATTAGTAATAGGAAGAATAGGGATATTTTTAGTTAGAATAGCATTATGAGGTTTGGGTTCTCAGGATAATTTGCTATTATTGCTGGATGGACCCTAGAGGAAGTAGCGCCCACACTAACGGAGATGATGGAGTAGGGCCTTCTAGTGCGGGAGGCAGGGATTTAGATGTTGTATTACGCAACGTAGCTCAGCAAGTCATGGCTGAGATTGCCTGGTGCTCAAGGGAGCAGGGAGGTCCATCTATAGTGCACGACTGCACGATAGAGAAATTTACGAAAATGAACCCTCCAAAATTTTTAAGAGCAACTGATCCTCTATTTATGGAGAACTGAATGCAGGAGATAGAGAAGATACTGACGGTGCTCCACTGCCCTGACGAGTAGAGGGTCCTCTATGCCACATATAAGTTGGCAGGAGAGGCCGAGAGATGGTGAATGACCACAAAATTACTGGAGGAGCAGAGACCCATTGTAAGAACCTGAACCATGAGATGTGGGTTTATTATGTAAAAGAGTGGTAAAAATGGAATTCTGCAGACTTCGTCAACGAGGCCATAATTCGTCGATGAAGGTAGAAGACTTCTTGTCGATGAAATTCAAAGGTTTGTCGATGAGAAAAAGCTGAGAGGTCTGGAAAGTTGGAAATATCAGGATTCGTCGACGAAATCGCTGTCTCGTCGACGAAATTTCTAAAGACCTCATCAACAAAGGTACCATTTCGTCGACGAAATTGGCCGGGTCAAGGGGCTATAAAAGGAAATTCTCATTACTTCACCATTAAGAAATCTTAATTATCTCTCTCTCTCTCTCTCTCTCTCTCTCTCTCTCTCTAAACCTCTCCCTACTCCTTCTCTCTAGATTTCTTCTCCAATAGTTGCTAGAATTGGGAAACGGAAGTTACCACAAGGATCGTGGAAGGATTCTCTACAACTTCTACGGATCGGAATCTCGTTTCAAGCATTTTCGAGTTTCAGGCTAAAACCGAGGTAAGGCTTGATTTTTGTTTCTGATTCAGTATATGTGCAGTAGTACGGATTGTAAGACTATATTGTACTGTGGTTTGTAGGTTTTGGAGTCTCAGTTCATAGTTTTGGGGACCGTAAAGTTCGTAGTTGGAATTTGGGTTAAGGTAAGGGGATTCTATTTATATCAGTTCATTTTCGAAATCAGGATCGGTAAGCTTGTAAGCTACGATCGTATGTATGTTTTGACTACTTATTTGGAGAAATCTATCAGGTAAAAATGCGGGACTTTCGAGTTATAGTTTTTTATAAAAATTGGGGATTTCGGGTATCATCTCTATTTTTGTTTGGAAATTTGTTGGTTGTGTTAAAACTGTATTATTGAGGTGACCGTAATCCATATTTGCATAAACTATATACTTGAAATTGTAAAAGATATGATTTACCATAAACCAAATAAGTGTGGTATGTATGGTTGTATGTATTTGTTCCGGGTAGTTATAAAACAGCTATGCGGTGGCTAATTACTGTACACTGAAATGTATAGGAACGTGAGTTCCAAAATGATTCTTGGGATTTGTATAACAGCCATGTATCGGTTAACTACCATGGGTGAGAGTGGCCGGCTCTATATCCGGGGTGTGAAATATCACCAGTATGATTCGGTTGGTCACCGAAGGGTGTGTTCTACACCGTATGTAGCAATGTAATCACTATGGGCCTGAGTCGTCGCAGCGTAGTTGTGCATGTGGCAATGTAATCGTTGTGAGACTAGGTGACCTTGTGTAGTTACGTATGTAGCAATGTAATCACTGTGGGCCTAAGTCGTCACTTCTTAGTTGTATGTGTAGCAATGTAATCGCTGTGAGACTAGGTGACCTTGTGTAGTTGCGTGTGTAGCAATGTAATCACTATTGGGCCTGAGTCATCGCATTGTAGTTGCGTATGTAGCAATGTAATCGATGTAAGACTAGGTAACCTTGTGTAGTTGCATATGGAACAATGTAATCACTATTGGGCCTTGATCGTCGTAGCGTAGTTGCGTATGTAGCAATGTAATCGCTGTGAGATGAGGTGACCTTGTGTAGTTGCGAACTAGTGTGACGACACTGACCGCATATATGTATGTATGTATGTTTTGGTATTGTATGAACTGGAATGGTTTTCTAAAAATACTAGAGCTGTATGGAATTGTATGAAACTGTAAGAATTATTTCAATCTGCATCGTATGTATAGTGTTATGAAGTATGTAAAATGACACTGGTATGCCACACACTGATATAAACTGTTTTCTTCCTTACTGAAAGGTGTCTCACCTCGAATGTACGTACAATATTTTTCACATCCTTCAGGTAGCGGTAAGTAGCATCCTAGCGTCTGGAAGCAAGGGGTGTCGTAGCTACTACTAGTACCTTTTAGGTATGAGTTTTGGTATCCAGGTTGTCGGGATAGTTTGTGGACACCTAGGGTCTGTGTTGTAATTATGGGAATGTATGTCCTAATTTGTTTAGACTCTGGTATGATCTTGTTTATGTATGAAAGACCGTATTTCGCTACATATCTGATGAGTATGGATTGGTATGTGTATGTGGTCGGACCCTCTTATTTGTATTGTATCATGTATGTTTAAATTGATACAGAGAAAGGTTAGGTTACTTAAACTCACACCTGGGACCCATCTCCGGGTTCGGGGCGTGACAGCTTGGTATCAAAGCTAACTAGGTTGTTAGGTCTTGTAGACTTGGTTAGGAGTATTGATGTGTACATACCATAGTATAGGATGTGGGAATTGGGTAGTGTTGGTCGAGGGTTGTTCTGTTATTAGACCGGGATTTTTCGGCAGTATTTCATGTTTTTCCTAGGATGACGATTTCAGTAATGGCAGGGCAGACCATTAACGACTTTCGAGTCGATGTGATGAGATAGGCTTAGACCTTTGAGAGTAATAGTTGACATGATTAGGTCTATGATTGTGTTAACTGCGTACGACATAGGAATTCTAACTGATTCCTATTCTATTTTCAGAAAGGAGCCCAAGGATAATAACTTGGAAAGTGGCTCCGAGGAGATGGCAAGCGACGAGTCTCCCTCTGTATCTCGTTGTTTGATGAGACAGGTGATCCGAGAGATAGGACGGAGTGTTAGGAGACGTGAGGGCTCTCCTACTGATATAGGGTGTGCCATCGAGAGGTTCACGCGCATGCACCCTTCGACATTTATGGGAGGACCTAATCCAATAGTAGCGGAGGACTGGGTCGAGAAGACTGAGAGGATTTTGGAAGTTCTCCACTGCACTGAGAAGCAGAAGGTTTTGTACGCCACCTTCCAACTGACTGGGGAGGCAGGGCGATGGTGGACAGTAGTGAGCCTGCTGGAGAGGTAGAGAGCTGGTCCATCTGGTATGACGTGGGGCCGCTTCAAGGAGGTATTTTTCGAAAGATACTTTCTGGTCTCTACACGGGATGCGAAGGCCGATGAGTTTTTGGGCCTGATACAAGGAACTTTGACGGTGCAGAGTCATGCTGCCAGATATATCGAGTTATCTCGATTTGCGCCATACTTAATTCTGAATGAGCATGAGAAGTATCGAAGGTTTGAGAGGGGTCTGAGGAAAGACATCTGCCGTCTTGTGGGGATGCTGTAGATTCGTAAGTTCTCTGTCCTGGTGGATAAAGCCACCATAGTTGAGACCGACCTTCGAGGAGATTAGGTAGTGCAGGATCAAGGGAAGAGGACAGTATCTTCTAGTCCTCAGAGTGGTCATCGGCAGAGTTAGTGGAAGAAGAAGAAGAATTACAGCTCTAGTTGTCGGCAAAACACCGAGCGGCTGAGTTCTCAGGGGGATGCATCCTCTGCATCGTGTGCTAAGTGTCATAAATGGCACGAGGGCGAGTGTCAGCCATTCTAGGGTGTTTTCTACAACTGTGGCAAGTTGGGCCACATGGAGAAGAGCTTCCAGGAATCGAGGAAGTATATGCCTGCACAGAGCCAGAATCGTGGGAGTAATCAGGTGCCTCGGGTGAATTACCAGGCAACCATGGCTCCGGCGAGAGTATATTCACTTACTCCAGAAGATGCGGAACACGCTAGGAACGTGGTGAAGGGTACCATGTTATTGTTTTCGAATAGAGCTGTTGTGTTATTTGATTCGGGGGCAACCCATTCGTTTATATCTGCTAGTTTTGTGAAATTGTGTGGGGTTGAAACCAGTGTGATGAATGAGATGTTGTCTGTAACTACGCCGACTAGGAGTGTAACGATTTGTAGTAAGATGTTAGGAAACTGCCCAGTGGTGATTCATGAGAGACTGCTACCAGAGAATCTTGTAGTATATGACATGTCGAGTTTCGACGTTATACTGGGAATGGATTAGTTGTTCTCCAGCTATGCGTTGATTGACTGTCATAGGAAGGTGGTAGTTTTCATACCTCCTGGGAAGCAGGAGTATGAATTTGTGGAATCGTGTGTGCGTTCAACGCCATAGATTCTGTCAGCACTACAGGCGAGGAGGTTACTCTTGGATGGTTATCAAGGGTACCTAGCTTGCGTGAAGGAACCGCTGTGGGATGTGTTGAGACTCTAGGACATTCGGGTGGGCAATGAGTTTTTGAATGTGTTTCCTGAAGAACTACCCGGTTTACCTCCAGATCGGGAGGTGGAGTTTGTGATAGAGTTGCTGCTTGGTAAGGCACCGCTCTAAAGCTCCGTACCGAATGGCTCCAACAGAACTTCGAGAGTTAAAGGAGCAATTACAGGAACTACTGGACTAGGGCTTTATTCAACCAAGTGCTTCGCCCTGGGGAGCTCCAGTATTATTTGTGAAAAAGAAGGACGGGTCGATGCGGATGTGCATTGATTACTGTGAGATTAACAAGGTAACTGTGAAGAACTATTACCCTTTACCTCGTATAGATGATCTTTTTGACTAGCTGTAGGGAACTCGGGTCTTTTCAAAGATCAACCTACGGTCAGGGCATCATCAGGTGAGGGTTAGATCTAAGGACATAGCAAAGATCGCTTTCCGAACCAGATACGGTCACTACGAGTTTTTGGTCATGCCTTTTGGGTTGACAAATGCTCCGACAGTGTTTATGGATCTGATGAACAGGGTTTTTCATGAGTACCTAGATCGATTCATAGTGGTATTTATTGATGACATTCTAATATACTCAAAGAGTACGGAAGAGTATGTGGAACATTTGGGGTTAGTATTACAGATTCTACGGGAGAAGAAGCTGTATGCTAAGTTGAAGAAGTGTGAGTTCTGGTTGAATCAGGTCGTGTTCTTAGGTCATGTGGTGTCTGAGGGAGGTATCTCAGTTGATTTTAGCAAGATCGAAGCTGTGGTTGACTGGGCTAGACCGAAGAATGTGCAGAAGGTTCGGAGTTTTCTGGGACTGGCGGGTTACTATCGTCGGTTCGTGGAGGGATTCTCTAAATTGTCTAGACCTCTGACACGGTTGACTAAGAAAGGAGTGAAGTTTTACTAGACTAGTGATTGCGAGCAGTGTTTTCTCGAGTTAAAGCACCGGCTGGTTACTGCTCCAGTATTGACCATTCATTCGGGGGATGGGAATTTTGTGATTTATAACGACGCATCCCTGAAGGGTTTAGGGTGCGTGCTTATGCAACAGGGTAAGGTGGTAGCTTATACTTCGCGACAACTTAAGGAGTATGAGAAGAATTACCCTACGCATGATTTAGAATTGGCTACTGTTGTTTAAGCCCTTAAGATCTGGCGACACTACCTGTATGGTGTTCAGTGTGAGATTTTTACTGACCACAAAAGCCTCAGGTACTTTTTCACGCAGAATGAGCTGAATATGAGACAAAGGTGGTGGCTGGAGTTGATTAAGGACTACGATTGTACGATCAGTTATCACCTGAGGAAGGCTAATGTGGTAGCAGATGCATTGAGTCGGAAGTCAGAACATGCAGTAGTAACTGCAGTTGTAGCTCAGCATCATGTTAGGCGAGATCTGGAAAGCCTTGGCGTAGAGTTGGTTTCTAGTGATCATCAGGCTTTTGTTGCTAGCTTGGTAATCCAACCGACCTTAAGCCGCGCAGGCTAGTGATGCGGAGTTAGCTGAGCTTGTAAAGAAAGTGCAGCATGGTTTAGCTGCAGATTTTAACATCTCTGACAAAGGTATTTTGAGATTTGGGACCAGGCTGTGTGTTCCAAATGACAATGAGATTAGAAGGACGATTCTGGAGAAAGCGCATCGTTCTTTGTATACAGTACATCCAGGTAGTACGAAGGTGTATCTGGATTTGCGTAAGTCCTTCTGGTGAAGTTGTATGAAGAGGGATATTGCCCGGTTTGTGAAGCAGTATCTGACGTGTTAGTAGGTGAAAGCTGAACATCAGAGACCGACAGGGCCGTTGCAGCCTTTGCCTATTTTGGTGTGGAAATGGGAGCACATTTCCATGGACTTTGTTACCGGATTACCGATGGCACTTCACGGGCAGAATGTCATTTGGGTGATTGTGGATAGGTTGAAAAAATATGCTCACTTTGTATCGACGAAGGTCGGCTACCTTTTGAGTAGACTAACGGACCTATATGTGCATGAGATAGTGAGAATGCACGGAGTTCTGGTGTCCATTGTTTCAGATCGAGATCCGAGGTTTACTTCTCAATTTTGGAAAAGCTTGTAGGAGTGTTGGGGATGAAGCTTACTTTTAGTACAACGTTCCACCCCCAGATTGATGGACAGTCTGAGAGGACGATACAAATCCTAGAGGATATGTTACGAGCTTGTGTATTAGACTTCGGTGGTAGTTGGATTCAGTTTCTGCCACTAGTGGAGTTTGCCTATAACAATAGCTTCCAGGCTAGTATAGGGATGACACCGTTCGAGGCTTTGTATGGTCGGAGGTGTTGATCTCCTTTGTATTGGGATGAAATCGGTGAACGTCAGGTTTTAGGACCTGAACTTGTATAGCAGGTGTCTGAGAAGGTAGGTTTGATCCGAGAGAGGATTAGATCGGCTCAGAGTTGGTGGAAGAGTTACACAGATGTCCGCCACCGTGAGTTGGAGTTCGAGGTAGGGGGTAAAGTATTCCTTAGAATCGCTTCGATGAAGGGAGTGATGAGATTCGGAAGGAAGGGCAAGTTGAGCTCGAAGTATATTGGACCATTCGAGGTCATTGAGCGAGTGGGTCCAGTAGCATATAGAGTTGCACTACCCCCAACACTCTTGAGGGTCCCAATGTGTTTCACGTGTCCATGCTGAGAAGGTACATGTTGGATCCATCTCATGTTATTAGTTATGATGAGTTGGAAGTCGAGGATACTTTAGCATATGAGGAGATACCTATTCAGGTTCTGGACCGTAAGCTTCGTACCAAAGAGATACCGTTAGTGAAGGTATTGTGGCGAAACTACGAGGTTGAGGAAGCTTCTTGGAAACTAGAAGCAAAAATACACTGGAAGTATCCGCAGTTATTCTGAGTAGTAGTTGGATAGCAGGGTGGTATGAGTATGTATGTATGTATGTAATCCTCTGTTATCGTATGTATGTGACCACGGTATTCCTCCTCCATAAGTGAGGGAATGTATGTATGTATTGTAACGGGGCTGTGTATAAATGGTCGTCGTATTCTCTAGAGTATGTATGTATGTATCGTGACGAGGTCGCGTATAAATGGCCGCCGTATTCTCTAGAGTAGGTATGCATGGATTGTGATGGGGCTATGTTGTAATGGCCTCCAGTTTCGCTCTATAGTGCTATGTATGTGTGATGGTATGTAAGAGCATGAGAATGAGAGATGGCAAATTTCGATGACGAAATTTTTGTAAGGAGGGGAGGTTGTAAGAACCCGAACCGTGAGATGTGGGTTTATTATGTAAAAGAGGGGTAAAAATGGAATTCTGTAGACTTCGTCGATGAGGCCATAATTCATCGACGAAGGTAGAAGACTTCTCGTCGACGAAATTCAGAGGTTCGTTGACGAGAAAAAGTCAAGAGGTTTGGAAAGTTGGAAATCTCAAGATTCGTTGACGAAATCGCTGTCTCGTCGACGAAATTTCTGCAGACCTCGTCAACAAAGGTACCATTTCGTCGTCAAAGGGCTATAAAAGGAAATTCTCATTACTTCACCATTAAGAAATCTCAATTATCTCTCTCTCACTCTCTCTCTAAACCTCTCCCTACTCCTTCTCTCTAGATTTCTTCACCGATAGTTGCTAGAATCGGGAAACGAAAGTTACCATGAGGATTGTGGAAGGATTTTCTACAACTTCTACGGATCGGAATCTCGTTTCAAGCGTTTTTGGGTTTCGGGCTAAAATCGAGGTAAGGCTCGGTTTTTGTTTCTGATTCAATATATGTGTAGTAGTACGGATCGTAAGCCTGTATTGTACTGTGGTTTGTAGGTTTCGGAGTCTCGGAACATAGTTTTGGGGACCATAAAGTTTGTAATTGGACTTCGGGTTAAGGTAAGGGGATTCTATTTATATCAGTTCATTTTTTAAATCACGATCAGTAAGCTTGTAGGCTACGATCGTATGTATGTTTTGACTACTTATTTGGGGAAATCTATTAGGTAAAAATGCGGGACTTTCGAGTTACAGTTTTTCGGGAAAATTGGGGATTTCGGGTATCATCTCTATTTTTGTTTGGAAATCTGTTGGTGTTGTTAAAACTGTATTATTGAGGTGACCGTAATCCATATTTGCATAAATTGTATACTTGAAATTGTAAATGATATGATTTGCTGTAAACCAAATAAGTGTGGTATGTATGGTTGTATGTATTTGTTCCGGGTATTTATAAAACAGCTATGTGGCGGCTAATTATCGTATACTGAAATGTATAGGAATGTGAGTTTCAAAATAATTCTAGGGATTTGTAAAACAGCCATGTATCGATTAACTACCATGGGCGAGAGTGGCCGGCTCTATATCCGGGGTGTGAAATATCACCAGTATGATTCGGCTGGTCACCGAAGGGTGTGTTCTACACCGTATGTAGCAATGTAATCACTGTGGGCTTGAGTGGTCGCAGCGTAGTTGTGCATGTGGCAATGTAATCATTGTGAGACTAGGTGACCTTGTGTAGTTGTGTATGTAGCAATGTAATCACTATAGGCCTTAGTCGTCGCTTCGTAGTTGTATGTGTAGCAATGTAATCGCTGTAAGACTAGGTGACCTTGTGTAGTTGCGTATGTAGCAATGTAATCACTATTGGGCCTGAGTCGTCGCATTGTAGTTGCGTATGTAGCAATGTAATCAATGTGAGACTAGGTGACCTTGTGTAGTTGCGTATGGAGCAATGTAATCACTATTGGGCCTTGATCGTCGTAGCATAGTTGCGTATGTAGCAATGTAATCGCTATGAGACGAGGTGACCTTGTGTAGTTGCGAACTAGTGTGACCACACTGACCGTATGTATGTATGTATGTATGTTTTGGTATCGTATGAACTGGAATGGTTTTCTAAAAATACTGGAACTGTATGGAATTGTATGAAACTGTAAGAATTGTTTCAAACTGCATCGTATGTATAGTGTTATGAAGTTTGTAAAATGACATTGGTATGTCACACACTGATATAAACTGTTTTCTTCCTTATTGAGAGGTGTCTCACCCCGAATGTACGTATAATGTTTTTGACATCCTTCAGGTAGCGGTAAGTAGCATCCTAGCGTCTGGAAGCAAGGGGTGTCGTAGCTACTGCTAGTACCTTTTAAGTACGAGTTTTGGTATCCAGGTTGTCGGGATAGTTTGTGGACACCTGGGGTATGTGTTGTAATTATGGGAATGTATGTCCTAGTTTGTATAGACTCTGGTATGATCTTGTTTATGTATAAAAGACCGTATCTTGTTGTGTATCTGATGAGTATGGATTGGTATGTGTATGTATATAGGGAAACCGTGTACCCCACGGGGTCGGACCCTCTTATTTGTATTGTATCATGTATGTTTAAATTGATACTGAGAAAGGTTAGGTTACTTAAACTCACACCTGGGACCCATCTCCGGGTTCAAGGCGTGACACCCATCACAGTGCTGATGATTTGGGTCCAATTCAGAGACATATTCTTTGACAAATATTATCCTGCCACTGTCAGAGATGCTAAAGTACAAGAGTTTCTGAGTTTGACTCAAGGATCGTTGACAGTTCAACAGTATGCGGCTAAATTCATTGAGCTATCATGATTTGCTCTATATATAGTGCCAAATGAAGTTAAGAATGCCAAGATGTTCGGGAGGGGCTTGATACGAGACATATATAAGCAGGTAGCAGTACTGAAGATGCAGGATTTTACTGAGCTGGTTGACAAGGCCATGGTAGTAGAGGAGAGTGAGCAGGAAGACGTGGGAGTACCGAGCCAGAGGAAGAAGCCCACACCACCGAATTTTTAGACGGATTCCAGTAAGGTCCCATGAAGAGGAGACTGGTTTGGAGGAGGCCAGAGGTAGGTGATGGGGCGCAGCAATTTTCAGGGTGGGCAGACTTTTCATATCTACCCTAGATGTGGCCAGAGGCATCCAGGTGAATGTAGGATGGGAGAAAACATCTGCTATCATTGTGGGGGACTCAGTCATAGGGTTTGGTCATGCTAGGGACTATCAACTCATGCACCATCTTACAGACTATTCTGGGGTGGTTATCAGGCGCCCTGTGGAGGCCAGCAGAGGAACACGGTATCAGCAAGGGTTTATGCATTGACACCGGGAGATGCTGAGGCTGCTAGAGATGTCGTGATAGGTATCCTTGCTGTTTTACCATACAAAGTTGTTGTTTTATTTGACGTAGGTGCCACCCATTCCTTTGTATCTTCGGGGTATGTTAAACTATCTAGGGTGGAAATAGAGCTGTTAGATATTGAATTGTCTGTAGCCATGCCGACTGAATCTATTGTGAGGTGTAGGAAGGTACTTAGGAATTTTCCAGTGACCATTCAGGGGAAAGTACTTCCATTTGATCTCGTGATATTAGATATGCATGGGTTTGATGTAATATTGGGTATGGATTAGCTAGCAGCTAATCACGCCAGCATTTATTGCCATCAGAAAGAAGTGATTTTCAGATTCCCAGGTGAGCAAGAATACAAATTTGTGGGTTCACGTGTGCGTGCATCGCCACAGCTAGTGTCAGCTATTCAGGTGAGGAGACTAATTCAAGGTGGATGCTAGGGATATGTAGCTTACATAAAAGAGCTGTCGAAGGGAGAATTGAAACAGACTAATATTCTAGTGGTCAGAGAATTTTTAGATATTTTTCCAGAGGAATTACCTGGTTTACCACCAGATCAAGAGATCGAATTCACCGTGGAATTGTTACTAGAGTCGGCACTAATATCTAAAGCATCATACAGAATGGCTCGATCCAAACTGAAGGAATTGAAATATCAATTGCAGGAGTTGCTCGATAAAGGGTTTATCAGGCCCAGTGTGCCACCTTGGGGAGCCCTAATTCTGTTTTTGAAAAAGAAAGATGAGACCATGAGGATGTGCATAGATTATAGGGAAATAAATAAATTGATAGTCAAGAATAAATATCCTCTTCCCAAAATTGATGATTTATTTGACCAACTCCAGGGGACCCATGTCTATTCCAAAATTAACCTTTGATTAGGCTAACACCAGGTGAAAATCAAGGCAGATGACGTATCAAAAATAGCATTCCAAACTAGGAACAGGCACTACGAGTTCCTGGTAATGCCGTTCAGATTGACAAACACACCAGCAGAGTTCATGGATTTAATGAATCGGGTGTTCCATCAGTATTTAGACCAATTTGTTGTGGTGTTCATTGATGATATACTGGTCTACTCGAAGAGTCTTGAGGAGTACAAGGGTCATTTAAGACTAGTTTTGCAGGTGTTGATGGAAAAAAAAAATTGTATGCTACATTCAAGAAATGTGAATTCTAGGTGAGGCAAGTTACTTTTCTCGGGCATGTGATCTCCAGGGACGGTATATCAGTTGATCCAAGTAAAATAGAGGCAGTTGTGAGTTGGGTGAAACCAGTGAATGTTCAGGAGGTCAGAAGTTTCCTTGAACTGGCAGGGTGTAGCCGGCATTTTGTACGTGGCTTCTCCAGATTATCGGGTCCACTAACATGACTCACGAGAAAGAACGTGAAATTTGATTAGACCAATAAGTGTGAGCAGAGCTTCTAGAAGTTGAAGCAGCGGCTGGTCACTGCACTGGTATTGTCTATTCCATCAGGAGAAGATGGTTTTGTGATATATAGTGACACGTCCCAGAAGGGACTCCGGTGCATGTTGATGCAGCACGGGAGAGTCATCGCCTACGCATCTTGATAGCTTAAAGAGTATGAAAAGAACTACCCTGTGCACGATCTAGAGTTAGCTACAATGGTGTATGCTTCGAAAATCTAAAGGCACTATTTGTATAATGGGAAATGTGATATTTTTCATATATCATAAAAGCTTAAAATATTCTTTCACCCAGAAAGATTTGAATATGCGACAGAGAATATGGTTGGAGCTTATCAAGGATTATAATTGTACTATTAGTTACCATCCAGGGAAAGCAAATGTGGTGGCTGATGCACTGAGTAGGAAAATAGTAGAAGTAGTGATGTCAGCAGTGGAGATTCAACATGTGATTCGAATGGACCTAGAAAGGCTCAGGATAGAATTAGTAAAGGGAGAGCACCAGACATTTATTGCCAACCTGGTGCTGCAGCCTACGCTATGTGAAAGGATTAAAGCAGCCCATAAGAATGGCACAGAGTTGATGGAGTTGATAGAGAAGTGGGAGACCAGACAGGGGAAGGAGTTTAGTATATCAGAAGATGGAGCCTTACAGTTCCATACCAAGCTGTGTGTTCCTGCAGATGCTGAGATTAGGAGAACTATCTTGGAGGAGGCACACAAATCCCTATATACAATTCATCCTGACAGTACTAAGATATATCAGGATTTTCGAGGGTCTTTCTGGCGGAGTGGTAGGAAGAGGGAGATAGCTAAATTTGTGCAACAGTGTTCGACGTGCCAGCAGATAAAGGCTAAACACCAAAGGCCGATAGGACAGTTGTAGCCACTCCACATCCCTGAGTGGAAGTGGGACCACATATCCATGAATTTCGTCATTGGGTTACTGCCGACACTGCATGGTCAAAATGCTATCTAGGTGATTGTTGACCGATTGAAAAAAACAGCCCACTTTCTACCTATTAAAGTTAGCTACCTTATGAACTATGAACAGACTGGAAGAGATCTATGTTCAGGAGATAGTTCGACCCCATAGAGTGCCAGTATCTATAGTTTCAGACCGTGACCCGCGTTTTACATCACAATTTTAGAGGAGCTTATGGGAGGCTTTGGGGTCCCGTTATTATTCAGCACGACTTTTTATCCTCAGACTGATGAGCAAACAAAGAGGACAATTCAGATACTTGAGGATACGTTGTGAGCATGCATGCTGGATTTTGGAGGTAGTTGGATCCAGTATGTAACGACCCCAACTTGTCACATGGGCTCAGGGTGCTACTTTAGTGTTAATATCTTATTCATCATATATAAAACACATATACGCAATGGAAATAAAATACAAAATCCTCAAATTACATAACAAGAGCTCTAACTATCTTTATACACAAATATCTCTATTTTCACATAATTACATCCTATAAACTATACAAAAATAAAACCTCTGTCCATACACACCACCTACATAAATTTACACCACTAGCTCAGCTCCTCTAGCCTGTTTTACCCAATCTCTAAGATTTCCTGAAAGATTGTTTGTAAAGTAAGAGTGAGGCACAACTCAATAAGGGAAAGACTAAGTTAATGTCAATGTGTGGCCAGCATGCGTTTAGTGTACAGAAAATAACTAGTTCATTAAGTAAATAAACACATTTATGAAAACATTCTTATTTTACACTCACACAATTAGCTTAGGATAGGGAAAATTACTCGCCTATACAAATAGCTTCCCTCTCCTCTAATACCATTACTGCTACTAGGGCACTCGCCTTTCTCAACAAGCCCTCGAAATTATCTTATTAATTATTCGTATTCACATAAATTAGTAGATATGCATATAAGCCACTCCATGTGACAAACACGCCATTTACTTCCCCTATGGCACTGATCCTGTCGGTTTGCCCACTACCAACTTGGTCTCTAGCAGTTAAGCCTCTAACCCACATAGTTTAACAAATCCCTAAGACACAAACAAGTGTGTTGCACCTGAATCAAACAATATAATGGCACTATCTAACAGTATGGAAATAGTACCTGTCATGACATCGTAGGCATTCTCCGCATCACCCGGCGTAAATAAGTATACTCGTGCCTGAGCCGTATCCCGCTGGTGACCACCTCGGGGTGCCTGGTTACCTCCCCGATATTATGGCTGCGGCGGCACGTAGTTCAACACCGTGCAGTAATCTCGCGTCCGATGTCCTGCCTCTCCATATCGGTAGCAGACAACTGGTCCTACCCTGCACTTGTCCCAATGCCTCTTATGGCATCTAGAACAGATAGGACACTAGGGACCCCCCTGATGGCCTCAATACCCCATCTCCTATCGCGGCCCGAGAAATTACCAGGCTGCTTCCATAAGCCTTCGCTATTGCCAGTCTGAAATCCCTGAGGTGAGAGCCTCTTATTCTAGTTCACCACTCTCTCCCCCTTTTGAATGTTGGCCTCAACTGCCGTAGCCCAGTCCACCAGCTTAGAAAAGCTCTAAGTCAACAACGCCACCACATGTGCACATATTCCCTGTCTCAGTCCTCTCTCAAACATTTGGGCCTTCAGTGGCTCGTTCGGAACCATGTGTGGAGCGAAATGGGATAACTCCACAAACTTGGCCATATACTGCTACACAGTCATGGGCCCCTGAGTCAGCTGTAGGAATTCCTCTACCTTAACTATACGGGTGATAGCGGGAAAATACCTGTCAAAGAAAACTTCCTTGAACCGGCTCCAAGTGATAGCCGCTGGCTCTGAGCGCTGCTCCTCCACTAGTTTCTCTTATCACCATCATCTCTTTGCTTCCCCCACTAGTTTGTAAGAGGCATACTTCACCTTTGGCTCTTCAATGCACTCCAACACCCCCATCAGCTCTTCTATTTCCTGAACCCAATCTTCGGCTGTGATCGGGTTCGGTCCACCACCAAATGCCGGTGGGTTCGCCTGGGTGAACTGCTGAAATGTGCAACCCCTATCAGCCACTGGTTGATCCTGCTCTCTAGAGTCCCTCCTATTCTCCTTTCTAGCCTGTCGCGCTATATTTCATAACACTACTGAAGCATCAACATCCTCCTCACTAGAGGTATCCCCTCCAACCACAATATCTTTTCCCTGGAATCCATAGTGTAAATAAGATATAACCTGACTTAGAAATTTCACATTTAACATAATTAATACAAATATGGAATAATGGAATTGATATAATATACAGGTTCTAATTTAATAATTCATATTCCAATTCTATCACAAAACCATTGAGGTAGAAATCTCCATCCTAACATTAACTGCACACACATACCCACTCATCCTAATATTCCAACCTAAATTTTCTAAATTCCAATCCCTCTACCCAGAAACGAAACCATCAATGGATTTACCATGATTTTCTAAAACTCGCGACTAATTCAGAAAATCATATAAGTCTGTCAAAATATTTCTGCCTCCAAGCTTCTAGATTAAAACCCATCTTAACCTACCCACTTTTATCCCTATCTTATCTCAACCTATACTCTGGTAATTATCAGTCCTCAAAGTCTGCAAAACCTAGCAAACCTAGGCTCTGGTACCACCTGTAATGACCTCGACCCGCCACATGGGCCCGGGGTGCTACTTTAGTGACGTCTGTGTACCTGATACCTTATTCATCATATATAAAACACATATATGCAGCAAAAATAAAATAAAAAATCTTCAAATTACATTACCAGAGTTCTAACTATCTTTATACACAAATATCTCCATTTTCACATAATTACATCCCATAAACTATACAAAAATTAAACCTCTGTCCATACACACCACCAATATAAATTTACACCACCAGCTCAGCTTCTCTAGCCTGCTAGACCCGATTTCTAGGATTTCCTGAAAAGACAGTTTGTAAAGTAGGGGTGAGGCACAACTTAGTAAGGGAAAGACTAAGTTAATGTCAGTGTGTGGTCAGCATGCGTTTAGTGTACAAAAAATAACAAATTCACTAAGTAAATAAACACATTTATGAAAACATTCTTATTTTACACTCACACACACAATTAGCCGAGGATAGGGAAGATTACCCGCTCATACAAGTAGCTTCCCTCTCCTCTAATACCATTACTGCTACTAGGGCACTCGCCTTTCTCAGCAAGCCCTCCAAATTATCTTATTAACTTCCTCTATGGCACAAGTTGTGCGGCCCGAAGGCTAGACTATTGTCCTAGGGGATCCACCCACACAATAGTCATTTGTACTCTCTGCTAACATACTCTGCGGGTCCATGCAGCTCCAACTACTGGTCCGATTGCCCTCACTCTAGGGGGTACATTCACCTCACGTAGGAAAATCAAACAAGACCACCCTACACCTCTCAGCACAAGTGTGAGCGCACATGGCCATATAAAAAATCCCCAGCAACGGTACCGTGCTCACAATACACTAGTCCCCAAGGTTCCTAAAGCATATCATGCAATTTAAATAATAGAAATCACCATTTAAAACATTAATTCACATATATTCCCTGTTATTCCAAAAACCCGGCCCCTGGCCACAAATACAATCCGGCTCATAGTCATTTAAACAAAACTCCGGCCTTCGGCCATCATATCAAATCCCTGCATTATTCACAAGCATTTCCAATATTTCGCAAACAATTTCAATATTTCACAAACAGTTCAGTATTTCAAAATCCCAAATCCAGATATACAATAATCCATACCAATTAAATCATTTGCCACACGATTTCTACATTTTAACATAACCATATAAACAAATAAGCTTTCCACCGTTCATTTTATTCAAAAATAACATACCATATATCCTAGGTTTGTAAAATCCATTTCGAACGGTTGGTTTTCAAAATAACCTTTAAATTCTTAAATAAATAAATAAATATGTGTGTGTGTGTATATATATATATATATATATATATATATATATATATATAAACATAACAATTAAATTGATATAATTTCCATAAAATTACTAAATTAACTTAATCCCTTTACTTGATTCCTGAAAAGCCCGATAAAACCCCGACCTACGCCCCACGGCGTTCACAACCCCTGAAATCCTGAAATTCAAACTTCACCACATTATTCATCACAATCTCCAGAGTAACTTTCTTTAAAATTCCCTTAAGTTCTGAATACCTTAAATAGCCTATAAAATCCTAAATTATAAAACTTACCTCGGTTTTGGGTTGGCACCCTGGAGCTCCAACTCAAAAACCCGCTCCGACTAGATTTTAGAGAATCTCCCCATGAATCCCCTGGCGATTTTCGTTTGTCAATTAGGTTTAAGATTTAAGAAAAAATGAGGTAAGAGTGAAAATTGGCCTTACCTTAGGAGACATGCCTACGTCGCTCCCACGACAATTCCGCTCTAGTAGGATTGTCGGTGGCAATGATAGGAACCCAACGGTATCTTCGGATTTTTGATCGGCCGAATATTGGAGAAGAGAGTGGGAGAGAGGAGACGAGGAAGACGAAGAAGTGAGAGATCCTGAGAGAGATGCAGAAAGCTTCTGGGGGGCACACTTCTCTGAATGAAATATCTCTTGAAGGATATCCTTCAGGAGATTTACTTATACTTATGTAATATAATATCCTAAACTTATATATATATATATATATATATATAATATTATTTAATTAATAATAATTATTATTTAAAATTAAAAATTACTAAAATTAAATTACATTTTAATTTTAATGTTAATTTTTATTTTATTTTATTTTTTTGGATCACTATACAGTAAATGCCACTGGTTGAATTTGCATATAATAACAGCTACCAATCTAGCATTGACATGGCACCTTACGAGGCGTTACATGGTAGGAGGTGTCATTCTCCATTGTACTGCGATGAAATGGTGAGAGGCAAGTTTTGGGCCCGGAGATGGTGCAGTAGGCGTGCAATAAAGTCCGACTAATTAAAGACAAAATCAGTGCAGCTCAGAGTCAGCAGAAAAGGTATGCAGTTACTCACCGCCAGGAGTTAGAGTTTAACATTGGAGATCGGGTATTTTTTAAGGTAGCTCCGTTGAGAGGGGTTATGAGATTTGGGAAGAAGGGTAAGCTGAGCCCTAAGTACATTGGCCCATTCGAGACACTTGAGAGAGTGGGGTCAGTTGCCTACAAGCTAACTCTACCACCAGCTTTATCTAGAATTCACGACGTATTTCTTGTTTCCATCTTGAGGAAATACGTCCCAAATCCTTCCCATGTGATCTGTTATGCAGAGATAGCGCTCAGAGATTCGCTAACATATGAAGAGACACCAATGCAAATCCTAAATAGGAAAGAATAGGTATTGTGCACTAAGATAATTCCGTTAGTAAAAGTTTTGTGGATAATTCACGTCGTAGAGGAGGCTTCGTGGGAGCTAGAAGAGGAGATACGATAGAGGTACCCACAACTGTTTGGTAGGCATCAGCAGTAGTTAGGGGTGATAGTTTAGAGAAAATCAATATTATTTATTTCAGTACAAAATAGTTAAGGTATGAATTGTATATTAGATTATAGGATAGATAGTGTTTTTTCGTTTTGGGAGAATTTTCTTTTTATGTATATATGTATGTAATCTCCTAGAACCCTAGTTATGACCACGGTATTCCTCCGCCATAAGTAAGGGTAAGTAATAAAATAAGTAGCCCATTTTCCTTAATGGATGGGGTTCAATACAGATAGCGAATTTCGAGGACGAAATTTTATAAGGAGGGGAGAATGTAGTAACCCAGAAATTTTAATAATTAAATAATAGAGAAGAAGGATAAATTTAGAGAAGTTAAAGCAGGGCTCGTCAACGAATGTCCTGACGTCGTCGACGAACTCCCTTTAAGATTTGTGGATGAAGTCCAGGATTTGTCAACGGAAAGATACCAAGAGGGGGTTCTCCAGCCCCATAGGATCATCAATGAATTCTTTACCTTCATCGACGAATCACCTTCTTCACTTCGTCGATGAAGCCACATGTCTCATCGATGAAGCCACGTGTCAAGAGACCTATAAATACGCAAAATCGGGAATTCAATGTGAAAAATATCTCTCCCTTATTTTCTCTCTTTAAAATTCTGTGCTCTCTCCTTCTCTTTAGATTTTTGGCTCCGATTTTCCCCGGTTCGATAATCAGAAGCTATCACGGTGATCCTGGGGGGATTCTCTAAAACCTAATCAGAGCATAATGTTGATTTGAGAAGTTTGGGCACCATCCCAATTTCAGGATAAGTAGATTATTTAGGTATTTCTAGTATTACTAGGCTTATCTGAGCCCAGAGTTTGTGTTGTATGAGAATATACTGGTGTTTTGTGGTGTAAAATTAGGGTGTTATGATTTCAAGGTTAGGGTGTTTTTGGGACCCTACAGGCATGGGTTGACAACCTCAGCGGTTATTTTTTCAGGAACCGAGGTAAATTATTGTTTAGGAAATTACAAATAGGTTGATTCAGGAAATGTGAGTATAATGATTTTCTAGGAAATTCAGTGTTTTACTAAGAATTTTTATATATGTAATTACAGGATTTTGAGTTGGTACGCCGATGGCATGAGGGTTGAATTGGAGGCAAGCCTCCCAGTCAGATAGGTAAGGGAAATATGTTATGCTAGGAATTTTAGAATGTTTACCAGTAATTTATATGTTTTTCAGATTATCATTCAGTTTATAAATTATTAGTATATCAGAAGTACAATTTTCAGAGTATAGGATATTTATATACGTAGCTGTGTGGCATGAGATATTACCATATTTTATAGTAATATGACTTACAGTGTATATACAAACAGATATATTTTACAGTGACTACAGAATACCATGATTTCTAGAATTTCATAAAAAACCATAATACTCATATATTACAGTATATATAGTTCAGATATTTCATATCAAATATTACAGATATTTCAGCTCAGATATTATAGTATATTCAGATTAGCTATAGTGTTATGGTTATTTTGGAATCATGATGAAACAACAAGATAATTATAATTATATATATATATATATATATATATATATTAGTATTATATAATATCAAACCTTGATGAATCAACTCATTTTATATTCAGTCAGCAGAACATAGTACTGTAGCTATTTCAAATTTGAGTGCAACCACATATCTCAGATAGTATGTGGGATACCGTCAATCGTGCTTGGAGGGATTACAGGCTCCCCAGAAGTCTGGGTTAAGGTGGCCGGTGTGACGAGGTAGAGATCAGTTACCATGCCCGAAGGAATTGCAACTAGCCGAACTGATGATTGGTAGAGTTTCATATTGACTAATCTGGTAGGCCAACTAGAGTTAAGTCCCGCCTATAGGTCGCACAATCCTGTCATGAGGGGTTAAATCATAACATATAGTTTTCCACGGTATTATCACAGTTACTTATATGTCTATAGATTTACTAAGAATGGCAGATATATTATAATATTTTCAGTATGAATAAATAGAAAGTTCAGTTAACACAGTTATATTTTAAACTATATAGGTGTGTGTTGTACTGTATATTGTTTCACCAACTAACTTAGTTTCAAATATTTATCAATATAATATTTATGTAAACTCAGTCGCCACACACTAGTAATAGCATATTTCCTCTTACTAAGCGTTGTATCATCCCAGTGATTTAACATTTTTCAGGTGATCCAGCTAGACGAGCAAATCAGGCTCGCCGATGAAGGAATTGTTGCACTGCCCTGGTTGTAGGTAAGTGTTTTCAAAGAGATGTGTTTTAAGGTAGTTTTTCAAGATTTTGATGGATGTAACAGGAAGATGTGTTTTTGTGTATGTATTTTTTGGGGAATTATTGAATTCTGGTATTGTAAATATGGATATACAGTTTTATGTTTTCTGCTGCGTAGGTATGCTACGTTATATTGTGACTTATATCTAGGCAATATAACGAACTCCTTAGGCCTGCCAACGTTATATTGTGATACACACAAATAACCACACAAAGCAAATCATCCAAACATATCCATACATTCACCACAGTAATCATAACCAGTTTATTATAAAAAGTTGTTCTCATGCCACATAGTTTAAATGTCAACCATACCATTTTATATTGTTAATCAACAGTATAACCTACTCATATTGACTTTTCCCTAAACATGTATTATAATAAAAAACCATCATTTTCAAATGCCTAATTTGTTCAGAAAATTGTACATATATATATGGGTTCATATAATCGAATTTAACCGGTTCAAGCTTAATAAAAAGCTAGTATAACTTATTCCCCTGACTTGATTCCTAAAGATAAGCTCGCAGGGATCCTAATCCATGCTAGAGACGTACGCGCAAAACCTCTATATTCATAAACCCTAATCTAATCAACTTAACCCCAGAACATTTTTTATTTAATATTCCTTAACCTATTCTCCTTCAATAATTAACAAAACTCAAAAACAGCTTCCTTACCCATATTTTGGAGTGGTGCCTGAAATGTTCGATTCTCGAAATTACTCCGGTAAATCTGTGGAAAATCACCGTCAGGATCCCAAAAACACATTTATCAACTGATTCAGGCTAAAATCAGGCGAGAAATCGAGGAGAGAAGGGAGGAGAGTCGCAACCCTAAAGAGAGAAAGTGATATGAAATCATTTTCCATAAGAAAATGATTCAAAGTCTATTTATAAGCTGTTGTACTCATCGACAAGAACATAAGATTCGTCGACGAGTCAAAGAAGAATACTCGTCGATGAGAACAGGGGGTTCATCGATGAATCCTTGAATCTGAGATTTCCTGACTCTCGGGATCTCCTCGTCAACGAGCACAAGGCACTCATCGACAAGTCCCTGCTGTGTTGCCCCTTCAAACTTTCTTCCTTCTTCTTTTATTATTTTCTTTTCTTTCCTTTTTCCTTTTCCTTTATTATTTTCATTGTTATTACTTTTCCAGGTCTCTACATGCTCCTTCCTACAAAACAAAGTAGATCAACCTTTAGGTACCCAAGTGAATTTGGGTCATTGCTTGTCAGTATACCTCTTTTTGACCCAAACCTTTAGAGGTCTATCATATTCACTATTTGTCAATCTACATTGGTAAATATAATGTCTATGGACAAACCAATAATGACAATGCACATTTTGATAGTTAATCCTTGGCCTGTAGGTTTTACTAGTATATGTATTTCTTTTATATGTTCTCTTATCAAATCTATCATACATTTTTTCATAATTGTTTCCACCATAATGATTTTTTGGTTTTCTTTTTCTTTGGTAAAGAGCATGAGAAGTAGATGCACGGTCATGTGATACCTTAGATATGGTGGTATTTTCAAAGTGGAATGCTTGTGATTATGTTTGTGTGGTAGTAGCCTTAACAAAGTGAGTATGGAAAGGTTTAACTACTTGTGTACTACCATGTGTAAATCCTATGCCACTTTAATCATTTGTAACTTCTTTATCATTGATGATCTTTTCTTAACTTTCATTTCCTTTTGAAAATTTTGAAATAGTGGCATGTAGTTCATCCAACCTATTTTTCAAAGCAACATGTTCCTTTTTCAATGAATCATGCAATTTCAATTTGATAGATAAATCATCATTCTCTTTTACTAAGCATGCATTTCTAGATTCTAAGCTAGATACTTACCTTTTCAAATTCTTAGTTAAACTATAAACATGTAAGAATTTTTCATACAATTCATCATATAAGTCATGTAATTCATCAATGAAAAATTGAGAAATTACCACATCCTCATGGGTCATTTGTGATCTTTTCAAAAGTGTAAGCTAAAAAAAATTTCACCTAAGCTCTAATGCCAAATGAAAATGTGGTGATAGTCTTGCATTAAAGGGGGTGAATAGTGTTTTTTAGCTAAGTGTGTGTATTTTCAAAAATTACAATGTTTTACAAGTAAAACACAAAGTATCAAAGTATAAATGTTAAGGGTTAAATGATGTAGCACAAGTGAATAATCACAAGTATTTAAATAAATTAGAGATAATAAAAGTATAGAGGAGTGCATCGGGATTTTTGTAGTGGTTCGGCAACTTGCCTATGTCCATTTATGTTAAGATCCTTTTTCTTAACGCCTTTCATTAATGAACTAGAGTAAAAACTCCCAACCGGAGGCTCCTTTGTAGTGAGCGAACTCCACACTTCCTGTACAATGGAATCGAACTTGGTTCACCTAGAGCTTGAAAGCTGAACAACCCAGAACCCTCACTTGATTCCAACCGAGTTAGAAAGCTCATATCAATGATCTTGTTACAATGTAGATGAGTACAAGAAATTAAAGTCTCTTGATAGACTAGATATAAAAATACAAGCACACGAACTCTTCTAAGCTCAAATGAAACTTGAAAATTTATGAGAGAATGAGTGTTAGTTTTGGTGCAACCCCAAGAGGGGGGTGAATTGGGAATTTTAAAATTATCGCCTAGGTTAATCGTTTTAACAGCAGTATTACACAACCTAGGGTTAGTCTATGCGATCAATAAATAAACATACACGTGCAATAAAAGTAAAGTGCGGAAAAGTAAACAATACACGCAATATGTTATTGAGGTTCGGCCAAATTGCCTATGTCCTCGCCTTGGCTACACTAGCACAAGGATCCCACTAAAGCTGACTTAGCGAGTGGAGCGGCACCGGTTATAACCAGATCAATTCAAGGGGCTAACCTCAACCAACACGCCTTAACAGGATGGCGCACCTAGCTTTCCTAACCGGGTCTAAGCCAGTCCGGGACTATTCAACAAGGCTAGTCTCCCTCTTCAGGCCCGTGCTTGGAATACAACCAATGTGTATAAAATTTGTACATGGAAATACGCTTCTTCACAAGCAGATATGTACACCAGTATAGCTCAAGCAATATTGCAAGGACGTATGATATTTAAATATGCTCAGTGCTCTAACGTGTGCTAAACACTCAATCAAGTATAGATTATTAGTCCAAATCTAGAGTGTATGTCAAAACAAGATTTGAAACACAACACGTGAATAATACAAAATCAGATCAGGGTTTCAAATATGCTAAGAAAGTTTATTCAAACAAACTCAACAAGATATTTCAATATACAAAGTACAATGGAGTTGTTTGAAAAACTAGCTTTTGAAAAGGATTTTTGCTCACAAAAAATATAGGTTTAGGTGTCTTGCAATGACAATGCAAGAACTGCAACCTTCTAAGTCTTCCCACACAAGATTTATCAAGTAAAATCGGTGGAAGAACTTAAGGCTATACTCTTAAATAAAATCAATCAAACAATATATCAAATGAGAGTATTAGCTAGTAAGACTAAGCACAATCAGTTTAGAAATACTCACAACACTTAAAAGATCAAGAAATATGAAGTGTATGAGTGTTTGTGAGTAGTATAGGCTAAAATAGGGTTTTGGAAGTTCAGAGAATTTTTGTCTTAATCAAAATGCTAATCCTTGCTAATTATGACAAATGAATAGGTATTTATAGGTAAGGAGGATTTTTTTACCGTTGGAGACACAATGGGAATAATTAAATTTGTTTCAAAACCCATTAAGAAAATTAAACCAGTTTACCCCATAAAAAAATAGGTAAAAAATATTTTAACCGCGATGTTCGGGTGCTCGGCCTGAGATTCGGGTACCTGAAGAGACTCAGTCAAAAATCCAATTTTTAATGGTTCAGGTGCCCGAAGAAATGGTCGATCAGCTAAACAAAAGTCAGTAGAATTTTGTTCGTAAATTTGGGTGCCCGATTTCAAGTTTGGTTAACCCAACTTACCAATTCGGTTGCCCGAGCCCAATTTAAGCGAGATCATTCGGTCGCCCGAGTAGTTGAAAAGTGCTCTGACACATGTTTGGGTGCTCGAGGAAGATACACTCAAATCAAGTTTGGGTGCCTGAACACAAAGTCAATATTTTGACTTGTTCGGTCGTCCGAGCCGTTTTACATAGCATAGGTTCGGTCGCCCAAACCCTCTTAATATTTTCTATTAAGTTCATTTTTAGCTTGAATTGATTCTCCTAATATGAAGAGTGATGTTGGGGACTTGTGTACTAAATGTAAGTACCTAATGTCCAACTAGGGTCTGTTATGAGCATATCTACCTACCAAGCATGATGCAAATTATTATAAGCCGCAGGGTGTACAGTCCATAATAAAATTACATCCCAAAATGAAGAAAATAAATAAGATTTACAAATACAATACAAAAATATTCATTTTTTGGCATGAACACCGCACGCCATCATGGTATGTCTTTCAATCCAAATATACGTGCACAGTGAACCTGCATGCAAGCCTTAGTACAACCATCAATATCAAGAGTATTTGTCATGATCAAAACTGGGTGTGACCTATCAGGTCAACAATGAGAGTTCAAAGTATGTAAAGCTTCTTGTTGCCTTGAAACACCTTGAATACCTCCTTTTCTAGCCAAAAACTTTTACTAGCCATTTGAGATTCATAATGACACATTTCAAATCACTCCAACAACATGCTGATAGCTAGGAGACAATTCTGACAGTTCACATAGTTTTACTTTGAAATTCAAAAACAACCATTATAATTGCTTAGAAATAATACAAAAATGTATTTGATACCCCAAAATGAGTCATTTTTAAAAAATAAATAAAACTAATTTTCAACTCATTTGGATATGAGCATCATGAGATATAATTCATTTACCACACAATGGTCAGATAGTGAAAAGGACTGTTGTTAGATTTGGTTAGCAAATTTTCAAACGGCTGGTATACATGTCCAAATATGGGGGTGTATATGTCAAAAATTTCCTTTTTGAGTATAGTTTTATTTTTATTTTTTATTTTTAAAAGAACCAAGTCAATTGGATATCTTTAAAAAGAGAAAAGGACAAAACACTAGAGCATGTTAGAATTTAGAAATAAAATCTTAATAGTATAAATAGTTTGTATTTAATAAATTATTGTGCACAATATACTTGTTCAAAACATATATGTAATATGTCAAATTAAAGCTACAACAGTCTAGTTTATAGAAAAATATTTTCTTAATTTAAAAAATCTCATACTAATTAAGAGAAAATGAATTTAAAGTGACACATATGCAACTTTTGTTGTTTTACTTTCTTTGTTTGAAAAACCAACCAAATGACCTCCAATTGATGTGCAAGTTTGCACAAAAGTCATTTTATATGAAAACTTATAATATGGAGCATTTGTTTAGAATTCAAATGACAAAAATGCACCTATAGTATCTTTTATAGAAAAAAAAAATCAACCAAAGTTTAATGTAAAATTGCAAAAATGTTAGAACTTGACTCTAAAACTTTTCTTTAGGGAAAAACACACTCCCTAAACTTACTTAGTCCTCAGCGAAGTGAAAACTTCCTCTTCCTTAGTCCATTCTCTTCAATTTCTGAATTTGTCTTTCCTCCTTCAACCTCTTTTCCACTTTGACTATGAAATCTATGCATCTTTGAGAATTTCATCTTTCTTTTGAAAAGCCATATCTATGCATTCAAAAACACTTGCACAAATAGTTAGAACTTCCCATTGCTTTTGTCATCATCAAAACTAATATTGAAACCTTGGGGCTAACACCTTGTGTGATGCCCCGAACCCGCCAAGTGAGGCCTAGGTGCCACGTGTTCCATTTACCTGTATCTGATATTCTAACATCAATTACGCAACGGAAATAATAAAAATTCCTCCATAATATACTAGAGTATCTACACCTATATAATCTCAAAAGGTATTCTCCAAACAACCAGTATTCACAAACATATATATACATCTCAGAAAACTTAAACAAACCCAAAAATTATACATCAAAAGTCTATACCCTCTCTCTCTCTCTCTCTCCCCTTCTCTCTCTCTCTCTCTCTCTCTCTCTCTCTCTCTCTCTCTCTCTCTCTCTCTCTTAAAAATGCTACACCAGCCCCAAGCTCACTGAGCTCAATCACGCGGAGGTCCTGAAAAAGATAAAATTCATTTTGGGTGAGACACATCTCAGTAAGTCGGAATAGATTAGTACCAGTATATGGCTATCATGAGGTTTGTGTACAAATATATAATCATCATTTATAAATTTATCACAGTTATGAAACCATTCTCTGTCCCTACTCGCACACATGCAGAATATTTTACTAGCGACAGTTCCTAAGGATTGGGGTGATTACTCGCCTATACAAGTAGCACCCCTCTGCTCTGATACCTTACGCAACCTATGGCTACAACTCAAGCATATCAGGACACTTACCTTACTCAGTAAGCCCTCGGGTGGATAGTTTATCTCGTATATGCACACATTCACACAAAGGTTTACTGGCAAAAGTTCCCGAGAAAAGGGAAGATTACCCGCCCATACAAGTAGCTTCCCTCTACCCAAATACGTTATGCAACCCAGTATGGCTACATTAGATACTAATCAGGGCACTCGCCTTTCTCAGTAAGCCCTTGGGTAGAGAGTATACTTCGCCCCAAATATATATAATACTATAATATATAATACATATTTACTTTACTTTGTATCTATTATCTATGTATTACTTATCTTTTCATGTTCTCAGTATTACACATTACATAATTCACTTTCACATTTCACATCACGTGAAACTCACTTTCACATTTTACATCATCCACATTTCACATTACTCTGATTTCATGCTACTCTTTCATGCTTGCATTCACATAATCTGTTCTCATTTTATTCACTGGTTAAATTAAACAATTATGCATTTAGAACTCACTACCAGATGGATAATCACTGTCATGCTTCCCCCCATGAAGAGTTGTGCGGCCTGAAGGCTGGACTTAACCCTGGTCGGCCCACCAGAGATAAATCAGAAAACAACATCTTTAGTCTGTAAGTCAAATTGGCTTTCCCACACTGGTCTAGACTCCAGGGGGAATCTCTACCCTACACAGCACAATCGACCATCTCATCTCCACACTCTCCACGAAATGTGTGGGTGCACTAATCTCTACCAAAAACATATGCAACAGTACTGTGCCTTACTATGGTCCACCGGAGTTCTCAAATCATACATTGCAATTTAACATTCACATCCAGCTCTGATTAATAATACACATGCAATATAATCCCAATACATTTCAGTATTTACAACAAAGCATATATATATATTACAACTCAACTCAGTATTTTCATTTTACTCATGCCACACATTTCAATAATACACCTAATTATATCATCTGAAATAACAAAAGCCAACCCATGTTCATTGTTCAGATTAATGAAAATATACATTTAATATCCTTCACAATTATCCAGAAAATTCATTACTTTCCATATTTGATTTTCAAAAATAATATCTACGCAACCCTAGGCTCAAAATCATAATTCTAACAGTTGGCTTTCTTTTAAAACTCACATGATAATCATATATATTTATGAACACATAAAATTTCCATTTTAATCGATAAATTCACAAAACTACTAGCTTAATCTATTCCCCTTACCTAGTTTCCAGAAACTACACTAGCAGGGACTCCAAAACGATGCCTAGGGTGCTCACCCGAACCATGATTCAATAACCCTAGTTCAATCAAATCAACCCTAAATAAAATACTATATTAACATTTCCTAAGCCCATAAATTCCTAATAAACAATTAAACTCCCAAAAATAACTATATTTTTTAATTCTTTAAATCTCACCCTCACTTTGAAGTGATGCTTAGGACCCCCAAATTGAAAATTTTCTTCGACCAAAATGACGACGATCAATACTAGGATCCCATAGTGGTACCTGATCGTTGATTTAGTTGAATATTTAAGGATAAATTAAGGAAAGAGAGGGAGTATACCTTATCCCAAGAGTGGTGCCTACGTCGCTTCTACGAGAAATTCACTCTAGTAGGAATGTTGATGGCGGAGATAGCAACCCAACAATATCTTCCGTTTTCCAATCGGTTGAATATTTGCCGAGAAAATGAGGAGAGAGAGGAGGAGAGCGTGAGAAGAGAATACTGGAGAGATGAGAGACACAACCTCTGCAATCCAATTTGAAATTGGATATGCAAAAGCTTCATGAGGAAGCTTTAACTATCTACTTTAAAATAAACTTACATATATATATATATATATATATATATTAATAATACATTATATTATATTAATATATTATATTATATAATTTATTTAATAATTATTATTATTTAATTAATTATTAAATTATTTATTTTATTTTATTTTATTTTTATTTTTTAGGATCACTACACCTTGGCCTTCTTGGCCTTATATATATTATAAAAGGGTTTGCAAACAAGAATGGACCTTTTGGTTAAGAAGAATTTCAACTCAGATTCACTACTGGACCCACAAATACCTTTTCCTCTATTTGGAGGCTCCAACTTATCAAGATTATTCTCTTACATATTCAACCTTAACATCCATGTGCTCTTCGCCTCCTAAATGTTATGATTAATGAAAAGCACAAAGTCTTCCTTTAGAAAGGGGATGATTGGTGTAGACACCCCAATTTTAACTGGGCCTCTTATAAATAGGATTTTTTTTTATTTTTTTCATCTCATAAAAAATGAAAGAAACTTATAAGGTCCTTTTTAACCATTTTGCAAGGTGAGGTCAATTTTTATAACATTTTTTCATTTCAGGAATTTAAGGGTCTCTTTCGAAAACATTCTTTTCATTTTTTATTTTAACCCGGATCCCTGTTAATAGCATCTTTTTCTTTTTATTCAAATAGGCCCCTTAATAGAGTCTCATTTCTTTACTTAAGTCCTTTTTCACAATTTCTTTGCATTCTAGTTTCACCGAGTCCCTAGTAATTATTTAAATCAAGTGTGTGGGGAAATTTTTTTATTTATTGGTTGATTATACAAATATACAAAAGCACAGGAAAATACAAATACATGGAAGTACAAATATAGAGAAATTAAAATACAGGGAAATTCAAATACATGGAAATACATTCTAAGAAACCCAACATTAAACAAAAATATAGAGAGGCCGAATAAGCATCTTGTGCAAAAATATCCCTAGCATCCTCGGAAGATACCTGCATCCACAAAGAGAAATAGATCAAGCAACCAAGGAAATTAAATTGGAGTCAATCTTGCAAATAATTAGAGAATATTGGAATGTATCCCCCATATATTCGACTAGAGACTAAAAGAAAGGGAGAATCAACCAAATTTCATAAAGAGGGGGATCAATTGTTGTAGGATGAAAAGCACAAGCTAGGGTTTTGCTTAAAAGGAAAAGACTATAAAAGGAAAGGACTAAAGGCTGCCTACATTAGCTGAAGCCCCAACCCTATAAATTGAGGGCCTCGCAAAAGGAGGGGGAGACGAATTCATAAATAGAACACATAGAGAAAAGCTCTAAAAGAAAAGAGAGGCAATACTGAGAGTTAAGGGACAAAATAAGGCAAAAATCCTAAAGAGATTGAAAGGTAAGTTTGCCCTACTCACAGAAGGAGGTGGCACATCCCAGTGCCCCTTGCAACCCGAAGGCCTAGCTCAGTGCCCCTACAACTCGAAGGCACAGCCCAGTCCCCATGTAACCCAAAGGTCCCCTGCAACTCAAGAGGCTACCTAGATAGAAAGGAACGCAGGGATAAGAATACTCGAAGGAGTAGAAGACCTCAGGTATACAATTAACTTATCCTTCCTCTAAACTATCATATATCATAGGTACACCCGGTCAAAGGAAGGAAGCCCCTTTTCCCATGCATGCACGTAGGTCTCCTCTGTGAGACTAGAAAACTTCATGAGTTTCCTTAGAAAGGCCACTAACTCACGAAGCCCAAGCAATAATACAACCATGTTGCCCAAACAATAAACCAACCTTGTTGTCCAAACAGTGAAAGAACTCCAATCCTGCATACCCAACTGAGAACCACCCTTGTGGTCCAAATAGTAAACCAACCCTACAGCTCAAATGGTGAACCCCACCTCAAGAAGCCCACATTTTTAAAACCACCAAGGCCTACAAACCAAACCAGTAAACAGAGCCCAAGTTCCTTTTCAAAAACATACCCAGCCCAGTCAAACAATGAAAATCACCCCATGTTTTTTTTTAAAAAAAAAAACCCACAACCCAAGTTCAGAACCCATAAGCCCTAGCCTTTTAAAAAACAAAACTGACCCACATGTTTTAAAAATAAGTCGGCCCACCTATTTTAAAAATAAACCCAACTCATGTTTTAAAATAAAGGCCTGACCCAAGTTCAGAGCCTAGAAGCCCCAGCCTTTTTAAAAACAAAATCGGCACACCTATTTTAAAAATAATCCAGCCCACCTATTTTAAAAATAAACCCAACCCATGTTTTAAAATAAAGGTCTGACCCAAGTTCAGAACCCAGAAGCCCCTATTTTAAAAATAGGTGTGTTTTAAAAATAAGTTGGCCTACCTTTTTTTTTTTTTTTTTTTTAAAAATCAACCCATGTTTTAAAATAAAGACCCGGCCCAAGTTCAAAAACCAAAAGCCCAAGCCCTTTAAAACAAAATCGGCCCACCCGTTTAAAAATAAACCCGACCCACGCTCAAAACCCTAAGCCCACTTAAGTCCATGTGACTCGCCCGTGCCAACCCCACACACCAATCACTGGGTTTTGGGCGAGTTGTGGAAAGACCCAAAAAATTAAAACCATTAAAATAATTAGGAAAGGTAATAAATGGAATAGATAAATATAAAGACTAAGGGAAAATGGAAGATTAAAAAGAGGAATAAAAGCAAATCTCATCGACGAATTTACTATCTTCGTCGACGAGTGTTTTTCTAGAGATCATTGATGAAGTTCAGTCCACCATCAATGAAGAGATTCCGAATGAATGAATTTCAGATTTTAAGTCTCGTCGACGAACGCATCCTCTCATCGACAAAGTCCCTTCTGTGGTTCGTCGACGAATCCAGTCATCTCGTCGACAAAGCCATGTGGCAACAACGTGTATAAAAAGATTGGAGGAAGCTTCTCTATGAAGAAATCATATTTCTATTTTATTTTCTCTCTCTAAAATGTTTCCTCTACCTTCTCTCTAAGTTTTCGGCCCAGATTCAGCCCGAATCAACAAGCGAAAATTGCTACGGTGTTCTAGGCGAGATTCTCTACACAACTAGCGGAGTAGATTTCTAAACTGGGCTTTTCAGGAAACACTCCAAAGTTGAGGTAACGATTAGGATTTCTAACTTTCGGGTTTTTAAATGTTTATTTGAGGTTTATAAGTTGAGAAATTGTTGAAATAGTGGATTATTTAGGGTTTATCAGGTTAAACTAGGGTTTTTGATCCAGGATTCGGGTGAGCGCCACAGGCATCATTTTAGGGTTCTTGTTGGTGTAATTCAATAAAGCAAGTAAGAGGAATATATTAAAATAGGATTTTTGTGATATTAACAGGTAAAAATGGAAAATTTATGAATATATGTATATAATTTTCATGTGAATTCTGAAAAGACAACCGTATGAATTATGATTTTGACTCTAGAGCTGTGTAGATATTATTTGTGAAAGTGGAATATGGAAAGTAAAGAATTTTCTAGAGATATGGGAAGAATATTAAATATGTATTTTCAGTAAATTGAACGATGAACATGGGTTGGCTTTTGTTATTTTAAATAATATGAATATGTGTATTATTTAAACAATGTGGCATGAGTAAAATGTAAATGCTATGATGAATTATGATATGTATATTTATGAGATGTTGGGAATATTGAAATGTGATAAAAATATGTATTGCATGTGTATTGTTAAATATAATGTGAGATTCACATGAAGGAAACTATTACAGATGATGTATATGACATGAGATCCACGCAAGGTGGACTATACATGAGATCCACGCAAGGTGAACTAAACATAAGATCCACCCAAGGTGGACTATACATGAGATACACACAAGGTGGACTATACATGAAATCTATGCAAGGCGGACTAAACATGAGATCCACGCAAAGTGGACTATACATGAGATCCATGCAAGGTGGACTATACATGAGAATCACACAAGGTGGACTATACATGAGATCCACGTAGGATGGACTTTACATGAGATCCACGTAATGTGGATTTTATATGACTCACGTGATAGATACTGTACATGAGATTCACGTAAGGTGAACTATGGAAGTGAACTTTGTAGTATAAAATAATGAGAACATGAAAATATGAATATTATAGAGATACTAGATACAGAGTAAAGTAAAACGTTTTGTATATAGTAGCGTCATATTACATGAACTTGGGGCGGGGTATACTCTTCGCCCGAGGGCTTACTGAAAAAGGCAAGTGCCCTGATAGGTATCAAATGCAGCTGTGGACTGCATATCATGTTAGGGCAGAGGGAAACTACTTGTTTAGGTGGGTAATTTTCCCTATTCTTGGGAACTTCTGCCTGTAAACCTTTGTATAAATGTGTGAGTACGAAATAAACTAATCACCTGTGGGCTTATTGAGTAAAGTAAGTGCATTGATAAGCTTCAAATGTGACTGTAGGTTGCCTAAAGTATCAGAACATAGGGGTGCTACTTATATGGGTAGGTAATCACCCCAAACCTTGGGAACTCTCGTTGGTAAAATACTTTGTATGTGTTTGGTTAGGAGCAGAGAATGGTTTTATAATTATGCTTTCATTTTAAATTTATGAATATTTATGTATGTTGTACACAAATCTCATGTTAGCCACACATGGCTTTAATGTATTCCATCCTTACTAAGATATGTCTCACCCGATAGTTGAACTTTATCTTTTCAGGACCTCCACGAGATCGAGCTTAGAGAGCTCAGGGCTATTGTAGCATTTTTGTAGAGAGAGAGGGGGTATAAACTTTGGCTAAACTTCTAGGTTGTGATATATTTATGTTTTCAGTATTGTGAATATTTGGGAATACTGGATGTTGGATTATGTTTTGAGTTGTTTATAGATGTAGAAAGTCTGGTATAATATGAAGGTATTATCTTTATTTTCACTGTGTAGTTGATATAGAGCCAGGTATTATGATATCAGATACAGGTGGAATATATAGGATATATATATATATATATATATATTTCAAATAACACTCTGGACCCTAGTTTCGGGTTCAGGGCTTTACAAGTTAACTCACTTGAAACCCTAGCTGACTCAGTACACAGATCGGACTCCAACCCAGAACACAATCACCGATCCAAGTTCAAAACTCATAACAAAAATCGGAAAGGGAAAGCAAAACTCATCTTTCGGATCTTTTTCGAAGGATTCTTGCACTTTGAATACTCCTAACCTACAAAAACAAAAAACAAAAAAAAAAAAAAAGGAAAGGGGTGAGAGGATACCAATATAATAGATCCGAGGGGAAGGAGTGAAAAACCGTAACCCTAGGACCCGACCCCTCACGAATCACAGAGGGAGAGCTATAGGAGCGGGGGTTAGAAACACCACAAAGAGAGTAAGTGCGAAGGGGAATAGAATAGGCATCGCAGATCTACAATGGGGATCGCAGATCTGATAGGCGACAAACATGGGGAGAAGAGGATAGAAAAAGGGATAAAACATATCACAGAAGAAAGTGAAGAAGAAGAAGAAGAAGAAGCATTGCAAGTATGCGAGGGGTAAGGTTGCAAACCAGAGAGAGAGAGAGAGAGAGAGGGGAGGGAGAGAAGAGTGAAAAATGGAAAGAAAAAAAAAAGTAAAAAATTTTAACTTTTATATGTGGGGTTAGTGGGTCATGTGTCACCATCGAAGGGTGACACATGGCACATTCTGGTCCGGGTATTTCAGGGGTGGCGTGGTTTAATCTGGGTCATCTGATTTGTGTTTTCTCCGGATGGTCTAGATCATGCCATGTCAACGATCCTCATCCATTAATCAGCACCTCTTGGGGCTGCCACGTGGCTGGAGTGACATCATGCTGACATCATCCTCTAACAAAGAATTTAAAAATATATATATTTTTTAATATACAAAGGAGGAGTCACCTAGAGAGTGACACGTGTCCTGGGCGACGTCATCTAATGTCACCCCCACTCTTTTGAAAATATTTTTATATATATACGGCCACGTATCCTCATCCTAAGCTGACACGTGGCCCTGCTTCAAACCCCCCCAAATCGTTTGACTCTATTTTTTTATTTATTTTTTATGTATTTATGTTATTTATTTAATTTTTAAATTGATAAAAATAGGAAAATTTTTAGAAAATCAGTAAAAATTTGAGAAAAATTAGAAAAATATTTTGAAGGCTAGAAAAAATTTTAAAAAATACTTTTGATTTTTTTTTAGCTAGAAAAAGTGAGGAAAAATGCTTTAAAATCCCAGAAAATTTTGGAAAAATGTTTAAAACTCTAGAAAATATTTTATAAAATCTAGAAATAAATTTATAAATATTTTGATGATTTTCTTGATTTTGGAGGGGTGTGTCCTTATGATTTAAAAAGGGCAATGGGGTATTTTTAGACCTCACCTGTATCGGCTCTAAGGGTGGGAGGTTTCTAACAAGATCCCCTCTTTTGGAAGTCTTAGTATTAAAAAGGGCAATGGGGTATTTTTAGACCTCACCTGTATCGGCTCTAAGGGTGGGGGGTTTCTAACAAGATCCCCTCTTTTGGAAGTCTTAGTAGACATTCCTAAGTCACGCCCAGATTTTCTAATCTCCTATTAATTTTGTACATTTATTCATTTATTTGTTTATTTTAAAAGGAGTTAATTAAATATTATTAAATTCAATTTGGGGATAATTCTTAATTAATTAGGTATCGTTCGTAGAAAGGGTGTGTAGGGGGTGCAAAGGTACCCTCACATAATCGAACTCTCGATCCCAATTCTGGTATACACAGACTGAGACTATTGTTTCCTTAGCCTAGGTTTAATCTAGAGACCAATTAAATGAGTAGTAACTAGGTGTTCTAATCACACCAAGGAAAAATAGGTTAGTGACAACTCCAAATTCAAAGTTTTCAAAATCATATATCTTACTCCCTTGCCTCCCGTGCTTTGCGCCGGGACGTCGCGACAATTGGAATAATCATTACTACAAGGTCAAATGGTTATATGTTTGTACTTTGGATGAAGGAGGTTTAGACTTGACCCTTATTTTAGATTGGAGAGATACTACTACTCTAAAGTTTTAGTTTTCGTCTTGCTATCCAAAAGCTTTCTTTAGTTAGGTAATTTGGATTCATACCCACAAGCTTAAACATAAGAGCATATGGGTAGTGAAGCCATCCCTCAAATCTACTTGGGCTTGGAGAAAATATCTCATGAGAATTTAAAATTTGAGCATTAATTATGAAACTATTAGTAACCCCTATAAAAGTGTGACTAGTGGCCCACTACTAATAATGGATTATTAGTGATGTTTTTACAAGGGTCATTAAGCTTTCAATAACTCTAAAATTTGTTATAATCATTTGTAATTTTTTTTCTTTTTTTCCCATATCACCTTCTTAAAAATCTACTCTATACCTATAGAATAATAGTGATAGGCAATTGAGAGACTTGAGGCTTATCATTGTTGTTGTCTATGTGATTGGGTTTTGTCATTCATAATGTGGAATTGACTTGAAAGTCGCAAGGAACTGAAGGCTACCTATTATTATTGCAATTTGAAAATAATTAACCACAAAAGAAACTATTGCAAAACCACATAAAATTGAGGATGATACATGCAATCTTTGAGGAAAAGCTGCACTCCAAAATGCATTTAGCTTGTCTTGGACAGGGACTCTTTTAACTTAAAATACCATGACCATCTCACCGTGTTGAAACTAAGGAGGAGTTGTTAAGACCCAAAAAATAAAAATCAAAAATCAAAATTGATTGGCTAAACTTGGGTGATAAAAAGAGGAAATTCTTTTCTATAATCACGAAGTCCAAGTGTGAGAGTCAAAGCTGAAATTTATTCCCAATGACTCATTTGGAAAGAATCTCACTATTGCTAATGAAAATTTAGAGGAAATATATTCTTTCTAAAAAAAAAACCTCCTAAAGAAGAAGGATAATGACCTAATGCACTACAACATTAGTTCTCTCAGAAATAGTCTTCTCTTAGTGTACTAATGGCAAGGGTGCCCATCTTAAAAAAGATATTAACAAAAAAGTCAAAAAAAAAAAAAACCATTTTTCATTCTGTAATGACAAAGCCCTAGTGTAGATGGGTATATTGCGAAATTCTACTAATTATGTTGGCCTACTATCATAAAAAATATCTTTGCTACCATATCCTTCTTCAAGGATTCAAAATTGTGGAAATTCCACTCTCCTTTTTCTATTTCCTAAGAAATTCCTCTCACACTAGAGACTTCAAATTTCAAACCCATATCGTGTAACATCCTATATGAATGTATCTCCAAAATTATCACAAACAAATCACTATAGGCTTGTCTACCTTTATATATTACCCCAAAACCAAATTGCTTTTACTAAGGGGAGAAGCATCCAAGATAACACTCTTTTGGCCTTTGAGCTCTTGCACCTCTACCTTATTAACTCAAACCCCTCTTCCCAAGCTTGCTTTGAAAGTCAACCTCATGAAGGCCTTTGACTCTTTCTATGGTGAGTTTGTCTATCTCTTCCTTAAATGCACCAACACTCCAATTAAGTTTATTTCCTGGATTAATAGTGTTTCTCCACTCCCATTATCATTAATAATGACTAACTAATCTGTCAAATGATTCTTTAAAGGTGAGAAGGACATCAAGTAAGGGGACCCTTTTCACCCCATATATTTGTCACGATTATAGAAGTTTTGACAAGACTCTTGTAGCATATAGCCTCCTATGGAAAATTTTCCTATCACCACAAATGCAACAAATTGGGCTTTAAAAACACATATGTTGCTAATGACCTCATCCTATCTTATGGAGACATGGGCTCAACTATTTCCATTAAACATGTCCTTACCTCATTTTTTTTCTCTTTAGTGGTGTAAGGTCCAATCCTACAAGGTCTAAAATTTTCTATTCGAGGATCCTTGCTCATATTGCTATGGATATCTTCAATGCACTTGATGTTCCTAATGGCATTTTGCCTATGAAGTACCTTGGTCTTCTAAACCTTATATATAGTACAAAAGGGTTTGCAAACAAGAATATGACCTTTTGGTTGAAAAGAATTTTAACTAGGATTGACTAATGGACCCACAAATACCTTTCCTATGTTTGGAGGCTCCAACTTATCAAGTATATTCCCTAAGCATTCAAGTTTACTGGTCATTTGCCCTTTGTGTTCCAAATGTTGTCATTAATGAAGTTGAGAAAAGGCTAAAAAAATCTTCCTTTCGGAAGGGAATGATTAGATTACTCATTGTTGTAAAGTTAAATAGGAAGATGTTTGTAAATCTTTGGACAGAGGAGGTTTAGGTATGATTCTTATTTTAGATTGGAGAGATAATACTACTATAAAATTTCACTAGTTCTACATTGCCAAGAATTTCTTTAATTAAGCCATTGGATTCATACCTACAAGATCAAATGTAAAAGCATATGGATAGTGAAGTCGTCCCTCAAGACTACATAGGTTTGGAGAAAAAGTTGTATGAGAATTTAACATTTTAGTATTAGTGATGAAATTATTAGTGACCCCTATAAAAGCATCACTAATAGTGGGTCATTAGTGAAGCTATTACAAGGGTCACTGAACTTTCAATAATACCAAAATTTCTCACAAGGGTTTGTAAATTTTCCTTGTTTTTCCCCATTCACTCTCTTAATACTCTTTACCTATAGAATAATATTGACATGCAATTGATAGACTTTAGGCTTATCATCATTGATTATCCAATATGACTGAATTTTAATGTGGGCATGACTTGAAAGTCATAAGGAACTCGGGGCTACCCGTTGGTATTGCAATTCAACAACAACAATTGAAATTGATGCAAATCATTGTTATAGAATCCAACAGTACTATCAAAAAAATGGGAAGGTGTTTACTTATACTTTAGGATTTCAAAGGGGAGGTGTCTAATGTCAAAATTAAGAACCTAAATGTGTGCTTGCTTTCTAGTTTGCTATGGTTACTAATACCTTAACATGTTCCTAATAATATTTGCAATTTTTTGGTATATCTATTGTTTATGTTGCTTCCTTAATACATTTTGGTTATGGGACTTATGCCATTGAGAAGAAAACTAGAATTTTAAAGATAGTAAAATTGAGGCATGGTATTCTTCGTTCTACTCTTCTACTATTGAGAACAAAACTAGACGACTAAAAAGTGAGTTTGCTTATGATTGTCTTCTCAAGATCCAAAGATTAGTTTTGTATTAGTTCTTTAAATTTTTATCAAATTTGTTTATTTTCTATTTTCTTTTTTTTTTCTTTTCACTTCCTAGGAAAGTATATGCATTAAATATATTTTTTTAAAGAAAGCATACACATAATTTTTTGTTGTTAAATATTATAAACTTCCAAACATATATTTCATATATGGTTACAAGCAACTTCCTTGATACATATGTTTTGCAAAAATAAGACCATAGGAGGTTAGGTTTGAAAAGTCTCTTAAGCTTTCAATCTCTTGAAATCCACATGGAGGTTAGGTTTGATAAGTCTCTTAAGCTTTCAATCTCTTGAAATCCACAGGTCCAAGGAGAATGGTTTGCTTAATGAAGTACTTACCACCAATAGAAACAACCAGTGCCAAAATTTTGGACTGCAAGATGCATAAATTAGGAACTAATGCTTTTGCATGCCTGATTTTTTAAGGAGCAAAGCTCCAAGGTGGCGTTAGCAATTCTAGTTTTTGTGCTTAAATTTTGATAGTTGGGTCACTGTAGCATCAATAAAGAACTTTCAACATACAAGTTGCAACATTGGACCAAAGCTACCCAAAAGGGGGGGGAAATGAGGAAATTGTGCTCCTCTAGCTTGGCAAGGTTAATTGGGGATGATACTTGATAAAATTTTTGGAACAATAACAATTTTCCCAAATCAATCACATACATATGAACATAAAACAATTAAGTAAAACATCAAAGATACATACTGTGCACCATGGATTCCATTATTCTAGTTCAAAGCAAACTTGGGTGTGTTCATGGAGAGCCTAGTATACTCTTCCCTTTATCCTATGTGTGACTTGATGGGAAACCACACTAAACTTGGCATGAAAACAGCACCTCTCCTTGTTGCTTAAAAATTGGCATAAGAAAACTCCACCCATCATAGGCTCCTTCTTTACCATCACTATGCTTACCTCTCTAATAAATCTTGTTTAGCTTTCTAATGAATTTGTTTGGTTGTAGATCTAAGAAATTTTGTCCTAATTCTTATTTTGGAAAATGAAAAGATCAAACTTGTATATGTTATGCATATTTTATATTCAAAAATGCACTTGAATAATTAAATATGGGTTTAGCTTTTTAAAAATTAAAACAAAGAATGTGTTTTAGATAATCCAAACATCTTTGTCTGTCTGGCGATTTCAAATTTGCCATCTGTCGACCTTATGGGTCATATCCCATTTTGATTATGACAAATACTTTGGTATTTAATGTTTGCCAAGTTTGTGTGCAGGATCATATTGGCGAAATCATATGGCGGAACATATTGACTTGAAGAAAAATAAGACCCAAAGTTTTTAATTTCTTTGTATTTTTAATTCGGGTCTGTAATATTATTTAAATTCCAATGGTCTGTAATAATTGATGCATATCATGCATGTAGGAACTTATAAGCTCAATACCATAGATTGACCTTAGGGATCACCTTCGGTCAACCGACGCCAATTTTTTGGGTTAGCTCAAGACCATAGAATAACCTTAGGTCCTTACACCAGCACTTAGGTTTAGCCCCACTATCATATATACTATCAGGGGAAATCAATTGTCAAAAATAGAACTTAGGTGTTAAAGGAGTAAGGATTCGGGTAACCGAACCTTGGTGTTGAAAACACCTTAGTCGAACGAACAGAGGAAAAGTCAGAACGTTGACTTAACCTCGGGCAACCGAACCAAAATAACCTTAGTCCTCGATCGACCGAACTCTTATTAGTGACTTTTCAAACAACTCGGGTGCCCAAACTTTTATGTTCAAAATACCCTCGGGCAACCGAAATGGCCAATTCGGTAGACCAAACTTTGTCCCGGCGACCGAACCTTGAGCGTTTGGAAACCCGAACCTACCCTCGGGCATCCGAACCCAAAAATCACCTTTTCCCTGTGTGTATGTTTAGGCGACCGAACCTGAGGATCAGGCGACCAAAACTCTCGGGTTGCCTTATTTTTACCGCAGTTAATTGGGGTTAAACTGGGTTAATTTTCTTAAACTCATTTAAAAAATTTTTAATTATTCCCTATGTATCCCCAACGGTTACAATTTTAGTCTTGCCTATATATATGTCTTCATTTGCTCAGATTAGTAAGTAATTAGCACTTTGATTAGCAAATATATTCTCTGTATTTTTTAGAGAGCTTTTTTCCAAATACAAAGCCTATACCCTCAATGTAATGACCCGATTTTTCATGCCATTTTTTTTATAATAATCAACGTAATACTGACTGGTAAATATATATATATATAACCTTGTTCTCTAATACCCAAAAACATAATACCTAAGCTGCGCAAAACATAAAGTGTGCGACCAGAAACACAATACTAGAATTTTCACCACTTAAATACATCACTCTAGTTTGAAAGTCCAAATCCCCTAGGATCTATACAAAAGTACATCTTACTCAAAAACTACTTACCCTATAAACAGGGCAGAACTGATATCTCTTTTATCTACGAGTCTGGTCTACCCGTCTAACTGGATCACCTGAAAAATATTAAATTACTGGGATAAGACAACACTCAGTAAGAAGAAATATGCTATTACCAGTTTGTGGCATATGAGTTTCTTTAAGCTATATACATATATTGTAATTAACTAAATCTAAATTAACATGTAATAGTAATATACCATGTATCTCACAGCTGTGTTTCTTAAAATATATCGGTTACTGAACTTTCTATTTGAATATACTTCTAATAACTATAAATAATTCTGTTGTTTCCTGTACATATAAAATAGCTATGAAAACTTCCCTGGATGGATAACTGGATATCATGATTCAAATCCCCTCATGACATGGTTGTGCGGCCCGAAGGCAAGACTTAATTCTGGTCGGCCCTCCAGGATTAATCAACTATAGCTCCACTGAGGGACGATTGGCCCCTCAACCTGGGTCTATCTAGGGAGCACTGCAATCACTCCCCTCCACCTGGATCAAATTACCAAGGAGTCTGCAATCTCTCCAATGGCACAATCGACCATAAAATGTCACACTCTATGTGAGATGTGTGATTGCACTCTCTCCACTGTATAGCTACGGTACCATGCTCTGCTATCTTATCTGTAATGGTCCATTAGGATCTGATATTATATATATAATACTCTGGTATATACATGTATTTTACTGTTTACCATGATTTCGTTTCTACTGTAATAGCCATAACACTGGAATAAATATTCTATATAAGTTGTAACGTCTGTTCTGAATATATACTATAATAACTTATCTATATAACTGTATATCTATTAGTTATGGCTCTGAGTCTGTACATCATGGTATTCTAAAAACTGTATAACTGATTTCTATAAACTGTGTATAACATGCTCACTATAAAACTGTAAGCTATACTCTATATTGAACTGTGTTAAATACATAATTCTGTAAAATACTAGATAGTCATAGCTTTGAAATAAATATTGTTTAATCTGCTCTGTAAATAACTGTAGATCCTGTATATCTTAATTCTATAAAACTGTACAACCATTCATGATTCTGTAACATTTGTCTAAATTCAGTACTGTACTCATATTACTTATGCCACACAACAATTAATAATTCATTAAATATAATTTGCATAACTGTATAATATCTATTCTAAAAATACCCATAATCTCATATAATCTTTACTAGTAAAAATTCTAATTTATCTGGCATAGCATATTTCCCTTACCTACTGGCTGGGAGATTCGCCTCCAACTTTGACCACATGCTCACGACGTATTATTTCCAAAATCTTGAAATAATACATATATTCATATTTCTAATAAATCAACTATATTTCTTCGAACATACATACTCGTAATTTTTTGAACTATAACTTACCTGGGCTCCTAAAAATTTTCACTGGGGTTCCCAACTCATGTTCGCAGAGGTCCCAAAAACACCCTAGTCCTGAAAATATAATACCCTAATTTATTTCACAAAACTCCAGTATTATCTTCCCTAACATATTCTCCTCAGTCCAGAAACACCAAAAAAACTAATAAAACTAAAATTTACTAACTTACCCAAATTTTGAGATGGTTCCCAAGTTAGCCTAACCAACAAATCACTCTAGCAGATGTGTAAAGAATCTTCCCAAGAGTGACGTAGCAGCTTTTGATCGTTGAACCGGCGAAGAACGGGGCTGGAATTGAAGAGAGAAGGAGGAGAGTGTAGCGACCCTAATTAACTTAACATGAAATGTAACATAATAAATGGATAAGTCGACCTGAACTCGTGGGTAACGGGGACACCTGTCAATCACAGCGGAAACCTAAGCAGCAGTGACATAAAATCTCAATCATTCAACCACGAAACATAATACCAGAGTTATTTACATTCCCAAAATACTATATTTATTTACAATCTTCCAAAAAGTCAAAATAGCACTAGGATCGTATAACAAAAATCTCCTGATCCTAATTCAACGCTTACCCTTCTAATAGGGAAGCTAAACCCACTCAATGGCGGCCCTAACCCGCCGGTCTCTCTGGATTTCCTGAAAAATCATTTAATGTTTGGGGGTGAGACACTTCTCAGTAAGGAAAAATAAACTAAATACAGTTGTGTGGTAACATGTATATTTAATGTAATTATACATATACAGTACATTTCATATATCTGTAGACATTTAACATAACATACTGAATAATCATATGATTTCATAATAGCTGGTAAATCGTATCGTATGTAAACATCTGTTATACTGATAATACTAAAAATATACCCAGGATGAATAGCTAGCTGGTATCATGTATTACCCCCCATGACGGGTTGTGCAACCCGAAGGCAGGACCCGACAATGGCTGGCCGACCACTGCTGAAGCAAATATGTCTGTAAGTACGATGGGCCCGCCACACCCTGGTCTGGACTGCCAAGTGGACGTTCACACTTTACTGAAAGCCACATCGACTATCCATCTCCCACCCCTTTGTGGGGTGGTTAGCACTAATCTGATCATAAACATCTAATCTATAAGCTACGGTACCGAGCCCCTAAACTAAATTAAACTAACATCTGAGTTGTGATAACATATAATACATGATCATATATATAATATCATTACGGCCTTGTGCCGAACATATTGTAATTATGGCCTCATGCCGAACATAACATAATTACGGCCTCGTGCCGAATATAACATAGTTACGACCTCGTGCCAAATGTAACATAATTACGGCCTTGTGCCGAATATAACATAATTACAGCCTTATGCCGACTATAACATAATTACAGCCTCGTGCCGAATATAACATAGTTACGGCCTCGTGCCGAATATAACATAATTACGGCCTCGTGCCGAATATATCATACATATCATTCTGAAAATAATCAGTTTATCATGCATTTCAACATCACAAAGTACTGTATACTTTCATAATTTCTCGAACCATATTGCGTTCATATCATTAACATATCATAATATTTCTTCACATAAAATAATATTCATGCCACACATGTGCTGTACAAAATCATACTTCATATTCTAAATTCATAATTTTCTAGCATCTCATACATACATATACATTTTAACATCATAGCAGTATATTCCCAAAACGTACATTTCATTCATAATATACCAATATAACATAAGCTTTTCTGAAAATAAATTTACTCGTAATTAATAATAATTTGCATGGTAAAATAACTGCTTTAGTTTATTCCCTTACCTGACTACTGAGAAAGCCCCTAAAATATCCTAACCTAACCCCCGTAGGATTTCCTGCTCAATCCCCTAAAACTGAAAATTCCTAGTATTAAACTTCAGTAATTTCATACGTACATCATTTCCTATAACTACCATAAGACCAAATTTGGCTTAAAAAGCCTTACCTCAACTTAGGGATGATTTCTAACTTGCTTTCACCAATGATCTGCTCTGGCAAATTTGGAGAGAATTTCCCCAAGAGCGTCGTGGTGACTTCGGATTGTCTATCCGGCGTAAATCTGGCCCGAAAATGGTGAGAGAGAGAGAGTCGTAGGAGAGAGAGAGGCGCTGAAAATGACAAAATATCCCGGTTTTCCACTATTTATACTGCCAGATTCGTCGACGAAACACATCACTTCAACAACGAATCCTTCAGTAAATTCGTCGACGAAGCCCTGTGTTCATCGACGAAATTCAGAGCAGCCCAAACCGCCTCTCAGTATTTTTTCGTCGACGAAACCCTATGTTCGTCAACGAAATCCTTAAAGCCTTCGTCGACGAAACCCTGTGTTCGTCGACAAAGTTTGGCAGCTTCCTTCTATTCCTGTTTCCATTTTTCCTCCCTCTTTATTGTCTAAATTCCACCTTTTATCCAAGTCGTTATAGAGAGAGTCATAGAAGAGAAAGATAGAGAGAGTTTCTATCAATTTTTTTGCAGAAAAATGAGATTTTGAGCTTATATAGAAAGCTGGTCCACGTGGACTCGTCAACGAGACATGTCACCTCATCGAAGAGTCAATGAAAGGATCGTCGATGACCACTATCTCCTCGTCAACGAGTTTCAAACCCTAGAAAAGCCTCTTGTTAAGTTCTCGTCAATGAGACGCATGTCCCCGTCGACAAGCCCAAGAGTCTACTCGTTGCGAGCACTTCTACACTCGTCGACGAGGCCCTACTGCACCTTCTTATAAAAATTCATTTTTCTCTCATTTCTTTTATTATTTAATTACCATAAGTCTTCAAGTCTCTATATTCACATATTATTATTCCTTAGCTAAATCAATCCCAATGAGAGTTCTTTGAGTGGTTATACATTATTCTCATTTGCTAAGAAACTCTCATTGTGTTGTATATTTGATCTTCGGATTGAGAGTTGAGCATAAGGTCTTTTCCCCGATTTTATTTAATAAATCTGTGTGTGGAAAAATCTTGTAGCTAATGAGTCTTTGCATCATTATTGCAAGACTCATTGAGCTTGTATTTTTTAGAATGCAAAAATCTTTTCACAAGCTCATTTTCGAATATCTCTTGTGCTTGAATATTGAGAAATTATTTTTAGAGATATTTAGAATACTCTTGGTAGAAATCTTTGAAACCCTAAACTGTGATTGAGATTTACATTTATACATAGTTTCAAAGATTAGCTTGTTGATACACTCTTGTGCGTGATTGAATATAGATATTACTCTGAGTGTTGATTGCACACATGTACATCTGAGCTTATAGTTCTTACATTGTTGGTGTACATTGATTAATACTGGTGCAAATATGCTTATATTAGAAGCAACTTTATTTGTACGCAAAAATTGAGTTGATTGATTGTATTACAGGCATGGGCCTGAAGAGGGAGACTTGCCCTATAAAAAGTCCCGAGTGGCTTTGACCTAGTTAGGAAAGTAAGGTGCACCATCCTGATAAGGTGTTGTAATCGGTGCCGCTCCACCCGTTAAGTGATCCATAGTGGAAACCCCCTTGCTTGTGAGCTTGAGGCGAGGACATAGCACAATTGGCCGAACCCCAATAACATATCGTGTGTGCACTTTATTTTTTTCGCAATTTATTTACTACACGTGTATGTTATTCTTCAATAGTCGGTGAATGCTGCACATGATTTAAATTTCCATATATTATACTTATCTGCGCATTTTGGATTACATAGACAGACCCTAGGTTGTATAATACTGTTGTTAGATTAGTTGAACCTAGGCAAAAGATTTTAAATATTCAAATCATCCCCCCCCCCCCCTTTCTTGGGAATACACCAAAGTCAACAACATCTAGTGGTGGGGGTAGTGGCATAGGCATATGGTGGCTAGCGGTGGAGGTAGCTGGCACATGGCGATGGCAGGCAATAGTGGTGCTTGCTGGTAGCAATTACTAAAGAAGTGTGCCTTTTACTAGGCATTTAATTTTAAGTTCAATGAGTAAAATAGAATGGTGTGAAGATTTTAATTCTATTTGATGGTTGTCATTTTATATAGGAGTTTAATATTTTCCTAACAAAAAAAAAGGTCTCTTTTCGGGGGGGGGGGGAGTAAAGAAAAACATGTCATGGTTAATCAATTTGATATCAAATTAAAATTTGTTCATGATGAAAAGTTATCTCAATCGTCCCTTCTCAATGTTCATTAAACCTGAACAATTACAAAATTCCATTCACTATGATGGGGTACTATATAATTTTCCTTCTTACCATCACTATGTTTTGCCAATGGGATGTCAAAGTCAATGGACGCCACATACATACGTGCACGGCGCCATTTTTGTCATTTAAGTAATACACTCCAGATAATTTACCTCTTTAATGGATCTTTCTTTCAATAGTTTTCACTCCTCCTTATCAATGGCTTTAATCCTATCTAAAGCATACTTCATCTTCTTTTTCTTGGCATGTCTGAGATTAGATGGTGGAGGCGGTGTTGACAATTACCTCCAAGTCAATGTCATACATATTAAATGTGTACCATGCAAACACATAAGCTTTGGCTCTCAAATAGTCATTCAACTTAGTTCTAATAGGATCTTTGAGTTATGATTAGTTATTTATTCATTCTCATCAGATATAATCTAATTTTTATCAAGTTCTCTATTGGACGCCATTTGGTCGATTTTTTTTTTCCCAAACATCCAAGGTGTCAATGGCTAGAGCCTTTGACTTCCCTTAAAAGTCGCAGCATAGCACTACCAAACTATGCCCTTGTCTTCTTTAATTTTCGCAACCCAATTCTTAATAAGGAACTTCATTAACAAGTGGCACATTAATGTAGTAGCTCTCATTTGGTTCAAGATAGGTCAGTCAAACATTACTTTATAGCCCAAACATCCTTCCATCACTAGGAAGTTTACCATAATGGTCGTTTGTCAAGAGTAATACCTCACTATCAATGGTACAAAGTAGATTACTTCTCTAATAAATTTTTCCAATGGAATAGTATCCAACTTCAAGTGGTCTATGTAACGATCCGAAAAATAATGGTATTTAAATAATAAAGGGAGAGGGAAATGGAAACAAAAATAGAAGGAGGCAGTAGGCTTCATCGAAGACATTGCGCTTTGAAGATAATAACCCAAAAGATTTTTCCACAAGGCCTCATCAACAAACACAGGGAGTTCATCGACGAGCGCATAAGGGGACCTCGTTGACGAAGCCACGCCTCGTCGACGAGAAGATACCGAGAAGGGTTTTTGGGATAGTCTGAAATTAGTCGACGAGGGAGGAAATTCATCGACGAAATTATTAAAGGACTCGTCGATGAGGTAACGTGTCTCGTCGATGAATCTGACTCTATAAATAGTGAAAACCCATATTTTTCACGCAAAACTCGCACAGAAACCCTCTCCTCTCTCTCTCTCTCTCTCTCTCTCTCTCTCTCTCTCTCTCTCTCTCTCTCTCTCTACATCCCTTTCTCCTTCTCTCTTCGATTCCGGGTCCGTTTTACGTCGGATCAACGATCTAAAGCCACCACGATGCTCCTGACAAAGTTCTCTACAAGTCTACTGGAGCTAATCATTGGTGGAGTTGGTTTGGATTTCGTCCCAATCTCAGGGTAAGACATTTTATTCAGTATTTGTCTTTCCCTCGGTTATAAGAAATACAATACACGAAGAAATACTGATGTTTTGTTCTAGGAGATTTGATTTTCAGGGTGTTGAGTGGAGAACCTTGCGGGTATAGGGCTAGAGTACAGTAGGGGTTTTTCAAAGACAAGGTAAGGGAAATATGTTATGCTAGGAATTTTTATAATGTTAACAGAGATTTCACACATATGTATATACTAGCTTATTACCTAGTTTTATAGAATATGAGATTTAAATGCTTGTGTGGCCTGAGTAGATATTTATGTAATAAAGAACTTATATGGTTTTTACAATATATCATACTAAACTGAATACACAGATATAGACAATATATACAATTTATATAGTTTTTCCCAGTATAACCATATATTCGCAAAGATTATACAGAAAGATATACATACATATACAGCTTTTATTCGAATAGTTTCATAAAACAGAAATATATACATATACATGTATACAATTTTACTCAGATCAGTATATTACAGCTTTATTCAGAACAGTATATACATTGTTTATAGTATGTCATGTTTCCTACTACCATAACATATAAAGTATACAGACAGAGTATATAGACAGAGTATGCAGACAGATATACAAAGATAGCATCAAGATATTATAGATACAGTATACAGAGATTACAGTATTTACAGTACAGAAAGATAGCGTTATGGTAATTTTGGAAACATGATGAAAATAGTAAAAGAGTATATATGTGTATATATATATATAGTATCATATCCCTGAGGAAAGATTACAAATAGATACAGATAAAGAATATAGAGCACGGTACCATTGCTAGATACAGATAGAGTGCAACCACATATCTCAGATAGTGTGTGGGTACCGTCGACCGTGCTCGAATAGTATGCAGCTCCCCAATTCGTTGGGTAGAAGGGGCCTGTTTGACGAGGTAGCAGTTAGTCCCGCGCCTAAGAGTGTATGCAGTTTGATTGAGCTGAGGTAGTGTAGAATATATTGACTTATCTAGAGGACCGACCAGATTAAGTCTCGCCTACGGGCCGCACAACCCTGTCATGAGGAGTCAAATCATGACATACAGAGTTCCAGGGATAAAGCACAGTTATGTATATGCATATAGTTTTACAATATCTGATGAGTATAGTATGATTTTAGCAGTATGAAAAGTAGAAAATACAGATGATACAGTTATATTTTAAATTGTGAAAAGAAAGATATGTTTTACAGATTTACTATTGTATTATAGTTCAGTTGTTATTTAAACAGTATTCCTAACTTAGTTGTCACACACTAGTAATAGCATATTTCCACTTACTGAGCGTCGACTCACCCCATGACTTTAACATTTTTCAGGTAAGCCAGTTGGGCGAGCAGACCAAGCTCGCGGATAGAGAGTATATTGGTTACCCTGGTTTAGAGGGTAAGTTTGAATAGGGTTTTGTATTTTGGGACAGATATTTTGGAAAGAGATGTATTATATAGTTATGGTTTAGAAATACAGATTCCTGGTATTGTATGATGTATATGGATGTATGGATTACGTTTCCGTTACATAGGTATGATTTTATATTCAAATTTACCCGGTGCCTTCCGAGGCTTGAGTTTCATAGCAGGGGGTATCAAAGTAGTTTATATATATATATATATATATATATATATATATATATATATATATATATATGTAAATTTTGAGGTCGTCACACTCTATGTTCATCTTTCTTAAAGATATGGTATAGAATCTTGTTGGTTGAGCTCCTAGTATTAACTAGCATCCTCTTGACAATGTGAGAGGCAGTTATTGTATTGATTAATATGGTGTCATTATAAGGATATAACACATTGAGTTGTAATTTAAGGAAGTTAATCTCCAAATCATGTTCATGCATCCTTGTAGTTTCTATCCAATTTCCTCTTTACATGTTGCCCTTGTTTTTATAATTGATTCACCTAAAATTACTAGTGTGATTGTACCATAATTCAATATATGCATCTTTATCACTTCCTTTGTCTTCTGTTGACCAATCACCAAAAACAAACCTTCAAAGATAAGCTCTTTAAATGATGTGTTCTACTTGGTCTTTGAGATTTCCAAACTCATTAATAATGTACCCATAATCTTATTGGAATTAGCAATATCTATCCCTGCCTTGTCTACTTAACCTTGATTCATCTTCATGGGTCATCTACTCTATCATAGTCTGGATCGACATTACAATATCTACGTGGGACTTTGAAAGAGAGATACAATGATGGTATGGCTTCTTTGGCTCCTCCTGCCTTTTGTAACTTTTCTCGAGAGCCATGGAAGTTGAAGGGCTTGACTCCTCTCATCTCCCTTTCCTTTTCCTAGTTTTTGAATAAAAGACGGTTTTAATATCATTATGTGTTCAAGTAATAATAGTTTCAGACAACTTAGTAAGCCAAATTCAACAAAGCTTCGAAAGATCACCAACAAGCTCAAAAGTACATGATGTGTCATGAAGTGATCAAAAAGGGAAGCTCAAAGACATCTGAAGATAAAATGAACTCTCCTTTTATTTTATTTTTTTCATTTTTTTTTTTTTTGGTTCTACAACTTGAATGCATATGCCCAGTTGTGACAAAAACTTATTTATTCACTTGATGCTAATTTTAAAAGAGAGAAATTGATCTAAGAATCATTGCTCCTACCATGAAAAGTCATTGTATCCTAAACGAGCTTAAGATCTAAAGGTCTCCATATTGAATCTCTAGGTATAACCTCTAGAAGACTCCTATGATCCTTGTTTGATTTCCATTTTATCAACAATAATCGTTCTTATCTTCTTGCTTCTTGAAAACTAAGCCTTAAGCAGATTAAAAAACTAATTAAAATTATGAAACAAGCTATGTGGTGGGATCAAACGCTATTTTAGTTCCACTCCCTTCAATGTGCAACAAAGGATCTATATGCAATGGGATCATCTAACGGTGCTGAATGTCTTTACATGATACGTTGGATTTAGAGTCTCATTATAGTTCAATATGACACGTTGCTATAAATTCTTCAATGACGAAGATTGTTTGCATGAGGTTGTTGGTGATGCGACAATTTTTTTTTCCTTTCTTTGCTGTCCTTTTGTTTGTGCAAACTATCAAATCTACAGAACTCCTTGTTTAATCAAGGTTGCTTCCCCAACCCCATCGTTAGACTAATAGTGGACTAACTGATGCATTTTACAACGTCCCCTTGTTCCTTGGTAATTGTGGTTATTTTAAGGCCGCGCATTGTGCACGAGGAGCATATCCCACTTGGAGAAGAAAACTAAAGGACGATAAAAGGCCCTCTCACTTTGCCTACTTTAATGATGGGGGGAGCACTAGTTAGCTAACCTCCTAAGATAGCTAATTCATTCGAGCTGGCTACTCAGTCATCTCATTAGTAGGAGACACAATGAGGTTCGGTTATGCCTCTTGTAGTGCTAGGAGTCCTTTCCCCTGTGACGGAAATCCTCTCGATCAAAGTTTTCCAACATAAGGTCACTAAGAAAAATTTGTCTATGCTCCCCACATATGACACTAATTGACGCTGCAAATATTTGAGCATATAAATACAAATGAATTTCTCACTGAGACTTCTTGTTGGCCTGTTCCAAGACCTACCAAACAAAAATCACTATAGGAGGGTCTAATGGTGATCGCCCCAGCCCGTTCAAAATATTAGGAATATGTGTGCGAACAAATTTAGATTAGATTGCCCGACTTCTACCTTTTCATCAGGCAACTGAATTACTTTTGGTAATTTTGTTTTATTATGAAAGCATTTAGGAATTAAATCTTCCTTGGAATGGAAGGAGTGATTGACGTTTTATGCTTCCCGCTACCAGCCCCGTCTTCCCAATTATGAAATGGGACAAACCATGTTGATCCATCCAATGTACTATTCAACTGAGTTGGCCTAGCTAATGTAACACCTAACCGAGTTGAGTCTGGTTGTATCACTACAGATTTGCCCATTGTGCAGAAGACAGATGCATGAATTCTTGGAATTCAAGCTATGGCTCACCCCCAAAAGAATCTTGGCATCGCAATTCCAAACGCAAAGAATCTCTCTTTGCAGCAATTTTTTTGTTAGAAATAAAAGGGCTCTTGAAGACATGCAAACCGTAAGATAAGTCAAAGGACACTATCCAGAACAAGATTGGATGAAACTGAACTTCGGCGTAGCAACTGGGAATGAAATGGTAGGAGAACTATCGCAGGTTGTATTGCCATAATAATCAAGGGGCAATTGAAGAGGCTGAGAATGATCTTTTGAGATTTCATAGCTATCAGACTCGTAAACAAAGATATCCATTTGGGCATTCTGAACAGAGGGTAACTCTTTACATGTTGGACTTTTCAGTCCACCCGCCGGGACCCAATGCGTCAGCTGACAATCTTGCAGATTGGCAGCCAATTCGAATCTGACAGATGAACTCTTAGCCTTCCAAAAGAAGGATTAATTGACCTCGTCCACCAGCTCGCTGTAGTTGCTTTCTGTCTTTCGCGTTATAGGTTGCTTGTGTGTTGTTGCTTTGTGATACTGGTCCAGCCAAAAAAAATAAAAATAAAAAAAGCAAAAAAAACAAATTGCAACACAATAAATTTTTCATAACCTATTTTAGAACAACACTTTACATAATAGTAATACATAGAAGACCCAAGATAAACTAATCAATTTGACGGGACGAGACAAAAGTCTTTTTGACACATTTTTGTGCTTACCACAATGACAATGCATTCTGCCCAATGAGAGCATGCACTACTAATATATTCTTTCTCCACACGCTTCAGAAGCTCGTTAGCATCATGTACTTATTCTTGCATGAGGTATTCAATGCTCTCCTTCCTGACGGAGCTGTAGTGAATCAACATAGCAATAAACTTGCAAAAGCTCCTCCAAGACTTGTCCAGAGCATGGCAAAAAGCTTGTGAGAAGGGGCCACAACAGCATTTTCAGTAAGCAGATTCATTACCAGGACTGTCTGCATGCATGTCCATTGAGGAATCATTGGAACTGGGAGGATTAGCATCCCGATTCTGGAGGGGAACAAAGTTGGGTTCACTATTGCGGCCTCCATTTGCAGAGGGAGGGCCACTGCTTAGGTTGTAACCACCCTGAGAGAGGTGATAGTGCTGAAGGCTGCGGCGAACAGGGCTTGAAAGGGCATTCGAGAAGACTGAATTTTTGGATTGATGATCAATGTGCTCAGATCGAGTTCCCTGGCCAGCGGTTGGGCCAGATGAGCCTGCAGAAACCAAGAAGCCAGAATTCATGAAGTGCACTGTCGGCTGGGAATGCTGATGTTGGAGGGGCACCCTCGGGGACATGGATGGATCCTCGCCACAAAAGTCCAGTTCATTCTGTATTGAGATCAAAAACTCTTCAAATTTCAATATGAACTTGCACAAGGCAGCAAAATTATAACATTCAACAAGTTCCAATGCAACAAAAGAAAATTGCAAATTTTTATGTGCTGTTAAAGTTTGGGTGTTCCAAGAAATGCGGCAACCACGAAAGTAGGATCCCAGAGTTCAGATATTTAGGGGAAAGAGAAGAAAGTTCACCCAGGAGAGGGCACGATGTACGTGGCCTTACCACCCCATTTGGAGGTGATATTTGAACAAATGACCTCAAGGTTTGGATATAGCATCCTCACCAACAGACCAAGGCTCACCGAAAAGCTTCAGAAATATTCTACAGTAGACATGTCACATGATAAAATAACAATTTCAAATATTGTGAAAACTTACACACATGAGAACGCATATGAGCACATATATAACCAATTAACCACCCATTTAACAGAAGCCATTTTCCTCACTTGAAGGAATTGCACATGTCTTAAATTGTGAACAGCAATAACAAAATGTATCAACCATACTGAAGGGACTAGGGAGTACTGTTTCTGCCTAAGAAGAAGGCAGTGAATCCAAGATGCCGGCAAAGAAACAGGCTGAAACTCATCAACAGATGATTACAACCAATGACCGCAGGTGCTTATTCTTTACTGACAACCATAGGAACAACTCAGTGTCCTGCTGTAATATCAGTTGCTCTTGAGGGAAAGGGCATATACCCATACTTCTAAAAAAATGCCTCCCCAAGTTCTAGAGTTCCTTTGAATATGAACAAGCATCATTTTCCACAGCCAAATTAGAATATTTACATGGACAGCACTGAACTTATGATTTTGATGGAAATGTTGAGGGATTCATTTACAGAAACAGTGGATATTCCGATTTTGTTTTAAAGAAAAGGATAGAAATTATGAATAAAATTTTGGAAAATGTTAAAATAGATGATTGTGTAAATAATTTAGAATCAAAATAGAAGGCCCCAAATTTTTCTTTTTCTTTTCAATTCAAAAACTCTTAACTCTGTTGATATATCCAACATTTTGGAAATTTTCAAATTTTAGGCTAAAAATTTCAGGGAAAACAGTGCTCCATTTTTGTTTTGATCCCTCCCGAAATCTGAAATTTCAGAAAAATTACCAAATGTTGATAATATGACCACACATGAGAAGTACTTTTATGATGCCTTGAAAGTGTAATCATATAAACCAAGCACTAACATTTATGACATAATATAGGAAACACCCATGATTATACTTTATTTCGCAGATGCTAAAGATAAGGATTCTATGTATTGAGTGGCACCATCGCAGGCCATACTTGATACCAAGTTCATTGATTGTAATAATTTGTTCATTAACTGTCTGTTCGCGTGGAAGGGGAACAAATGGAAAGGTTTTAAAGAAAAGGCACAGGACAGGAAGCAAAAAGGAGAAATGGAGGGTAATTGTTGAATTTGTTCTTGCTCTATTGTTCTATCCCAACTCTTCAATTTGAAGAACCCCCAAATGTCCTCCTCATTCCACACATCCCCCCCTAAAAACCTCCAAAAAAAAACCTCCCAAACAAGAGTTCTTTTTAGAACCTCCCCTCCACATAGTGTCTTCCCCGCCCATCCAACCTCCCAAACATAGTGCTAGAAACCGTTAAAATCTTCCATATATAAATTGATCTGTAGCATAAAAGCCACATACACACACATGTTTCTATCATTAAGCACACAAACAGAAAGTGACAATTCAAAAAGAACCAAGCAGCCAAAACCTGCAGGTAAGTGAGAATATCAACTGCAGTCACTCTCGATCCTCCCTCTTCTTGTCTCAAAATCCATTGATATAGCTTTTCCTGTAATACAAGGTAAACAGACGCATAAATGAAATGTCAAGAAACATCAAGCATACAATCAAAGAAAGGAATATTTGGTGCTAGTAAATTTCACAATTTACACCAACTGGCTCAAAAGAGAAAACACAGATTAAAATCTTTCATCTTAGGAAGCTTAACAAGGAGGAATATAAAGATGCAAGCATTTAATACAAGTTCTTGATCATTTACTTTCAAGTTTCAACATAAAGTAATTTTTCAACTCGGCTACGCCATGTTTCATGATAATTAGACAACCTAATGTGTCCATTCCGATTTTCTTCTTTGGATCAAATTTCCTCTCCTCACTTCACTTTTTGAAAACAAAACTATAATCTGGATATATGCACTGAAAAATACAACAGGGATCCAGCATAGTCCAATGTAAGCAAATTAAGCTCACAAAAGCTTACTTCCCTGGTGAAAAATGTTATGTACATCATGCACAATATAAAATTGATGAATGTAAAGCTTTTTGGGGGTTGCAGCAGCGATTGCTCCCCTTCGTCCAATAGGGATCTGTAAGAAACCTTACACCCAAGATTGAAAAAAGATCAAGAGGAAAAGCAGAATTTCCATTCCAAAAAGGACAAATTTTTCAAAATGTGACGCCAAGATTTCCAAATACATGGGATAGGGTATAAGTTTAATTGACATATAATTTAAATGGTATAATTCCTCGAAAAAAGGAAATATTGAATGAATTGCTCATATTCACTATTTTTTTCCTTCTATGGGCAATACTAATTGCAAGGAAAATGGAATTTTTAAAATGATTATGATTCCTAAAATTTGATTGTTTTCAGCATCACCATTACATCTCCCATAACCACAAGGCCATGTGTTCAATTAATCTCCAACTCATTCCCTGTCCAGAGTTACAAATATAATCCACTGGCATCATCATCACCTTCATAATCATAAAAATAAGGATGGATCTTAAAATGTGAGGAAAATAAAAATGAATTCAAAAAAAGTGAGGGTTTGGGGGGTGTGCAGGGTGAGGGGTGGTGACAAAGAAGATGCCCCAGCAATGATCATTTGATATGTTTTTTAACAGTTCGAGGAATGGAGGCTGAACTGCCTGTTGGTTCTCCCTGAAAATGTCCTTTCTCATACCTATTTTTAAGTAACACGAAAAAATTAGAAAATTGAAATAGAAGCATTTTCTAGTGGATCTGCACACAAAGCAGATGTCATCACAATTTTTTTCCCTTGGATGAGCAATGTAAGCTGTAATAAAAAGAAAGGTGCCTGATAAAGACCTAGCAATAAAGATCTGGGAAGCTCAAAGAACAAGGATATACAAGGAATCTACTGCAAAATAATAATAACAATAGTAACCCATCTCCTATCTCATCATATCCTTCAGTTTCCAAAGTGCAACAATTATCAAAAACCAGCATCTTCAAAACATGATGATCATCTTCATCAAAGACTTTTCAATGCCCTTCTTTCCCCAAGGACCTAAAAACAATGCAATGCACCACACCTTTGAAGTCTACCTAAACAATTCCCAAACACATTCAATCATCCACTAATCCTTAAAAGGAGCATGAATGAAAGCCCACCTGACTTGCCAAACTTTAAATAATAGAATGATATACTGATTCCTCTGGTTTTTTCGCACATGAGGTACCAATTCTTTTGCAGAATACTAGTTACAGATAATGAGATGATCTATTTTCAAAATATCTGGCATTAAGGAGACCCAGCAGCATTAGAATGAAGGAAATATAAAATTTCATTCATGGTGCCATTGCTCCTCCATCACTGTTACCAGCCTAAAACTTTGAAAACCATTAAAATACTTTTAAAACTTAAATAAACAGATAAGCAGAGAAGTTTCATTAGTAGGGTACCAAGGTAGATGAACCAAACTACAAATCACTTATATTATCAAAATCTAAGATCGCATGTACATCCATTTTACAGTTACTAATATACCAAAAAATTTCAAACCATCTGTCTTTAGGACAATCAAAAGAGGTTTACTCTCCTTCAAAGGCTCTCTGTTTCTCTCCCTCCACACAACCCAAATAAGAGTAAGCGGGATCAGCTGTGTGGTTTTCTTCTATCCGTACAAGCTCTAAAAATTGTTGACCAATCCCATGATTCTTGGGCAATAGAATCCAATCCTCAACCAGGAAGAACCATGGCAAAAAGTGCTACCTCCCAGAGTTCCTCAATCCAAGAACAGCAAAGGCAGAGGAGACAGATTCTCCATCTTCTTTGCACAAGAGAAGCATCTGTTGGCTATGCCTTTATTCTTTTTCTTTTTTTGGGTAATGTTGATAGTAGGATCCTCCCCAGGCTGTGTCCCAAGTAAAGAAAGCCACTGTTTGTTGATTCACCCATTTTTTAAAACAGCATTCTAATGAAAATTAGTTTGGCAACACCACTATTTTGCTTCAAACCTCTTTCTGGAAAGATTTTACAGTGAATCTGTCCCCCTCTATCAGATTCCATTTTGCAGTCCTCACGACAGTTCTTTTTCTCATACAAACAATTAAATAATTCATAAAATTATTCTAATTCCCAGTTTCATCACGAGGATCTAACAAAGACTATGGAGCGAGGGAATGGGTTCTCTCTCTCTCTCTCTGTCAAACTTTTTTCTCCCCTCCCTGTGCTCAATCCATGGAAGCTTCTATGGTAACCAATACTGAAATGCTCGATCCAGATCAAAGGTAAATCCTTCGATCTGCAATTAGATAAGGTTGGAGGGCTTGCATCCTTGCTCATGGTCAAGAACAATATCTCTCGTACCAGCTGGGTTAGGTTTTCCAAAGAGGCTGTGCTTTGGTTCACTGATGGCATATCAGTCACATGCAATGAGGGTTTCTATCAGTTCAATTGTGTATCACAAAAATTTGGATGTCGATTAAATGGACAAAGGCAGGAAAGTTTTGGAAGATAGGATTGGATGGAAAGGGAAGAAGTTTTTAGTCTTTATTCCTCAAAGTGTAGAAGGTAAAGGTTGGTGAAGCTTCATGAGTGCCTTTTACAAGACAGCAAAGGGTTTTCTTAAGGAAACTGGCAGTGTGGGTGCAGATAACTCTTCACAACATAGATTGTGGAGTTAGGTGGTGTTGGAAGGCAAAAATCGCGACAATGATGGGTACAGTAGTCAAGCCTAGTCCATAAAGCAAGGTCTGAAGGTTGGGAAACAAGAGCTGTGCCACCGGTGTGGAGACAAGTTGCATTGAAATGAACCTAAGGCAATCACTAATCGATCAGCTTCGATTGACAGGAGCGAGAAGGAAGCTAGGGTTTGCAATGGAAAAGAAATTATTAGAGAGGCGGCTAGGGCTGTGTTTGTGAGGAGGCAGTGAAGAGATCTGGGCCAGATTGCATGATTCTCATTTTGGGCCTGGCACAGGTAATAGGCCTAAAGTCCTTAATATTAATAGCATGACTCTGTTGGGATCCAAAGCAACAAAAGTTGCATCAAGTTTGTCCACAAAATCCCCTTGATGCAGCATAAAAGCAAGATAATTTTTACTTTTCTAACTTTTACTGTATTGTCATTTGTTTTATTTAGGTTAATTTTATTAGGGTCATATTCTCAAAGATTCCAGACTACTATTATTCAAGAAACAAGATTCTAGGGTATTTTTAATTTAGGAAACTAGTCTTTTAGTTTATTTAACAAGATTCTAGGGTATCTTTTATTTAGGAAACTAGTTTTTTAGTTTATTTAAGTTAATTGAGTTGGTTTTCTTATTCTCCAAGCATTTGAAGTCTATAAATAGGCCTTTATGTATTACATTTTCAGGGGTGGGAGTTGAATATTAAGTTGTCAAACGTTTGGCCCTGCATCAAGTGGTATCAAAGCAAATCCTCATTGCCAACAATGCCTTTCACAGAAGCCTACAAGGCCTCCTTCGGATCAACGCCCTTCATTGCCCTTTTGTCCAATTATGTCCATCATCACAAGTTCATCACCATCTAGTCATGTCATCGCCACTGAACGAAGGCCCAAACAAGTCACACCATCCCAAATTCTTGAGTGCTCTATGCCATCATAGCCGTCATCGAGTTTGCTGCCTTCATCATCATCAAGTGGCCCTAGAACAAAGCTGGAATGAAAGCTCTAGAAAGAAGCTCGAAAGAAGGCCCTTGTACCTCAAGTTGGGTGCCTTGCACATCATTCAACAATGTCTCCTTCGATCTCCCTCACCATCGTCATCAACATGCAGGAGCATAGACAGAGCAGCCGCAGTCAACCCTAAGTTCAATTAGGCACATTCAAGTATCTAACCAAAATTGGTCCAATGAGGCACAACTAAATCTGTTCACCTGAACCAGAGAGCGCAGGACCAGACCAGGATAATTCATCCAAACCAGTTTGAACCAGCCGAGAAAAAAAAAAAGAAATGGAGGCTACCTTTACCTTTATATTGGACAGGACGGATGCTAGGATTTATTCAATAATTCACATCCTTAGCACGTTCCTTGATCCTAATTATTCCAATTGCACCTTAGAAGAGATGACTTCCTTTCAGTCCATTCAGGAAGAGGAAGTCCAAAAATGAGGTTGCTTCAATTGAGATTGCAGAACCACTGCATTGGGTGCCAGAGCCTCAACTTGTTCACGTAGTTGAGGAAGCTACTATTGAGATTGAAAGGTCACTGGAAGAAATAATGGATGCTTCAAAACTGGAGTCCGATCCTCAAACCATTTGATCTCATCAGCCCAAATAATTTGCAAGTTATACTTACACAGCCTGCTCATTTCATAAGATCCCATCTCAATTTAAAGCTGATATATTATGTTGACCTCCCTTAAGGATGGTCATGATCTGGATTTTTCATTTGAGGTCAAATTTGTTGTTATTGGGGGAGAATGATGGGGCGTATGAGCAAGATCTATTTTACTTTCCTAAATTTTATTGTATTTCCATTTGGTTTATATATGTTAATTTTTATTAGGGTAATATCCTCAAAAGATTCTAGAATACTTTTTGACCGGAAAGAAGAGAATTCATTAAAAAGGCACCAAGAAGGTGGCACCCATTTAAAAGCAGGGGTGAGAAAGAGAGAGAAATAAAACAAAACAAAAAAGAAGAATCAACTGTGTGACGATATATCCAAGAGATTGAAAATTAAATGTTTCCCCAGCATGTACTGCCAGCTAACCAGGAAGGAAGCATAAACAGCCATCTATCCTTGAGGATGTAGAAGAAGTTCCTTCATAAGCTCTAGAATTTCTTTATCTCCACATAATCTAAAGGACGTGGAGAGGTACCAACGACAATGCTTTCTCCCTTCCTCTATTCACAGAAATACCCTTCCAAGCCCAGATTTCCTTTCCCACAGATTCAGCAGTGGCCCTCAGTGCTGTCTCAAAATAGCAGTGACCACATTCCACAATATTCTGATCCAGGGGCAGTGGAGCAGAAGGTGGGGTTGTCAGCAGTTTCAGCATCAATTTTGCAGAGAAAGCATCCGTCAACCAAAGTAAAATCCCTTCTCTGAAGATTATTGAGTGCAAATATCTTCCCCAAGGTTGCATCCCAAGCTGAAATAGTAACTTTGGTTGTTGCAAGGGTTTTCCAAATGGCTTTCCAGGGGAAATCAAGCCTGGTCTCAGAGCTGACGCCTGTCCAGCTGCTTGTAGAAGGAGCAGACCAAGAAGTAATCATTTTTATTGGGCTTCCATAAGGGCACATCGAGAAGTATCCTATTGGGGACATTTCTATAAATACAGCCATAAAAATTAGCAAAAGAATCAAGGTCCCAATCATGAGCATGTTGAACAAAAGGGATGTTCCAGGCCCTACTGATGGAATTGTCCACATAAGTACTCACTAAAGTATCTTGCAGCCTTGCACGCGAGGTTAAAGATTGCAAGAAATTGAGAGCTTACAGGTGATGAGCCACACCAGCTATCATGTCAAAAGAAGGCATTGCTCTCATTTCCAACATGAAAATGGATGAAGGTGAATGAATCCTTCCACCCTTCCTAATTGAATTCTGAAAACTGAACCCATAGGATGTTGCCTGGGCTCATTGGATATCCACTCGTTAAGATCAAGGCCATTTTAAAGCAATGATATTCCTCCAAAATAACTCCTTCTCATTCATGAATCTGCACATCCACTTGCCCAAGACTGCCTTGTTGAAGAGAGAGAGGGAGATATTTGAGACCCAGACTGTCCCTTGGGATTGGTTTTTTCACCAAAGAAATACTTTTTGAAAGTCTTCCTCTTCCAGTAATTGACCATAGAAGAAGGGGTAGGGAAGAAGGACATGAAGTACGAGGTTGGAGAGGGTGCTTTTGATGAGTAAGCCAGCCACTTTTATAGAGGTAGTTATGCTTCCAACCAGCAAATTTTTTTTCAGATCTCAATAGGATCTCAAGTCCTTTTCTCCTTTAACTTTGCACCAAGAGGGACTAGATTATTAACATTTGAGACGCAAGATTCTAGGGTATTTCTATTTAGGAAACTAGTTTTTAAGTATATTTAGGTTTCTCACATTAGTTTTCCTCCAAGCTCTGAAAACCTATAAATAATCTGTTATGTATCAGGTTTTACGGGATGGGAATTAAATATCAAGTTGTTGGCCATTTGGTCCTGCATCACCCTGCTGCATATAACTACTCAAAATCTTCATCAATCCTCCTTTATCACTTCGAAACTTGTTTGCCAGAAAACTATTATGAAGCCATCCGGACTTAGGACTTTATCCCCATTTCAATTTGTTAAAGCAATCATACCTCCTCTTCATTGAGTATCCTTTCTTCACCCTCACAGCCGCAAACCCTTCTATGTTCCATCTCCTATTTCCTTTCTTGAGCCTCATTTTCTCTCCAAGAAAATGGCATGCCCCTCAACTTGAAACTGATTCCACCATTCTTTCACACGGTCCCCAAAACCTTCTGCTCTTAGCCATGTATTCTTAAAGCAAAAAGATGCAGACCCCATTTCACACACCCATCATCCAGAGAACTAGATGGGGATCTGAAACAAGTACAGGAAGGAGTTTTAGGGCAGTTTTGAGGGATGTGGTATTCCCAAGTCCCAACCCACCAATTAAAGAATCTATTAATTCTGGACTGGATATACTCTTCCAAAAGTTTAACTGGGAAAAGGATCCTCCTAAAAAAGGGAAAACAACAAGAATATTCAGAATTAAAAACTCATGGAACTCTGATGCAAGCAGCTTCAGAGCTTGATCTGTTCCTACCCATGCATCCTCCCAGAAGCTAAAGCTTTTCCCACCTCTACCTCTTACATTGAACTCTTCATCCCATAAGCATGCCCGGCCTTGACCTCCTGTGACCCATAAATGCCAAAATGAGAAAATTGGTTTTTGAGATGCATACAAGTTTTGTCCTTAAGGGATCATTTGGAACCACTTATACAAAAGTGTTTTTCAAAAAAAAGTGTTGAATTTAATTAGTGTTGATAATACGTGTTGAATTTGAAAAGTGTTGTAAGTTATAAGTGGTGTTTGGTTGTATTTAAAATACGAGGTATTTAGATACTTAGTAGGTCGTCGCCCCAAAGCGACGCGCCGTGTCGGCACCCGGGTACGGTGTCAAATATACGAGGGTTCCTGCATCATTCTGAACGTGGGCCAGTAAAGACGTTAGTTCAGGAAACTAGGATTAGATTAGCAACTTAGAATATAGGGACACTTACGGGTAAAAGCATGGAAATTGTGGATACAATGATTAGAAGAAGAATTAATATAATTTGCCTTCAAGAAACTGAGTGGGTGGGGGAGAAAGCTAGAGAAATCGATAAATCAGGATTTAAACTTTGGTACACTAGAAAAGAAAAACATAAGAATGGAGTAGGCATTATTATAGACAAAAACTTAAAAGATAGCGTTGTGGATGTAACTAGAGTAAGGGATAGAATTATAAAAATCAAGATGGTATTAGGACAAGAGATAATAAATATCATTAGTGCTTATGCTCCTCAAGTTGGCTTAGCAGAAAATCTTAAGAGACAATTTTGGGAAGATATGGATAGTATTATACAAGGCATACCAGGGACTGAGGAAATATTTATAGGAGGAGATCTGAATGGACACATTGTAAGAGATAATAAAAATTATGAGAGGATACATAGAGAATATGGATATGGAGACAAAAATGAGTCTGGGGAGATGATCTTAGACTTTGCTATGTCATATGATTTTAGTATAATCAATACTTGCTTTAAGAAAAGAGAAGAACACTTAATAACCTTTAAAAGTGGACAAAATAGAAGTCAAATAGATTTTTTTTTTAACTAGGAGGGTAGATTGTTTATCATGCAAGGATTGTAAAGTTATTCCAAGTAAAAGGCTAACCACACAACATAGAGTCTTAGTGTTAGATATATGTATTAAAAAATGAAAGAAAAAGGATAAAATAAACCAGTGAAGGAGAACTAGATGGTGGAACCTAAAAGGAGAGAATATAATAAAATTTAAAGATAAAATGATCAAAGATGGGGATTGGACCTTAGAGGATGGGATAGATACAAATACTCTTTGGAATAGATTAGCTAGCTCTATTAAAAAGATAACAAAAGAGATTTTAGGTGAATCAAGGAGAAGATTCTCGAATAGCAAAGAAAGTTGGTGGTGGGATAAAGATGTACAAAAAATCATAAAGAAAAAAAGAATTTGGTATAAAACGTGGCAAAAATGTAGAAATAGAGATAACTTTGAAAAATATAAGGAGGCAAGAAAAGATGCAAAAAAGGGCCGTTAGTGAAGCTAAATATAGATCATTTAATAGTTTGTATGATAGAATAGGTACAAAAAAAAAAGGGAAAGAGATATATTTAAACTTGCTAAAGCTAGAGAAAGGAAGAGCAAGGACTTAGGAAATGTAAAATGTATAAAAAAGGAGGATGATATTGTCTTGGTTAAGGACAAAGATATTAAAGAAAGATGGTGAAGTTACTTTAGTAAGTTATTTAACAAAAACCAAATAGAAGGCTTAAACTTAGAATTGTCAAATGAGGAAAAGACTAAAAATATAAGATTTATTTGCAAAATTAGAGTTAACAAAGTTAAGTTTGCACTAAAAAAAATGAAAAATGGGAAAGCTATGAGACCAGATAACATACCAATTGAAGTTTGGAAATGCTTGGGTGATAACAGAATTATATGGTTAACTAATTTATTTAATACAATTGTAAAAACTAAGAAAATACCAGATGAATGGAGGAAAAGCACTTTAATACCTATATACAAAAATAAAGGAGATATTCAAAATTGTAATAACTATCGTGGAATTAAACTTATGAGTCATACAATGAAACTATGGGAAATGGTAGTTGAACAAAGATTAAGGTTAGAAACGAAGATCTCAGAAAATCAATTTGATTTTATGCCTGGGAGATCTACCACAGAAGCTATTTATCTTTTAAGAAGATTAATGGAAAAATTTAGGGAAAAGAAGAGGAACTTGCATATGATATTTATTGACCTTGAGAAAGCATATGATTGGATACCTAGGGAAGTTCTATGGTGGGTTTTAGAAAAAAAAGGGTGTATGTTGTAGGTATACCGATGTCATTAAGAATATGTACGATGGAGTAATGACTAGTGTAAAAACTATAGATGGAGAAACTAGAAAATTTCCAATTACCATAAGTGTACATCAAGGATCTGCTTTGAGTCCTTATCTTTTTGCTTTAGTGATGAACCAATTGACTAAGAGTACTCAAAAGGAGGTTCCATGGTGTATGTTGTTTGCAGATGATGATATTGTATTAATTGATGAAACTAGGGACGGAGTAGAGGCTGAGTTAAATTATGGAGAGAAGCTTTGGAATCTAGAGGCCTTAGGATAAGTAGAAATAAAACAGAATATATGAAATGTAATTTTAATAATGATAAGAGGAATATTGGAGACAAAGTTAAACTTGATGATGAAGAAATAAATAGCACTTGTAGATTTCGATACCTTGGATCTATTATACAAGCTGAAGGAGAAATTGAAGTTGATGTAATGCATGGAGTTAAAGCAGGTGCAGGTTGGGTAAAATGGAGAAGTGCTTCAAGTGTGCTATGTGATCGTAGAATACCCTTAAAATTGAAAGGGAAGTTTTATAGGACAGCTATAAGACTAGCTATGCTATATGGATCAAAATGTTGGGCGACAAAGAAACATAATATCCAAAAAGTAAAAGTTGCCAAAATGAGAATGCTTAGATGGATGAGTGGTATAACATTGAAAGATAAATTAAGGAATGAACATATTCGTGGTAAGTTAGGTGTAGCTCCTATAGAAGATAAGATATGGGAGGGACGACTCAGATGGTATGGACACTAGCAACGTAGGCCTTATAGTGCACCTGTGAGGAAGAGTGACTTAGTTACTGTAGAGGGCAATAGAAGGGGTAGGGATAAACCTAAAATAACTTGGGAAGAGATAGTGAGTAAGGATTTAATATCCTTAAATCTATCAAAAAAAAAATGGTCCATGATCACATAAATTGGCAGAAAATGATTCATATAGCCGACCCCACTTAGTGGGACTAAGGCTTGGTTTTGTTTTGTTTTGTTTTTTATTATTTTAATTATCTATGATTAAAATTTAAATATTTTCTATTAAAAAAATAATATTAGATAATTATTTTTAATTAATAATAATCTTGTTACTAATGTATGCTTATAACATATTACTATCATATTAAATTATGATAAAAAATAATATAATTTTAATCAAATTTAAAGTTTGATTTATTTAATGTTAATTTAAATTAATAAATAATTCTTGTTCAATCCAGAATTGAATTATAATAACTAATATGTATGTTTAAATATACTTTAAATAAAAATATTAATAATTTTTTGTTAAAAATTTAAATGATAATTATATTAATTTTCTAATTAAAATTTAAATATTTTCTATTAACTAAAATAACGTAATATTATTTATTAATTGACAATAATCTTGTTATTAATGTATATTTATAATATATGATTACGACATTAATTTATGTTAAAAATAGTATTAATTAAATTAAAATTTTAGTTTATTTAATGTTAATTGAAATTTATAGATGGTTTTTTTATTAATTCCAGAATTTAATTCTATTTTATTAATAATTAATAGGCTATAATGCATAATAAAATAATATATAATTAATTTAATTGAAAAAAATTAACAATTATGTTGCTGTTATTTTTATTAACATTTAAATATTTTTATTAATTAAAAATAATATAATATTGTTTTTATTAACAATAATCTTGCTCTTAATTTATATTTATAACATATGATTATCATATTAATTTATGTTAAAATAATATTATTAATTAAATTAATATTTTTAATTTTTAATATTTTTTTCAATTAATGGATGATTCTTCTTTATTCCAAAAATTAATTATCTTTCATTAATAATTAATATATTATAATACATAATAAAATAATATACTATTATCTTCTACTGTATTTTTTAAGTTATAAAATAGCCACTAAATTTTCTTATATTTGCAAAATTGACCCTGCCTATTCACTTATAAGTGGCCAAAAAAGCAGCCTTAGATTGCCTCTCAAAATTCACTTAAATAATTCTCAAAAAAGTTGTTCAGGAAAAGCACTTTTTACAAAAAACTTGTAATACATGTAAGAACCCAACCCGAGATAAGTGTATTAAATAAATGAGAAAAGAGAAGGAAAATTTTAAAGGGTAAAAATCTGCAAGGCTCGTCGACGAGGCTTCTTTGCTCGTCGACGAAGCCTCTTGTTTAGCTCGGCGACAAGATTAAGTAGCTTGTCGACGAGGAGATGCCAAGAGATTTTGAGAAATCCTGAAATCTCAAGCTCGTCGATGAGGCCAATATCTTATTTCATTTGCTTAATGGTTAAGAAAGCTAAAACCTCTCTCTCTCTAGAACTCAAATACTCTCTCTCTCTCTCTAGGATTTCGTGTCATCTGCTACCGGAATCAACGATCCAACGTTACCACGTGGATCAAGAGGAGAATTTCTACGTTTTTAGCGAATCATAAATTCGTTTCGAGGATTTTCAGGTTTTGACCCAAAACCGAGGTAAGGGTCCGATTTCAGTTTCGTTTCGGTATATATGTAGTAGTAAGAATTATAGTGAAGTATAGTTCTTTGATGTTTAGGTTTTGGGAACTCGGTTCGTAGTTTTGGAGCCGTAGAGTTCGGGTTTGTGGTATTCAGGAAAAGGTAAAGGGATTCTGTTTATATCAGTTATTTTTGAATTCGGGATCGGTAAACTTGTAGGTTACGATCGTATGTAAGTTTTAGCTACCTATTTGGGAAAATCTATCAGGTGAATTTTCGGTTTACAATTTTGGAAAAATTTGGGGTTTCGGGTATCATCTCTATTTCGGTTAGAAAATCATATGTTGTATAAAATGGTAATATTGAGATGACCGTACATGTATTTATATTAAACTGTATTTCTCGAACTAAAAACAATATGATTTGTGTATGCTCAAATAAGTGTGGAATGAACTGTTGTATTTAAAATGTTCCAGGTTATGTAAAACAGCTAGGAGCGGCTAATTACCGTACGCTGATGAGTATAGGAACATGAGTTCCAAAATTGTTCCAGATTTTGTAAAGTAGCTAGGGGCGGCTAATTACCGTACGCTGCCGCCATGTCTTGGCTAATTACCATGGGCGAAAGTGTCCGACTCTATATCCGAGGGTGTGAAATATCGCCTGTTTGTTCAGGCTGGTCACCGATGGGTGTGAGTGGACACCGTACTGGCAACGACATCGCTCTGAGGCTTCAGTTATTGCAGGGTATCGTGTGCTTGAGTGTGACGACATTGACCGTATATTTGGTATCGTATGTACTAGAACTAGATTGTAAAAATACTAGAACTATATTGTGTTATGTTTTATGTTGAAATAACACTTGTATGTCACACACTGATATAACATGCTTTCTTCCTTACTGAGAGGTGTCTCACCCCGAACATACAAATATTTTTTAAGTCCTTCGGGTAACCGGAACTAGCATCCTAGCGCAGCGAAAGCGTGGGTGTCGGTTAGTTACGTAGAGTACCTGTGTAAGTACGGATGTTGTAACCGGGTTGTCATTGTTGGGTTTTATAGACACCCGGGGCATATATGATATTTGGAATGTAGATTCTAGTTATGTATAGACTCTGGTATGGTACGTTGTATAATATGATGTATGCATAGAAAGAACATTTCCGCTACGTATTTGATGAGTATGGATATGTATGTGAATGTGTATAGGGTGTATGTGAACCCCACGAGGTCGGACCCTCATTCAGTATAGTATCATGTATGTTTTAAATGATACAGAGACAGGTTAGGTTACTAAAATCACACCTGGGACCCATCCGCGGGTTCAGGGCGTCACAGTACAATCAAACACCACTTTTTTGTAAAAGTGTTTATTTTAAGTGACAAGTGCTATAAGAACTTTTTTAAGTGCTCCCAAATGGGGGCTAAAGTCTCCTAACAGCACTTTTTGAATGCATTGACAGCATTCCAACTTGATGAGAATATTAGATTGGTAGAAGAAAATTAATGTAGCCGACCCACCAAATAGGACTTCGGGTTGGTGGTGGTTTGTTGTTGTGGCTAAACGGAGAAACACCATAGGCACCAATGGCATGCAACCCATGTACGAAAAATGAGAGTCAACAAAAATCTAAGGCAGCTCGAGTATTGGTGCTACCTACTACTAAACCAGAAGTACAAAAGTTCAAACATTCTATCCTTTATGATGTCAATAGAAACTTTTATGTCCTCAAAAGCTCTATGATTCCTTCCCCTCTAGATTGGGAGATCAGCTTCATCACTCGCTTTCTAACTGTCTGCTTGAACATCTCGCCTCCATGCCGACAATTCTTCCAAGACAAAGCATGTTTTTAGCCATATAATTCCCAGCATAGACAGAGCATGTTCCCAAATATTTTCTAGCCCAGTTACAACTAATTAGAATATTACATGCACACACAACCTCTTTTTGCATGGAAAACACTGCTACCCCACCTTTTTCTGAAGGTTATCTAGGACTGAAATCTTGAAAAGAAATACAAAAATCAAAGGAGACATTCTTTGAGATTTTCCAATTCACATTATCCTCTTTATGTGAAGTGGAAATAGTCCCATCCAAGCACTCAAAAAAATTGCAAAGCTTTCCAATTCCCAAAACCCAATCCTGGGTTCTTCTTATTAATAGTGCATCCCGCACCACCCTTCTAGCTGAAGTGAAGAAACAAGAGCTTACTAAAGCATCCTCATCTCTTGGAAGCAAAAGCAGATCTGGAAACTAGTTTTTTAAAGGCAAGCTCGACGCCACCATGCCAAAATAGGACAGTGTCCCTTCTTCCAATTTGAAATATAATATATGCAAACAAATTTTCCAACCTCACATATTTCCACACTCCCACCCCATATGAGCCTCTTGTGTAATTAGTAGTCCACCCATTATACTCCACTCCATACTTCATCACTCAAACCCTTCTCAAAATTTATTTGTGTTCCATCATGAACCTGCAAATCCATTTGCCCAAAAGCGTTGTTCCACCAATCTCCATCTCACAAATTGTAATTGAACTATTCCCCACATGCTGGCCCAAAGAAATACATATTCCAAATATCTTCAAGTTTCCTCAGCACCAAGCTCAATATGCCAAAAAAGTAGCACAGATAACCATTTTCAATAGGAAAGTGTTACTCTAAATGAGAGTAAGCCTCCCTAATTTCAAAAGTTATTTCCATTTCCAACCTGCTAATTTTCTTTTGAACCTTTCTACCATCAAGACCCCAAATTCCATTGTCCTTAAGTTTTGCTCCAAGGAAAAGTCCAAGTACAGAATTGGGATATTTCCCGCTTTAGACCCCAGTACACAAGCCAAAAAAATCTCCCACCAGCTCTTTCTCCATAGGGATTAGGTCACTTTTGCCCAAATTGACATTCAAGCCAGAGACTGCTTTAAAAAAAGCGTAAATAAATACACCTCAAATTCAACATTTCATTAAGACCACTCCACAAAAGATGTGGGTCACCCGCAAACAAGAGCTTTGAGATAACTTGTCCAACTCATATACCACTCTCCACCGAGAATACAATAATCAACCGAGAAAAGGTCCCACAACCTTTCATAGTACCTCCTTTGATCATTTTGCCAAGATCTTCGCAATGAATTTATAAATACAGCCTATTAAATTAATCAAGCAAAAATCTTTTAGGCCCATAGCTCCAACTTTTTCGAGTATCAAGGCCACAGAAGCATTGAAACACAAAGTATCCTCTTTCGTGGTATTCAATGAACACCTTGAGAATATTTTCTTTTGTTACTAGGCTACTACCAATTTTCCTAAAGGTCATGCCTGGCGTTTTTCCCTATTACTATCTCTAAGTGCTGCCACAATCCCCTATTTCTTCAAAAGGGCCTCCCTTAAGCCTTCTTGTCCCATATTTTCACAAATTCCAATTACCATAAAGGCACTAGACACTACCCTCCACTGAAGAAGAAGAGAAGAAAGAAGAAGAAGAAGAAGAAGAAGAAGACGACAACTTAGTAGTTTGAAAATCAAAGCAGCCTAACAACTCACGAAGGCTCAAACCTCAAAGACGAAGGGCTCCTGCTGGTTCAAAGGCTCAAAGATGAAGTGCTTCTGCTGGTTTGAAGGCTTGAAGACAAAAGCCTCGTGCTGGTTCGAACTTCGAAAGGTCGAAGATGAAGGGCCTGCTGGTTTCGTACTGCTTCGAAGGATTGATTGGTCGAAAATGAACTTCTCTTGCTGGTTTCATGCTACTTTGAAGCAGATGATCTAACGATTCTCGAAGGCTCGAAGACTAGCTCCCGAAGGGCTCCTACTGGTTCGAAAGCTCAAAGACGAACACACGAAGCTCCTTCTGGTTTGAAGGCACGAAGACGAACTCGCAAAGGGCTCCTGCTAGTGTCGTGCAGGGTTTCGTCTGGTTTCGTGTTGGCTCAAAGAGTTGCAGATGAATCCTATTGCTTCGAGTCGAATGAGGGCTAGGGCTTATTCAGGCTATTTCTTTATTAATAAGCTAACAGCTTCAAAAATTTCAAGGCACAACTCATGACGCCTAGTGCATCAATGCGCCTCAGTGCGCCCTCCTGCGCCACTTAAAGGTCACCTCACTTCACAAGTGATGAGGCGCTGGCCTCGTCGCCCCACTGTGCCTCACAGAGGCACACTTTTGACTACTATGCCCCCTCTCCCCTTGCATTCCTCCAAACATGTTGTTTCTTCCACCACTTCAGTCATAATTTATTAAGCTTTCTAATCTCTTAAAGTTTCCCTTTTTCTACAACTTCTAATAGTGTTCTTCCTTATTATCATTTTCCTATCTCTTCTATTTTTCTCCATATCTTCAAATAGAATAACAGCCTATTTGAAACCTTCAAATGATTCCGCAGGATCATATTGGCCTCTTCTTTTAGAAGACCTACCTCAAGACCTGCTCCTAAAAGTCACTACCCAGGTCAAGAATTGAACTCATTGTCGGCGCCATCTCCAAAGGCTCACAGCCATATGCTTAACAATTGCCCATTCCTCTCCCTTTGTCAAACCCCAAATCAAGTTATCTATGTAAAACTGCAACACACTCCCCCATCTACCAAAGCTTCTATCTCTTTGAAGCAATGAACTGATCACAAAGATCTTCCTTGTCTTCATTCCTTGTTTCCTTCCTTGACTGTATGTTCTAGAATCTTTACTAGTTTCTTTTCCAAGAGTTGAGTTCTTCCCTTAATCCCTCAATTTCCCTTTTCACCCCAAATCAAGTTCTCTAGATATAATTGCAACACACTCCCCCATCTACCAATGCTTCTATCTCTTGCAAGCAATGAACCAACCACAAAGATCTTCGTCGTCTTCATTCCTTGTTTCCTTCCTTGACTGCATGTTCTAGAATCTTCACTAGTTTCTTTTCCGAGAGTTGAGTTCTTCCCTTAATCCCTCAATTTCCCTTTTCTCCTCTAAAGGGCTTCACAATTGGTGAAATTGCCTCAGTCGCTGCTCATCACTCCTCTTATTCATAATTATTGGGCTTGTGTCTTCTAATTTAAATGGGATAAATATTAAATTTTGAACCAGGGCTTCAATCCTTCTGAAGCCCAATCCCAAATTCCCAATACTTCTTTACGTACTACCCTACTATCCTTCTCTCTTGGCCCCAAAACACAAACTATCTCCCAATTCTTAAATCCCAAAAAGATTATGGGCTTAATTTAGCCTACACCCTTAAGATTCAAATTCAAGAAAACAAAAACAAAAACAAAGAAGAAATTAAAAATAATCAAATGTACCAATACTTCTTTATGTACCATCCTACTATCCTTCTGTCTTGGCCACAAAACACAAACTAGCTCCCAATTCCTAAATCCCAAAAAGATTATGGGCTTAATTTAGCCCATGCCCTTAAGATTCAAATTCAGGAAAAGAAAAACAAAAAACAAAAAACAAAAAACAAAAAATAGAAACAAAAACAAAAAAGAAATTAAAAATAATCAAATGTACCAATACTTCTTTATGTACCATCCTACCATTCTTCTCTCTTGGCCACAAAACACAAACTAGCTCCCAATTCCTAAATCCCAAAAAGATTATGGGCTTAATTTAGTCCACACCCTTAAGACTCAAATTTGGGGGGAAAAAAAAACATAAAACAAAAACAAATATATATATTAAAAATTGTCAAATGTACCAAAACCCTATCCCGAGCACACCATTTTCTTCCTTCAATTTACGCTGGCCTGGAACCCTAGATGTGTGAGTTTCAGTCCTATTTGTGTCACCTCTCTTTCTAGATGGCAGCTACATCTCAAGTAATTACCTACAATCAATCCATTTTCTGTTTCAGAATGTTTTGCACCCAAAAAATTTCTTCCCCATTCAACCCATCATGGTGGCCATTTTATGAATTTGCAAACCTTACTAGCTCCTTCACACTGTCAAAGATTCTTCCCCAACCTTTAGAGTTGAAACCTCTAGGAATATCATTGTTTTCAACCACCCACTTTATGAATCTCCATCAGTTCCAAGAATCTCGTTTTCATGTTTCTATTTGTGGGAACTGGGAAGATCAACATTCAATCTATTACATCAAACGTCCTCCATTAATGTCCCTCGCCCTTTAGCTAACACAGCCCTTCCCTTAAACCCTCCTAATTGTCCCATTCCCTGAAATGCGACACACATCCTCAATCTCTCTTTTTAGTGCAAGATCAAACAACTTACTCTAAATAGCCACAACCCGCCTAGCTTCCACTACCATGGTGAAGAAAAGATTATTTCATCAAAGATTAATTGCATCATCATATAGGTCTTTAATACAACAATTCCCAGAAAACTTGCCTAACCCACTGCCAAATACATCCAACAGATCCATCTTCCACATTACGAGTACCCTTCCAGCTACTCCTCTAGCAAGCAAGGTTTTCCAATCGAAGACTTTGCCACCACAGATGATGTGCACCAGTTGATGAGTACTACTTTCCCACTTTGTTTCTTGGATGCACACAAGATCCACATCACAGTTTCAAGCAATGCTTTATGGCAACCTTTTTGACCTTTTCTACTGCCATTCAATCCCCTAACATTCCAAGCGATTATCTTCAATGCCATCATTGACAAACGATTGCTCTCCCTTCTACCTTACCTTTGCCTGACCCTTAATCCATCCTATTCAGATCATAAACAACAACAACAACAACAAAACCAAGCCAAGTCTTAAGTCCCACTAGGTGGGGTCGGCTATATGAATCTTTTTCTACCAATTTATGCGATCATGGACCATTTCTTTTCACAGATTCAGGGATATTAAATCCTTACTCACTATCTCCTCCCAAGTTACTTTAGGTCTACCCCTACCCCTTCTACTGCCCCCCACAATAACTAACTCACTCTTGCTCACTAGTGCACTATGTGGCCTACGTTGCAAATGTCCATACCATCTGAGTCGTCCCTCTCTTATCTTATCTTCTATAGGAGCTACACCTAACTTACCATGAATATGTTCATTCCTTAATTTATGTTTCAAAGTTATACTACTCATCCATCTAAGCATTCTCATCTCAGCAACTTTTACTTTCTTATTCAGATCATAGTTGACCCCAAAATCCATATTAATTCCCCATTCACCTCTCTATTTTTGCAACACCTTCTGCATGGTGGCTTGCTGACTTGCTACCTTCTCCAATTAGATTCTTCAATAGCTCTCTACTTTAAATAAGTGGTAAATATGCTCTTTGAAACCTTCAAAGGAGATCTCTATCAATTTTTACTGACAGTTTTTAGTTTGTGAAGAACCCAACCTAATACCTTCTCTCAATATATCTACCTTCAGAATCTCTTCTAGTAGTATGTCGATTAGGCTGCAACCAAGGATTTCACAACCTTAAATTTCGCCAACGATGGAAGGAAATAGTACAGGGGAACATCAGTTCACCTATAGTGCTTTTATCTCACTCACCACCATCACTCACTTCCCCTGACTCAAAGGTTTGTCTGAAACTATTCCATCATTTGAGAGTAAGGTTCTCACTCGCCATTAAACTCTCCTTCAACTCCTCATCATCTCATTGGCCCTCACGCTAACAGATCATTAATTCTCTGTTATCTCCTCTTCTTTCCTCAAGGCAAGCCCTCTTTTTAGCATAAACAATGCTATGGACAAGGCCATGGGCTTTGTAAAAAGTCCATCTACGAGGCTTCAACATCTTGGCCCATTCCCCTCATTAACAAACAAACAAGGCTTTACACTAGGAGAAATTGGATTTAAAATAGATGAGCTTGAAGACCAACCAAAGCCATTCTGAGGCCCAACCCCATTGCTTCAAAACTCTCAAAGGTTTTGGGCCTTCAAGGAATGGGAGGCCTCAGTTTGGATATGAGTTTTGAACTTTGAGGTATCTAGCTTTATTCCACCTTCATCTCCCGTAGCCACCACATGTACGGAGGAGTGTGTGATCTCATGTGCCTTTCCCCACAATCCTACAATTCATTCCTCTTGGAAAATTTGTCACAAAATTCTTCAAAAAATATTCCCAACTTTGAAACAGAGTTTTAAACTTAGATTCACACTGGTCCAATTTCCAGTTCAAGTTATGCTACCAAACTAGAAATTGTGCAACCCAGGCTCAACTTGGTTGAAACTGGGTGACTCGACTTGATTCGGACAAACCCAATGGACTGGCTGGGTTGACCCATGTCTCCGACTTCAAGGAGGGGAAAAACATTGAAAGCACAAGGCAGAATGCCAATGGGACATATGCTCAAACCACGAGCCAAGCTTGTTCAAGGCATTATGCTTGCCTGTGACTACTTGTCTTGTTTATATACATGGGATGCTTAACCATCATGTATATACTAGTATAAATTTTATTTTTTCAGAAGGATAATGCCTTAGATGTGGAAAACCCACTAAATATCTTGCATTTCTATCCATCCAAATGCACTAAATAATTGCCAAAACACTACATCTCCATAGAGATTTCCTCTCCATGCTTTTATCAAAGCCTTCAACCATAGTAACGCAAAAATTATCCAAGGAAATCAAGCACACCCAATTTTCTCCAAATATCCAAAATAAATCATTCCAAAATCTCGAGAAGGGACAATGTAGAAACAAGTCAGAACATGTCTCCCCATTCCTAAAGAAGAGAACACAAATGGGAGATAGGGCCTTGTTGAATCTTCGTTTTTGAGGTAGATAATTAGTATTGATTCTTTCAATAATGGTAGTCCAGAAAAAGGCCTTGATCTTTGAAAAAACTTTAGCTTTCTGGATTAAAGAAAAGGGGCTGAAGGATCTAACAATAGGGTCATAAATCAAATGCATAACAACGATTTGCACAAGAAATCCGAGAAGAATCAAGATTCCAAACACTTCTATCGCTCCCCACCTAGTCACAAAAAGAATCAAGCATAATAGTCAAAGAAGCAAGCTCATCAATTTCTCACTCATTGAGGTTCCTCCCAAAGTGAAAACTCCACAAAAGGCCACCCCATTGCAAAATGAGAAAGGCCACAGTAGGAGATTCAACAAGTTTAGAATGGCAACGAGGGAACCAATAGCCAAGGGCACATTCCCTTGGCCATTCGTTCTAACACCATCCATTAGCAAGGGGATCACCAAATACATTTCGTAGACTTCTTGGTGAAGTATGGATTCATCCAAAGTTGATCGAGGAACTCTTAATTATTTATTTTAATGGTTTTGGGAAAGGTAAGGTTGTTAACCAAGTTAGGGAGGTGAGCTCTTTGTGTTGTTTTATGGGGAATATGACTACTAAAAAAAGCTAGAGAGTTTTTTTCTCAAAGGATACTATCAATGGGGCTCCTTTTTTTGTTCTCTTTCAGCTTATGAGGAGTTCAACTGAGACTTTGTGGCTTTATTAAATAGGTGTTAATTTTTTTTTCTATGTTTTCTTGAGGGAGGACTTCTTCTTCTCCTTTACTGTATCTAATTCTGCTTGCGGTCTTCGATAAAGCTTCTTTTTCTATCAACCAAATATTATTTAAAAACCTCAATGAGTGTGATGAAAAGGTGCTTAAGAAAAAGAAAAAATATTGTAGCAAAATTAATTATCAAGGGAAGCCGATGTAATTTTTCATATAGGCAAGATCCTTGTAATATAGGCAAAACTCAGCAGTAGTTATGTTCCCCAACACAAAAATCATTGAAGCCCCAACATTGGTTGTCTCATGGGTGCTGCAATCCTCTTCAAATACAGCCATAAAAAGAGAAAAATAAAATAAAATCTTTAATTTCGATGTCAAAAGCAATCCTGCTTCTACCTTGCAGTACACTCTACAACCATCTCCATAAAAGGGGCAAGCCAATATACTTGTCCACACTTTAAAGGTGACCAATATGCTTGTCTATCTCCTATGGCTTACTATGTTCAGATTCTGTTTCCATGATTATCATTACTCCTAGAAAACAAAATTTTGTTACCACAAACTCCCTAATGCCAATACCCCTAAATGGAATTGCTGACAAACTATATTTACTTCTTACTGTGCTTCATAAACACGCAACAGTTTGCCTCGAAATAGAAAACATCAAACCTAGCCTATCGTAGAATGCTATTAATCTAAATCCAGAATTAAACAAACAAGCTCCGGGAAACTGAAAGCGAGAATGGTACGACAATGAATACCAGTAATAAATCAGAAATTTTTTAAAAATAAAAAATAACTACAATACATCCAAAGGTTGAAGAGAGAAAGAAGATAATAGAACCATATTAAACATCAACAACGGAAGCACTAAACAACGTCCAGGAAAAATTTAAACTTTTTTTTGCAAAATAAGAACGTAACAAAATCATCAGTCTAAAAATGAAAGAAACTGTAGAAAAAAACAATAAGAAGAGGGTTGAAATCCATACAAGGCCATGGCGTTCTCCGGCCTGAAAGGAGAGCTTTTGCTGGCTCATGGTCTGCGTGTATAGCTGCGACAGAGAATTCGCCGCGCTACAGAACGTCGTGTACATCGTTCGATCTACCTCGTCCAGGCTACTCGCCACGGACTTCCTCTTCTTCCCCATTACGCACCTCTTCCGTCTCTCTCTCTCTCTCCCTGCTCGAGACCCTAGAACGGAGACTGCTTCTGCCAGATGCTGCTTCGAATTCCGGCAGCGACGGTCATCGACTATCGGTGGTCCAGACGCTTCAAGCGATCGGTTGGTTGCAGAGATTGGGAGAAGGGAGAGGGGGCATCGGCTTCTCTTATGGAGAGCAAACAGGTTTCAGAATGGTGGGACATGGTGAGTATCGTACGCATGCGCCTCACGTGCTAATTACCCAATTATAGCATTTCGTGGACGGAAAATCTACAGTGTCATCCCTAACACTCTCTCTCACGGGTCTTTCAGTGGGCCTGCGGGTGCTCAAATCGATCTGCACCGTCGGATTTGTGGACTTCCCAATGACCTTTAGATTATGAATCCCATTATAAAAAGAAAACTAGTTCAAGATCTAATCCAACATTCAATTGTTGCACTTAGGTTAAGACTCTTTTTCAGAATTTAGGTTACTACCAAATATAGAATATAATTTATATATAAATATATATATATATATATATATATATATAATACAAATGATTGGTGAATGAGGAGGCTCCAACACCCCAAGCCTAAATTTTTAGAAATTTTGAACTTTTTAAATTCTCTATCTAAATTTTAATTGACTGAAATTATGTACTCTTAAGTATAATTATTTAATTATTATTAAAATAAATTATTAAAATAATAAAATGACATATTACTAAATCTTATTACAATTTAGGCATCTAAAATTAATTCAAATTTTTAATATTGTACTTAATTCTATGTATTCATAATTAATTCATATTTTAAAATTTAAACTAAATTATTTCTCTTTCTAATAAAACATTCAGAATTGTTATTTTCTTATTTATATTTATTTCTAACAGAAATTTCTAAAAAAATTTCTTTCTTCTTCCACGCTATTCTCTTTCTCAAATTAACAAAAATTTAAAAATTATTATTTCTTTATTCTATATATTTCCACCCAAATTTTCCACATTTTTTCCCCTCTCTCTCTCTCTCTCCACCTTATATCTTTATAGCGCCAATCTCTCTCTTTATGGATCTCTATCTCAATCAAAAATATATCATCATTCACTTAATTAATCACAAAAAACTCTAAAATAAATCCAGGTATATTTTTCAACCACCTCTAGCTCCCTTTACCAAAACCTCGGTGCTTTTATCATACTGCAACATTTTTTGCACCAATTTCAACCTCAAAACCCTGGACTCCGCCTTAACGCAAGCCAACTTGGACAATCTCAGCTGCACCAACGAGCAACTCTAATTAGACATCAAGTTCTTGCATTTCATGATAGTGGAGGATGTTATTCGCAAGATGCATTTTTTTTAGTGAATAAAGTTAATTTTTCAATCACTTCTGATTTTCAGACGCTTTAGAGGGTGTCAAGAATCGTTGAGTGCAGTCACGCTATATAACTAGCTTTGATGGTGCAAACGTTTGATGCAACGAAAGCAAAGATGTTGGGTATGGTTTAAGAATTCACTTTAACGACACAATGACAATGACCTTTTCCATTGACTTCCCAAAATCCCAACCTGATCTAATTTTACGAGTGTTTATCTCTCTAGTCAATCAATAGCTTAACAATTAGTAAAATTTAGAGTACGAAAAAAACTTGATTTTTATTTGTATGTTTCACTGTTATTATTTTTAATAAAGTGTTTGTGAAAAATTGATACTCATAAAACTAGAGAACGAAGTCTTACAATCAGTACAATATTTGATAAGTTTTGAGCATTTAGGGTTATTACTACTAATCAATAAGAAAATGAATGCTTCTGTTGATCATTATAGTTTGTACATAGGAAAAAAAAATTTACATGTTGGAAAATCTAGAATGTCGCTATATGTTTGCATTCTAATATTATGATTTGTTTTTAAATCAATTTTGAAAGTAAATGGATTGTAAATGAAGTATATTTTAGATAGAACATCTAACCAAGTAATTCAATTACAACTATCATTTTTTTTTCTTCAATTAAGTTTAAACATAAATATGATTGAATAAAAGTAAAGTTCATCACTCTTGAAAGCAAATTTAAGAAATAAATACAATTTTAAATTTATTAGGATATTGTATACAAAAGGAAAAAAAAAATCTAATATAAAAGAAAAAAGAGTAATAGCAACAATATGAGCAAATAATGAACAACTTAATAATTATATTTTTGGTCACATTTAAAATTTAAATTAAATACTTATTAGCTAAAATTTTTAATTTTTGTATTGTAATGTTTATTTATTTACGTATGTTGTAAAATAATAATAATATAATTTTAAATTAAAATTTTATTAGCTGAATTTTTTAATTCTTTGATTCTAATGGCTATTTATTTACATATGTTTTAAAATAATAATAATATAATTTATTTACTAAATTTAGTCGAGAATCAAGTTAATTTTTTAAATTGAATGATGTCAAAATCAAGTAAAATTCAAACAATAAGTCAATTTAAAAAAATAAAATGATTCGGGAATAAATTATCTTCAAAAATTAAATCTTACTCAAATTAGGGATTTTTTACTTTGGATAAGCCAAAAACAGTCAGGCGCACAAAGGATTTTGTTAGAGGGAAATGAGAATGCCTCACACACACACACACAAAAATAAGACTCTTTTAGTGGTGATTTATAATGACAATTAATAGTAACATCATTAAAAATTACTTAAGTGCGACAATTATTTCTTTAGCCCTAGGAGGCATGGTTTAAGGTAATAGGCAACTAGTGAAACACCGGTAAATAATTGTCGTTAAAAACCATTCCTGCTGTGGTGAATATTGAATTATAATTTCTTGGAACACTATGTGTTCATTTAATTGATTTTTTTGTTGTTTTGGTGCAAAAAATATTAGTTTGGAAAACATTTTCTCTATTAATCCGATGAATTCTTTTTCCCTTTCTTTGTATTTCAACTTAGATGGTAATCAAAAACTCTTTTTTGTCTTTAATCTTAAATTTTATTAGTAATCATGAAAAATATATTTTAAACTCGAAATTCAGAATGTTGTCAATATATAATATATCTATACTCTTAAGAGAAATAAACAATTATTAATAAAGGTATACTTCCATTAATAAAATATTAAAAAAAAAGGCTACTAAGGACACTATATGTAGAGACCCGAAAAAATTTAAACTACGAAAGTAATAAAGGAAAATAAAAGAAAGAGAATGAGATGAAGGAAAAATGAATTATAAAAAGGGACATCAGTAGAGATTCGTCGATGAACTCATTGTCTTCGTCGACGAACGTCTTTCTTGATCTCGTCGATGAAATACACATGTCTCGTCCACAAGGAGATACCGAGAGCAGAGAATTTAGGCCATTAAAGGATTCATCGACGAACTCATTATCTTCGTCGACGAGTCAACTAACTCCCTTTTGTGGTTCGTCAACGAGTACACGTGTCTCGTCAACGAATGCACGTGGTCAGCGGTCTATATATATGTTAAAATTAGATTTCAGTGAGAAAATTCATTTTCTATTCACTCTCTCTCTCTAAATTTCAAATCCTCCACATTTTCTCTTCATTTCCGACTCCATTTTAGCCCATTTTGACGATCAGAAGTTACCGCGAAGATCTAGGGACGATTCTTTGCAAGTTGACCAGAGCGGATTGTTGATTTGAAGTCTTTGGGCACCACTCCAAAATCAGGGTAAGTAAGGTATTTTAGGATTTAAGTGTTTATTTGGAATATATAGAACTTAGGAAGTGCTAAATGAGAAATATTCTGGGGTTGAGTTGATTGAACTGAGGGATAATGCGATTTCAGAGTTTGGAGTTCTGAGCGCCGCGGGCGTGATTTAAGATTTTTCAACAGCCTTTTTAGGAAACAGGTAAGGGAATAAATTAAATCAGGTATTTTCAAAAAATTAATTATTAAATATACAGTATTTGATTCAGAAATTTATATATATGATTTAGTATAGTTTTTGGGATACTGATGTTGAACTGAGAAAACCTTAAAAACAGATCTAATAATATTTTTCAGTAAAATACGCTTTTCCCCAATTAGATACTATGTTATATAGTAGCACTCACTCATGTGGCATGAGTATATATATATTTATAACAATAATAGCATGTCATAATATTTTATGAATTCACTGTACATGCATGATTTGACAATAGTCTTTAGAAAAATTATAAACAATACAGAAATTATATTTTCAGTATATCGTGATAATACAATCGGCCCAGATGCTGTGATTATTCAACCAGCCTAGATGTCGTAAACAGATTTTTATATATATAACAATTTATTCATAAATTATAATATGACATATTTTATGCAGAAATATGAAATGAGATATGTTTAGTTATATATTATATGAAATGTACTATGATACCAGAATCCCTGATGGACCAGAACAGATTACAAAGCACAGTACCGTAGCTAGTTAGTCAGACCAGACAGTGTAACCCCTGTGTACCGACCCGAAAAGTGTTGCAAAGAGTAAGATGGGCGGACCAAGTTGGTAAGAGCCGACAACACAACCACACTATTCAAAATGTGTTGGGTTGGAGGCCGATTAACCCCAAAAAGTTACGAAGAGTAGGATACCCACTGTGTGATGCCCCGATTTTCGTATAATTTTTTTTTGTAAACAATAATAAATAAATAATTTACACGTCATCAATAACATCCACAAATCGGCCAAGTCAACAACCCTACTAACATTCATACGACCCGACCTACATTGGGTACAGGGTAAAAAGTCATTTTATTTATAAAACCTAACAGCAAAAGACAGTGTATTTATATTATTCAGAATACAATATCCAAAATATCTACATACACACATATACATCATTATCACAAACTCAAAAACTACTCAACTCTAGGGGAAATTACACACCCCCTAATCCAAAAACTCACCCTGTGTGTCAAGATCCCAGCTCCCTATGATCACGGAACTCTATCACCTGGTCTATCTATGTTCCCTGAAAAATTTAGATAATTTGGGTGAGACACATCTCACTAAGAAGGAATAAATTATTTATAGTGTGTGATCATATGAGTTCAATTATAATACACTTTACTTTTCAAATCATCATTTCATATGAGAAAATACACTAATATACACATTCTCATAATCATATAGATATACAACACAAGCTTTTATAAACTTAAAAATTATTTCTCAAATTCAATGATTTCCAACACATAATTATCTGCACAGTTCCTGAGAATAGGGAAGATTACCCGCCCATACAGGTAGTTTTCCTCTGCCCTAACACATTATGCAGCTAGGTATGGCCACATCTGATACCTATCAGGACACTCACCTTACTCAGTAAGCCCTCGGGCGGAGAGTTTCACTTTGCCTAAATTATTTATGTCATTAACTCACGCAATTCATTTATCATATTTAACATTCTTTATTTCTCAATTTCCCTTCTTTCTTTCATTTATCATTTTAGCCAATTTTATCATTCTTTCACTTTCCATTTTCATTTTACTTTTGGACTCATGAGTATCATTGGTATCAAATACCAACATCGCGTCTATAACTCATGGCCACCTTGAGGATCTTTCTATCCACGTCATGCTTCCCCTCATGGTCAAGGTTGTGCGGCCCGAATGCTGGATCTAACCGCGGTTGGCCGACCCGGTTAGATCAAATATCATATCACATATCACGTCTGTAGTAGGATTAGCCGGCCTATAACCCTGATCCGGACTCAGGGGGCCCAAAACCCTACAAAATGACTCAGTCGACTATCACGCCACACACTCCAAGAGTCCGTGTGGTTGCACTAACACCACTAGCAATGGTACCGTGCTCAATATCATAACCATCTAACAGGGTTTACTACCACATACCCGCAATCATTATGCGGTATTGACATTTCATCAATCATATTTCAGTATATCATAATTCAGTTCAATATAAATATTCTCATAATTTTCTATGCACATTTCATCATCTCGTAATAATATATATCGTATTTCACGTATTTTCACATTTTTTCAAAATACTCATATCAGTAATTTGTACAAACTAATTTCTCATGCGAATAATTTTCACCCACATATAAATATTACATTTCATTATTTTTCACTAATCACATCAATCATGCTCATTTCAATATTTTCTCAGAAAATTCCCATCGTTATATTTCGCATTTTTCAACACATGTCATGTGTCACACAGTTTTCATCTAATATTTATAACATATTATTTTCACACTTCAAAATATCACAATTTAAAATCACTCAAATGCCACACAATTTATTTGATATTTATATCGTAATAATTTCCAAACAAAATACCGTAAGCATATTTTCACATATTAATTTAAACAGTAATTCTAAAAATACTGCTATAATTTATTCCCCTTACCTGACTTACTGAGAGACTCGTTAACACCCAGATTTTACACCCTTGGCGCCCGAAACTCAAATCCTCAAATTCACATTTTTTCTAAATTAATTAATTCATTTCCCCCAAAATAATACTCAACTAATCTTCCCTAAACTCCATATACCTCAAATTAATATTTAAACTAACATTTAACAACCCTACTTAATTTTCTGAATTTTGCCTGTGGGTCTCAAAATTACACCCGCGGTGCTCACTCGGGTCCTAAATTTCAGAAATCCTACTTCAACTCCAGATGCTCAACATTTTAGCATTTCTAAATTAATCCTAATTAATTAAAAATAAACCCTTTAATAACCCCCATACCCCAAATTTGGGGTTTTGCCCACGACGACCCCACGAGAATTTCGTCCTGCTAGACTTGTAGAGAATCATCTCTAGATTCTCATGGTGGTGTCTGTTTGTCAATCAGGTTTATAATTTGCAAGAAATTAAAGAAAAAAGGAAAATTGGCTTACCATAGGAGATATGTCTACGCCGCTCCTACCACCGATCCGCTCAGGTAGAAATGACGACAGCAGAGAATGGAGTCCAGCAATATCTTTCGATTTTCGATCGAGCGAAAATCTGCCACGAAATTGAGGAGAAAGGGAGAGAGAATGAGAGGAGAGAGAGAGTGTCTGCGTGCAGGCAGAAGAAAAGAAAAGAAAAGAAAAGAAGAAGAAGAATAATAAAAATAAATTTTAATTATTTTTTTCTTTATTTTTTATTTTTTTAATATCCTATTAATTAATTATTTTTATTATTATTTTTTTTTTGGAATCACTCCACTAATCTTTTATATCCCTTTTTGGGGTTATTACACACTATGTGTCGACCCAAGAAGCATTGCGGAGAGTAGGATGGGTGGACTAGGTTGAATGGGCAATTGTGCATAGTTATGTCATGTTTGACTTGGCCTAGTAGGTCAATCAGAGTTAAGTCTAGCTTACGGGTCACATAATCCGAATCATGCGGGGTTAATTCATGATACACATTTATCCATCCAGGGTATAATTTCAGTAATATACGAAACTTTATTATGATATAGTATGCTTATGTTTAAAAGTATAGATTTTCATGAGTTAATAGTTACAACTTAATATATTATAATTATATTACTTGCAATCTATGTTTATAACACGATAATACTCATATTGTCACACACTGATGTTAGTTTATCTCCCTTAGTGAGAGGTGTCTCACCTTAACAATACAAACATTAGGAAACCCAAACAGATGAGCGGAGCGAGTTCCAAGATAGAGGAGACTGATAATGCTACCCTAGTTGAAGTGTAAGTAATTGGATTGAGTGCAAGATGGATCTTTGGGGTATGATTATGGGATTTATAGTCCTTCTTGGGATATATATATGGAAACAGTAAAACTCTGGCATTGTGTATAAGTTAAGTATATTATGGTTTCCGCTGCTTAGTTGACATGTATATATAAACAAGTGAATCCCCGATACCTATGGGTTTGGGTTGACTTTGATTACGTTTTATGATATCAGAGTATTATTAATATTATGTGAGAAAAAAAAAATATAGCAGAATTTTCGGGGCGTGACACTATACATAAATATATATTATGAATTATATAAATTTAATTCAAATTTGGTAGAAACTAGATAAATAAATTACAAATTTATCAGATGTTTTAAAAATATTAATTTTTAATGGGAATTTCAAAATAATAATAGTAAATAAAGTGTTAGAAAAAAAAAAACTAACAAGGATTGTAGACGTCAACTTATATAAGTTGTTACAAGAAACTTTAATTCAATTATGATTATTGGTTATTGTAAAAATTTTTAATTCAATCACCAATAATTGCTATAAAGTTAAATTACGAATTTACAATACAATTTCAAAATATTAATAATTTCATATATATATATATATATATATATATCAATTTCAAATATTAATCATCTTATTACATTATCAAATTATGAGATAATTTTAAATTAATAAAAATGTTTTCAATCAAATGTAGTACAATATTTTAAGTTTTCACCAAATTGGGTCTAAGGAAAATGTTTGAAATATATGAAACATTTTGGCAAAATTGAGGTGTATATCTAATTATTTATTTCATTAAATTACTTTACAAACACTTATATACAACACATTAACTCTTATTTTAAATTTTTTTATTAACTATGATAATATAAACTTTGTCTCATTTGTTTTAAATATTAGTTATGAATAATTATTAGTAATGTACTTCAAGTTGTAAATTTATTAGCTAATGATACAAAAGTTAAATTACTAATTGATTTTAAAATTTAAAAATATTAATAAAGGGAAAATACACTTACACCCTCTAAACAATACCATATACTACAAATAGCCCCTTGAACTTTTTAAAATAACGCTCATTGTAGCTCCCCGACCCTCTTAGTGGGCCCGAAGTATCACTAAACATACATAACATACATCTCTCAAATACCATACATATACAACCCGTCCAAACAAGGGAAAAACGAGTATTCCATACTGATCTGCATACACATACACGGCGGAAATACATGCATCATCTAATATTTACTAGAGTTTCTAACTGTCTCACATAAACATCCATACGTAAACATAATCTACTATTACAATTCCCAAAAGAGACAGACACTGTCTAATGTCTCACTAGCTCTGACAAGGACTGTCTACTATCCAAACTCAGCCCGGCAGGACGCTAGGCTCGATCCCTTGGAAGACCTAAAACAATATTTGTATGCTAGGGTGAGACACCTCTCAGTAAGACGGATTATATTATCATCAGTGTGTGGCTAGCATGAGATTTCTTGTGTACATATACTGCTAACATTTAAATACATGTAATTGGAATTTTAAAATCTGTATTGCTCTGTAAACCTAAAAATACATATTGCTGACTCAATATAACCCTTTCTATAGTAAATATGCCCATATATGCCTAGAAGATACAATCTAATCTGTAGGACTAGCGTTGTCATGCCATCACATACACGTGTGACATGCTTCCCCCCGTGACGAGTTGTGCGGCTCAGAGGTTGGACCTAGCATATAGTCGGCCGATTAATGCTAAGTTAAACATAAAGTAGTACGATGGTGCCTACTCAATCTGTACCCAAAGGCCGCCCGAAGGCTGAGTCATTTGGAATTACTACATCAGATGGAGCCCTAGAATTTCTACATCAGGGAGTACTTTACCCAGGTCACCAATCGCCTTTCCCATCCACACTCTATCTGAGACGTGTAGTTGCACCCTTGCATACATATAACTATAGTACCGTACTTTCACCATGAGAACATAACAACAAGACTCTACTATCATATATGGAAATTCACATTATATAAAACTATAATCATAATTCATTTCATAATACCGTATGTAACATATGTTGTACATAATTATGTGAAAACATCTGCTAGATACTGACTCAATAAAAACCAGCGTATCATAAACTCGGCATTTAGCCATCATATCTCATCTCTGGGCATATAGCCATCATATCTCATATCTCGGCTTATAGTTGTTACATTTTAGTATTACACAAAACCTGCTCATTTAATGTCAATTAAAACTATACTCATGCCACACAATTTTTCTTCTAGTAACTCATAAATAAATCATCTTCTTGGGAAAGTAATTACTGTTGCAAAAACTGGGGTATGAATATCTCAAAGTTGTTATTTTACTAAATATAAATATATAGCTGAATACGGGAAAAATGGAGATAATCAACCATACCGTCTTTGGTTGGTTTTAAAATAAGTCTATGGTTTGAAATAACAACTCAACCGGTGAAAATGTTCATAAAGTCCAATACTATACTTTTAAAATATCATACTTAAATTTAAAAGGTCAATTTCAAAAATAAAGTTGGTTAACCGAACCCTTAGCTCAGAAACCCTAGAAAAGTCGTAACTGTTTATCTAAAAACCGTTTTAACATTTCATTCCATTAGAACTCATAAACATAGCTGACACAATATAATTCCCTTACCTATTTCCTAAAAAATGACTTGAGATGCTCGAAAATTGAACCCTAGATTTTTCCTAAGATCAAGAATCCACTCCGCTAGACTCGTAGAGATTTGCCCTCTAATCCTCATGGTAACTTCTGATCATTGAAATGGGCAACGAACGGCGAAAGATCGAAGAGAGAGAGAGTGTGTGGGCGCAGGTTCTAGAGAGATAGTGAGTGAGATATTTTGATTTCTTAACAATAAAGCAATTGAAAATCTATTTATAGACCCCTTGACTCGGTCAAATTCGTCGACGAAATGGCGCCTCGTCGGCGAACTACAGAAGGTCGTTCGTCGATAAAAGAAGAGCTTCGTCAACGAACCTTAAACTTGATATTTTCGGACGTTTTGGATCTCTTCGTCGATGATGCTTTGAATTTCGGCGACGAACCTCAGAAGGGCCTTCGTCGACGAGAACATGGACTTCGTTGACGAAGCCTACCGAAATCCCCATTTTCCTTTTTCTTATTTAATTTCCTTATTTTCCTAGTTCGGGTCTCCACACTTATATCCCATAAACTATCTTTATGGTTGCAAAAAATTCCTTCTGTTAATAAAAATTGATTAAGTCAAGTGAATATTGTAATGCATATTGCACATGAGTTGTTAATAATTTTTTATACAAAATTACCCTTATAAGTTAAAAGAATATTTTATTAATAAATTTTACAGGATGAGCGTGCCCATAAGGGGAAAAAAGACAATAAATTATTTTGGGGTGTGAATGACAAAAAAATAAAAGAAATAACATGTTAAAAACATCAAAAAATTAATTGAACAATAAAAAAAGGATAAAAATTTTAGGAATTAAATAATTAATTTTATAAAATAAAATTATACTATATCCACATTATATTAATATAATAACATATTTATATATTGTAAATTTTATTTATTCACATAACATATATGTTATGAACTTCATTGTACCATCCAAAAAAACTTAATAAATGAAATAGTTTTATTTATTCATAAATTATAATGCATTTTATACATAGTGAATATGATGATATTTGAAACTTCACAACAACTACGATAGCCTTGCGCTTGTTTGATTCTTAGTTCATAATTTTTGATTATTTGAAATTTAAAAATTAAATTAAAAAAAAGAAAAAATCAAGACTTTTTTTAAGCAATAAAATAAATAATATATTTATTATAATGACCACACAATTCAAATAAGCATTATCACACTCATTTCTCATACATCTTTGACTTAATTTAATTATAAGGGCCCATACAATGAATGAAATTGACTTAGTTAAGACATCTTTTAAATAAAACATATAATTATTTAATTTAGTATTAAATGACAATTTTTACCCTTTTAACTTTTCACTTTACATCTAGAAGACAAGTCTTTATTACCAGGGTTGACAGTGATTCTCAAATATCGTAAAACCAAATGTGATATGATGAAATAGAATGCAATAGAAACAAAGACAGGGAACGGGTTGCCTACTCTTAACGGGCAAAGCGAGCCCTTTCATTATGAATTAAAGAATTCATAATGAATCAAATCTCCCCACGTAGGATTTGAACCTACGATCAGTCAGTTAACAGCCAACCACTCTACCACTGAGCTACTGAGGAACAACGAGAGATTAGATCTCATAAAGTTCAATTCCCGTTCTCAACTCATGACCAATATGAACTCGAAGCTTCCTTTGTAATGTAACTCCCATAACTTTTTGTGGTGGCTTCGTTCCATGCCTCATTTCATAGGGAACCTCAAAGTGGCTCTATTTCATTATATTCCATCCATTTCCCAATTCCATTCATTTAATATCCCTTTGATGTCATTGACATAAGAGATGTCATTTCTAGTCTATCTGTTTCTATTTCTATGTATGGAAAGTTTAAAAATCATCATATAATAATCCAGAAATTACAATAGAAAAGAAAAAGAAAAAGGGAGGTTTGTGATGATTTTTAAATCTTTTCTACTAGGTAATCTAGTATCCTTATGTATGAAGATAATCAATTCGGCCGTTGTGGTCGGACTCTTATGGATTTCTGACCACATTCTCCATAGGGCCCTCTTATCTCTTCCTTATCCGAGCTCAGGTTATGGAAGAAGGAGAAGAAGGAACCAGGAAGAAGGTATCAGCAACAATTGGTTTTATTACGGGACAGCTCATGATGTTCATATTGATCTATTATGCGCCTCTACATCTAGCATTGGGTAGACCTCACTCAATAACTGTCCTAGATCTATCGTATCATTTGTTTCATTTCTTCTGAAACAATCACAAACACTTTATTATGGATCGACTACTAGAAATTCAATGCGTAATCTCAGCATTCAATGTATATTCCTGAATAATCTCATTTTTCAATTATTCAACCATTTCATTTTACCAAGTTCAATGTTACCCAGATTAGTCAACATTTATATATTTCGATGCAACAACAAGATGTTATTTGTAACAAATAGTTTTGTTGGTTGGTTAATTGGTTACATTTTATTAATGAAATGGGTTGAATTGGTATTAGTCTGGATACGGCAAAATCATTCTGTTAGATCTAATAAGTACATTAGATCTAATAAGTATCTTGTGTCAGAATTAAGAAATTCTATGGCTCGAATATTTAGTATTCTCTTATTTATTACCTGTGTCTACTATTTAGGCATAATACCGTCATCCATTCTTACTAAGAAACTTCAAAAACGGAAGAAAGGGGGGAAAGTGAGGAAGAAACCAATTCATCATTTAATACTAGATTAAATAATTGTCATTTAATACTAGATTAAATAATTATATGTTTTATTTAAAAGATGTCTTAACAAAGTTAATTTATTTTTATTATTTTTCATTCAAAATCACATGCATTTTAAGGTATACAGTATTGTTGTAAGCATATTGATTAATCAAATAGAATAAGCAAATAGAATAAGAAATAGCAAATGTGAATGCTCCACTATTTTTTTATAAAAAAAAGGTTTTTAAAAGTAATAAAGAAAATAATTAAGAGTTAAAAATATTTTAATTTTATATTTATTACAAAAGGTTTTTAAAAAAATATAAGGGTTCTTTAGGATATTTATGAATAATTGTAGGGGTATTTTGGAATTATTTGAGTATCTATAGAAATAAATTTGACATAACTATGAGGACATTTTGAGAAAGTTATAGGAGAGTTTTGGGACAATTATGGGTAGTTATAGGGATAAATTTGATTCTTTAGGGGGAACGCGAAAGGAGGAATATGTTTTATCTTACTAGAGATTTTAAATCATTTATTTTATGATAATATGTAGTTATATTTTGATAGCATAGTGGTTAATAGGTTAAATAGTCAAAAATCTCGTTCTTCAAGAGGTTTCGTCGTAAACCTAATTGGTTACTTCCAATTACGTAAATCAATATTTTAAACCACACTCAAAGGTAGGGCATTTTCCAATTTTATAGGAACTTCTTCGGCAGCATAACATGACTTATATGCCCATATCAACCAAACATCAAACCATGAACAAAGAAAGACATGCTTTGGGATTGCTGAATTTGAATCGCATATGAATACAAAAGAAAAGAAATATAATCTAAAACTTTCCAAGGCCCGCCTCATGGCATCCTTTTCATTTAACAAAGAAATTATCCACTCCATCCGACTAGTTCCGAGTTCAATTATACTTTAATTAACAATCATTAATAGTATTTATATGTTAACATTTTAAACTAAAAATATTAATTAATTTGATAACTATGCAAATTTTTTTTTGGAAAATATTAAGTTTCATTAAAACCAAACGGAAAAAATTACAGATACAAAATCCAATAAAATAAATAGCCTTATTAGTCAACCTATCTAGAGCTTCATTGTCTCTCCTCAAAACAACATCATTGTTAATAACGGTCTATTCCTAAGAAGGAGGGTGAATTGGAAATTTAAAACATCCTAGGTTAGATAAAGATCATATTCAGTATTATGCAACCTAGGTGCCACGCCCTGTGCAACTCTACTATAAGTATGCTCTGATACCATAATTGTAACGCCCCAAACCTAGTGGGGCCCAGAGTGCATTACTTCGTAGAATCTCTTAAACCACAACTTAACAACCTGATACCCGAAGTGGGCACGAGGTACACTTGTCCATAACTCATCCCACAAAACACAGCGAAACATAAATATACAAACTCCAAATACAATACCAAAGTTCTACTGTCACCCGAAATACATACATATTTTCCCATAAGTCCATATATACATCCCTTGAAACACTAAGTATACCCATTTACATAACTGTGTCTCACAAAAACTTACCTTGAACAAACTCTAATCAGCCCTGCCTTGGAGCACTCTAGGCTTGATTTCTGGGATTTCTTGAAATGTTAGAAATTATAGGAGTGAGGCACATCTCAGTAAGATGGAATAGATTATTATCAGTGTGTGACAACATGAGTTTTAGTATTCCAAAAATACATCCATTAAATAATTAACTTTAATTGATAAAACATGTAATCTGTACTCACACTTATGTATATATTTGAAAATACATATTTCCTTTTCAAACCATGTTGTATCATAATACATAATTCTCTGCAATAATTGAAACATCATATAACAGTGATTATGCTTTTATGTAAAGCAGATATGTACCCAATATGCGCAGTATAATCAATCAACCACACATCAACAATATAGGTAAATGTAAGCTTAGTGATGTGTATATATGTGCAAATAACACTCAACAAGATATGATCACAATAATGTTCAAGAGTGTTCTAAACAAGCAATACCTTGGAATTTAAGCAAAGCACAAATCAATAGCAAATCAGTATTCCAAAGATATCAATTAGTTATTCAAACTAGTTCAAGAAGATTTTCTTCAATGAAATAGGCACACTACTAGTTTGAAAATATTTTGCTTGTTTGAAAATATTTTTGCACAACCAAAAACAAAGCTATTGAACACTTGCAATAACAATGCAAATATCCTAAGCTTACTATGTTATCCCAACACGAGATTTATAGTATGAAAATCTGTGGGATAAACCTAAGCTAAACTCCCCAAAAATAATATCTCAATCACACAAGCAAGTGGGAGTATTTGCAACCTCTACTAATTAATAACCCAAGCAAGAACTCTCACAAAGCTCTTACAATACCAAGATTTATCAAAAGAATGAGTATTTGAGGGTATTTGAGCAAAGTGGGATTTTGAAATAGAGAGGATTTTTGTTAATGATTTTCTGCTAATAACCCCCTAATTCACACAAATGAACTCATATATATAGGCTAGGGTAAAATTATGACCGTTTGGGACCTATCGGGTATTATTAGAAAAGTTTCAAATGGTTTAAACATAATTAACCCAATTTAACCCTAATTTACCGCGATTAAATTAACTTTAACACGCCGACGTTCGGGTGGCTAAACCATGGTTCGGTCGCCTGAATAGACACAGGAATAAAAGGTATTAAAATAGGTTCGGTCGCCCGTGTCATGCTTCGGCAACCCGAAACAAAGTCAGTAGCCTTTGTTCGTAAATTTAGGTGCCCAGTCATAGGTTTGGTCACCTGAACTCTTGTGTTCCGTCGCCCGGGGCTCATTTTAAACTAAAAGGTTTGGGTGCCCAGGTTGGTGAAAAGCACTCTGAGATGGGTTCGGTCGCTCGAGGGCAATGCGCTCATTCCTGGTTCGGTAGCTCGAAACCTAGTCAACCCGCTGACTTCTCAGCGGTTCAGCCGCCCGAGGTGTTTTGAACACCTGGGGTTCGGTCGCTCGACCTCTCACATATTTTCAATTAAGTCCAAATTTTTATTTAATTAATTCCCCTGATTATGTAAGTGATATGGGGACTTATTAGTGCACATGTGTTGGGACCTAAGGTCTTTTCAAGTACGCCCAAAAACCTGGCGTCAGTGGACCTTCAGTCGACCGAAGGGTGTCCTAAGGTCCTTCAGCCCCTATGGTCATTTTACGGTTATTTTGAGCTTACAAATCCTACATGCATGACATGCAGAGATTATTACAGACCTATATAGATTATTACAAACCAAATTTAAAAAATAAATGCATTTATAATAGGAATCTTCTTCTTCTTTCTTCTGCTATTTGGATTCTCTAAGGAGTACGTCAGGAGTATGATCTTTAAGTCTTTCAGGCTTCTAACAATCATTTCTCATGTGTGTGTGTTGAAATAATAAGCTGTTTAAGTACTAGGCACACGCATTAGTAATATGCAATTTGTCATAATCAAAACCAGGGATCGAACTCAAAAAGCCAACAAATACTAAATACCCAGCGACTACATCCAAAATATGAAATCTACCCCAAATCACTGGCATAAAAAAAAATACACCTACCCTTCCAGCAAGGGCAGCCCAAGACAATCTCTAACTGCGAGCCTAATCTGCTCGCCTAGCAGGTTCTCCTGAAAAATAATAAGTCACTGGGATGAGACAACGCTCAGTAAGTGGAAATATGTTATTACTAGTGTGTGGCGGCTTAGTTAATCATTTAAGATACTCAAATAATACTGATACTGAATCTGAAAAAACTGATAAACTGTACAAAATATATATCATGTAATCTTTAAAATACAACTGCGTATCTGAGTTTACTATTTGAACATATTGCTAATATAATAATATAAACTGCTGCTATGTGATATATCTATACATAGGAACTTCTTCTATACCCTAGGATCTTTGTATCATGATATAACCCCTCATAATAGGGTTGTGCGGCCCGTAGGCTGGACTTACTCTAGTTGGCCTACTAGGTAAGCCAATCTATCTATGTATCATCCGTCAATTTGGCCCACTGCAATCTCTGCGGGCAATCTCCAAACTCTAACATTGTCTAACCGGCCATCTCAACCCAGCTTGCTGGGGAGACTGCAATCTCTCCTGGCTCGGCTAGACGGAATCCACATACTATCTGAGTTATGTGGTTGCACTTTATTCTATACTGGAAATGGTACCGTGCTCTGCTGTATATTTATCTATTTGAAATTTTTCACAGGGTTCTGATATCGTGTAATACTGTATACATATGTAAATATATATAAATATCTTGCTGCTTTTAACATGATTTCAAAAACAACCATAACACCATAATTCTGAGTTGTATTATTTGAGATATCTGACTGAAATATATATATATATATATATATATATATATAATATCTGTCTGTATCATCTATGGTTTTTGTCTGTACTATCTGTAACATCTGTATACAATCTATGTACATAATATCTATATACTTTGTATATAATATCTGTAATCTCTGAATAATCTAACTGTAGCATCTTGATGCTATAACTACATAATCTGTATGAATAACTGTCTGAGTGTTATGGTTTAGAAATCATGTTTTTTTGAGAAATATTATCAGTCTCATTTATGCTATTCATCTGTATAACTTGAATATTTGTAATGTTACATGATCAACATACTATATGGTAATAAACTCATGCCACACATTTAAATACTAAAAATCTCATGCTCAATTTTTGTAATTTCTGCTGTAAATAATTTTCATAATATTATGGAAAAATAACCTGATTTGCATGCTTGTAAATTTACATTCATAATCTTCTGAAATATATAACAAAATCTCTAGCATATCATATTTCCCTTACCTAATCTCTGAAAAACCCCTATTGAATTCTGGCTCTATACCCACAGGGTTCCCAGCTCAACATCCTAAAAACAGCATCACTCAGAACAAAATATTAGTATTTTTCTATATACAACATTTCTTATAACTGTAGGGAAAGCAAATCCTGAATAAATTATCTTACCCTAAAATTTGGATGAATTCCAAACCAACTTCTCCAATGATCAGCTCCTAAGACTTGCAGAGAACTTCGTCAGGAGCGTCGTGGTGGCCTTAAATCTTTAATCCGGCGAGAAATGGAGCTAGAATTGAAGAGAGAAGGGGAGGGGTGCGTTTTAGGGGGGGAGAGAGAGGTTTTCATGCACCAAAATTTTCCAAAAATCTAAGTTTCAGCTATTTATAGAGCCGGATTCGTCGACGAGACACGTCACCTCGTCGACGAGTCCTGTAGAAAGTTCGTTGACGAACCTGCACCTTCGTTGACGAGATCTTGAAGAACGCTCATCGACGAAACCCCTATGTTCATCGATGAGACCTAAAATAATTTCTTAGGTTATTACATATTAGCCACTAAATGTAAACATACACGTGAAACATATCTCATTTACATTAAAGGCATGTGTGCAAAAATAATGACAACAATGAATGAACAAGCATACATGTGCGTAAATTAAAGTGCGCGAATTTAAATGAAATAGAGAAAGAAAAAGACACAAGATTTGTTATCGAGGTTCGGTCAATACTGCCTACATCCCTGCCTTAAGCCAAAGCCAGCAGCTCAAGGATTCCACTATATGCTCACTTCAATTGGGTGGAGCGATGCCACTTACACTCTCCTTATGGGCAGAGACTCCCCAGCTCAAATTACGGGGCTGAGCCACAACCAGTACTCCTTGCGGGGTGAAGTCTTCCCAACTCAATTATGGGGCTAAGCCACAATCGGTTCTCCTTACGAGGCAGAGAAACCTTGGTTCACTTTTCGAGCGGAACCAAGTCGTACACCCTTTGAAAGGAAGGTGCACCTCCTAGCTCAATTACCCATATTGAGCCAAACTAGTCTCTTTACAGGGCAGAAACTCCCCAACTCAATTTACAGGCTGAGCCAAACTGGTATATAAAATAATTTTTATACATAAAAAGTGCTTATGAAAATAAGCAGCGATGTACACATTGAAAACACTAAAATGCACTCTTGTATAATATGATTTATGCTTAAGAGAGTAAAGGTGTTTTCAAAATATTTTTGCAACTTTTGAATATGATATATATAATAAAAACTTCGAAAATTTAAACCCTATAAAATATCTCTCCAAAAATATTTTTCAAAGAATAATAGGAGAACCTAGGGTTTTTCGCTCTTAAGAATATTTTTGCAAAAACGAATATATATGATCTTTGATGTTGAGTAAAATATGTAATAAGAGCTTCAAAGTTCTAAATATAACAAATATTTTTTCCTACAAAGATTTGTGAAAAAAATGTTTGGAGAGGTTAGGATTTATGCTCAAAAGTGTTTTTGCAGAAATACAATATGAGTTTTTGAACCTTACAATAGATGTGTAAAGATTCACAAGCTACAATAAGTTTTTTCAAAAATATTAATCAAGAAAATAATCAGGTGAATCCTTTAAACTTACTCTCAAAAATGTTTTTCAAAAATAAGGAGTAAGTGAGAGTAAATCCTTTGAATGATAGAATAAATGCCTTAAAAACAAAAGCTCTCTTTCCATAAGATTTTTCAAAATAAAGAGTGAAAAAGAGTAGGAGAGAGTGTTAAAAAAAATTTGCCTCAACAAGATTTTTGCAATAAAATGTGTTTGGGGGAACTTTGATTTGAAAAATATCCCAAAATATTTGAGAGAAAATTTTGACTAATCAAAGTTGCTAATTAAGCTTATGAAAGGGGTATATATAAAGTTATGAAATTTCTAACCGTCGAGGGACATGCTCGGTATTTTAGAAATGTTTAATTACAAAATTTATTATGTTGAAGCGCTAAAAATTAAAGCAACCCAAGAGGTTCGGTCGACTGAGGGCTTCACCGATCGGCTGTGCTAGAGCAGAAATTCAAAATTTCCCATGTTTCGATCAATTGAGCAAAGCGTCAGTTGATTGAACTTAAGTGAAAATTCAAATTTCTGAAGTTGTTGGTCGACTAGGGAAATAGTTGGTTGGCTAGCCTTGGGCTATTTCCAAAATACTGTGACTCAGTCGACTGTCCCAATGATTGTCAGCTGGGCTTGAATGGTCGGTCGACTAAGCATTTCAAGTTCAAATTTGGCCGGTCAACTGAGCCTGGATAAAATTACAATTTTGCCCTCAAGGCATGGTCGGTTGATTGAGCTAATTTGAACGTGAGGAGTTTGGTCGACTGAGCTCAGTGAAAGCCTAAGGTTTTGCCCAAAATTGACCCTAAAGTTATTCCAAAAACCCTTATATGATTTTAATTTTTATGAAAAGGATTTTTGGTTAAAGTTTAGGTGCCCTAAGGTCTGTCTACGGTCTTTCTGATTCCCTGCGGTCAGTCTATGGTCATTCTGAGCATTTTAATCATATCATGCATGAGATGCATTATTACAGATTGAAACCTAAATACAATACAAATAGAATAAGCATGTCTTCTTCTTCTTCCTTTTGCTTGTCTGATACTTCATGGAATACGCCGAGTTGATAAGCTTGAATTTCCTATTGGATTTCATTTTCCTTTCTCTTATGTGTGTGTTCTGAATTATGACCTATTCAAGTACTCAATACACACATAAGAAACAAGTGCTTTAACAGCATCAAAACAGAAATCGAACTCAAAAAGTCAACAATTATTCCTAAGTTTCCACACATAATAAAAAATGACTACCCATATTTTGTTGACCTTCAATCTCAATATATATATATATATATATATAGTAGCTAAATCCATGCACTGATTGGGGTGGAGAAGGGTGTAGGGGAGAAGAAGCAAAAATCTCCACATGGCCATAAGTTGTTCAATATTACAAAATTGCCACAACATATCTATAGTAATAACTCTATAAGTGGTTTATGAGTAATCATTGGTTACTTCTCACAAAGTTTTTATTATCCCAAAAAAAAATTATTTGTGAAAATTACGATTGAAATAAGTACACATTTGGGTGCAACCCCGTTGACGGTCATTTTGACTGAATGCCCAAAACAGAGGTTGGTAGGTTTTTTCTTCCCTATGTTTTATCTTTTGTTTTTGTCTTTCGACTTTGTTTTTTTCCATTTTTGATTATCTTGAGTGATTTGGGATGGTCTAAAATAGTAAGGTAGGGCCTAACAATGATTTTGACCTTGTGTATGCAAATTGAGACATATCTCTATCATTCCACACATTTTTGCCCTCTTTGTGTCAAATTTGATTGCATCAGGCAATTCAAAGTAGTATAAAGTAGAAAGAAGAGTTCTAACAGTGATTTTGACATCGAACATGTAAATCCAGACGAACCTTTGTCATTCTAAGCTTTTCTGCACTTTTTCTGTCAAATTTGACTGCAACAGGGGATTTGAAGAAGTCCAAAATGATAAAAAAAAGGTTTGACAGTGATTTTAACCTCGGGCATGCAAATCAAGGCAAAAGCCCTATTGTTCCAAGTTTTTTTTTTTTATCTTTTTCTATAAAATCTGATTACACTAGATGACACAAAGTAGTCTTAAATGGTAAGAAGAGGTATGAATGGTAATTTTGACTTTGCCCATGTAAATCAAGGTGAAATCTCTATTGTTTTTGAATTTTCTAGTTTTTTTTTTTTCACTAATTCTAACTATAATGGGTGATTTGGAGCAATTCAAAATGGTAAGATAGCGTTTCTCAATAATTTCGCTCTTTGGTACAAAAATCAATGCCTTCTAAGCCCCGTTACTTCTGAGTTTTCGGTTCAATTTTTGTCGAATGTAACTGCATCGGGTTATCTAGAGTCGTCCGAAATGATAAAGATCCAAATTATAAGTTGGGTTTTTGCATAAAAAATCAAGGCAAAATTCCGACTTTTCTGTAATTTTTTTGCTTTTTTAGACACTAATAGAATTTTTGGTTACTTTTTTTGTGGACTTCGCGTATCTTTATTTAATTGAATAAATTAAAAATTTTAAAAATATTATACTAATAAAAATATTTAGATTTTTTTAAAAAATTAAAATTTAAATAATTTTCCAAAAAAATGAAAAATGGGAATTAAAATTATTTTTCAAAAAATAAAAAATAAAATAGGGCGCCATTAATTGAGACAATGTTGTTTTGGAAACTTATTGAAATTATTAAAAAAAAAAAAAAACAAGGGAGGGTGGAACGACGTTGTTTTGGGTGTCCCTCCTGATCTTTACCGTGAGGCATGGTGTATTCCCAAATGAGGGGGGTAAATTGGAAATTTTAAACTTCTCAAGTTGAATTCAAATCACAAACAATATTTCGCAACCTATGGTCTTTCTAATCAGTTACTAATTCCACAGATTTACAAAACATGTATGTAAAATGATCAAGACAATAAATAACTTAAACATACATGTACAAAAATTAAAGTGTGGAAAATAAGAGCATAGGGAAGAGAATAACACAGTTATTGTTATCGAGGTTCAGCCAAACCAGCCTACGTCCTCGCCTCAACTATCCAGTAAGAGGATTCCACTATTTGCTCACTTAACGGGGCGAAGTGACACCACTTACACTCTCCTTATGGGGTGGAAACTCCCCAGCTCAATTATGGGGCTGAGCCACAACCAATTCTCCTTACGAGGCGGAGACACCTCAGCTCAATTGCTAGACTGAGACAAACTATGCATATTTTACAGAATGGGGCAAATCCTAACTCACCTAACCTGGTTCGAGCCAAACCGGGACTCCTTGTAGGACATAGTCTCCCTCTTTAGGCTATGCTTGGAATACAAAGATCATAATTTTTTCGTGCAAATAAATTACTTCTCAAAAAGCAGGCATATACAATTTGGAGCTCTAAAATGCACTCACACAGATATGAAATAAAGTTCAAGTGAGTATGTAAATTTTTCTCTCAAATGATTTTTCCAATAAAAGTGAGAGAGTGTGAAAAATAATTTTCTTAAGATTAAGAGACCTTTCAAGCAAAGATATAATAGTTAAAAATATGCTCAAGGTTCTCTTGTCAATATCCGAATAATTTTTCCTAAAAATAATTTTTCAAATAATGTTCAAGGGAAATTAAGGCTTGTGCTCACAAGATTTTTGCAATAAAGAACATGTGAGCTTTTGAATTTTACAATGGATGTGCAAAAGATTCAAAGGCTAGAATAAGGTTTTCCCTAAAAATATTTATCAAGAAATATATGGGAAAAACTTTAAGCTACTCTCAAATATGGATTTTCAAATTGAAGAATAAGTGAGAGTATATGCTTTGATGATGCAAATAAAATGCCTCAAGTAAGTGCTCTCTTTCAAAAAGAATTTTTCAAATAAATGTGGGAAAGAGAGTAGGATGATTTTTGAGATGAAGTATGAATGCCCAAAATGAATGCTCTCTAAAAAAGGATTTGAAGGGAATGAGTATAAGAGAGTATAAATCAATAAAGCACAAAAATATTTTGGGAGGATTTTCTATCTAAGCATGTCTCTAATTGAGCTTATGAATGAGGTATATATAGATTTTTCAAAATTTTGACCATTTAGGGACATAAAGGGAATTTTAGAAAAGTTTAATTACGAAAATAAATGTGTTTAGTGCACAAAATATAGGGCAACCCAAGAGGGTCGGTCAATTGACGAAGGCGTTGATCGACTGACCACGTGAAAATTAAGGTCAACTCGAGATGGTCAGTCGACTGGACAAATTGTCGGTTGGCCTCTTTGTTTTTTTCAAAACTTTGCGAGACTTGGTTAGTTGGGCAAGGCCCTGATCGACTGCTCTAGAGGAAAAATCCAACCCTACATAGGTTCGGTCGGTTAGGGCACTCCTTAATTCATTTAGGCTTGTCGGCTGAGGAATGAGATAGGTCGAGAAAATTTGGTCGGTCGGCTGGCCATTTCAAAAGAGAAATAGGTCGGTTAGCCGAGGCTATACTAGGCGGGCCACATGTGCAAGGTAGGTCGACTGGGGCATTTATAACTTGCATTGGTCGGTCGACTAAGGTTATTGAAAAACTGAGATTTTGCCCTGATTTTGATTCTAAACATTTTAAAAAACATACCTTTATATGATTTTAGTCTTTGATGAAAAAGGTATTTCGTGAAAGTTATGGTCCCTAAAGGTCAATCTATGGTTTATCTAGAGCTTAGCAATCATATCATGCATGTCATGCATTATTACATACCAAAATAGACTAATTGCATTACAAATTAAAAATATGCATCTTCTTTTCCTTTTCTCTTCTATGTTTTTATGGAATATGCCAGATTGTGGTGGTCTTTAGGTCCTTCAGGCTTCCATTTCCCTTATCACATGTGCGTGCTAAATTATAGACCTATTCAAGCACTCAATGCATAGATAAGATTCAAGTGCTTTGTCTACATCAAAATAGGGATTAGACTTAAAAAGTCAACATTCTTCCTCCTTCTTCCTTAGTGTGTAGCTCTGGCGGATCTCTGCCATTTTCACCAACGAAGACTCCACCCTCTCTCCCCTTTTGCTCTCTTTCTTTCTTTTTTCTCCCTATCGATTTCATGTGCTCCCCACACTTCCATCCCCTTTCTCTCGTCTCCATTTCCCTGTCCCTTCATTGTTAACTTTGGTGCAATCCCAAGAGGGGGGTGAATTGGAGATTTAAAAATTTCCTCCTAGGTTAAACTAATCTAGTGACAGTATAACGCAACCTAGAAGCAGTCTAAGTATATATGAAATTGTAGATACGATATATTAAACAATTTTCAGTACATGCACCACAATTTCAGTATTTCTCAACTAGATACAATGTCGTGTCAATCAGATATGCAGTATATTCAACAGGGAAATTAAATCAAGCACAAAGCAAAATATAATGCAGGAAATGTAAAAGTGACACAGAATATGATATCGGGGTTCAGCCAATCCTGCCTATGTCCCTGCCTTGGCTCACCAGCACAAGGATTACAGTATGGGCTCACTTAACGGGTGGAGCGACACCTAATACAACCAGATCAATTGGCACAGGACTAACCTCAACCTTTACAAATAATCCTTCTGGGCTGGATTACCGCCCCCTCAAGCCATGCCTGGAATACGATCAATGAATATGAAATTTTGTGTACAATTTAAGCGCTTCTACACAAGTATATATATACTACAATACAATCCAGATAAATATGCACTCATAGATGATATGGATTTAATGTTCAGGTGAGATCCAATATGTAAACTCTCTAAGATGTGTGAGTGTATGTATATGTGAGAGTTCAACCTTTGATTCAAGATAAGATATTCAACACACAAATAATCAAAGGAAGTTTAACACAATCCAAATCAAATATCTCAAGAATATTCTAAATGTAAAGCACAACAGATATTTTGGATTGAAGCTTGCAAAAACAATATCAAAGATTATATGCAAGCTTTCAAGTCTTGCAATATGAGTGTCAAGACTAGCAAGCAAAAATCAAGATCTTTCCAATAGAATATTTATGAAATAAAATACTATGAGAAAGATCAAATAATCAAGAACTCTCAAAATGGATTTTCAAAACCGTACACATATGAGAGAGTATCTGCGAAGGAAATGATATGTAAAAGTGTTTGCACTAACTACAATCACTTCCCTTCAATCTTGCAATTGATTTGCAAGAGATGGGAACAACTAACACCTTCTCTCACTTCCAAAAATATGTTTATAAGAAAGTATGAATGAGAGATTTCAAAATATGAGCTTGGAAAGAAAAGAATATAGTAAAAGAGTACAAAAAAATTGAGAGAAAAAATCTTAATCACTTTTGCTAATCTTGTTACTAATTAAGCCAAATGAAGTGCTATAATATAGGTGGGACTTAAAAAGTAACCGTTGGGACACAATGGGCAATATTAAAAATGTTTTTAAAAGTGTTTAAAAAAATTAACCCCATTTAACCGTTCTTAACTGCGGTAAAAAATAAAACAACCCGAGAGTTTCGGGTGCCCGATCCACAGTTCAGTCGCTCGAACAGCCACACTCAGAAAAGTTATTTTTGAAGTTTGGGTGCCCGAATTTTGGCTCGATTTGCTAAACCGAGGCGATTCTCCAGAAGTCTGCAATTCGGTCTCCTAGTTTAAAGTTTGTTATGCCGAACTCATGTGTTCGGTTGCTCAAGGCATATTTGAATGTGGGAGTTTGGGCTGCCGAGTTGTTGAGAAAAGTCAGAATGGTGGTTCGGTCGCCTGAGAATGCTATGGTCATTTTTGGTTTGGTCGCCTGAAACCAAGTCAACCTTCTGATTGGTCAATGGTTTGGTTGCCCGAGGTGCTTTGAACACCAGGGATTCAATCGCCCGAAACCTCACAAGTTTGGCCTTTTATGTCCTAATCACTTCAATTAATTCTCTTGATAATATAAGTGATATTGGGGACTATCTTGTGTGTTCGTGCAAGGACCTAAGGTCTTTCTAAGGTCTTTTGAGTTAGTCTCAAAAACCTGACATCAGTCGACTGAAGGGTGATCCTTAAGGTCAATCTACGGTCTTGAGCATTAAACAATCATGCATGTTATGCAGTTATTATAGACCATATTATATTACAAACTCAAATGAATTGGATGCTATTACAACAATAAAAGAGTCTTCATTCCCTTTGCTTCTTCAAGAGCCATATAAAGCTTGAACTTTATAGTCCGTATGACTTCCTTTAGTTCCTACCAACAGTGCATGCTTAGGATGAACTTGTTCAAGAGACTCAGTGCATAGGTGAAGAACATTGTTTTTATCATAATCAAAATTGGATCAGACTCATAGAATCAACATTCATCCCTTGCAACTGCCTTGGCAATGCAGCTCCAATAGCTGCGCCGACGCCACTACCATCCCCCATTTTATTTTGTTTTATTTATTGTTATATATTTATTTATTGGATTATTTACTCCCTTTTTTGGCCTATAAATGGCCGAATAAGTTAGGGGATTCGGGGGGATCTCGAGCATTCTTTCGCTCTCTTTCTCTCTCTCACCTTTCTCTCTTTCTCTCTCTTCTTATTTTTTTTCTTCTCCATCTTTTTCTTCTTCTTATTTTTCTTCCTTTTTATTCTTCTTTTTCCTTTTTCACTTCCAGCCTCTATAGCTCCCTCCTTACATAGGTTACCCTCTCTCTCTCTCTCTCTCTCTCTCTCTCTCTCTCTCTCTCTCTCTCTCTCTCTCTCTCTCTCTCTCTTTTTCTTCTTATTATTATCTTTCTTTGTTTTCTTATTCTTCTTATTTTTTCTTCTATTCTGCTGCTCTAATTTTTTCCTTTGCCCCCTAATGTGCATGAGTGTGTGTGTGTGTGTGTGTGTTGTGTTTTGTGTGAGTGAATGGTTGTGTGTGTCAATGTCAATGCAAGTGTGTGCTTGAGTGTGTGAGTTAGTGTGGGGTAGTGTGTGAATGCATGCATGATATGCATATGCATAGGATTATATTCAACAAAACTTTTTTCTTTCCCTTTTGGAACTGTTATTCCCTCTTTTCAACCCCTTTGGATTAAATCTAGCGTCGACAGCTTGGCGACTCTACTAAGGACCCTTAGAGAGTTGAGTTGTTTGTATGTGAAGCCTTCCTTTTATTAGTGGTTTTTGTTAATAATAGTATGACTTGTTTGGTATGACTTGTTTGGTAGTTAGCTTTATTTCGTTAGCTTTGTATACTTTATGATTATGCCTGTTTTGTAGTGTATATGTGTTATTGTTATGCATTTATGTGTTTTATCGTTTTTTAGATCAACTACTCCTTTATTTTGTAGAGTTGTCTTGTTTTATTCCGTGTTATTTATCTGAATCATTCATTTATTTACCATCAGAACACACTATTCACCAATACTGCACGAGTTCTATACCCAAACTCTTACCTATTGAGATAGGAGAGGTGAGAAGTAGTGAAACCTCCGTAGGTCATAATCATCCATATAGGCCTCATGAAAATCTTCCCACTTAGACTAAACCCTTTCCATTCAAAGCCTGTAATAGGTGAGGATTGGGGATCTCACTAGCCTGTATTGATGAGAATGAGGACAATTTGGGAACCTTACAAGCCTCAAGTAGATCTAAAACTCTGCACTAGTAACCCTTTACCCCCTAACATTTATAGGATAGAGGATAATCTTTATACAAAACTGTTAGAACACCAAGAAGCTTGCAATAAAGAGGTTGAGGTCATTATATCCTATTATTGTACGATAACTTAAAGTAGTGAAGTCCTAAGGAGTATCCTCTGCTCTTCTTGTACTAAAAAAACATAGTAGTATGTTCCTTGAGGGGGGGGGGGGGTGTCATGCCCCGAACTCGTGGATGGGCCCCAGGTGTGAATTTAGTAACCTAACTTGTCTCTGTATCAATTAAAACATACATGATACTATACTGAATGAGGGTCTAACCCCGTAGGGCACACATATACCCTATACATATTCACATACACATACATACACATCACATGTGCAGTGGAAATGTTCTTTCTAATACATACGACGTACCATACCAGAGTCTATACATAACTAGAGTCTACGCTCCAAAATATAGTACACATACATACACATGACATATGCAGCGAAAATGTGTTTTCTAATGCATACGACATACCATACTAGAGTCTATACATAAATAGAGTCTACGCTCCAAAATAAAGTATGTACCTGGGGTGTCTACAAAACTAAAAAATGACCACCCGGTTACAAAAATCAGTACTTACTTAAGTACTATATGATTCACTCGAAAAATGAGCAGCTCGGAAGTTATCCCAAGTATAGGAGTTACGTCGTGTAATATTAAGCCCAAGGGCTAGATCGTCTCCTTAGGGAATGCTTTTAATCTCAGATTTTATGCCTTTCCAATTGAAATTAAAAAGGTACTGAACTCAGTTCAGATTCGGGATCTCAAAATTGTTCGATTTTACTTTTGATGAATTAAATGACACGTAATTTAAAACTCTAAACTAACATGTACTAAATAAAAGAAACAAGAATAGAAATCCTAGTTTACTTAAAGAAACATTGGATCATACTAACTAAAAATGGAAACTTTAAACATGGAATTAAAATAACAATAATGAAAACCCTAGTCTACTTAAGGAAACACTGGGACACGCGTTAATTAAAAATGGCAACCTAGAATATGGAATTAAAAACACACAATGGAAACTAAACTAGACACATACTAAAAAAAACCAAACCTACTAAAAATCGAACCTTTAGTACAATTAAGAGATCAAATCAAGACTCATAATTTAAATGTAAACATGAACTCAACGGAAATTTAAAAAACATAAACAATAACGGAACACAATAAAAACACAACCTTTACTAATCATAGACCCTAACTAAATCGAATTTCGACAAAAAAAATATCTGAATTTAATTAAGAATGCTAAATTAAAATAACTATCAATTAGATAAACAAAGAGATTAATTTAACAATAATGAAATACTCAGCATTACTCAACTTAAACAAAAAGAAAGAAAACTCCAATAATATTAAAAAAAACTAAAACTTCTTCAATATTCCAAGATTCAAAGAAAAGTAAATAAAAGAAAGAAAGAAAGGAAAAGAGAGAGAGAGAAAAACAAATCCACGGAGCCGTGAAGTTGCTGCTGTGCTGGAGAAGTTGCTGCTGCGCTTTGGTGGTCCTGCTATGGAGTCGGCTAGTGTTCTGCTGTGCTTGGGGACTGCTAAAGATGGTGGAGGAGGCTGGCCCTACTGCAAGAGGGCAGAGGAGGCCAAGAGAAACAGAGGAAAGGGGGAGAGTGAGGGAGGAAAGACAAAGGGAAGGAAGAGAGACAAGGGGAGAGAAGCATAATTGAAAAGAACAAAAAAAACAAACTAAAGAAGAAGAAGAAGGAGAAGAGGAGAATGGGGAGCCATGGAGGCTGCCTACACAGGAAGAGAAAGAGAAGGGTTAAATAGGATAGGGGGGAAAGCCCTAGACCCGAATAGGAGACCCGAATTGCTATATTTTTTCATTTTTTTCATTCTCTATTCATCGCAAATCTGACTCTTCTAGAGCCCGTATCTCACAAAACTCAAAACACAAAAGTTGTAGATAATCCTTTCCTCTTTCTCCAAAAATTTGAATCGTCTCGATCGGAGCTCAGACGGAAAAGTTATGTATGAAATACGAACAGGTGTCGGTTTTGGTTCCCGGGAATTTTCCTGCGACAAAAAATTACCAAAACTTCATAAATTGTGCAATAAAGTTCAAGAATGATGATTTTGGCACTTTATTAAAATATTGGACAATTTTGGACATTTAATTAAAAATGTAAACCATAAAGCCCGGGTTAAGATGCCCAATTACGCAGTTTCGACGCGTAATCACACCCCCCAACTAACTGACAACCACACTCCCGAATGCTAGGACGCTAGTTTCGGCTACTCGAAGGACTTGAAACACATCTGTATATTTAGAGTGAGACACCTCTCAGTAAGGAAGAAACATGTTATATAAGTGTGTGAAACACAAATGTTATTTTGACATAAAACATAACACAATATAATTCCGGTATTTTCACAATCCAGTTCCAATACATATGATACAAAACATACGGTCAGTGTCGTCACACTCTTTGGTCGAAATTGGTTGGATTACATGGAGGACCCGATACCCAACAATAGCTGAAGTCCTATAGTGATATCGTTGCTAATACGGTGTCCACTTACACCCATCGTTGACCAATTAGAACAAATAGGTAATATTTCACATCCTCGGATATAGAGCCAGACATTCTTGCCCACGGTATTTAGTCGAGACATGGCGTTTGCCCATGGTAATTAGCCAAAATGTGGCAATTTCACCAAACTTGGAACATTTTGGAACTCATGTTCCTATACCTCTCAACTTACGGTAATTAGCTGTCACGACTGTTTTCACACACCTGAAACATTTTACATACAATAGTTCATTACACACTTATTTGAGTATACAACAAATCATATCGTTTTCAATTCGAGAATACAGTTTAATACAAATATAGGTACGGTCATTTCAATATCACATTTTATATAACATACGATTTTCCAACAGAAATAGAGATGATACTCAAAACCCCCAAATTTTCCTAAAATAGAAACCAAAAAATCCCGTATTTTCACTCGATAGATTTTCTCAAATAAGTAGCCAAATCATACATATAATCGTAAACTACATGTTTATCGATTCCGATTTAAAAAATAACTGATGTAAATAGAATCCCTTTACCTTTTCCCAAATACCAAAAACCCAAACTCTACGGCTCCAAAACTACGAACCGAGTTCCCAAAATCTAAACAACGAAGAACAATACTTCCTTACAATACAATGCTCTGCAGATCTACTGAAACAAAAACAGATTCACAGCCTTACCTCGATTTTGGGTCAAAACCCGAAAATCCTAGAAACGAAAATTCGATCCGCTATCCTCCAAGAGATTCTCCTCCTAATCCATGTAGCAACGTCGGATAGTTGATTCCAGCAATAGATGGCCCAAAATCCTAGAGAGAGAGTGTGTGTATGTTCGAGTTCTAGAGAAAGAGAGAGAGAAGGTTTTGGTCTCTTCTTCATTAAGCAAGTGATTTAGATATTTATAACTTGGTTGACCCGGTTAGACTCGTCGATGAGACTACATCCTCGTCGACGGGCTGCAGAAGGAAGTTCGTTGATGCCAAGGTGGACTTGTCGACGAGCTTGAGATTTCAGGATTTCCCAAAATCTCTCAGTATCTCCTCATCAACGGGCTATTAAATCTCGTCGCTGAGCTGCACAAGAGACTTCGACGACGAGAAAAGAAGCCTCATCAATGGGCCCTGCTGATTTTTACCTTAAATTTTCCTTCTTCTTTTCTTATTTATTTAATACACCTATCTCGAGTTGGGTTCTTACAGGGCTCTCATATGGACTATAAAACCAAAAGCCCGAGGTGTCATACAATCTAAGTGAACATAATGATCTCAAAAACTTGTTCATGTTTGCATATTTTACTTTATTGGCTTGTTTGATTTGTGCTAACTCCTTCTCTTTTGCTTATAATTTTTCTTAATTCAAGTTCTCTTAGGCATATCTAAGTCTCTAAAATCCTATATCACCCCTCATTGCCTCTTCTAATCCAAGTCTGAGTCACAACTGTAAAGTTTCCAAAATCTCAATAGGGCAAGAAGTCTTAAGTCGTTGTTCAACAGTTCGAAACATTGGAGAAAATAGTGGAAGAATTGGCGTTGTTAAGCATAGGAAAGGCATCAATAAACTAAACAGGTCCCTTTCCACAGTTAGAGAACCAAACTAAATAAGATTCCTATGTGGAACATGGAAAGCCTGATAATGGAATGAGTAGCTACAAGATAATAAGAAACATATAAATTTTGTTGATTAAGGTGTAATCCCAAGAAGGGGGGGGGGGGGGAATTGGATATTAAAATTTTTTTTAAGCCACTTAATTTTCTTTCACACACTTCTTATAAGTTTATCAACTACTTCTAGTTGCTCAATTACGTGTGAGTGTGGCAATCCTATCTATGTATGCAATATACTTGATTTTAAATATAATGTAGAAAATAAAGAGTAAAAGGAAGAGAGAAGACAAACGCGATTTTACGAGGTTCAGCCAACCCGGCCTACGTCCTCACCTTGAGCAACCACTCAAGGATTCACTAAAAACCCTGCTCTTTAAAGTGGGACGGAGCTTCCCGTACAATCCGCTGCTTACAAGAGGTACAACTTCCTCCTACTCCACTGCTTATAAGAGATACAACTCTCTACTCACACACCGGTTCACACACCGAACTGTGTATACAATAGAATCTGTAAAATAACACTCAAAACAATGCTTCTAACAAAAGCTTGTGAGTACAATTCAAATTCCTAACACATTAACATATGATATAACTTGAAGCTCGTGAATGTATGAAAATGATACAATCGTTTTATGAATGATTATGCATCAACACACAAATCCGGATTTATTCAAAACTCCCAAGTTAAAATATATTTGAAATGCCTCGGAGTTAACTAGGGTTCTTGGTTCATTTTTGTAAAGATGCAAAAGTATGTTTGAAGTGAACTCATTAACAAAATCTTTGTCTTGAAAACAAGCTTAATCAAAATCACAAAGCTTTATTCCATGTATTCTATCACAAACTGAGAATATTAATTTTCAGAAAATATCCCTCAATTTAGAAATATAGTTATATGTACCAAGGATATTTAATCAAGCTTTAATATATCAAAATATAAATCCTTTGAAGAACACCCACTTGAATCAAAAATCAATCAACCAAGTTAAATAAGTTTTCTCAAGTAATGATATTCTCAAAAATATATTTTATATGAATTGATACACTCAAGATCAAAACTTTTCAATACTTAGTCAAGAACAAGCAATGAGATGAGAATTTCTTAAGAATATAAACTTGAAAGATCAAACCTCAATACTAGATTGAAGTACAGTAGAGTAAGCAAGTTCCCTTTGAGAATCTGAGTTGATTTGCTCAAGCTTGAAGATTAGAGATTGAGAAGTAAGCAATCGTATAGCACTAAGAGTAGATTTTCAACGTTCTCTCAACAAGGTGTGTTCTTTTCTTTCTTGTGTATCTCTCTACGTTATAGGGTTTAGACATTTAATATATATAGTGTATGACCCTTAGGATTGATCTCAGACTTTGGATCAATCAGATAGCTCGCGTGTTTTTAATAAAAATCTGATTTTTTAGGCTTTCCCGCAAGTTCAAGCAACCGAACTGGGGTTCAGGCTCCTGAAGTGACAACTTCAGGCGCTTGAGGTTCTAGGGTCAGGCGACCGAAGTACCTCTGCCAGGTTCTGTCTTTCCCATTTAATTTTTCAGGCGACTGCACTTAATCTTCAAGCTACCGAACTTATTCTTCAGGCTACTGAAGTAAGGTTCAGGCGACCGAACTCCCCTTTTTCTCAAATTTTCTTTTCTAAGTTAAAAATCTGCTTTGATTCTCTTCTTGGGTCTTTTATAAAACATATTTTTCAATGATTTGAAAACATTTATAAGTTCATACAGGTTCTCTAATGATATACATGAAATGCATGAAACCTAGAATCACTCTAAGTTATATTTGAGCTTGAAAATAAATCATATGACAATGTAAATACATAAGCTCTAAATACCCATTCTCAAGAGATTCTTGAACTTTGCCACTTGTATCTTGATTCTTGCACTCTTTGAGTTCCATGGTACTTGCCAAGATGTGTAAGCTTTACTTGAAGGCTTCCATGACTCATTATCTTTCCGTGCATGCTTAATATAGTTCTTGTTCACAAACTCGATGCACAGATTAAATACCAAGTGATTTGTTATTATCAAAACAGGATTAAACTTGTAGAGTCAACAAATTTCATTGAAGAACAACTAAGAGTTTTGTTAGAATTGGTGTATTCCCAAGAGGGGGGGTGAATTGGAATTTTAAACTTTTCTCCTAGGTTAATTTAGAAATCAATATGATTTAGCTACCTAGGGTCTTTCTATACAATCCCAAATGCGTAAGTAGATATAATGTACGGAAACTTAAATCATGCGCATCATTTATACCATAACATACATGTGTGGTAAAATATAGAGTGCGGAAATAAAAACAAACACACGATATGTTATCAGGGTTCGGCCAACTGTGCCTACGTCCCCGCCTCTAGCTCGCAAGTCCGAAGATTCCACTAAAGGCTCACTTAAGGGTGGAGCGGCACCGATTACAACCAGGTCAATTAGCACAAGGCTGACCTCAACCTTAACCAGGTCAATTAGCGGGGCTGACCTCAACCTACACGCCTTAAGAGGATGGTGCACCTAGCTTTCCTAATCGGGTCTAAGCCAATCAGAGACTATTTCAAAGGGCTAGTCTCCCTCTTCAGGCCCGTGCCTGGAAATACAACAGTATTTGCAATCAAATAATATCGGTATAGTGATTGTGCTTTTCGTGCAAAGTAGATATGTACCCAGATGCGCTCAGTCACATACACCACAAGATGATTTCATATGTAAGCTCAGTGTGGTCTAATATTTCAACTCTCAAATATATTTTCTATCAGTGTAATGAGTGCGTGAGAGTATCAACAAACAATCTTTGTATCACAAGATATTCAATCAACAGATTCACACAAAGATGTCAAGCAAGTTTCAAATGTATCAGTCTGAGGGATATATCAATCACGTAAATAATATATGGCGTATATGCTGGGTTTGCAAAAGATATGTAGTCTTTGTATTCAGCAAATGATATGCAAATAGATATTGTAACAAAGATCTATGTTACAAACACAAATATCTTATCACAAATATATCAATATAAATGACACAAGATATTTGAGTATATTTTGAAAATGATTTTGCAACCCAAAAACAAATACAAGCTTCCTAAGATATTGCAATGAATATGCAATACTTAGAAGTTTTATACAAGTCTTCTTAGGAGAGACTTATTAACAAAGTCCCCTAAGAACACTTAGGTTTAACTCCCGTAAAAATCGAATTAATCTAATCAGAATGGGAGAGCAAACCTTTCTAATCAAGCACTCAATCAACTTACAGAGAGTTTGAGCAATAAGAGAAGGTAAGTATGAGTGGTTGGGGCTTAGATATGAGTATTATAAGTTTTTGGATTTTTAAAGAATTTTCCCTAACTAAATCTGCTAATTTGTTACTAATAATTCCAAATGAGGGGGTATATATAGACACCCCTTGAAATATGACCGTTGGGGACAAGTCTGGTATAATTAGAAAAGATTAATGACCTTTTAATTATTTTAACCCTATTTTAAAATATTAACCACGATAAAAATTAGGACAACCCGAGAGGTTCGGTCGACTAGAAGACTTTTAGGTTGACCGAAGTTCATATGGTTCGGTCAACTGGGCCATTTTGAATTGTTTGATCAGTCGACCAGGGGAAGGCAAATTTTTCAATTCGTGCGATTCGGTCGACCAGAGGAAAATGAACTGAGCCTCTTGGTCGACCAGATCGTTGGGATTTCTCCTGAGGACCCTTGATCGACCAGGTAGTTGGTATGCAATTTTGGCTCAGTCGACGAGGTAGTCAAATGTTTGACTCCTAGGATGTTTGGTTGACCAGGTGTTTTTGAACTAACTTGATTCGATTGACCGGGCTGTGGTCAACTAGTTGACCCAGACTGGATCGGTCGAGGGGGGCAGAATGAACTATATGGTTCGATTGACCGGGCTGAGGTCAAATTATTGACCTTGATCGGATTCGGTCGACCGAAAGTGCACAAAGTGTGCATTTCGGTCCTATTTTGAATCACAAACACCCTAATCAAGTGCCTAACATTTATGAGTGCAAAGGTGAGTGTCCTAGGGTCATTTTTGGGTCCTTTTAAAGATATCAAAAAAATTCAGTGTTGGTCGATCGAAAGGGTAACCCCTAAGGTCTTTCTAAGGTCGTTTTAGTTATACTTGATTTGAGCTTACGTATTATACCATGCATGTGATGTGTGTGTGCTTATTACAAACCAAAGACCCTAATTACTATCACCTACTAATTACATGAATGAATTATATATTACAACACAAAGTAGTTAGGTCTTCAATCTTCACTTGCTCTATGTGCATCTTGATCTTGACAATTTTTGTTCCTACACATAATCTCAAACACCCATTAGATATATAATGAGTATTTGTCATAATCAAAACCGGGCGTGACCTATAAGGTCAACAAGTTTCTTGGAACCTATAGGATGTGGAAGTGATAGAGTTTGAAGACCTTTGTATACCCATGTGGAACATGGAAAGCCTGATAATGAGAATGAGTTGCTGAAAGATAATTAGGAACACATGGATTTCATTGAAGAACAACTAAGAGTTGCTTGGAACCTATAGGATGTGGAAGTGATAGAGTTTGAAGACCTCTGTCTATATACTGACTTAAGATCCCTCCTAAGTTTAGGATGCCTAATTTTGACTAGTATGATAGAAATGGAATCCCAAAGACCCACCTAAAGATGTATGCAAAGAAGATGACAATTCATTCTGAGGATGAGAAGCTGCTCATCCATGACTTTCATAAAAAGCCTCACAGATCTAAAACTAAAATGGTATGCCTCTTTAGAAAGAGGCAACATACAAAATTGGAAGGGCTTGGCTAATAAATTCCTGAAGCATTATAAACTCAATCTAGTTGTTGCTTCCAATCGTCTTGACTTACAAAACATGGGGTCAGATATTAAAGACCTTTTGAGAATATGCACAATGGTGGAGAGGATTAGCAGCTCAAGTGGACCTTCCTTATCATAAGAAGATATGGTTGACCTCTTTATAGGAACCTTGGAAGGAATCTACTATGAAAGGTTGTGGGGACATAGTAAGGCAAATTTCATGAAAATTGTACATATAGGTGAGAAAAATTGAAAGAGGTTTGAAATCAAGCAAAATGGTGGATTATATAGTGTGGTGAGCATTTCAACCATGAACAAAAGAAGGACCAACATGTGAAAACAAGGTTGAAGAGATTTGTGTCATTAATCATAAGAGCAACAAAAGGGCAAGACCAAGGCTCCAACTCGTTCGACAATTTCACACCCAACCCACCACCCCTCCTCAACTTTCAATTCATCCTTAACCACATACTTTCCCAAATCCATTTCTCAAATCCAAAACCTTGATATCAATCTACCACAACAATCTGAAAGCTATACCTGAATCCATTCAACAAAACCCCTAAATAAAAAAAGAGAATTCAGTCCACTGCCCTTGCCATTGACTAATATATACCATTAGCTGGCTTCCCAAGGCAAAATTGCTCTAATACCTTTGACTATACAACCATCTTCAAAATGGCACAATCCCAAGGTATCTTGTGAGTTCCATATGAATGCCCTTAGTCACCATATAAAGAGGTGCATGACACTAAATTATCAAATACAGAATTGGATAGATGCCAAGGTCGTACACTTCGAAATAGCTTATAAAGGAGGCATCAGTGTAAGGATTAACTCACCACCAGAATTTGAAAGTCCCTTAATAAACATGATTGAGCATGTAGTTAAAAAACCTCGGGAAATAGGATCAGACAATCATTTGACAAAAGCAACTAGCTTGGAGAAAATGGTGGAAATTGTTAGTTGTCCTAGCTTGGGAGTATATAGTCTAGAGGGGGGTGAATAGAATCTTTTGCAGAATTACATTCTCTACAAAATAAAACACTTGGCAAGATGCAAGCAATTATATCACAATATATGAAATTTAAATCATACGTAAGACAAATAATAAAGAGTATAGGGAGAGAAAATCAACACCGGTATTTTTACGTGGTTCGACACCAAGCCTATATCCACACCTTGAGACCAACTCAAGGATTCCACTATACGATCTCCTTCACCGGCGAAGAAGCCTTACAACTTAGGAACAAATCCCTACCCGCTCACCAAGAGCCTCTTCGGTTCACAAAGAACCTTTACCAAATGGTCCACAAAGAACCTTACAAGAAGATGATGGAAATATAATATGATGCCCCTCAAATGAGAAAATATTAAATACAAAGAAAACCTCACACTATCTCTCAAGTAATGAATCAAACACAATTAAAGAACAAGAGAGAATGAACACTTGTGAATGAAGAACAATAATGCAAAGTGAGGTGCTTAGGTTTTGGTGTAAAAAGATATTTTTCACTAAGAATGATAAAAAACCTTCAAAACCATGTTAATACAAGTCTAATAGCTTGTATTTATAGCCTAAGAGCCTTAGGAGTCGTTAACTAGCTATTGGTGGGAAGAAAATATATTTTATTTGGTAAACTAGTCGTTTTCCGCCCGTTAGCATCATTTTGCCCATTGGACTCGTTGACTAATCATACACTGCAACTCGTCTATGAATCCCCTGTGTTCATAAATGAGCTCCTTGAATTAGAAAAATTCATCAACATAATAGTTGTGGCATTTTGTCTTACCTTTCTAGGAACACCAAGATCGTCCCATTTTGACTTTTTTAACAAAAGTTATGCCCAAAATACCAAAAGGTGTTTAGGACTCAAGGCTGCACTATGGTAGTGATGATTGCTTTGTTTTTCCTTATCAAAAAACGTTTTAATGACTCAAAACATTCTTGGACAAAAGTATATGAAATATATTAAGTTTAATTAAGATTAAAACTTGTCCAAATGAGTTTCCTTTTGAATATAAGATATCCAAATTAATAAAACACATTTGAAAACCCATTTTGATATTTTTATGCTTAGTATGTCATTTTATAAATATACTTGACTTTCTTTGAACCTTTAGGACATAAAACTTGTTTTAATACAATTGGGAACTAGGATGTTAAAAATTTGTCCCTTTGAAAACATATTTGAGTATTGTGATTCATTTGACAAACTCTTATTTTAACTTAGAAAACTTTGAATTGTGAGTTTGTTACTTTGGTGCACATCCTATATGCTCATGTGTCCTAGTATGCTTATGCAATGACTCAACTCTTACTCAAAAATCATGCAAGACACACACCGCAAGAGTTACAATATGCACTCACTCACACAACCCTTATTACAATTAATTTATACACAATAAAAACTTCAGGATGTGCTTTGGTTCTTTCGAATCAGCGTCCTTTCAATATTTCCTATTTGATGTCTACTCGATCCGATATTTGCTTCTGATTTGGTACCTCCATGTAATCTGACACTTTGTACCTAAATTAGATAAGATCTGTAAGGATGAAAAATACTAGGAACAACAAATAGGTTAATATCATCAAAACATATAAACCAAGATAGTGTAGCTGTTAGGGCTAACATTCTCCCCATTTTTGGTGATGTCTAACCTATTAAGAATTTACTTAATCTTTGCATTTGTGTTTGTTCTTACTAATGCTTACTGTGCAAAGATAAGCTTACTTAGAACCACTAATGAGTTGTTATCATCAAAACAAGACAATTAAATTTATGTAGCCTCTAAGGCTAACTTTCTCCCCCTTTTTGATGATGGCAAACCATTGGTGTTCTCCTATTGGGTATATTTTAAGGCTCCCCCTCAATTTATGCATATTCTTAGATAAGACTAACATTTGCTCCCCCTTACTATATGCATATAAGGTAAAAATATTTATCTATATTTTTCATATCTATTAGAGCTTTAAACATGCATACCATAAAATAGTTCATTTAAGATAAAGCTATAAGCAAAATGAACTTATCATATCACCATATACATTTTACCCCCACATGCATTTCACTTCACCCCCACACATAACATCAAACATCTTATTCCTAATATATAGGACACCAAAAATCTTCTCCCCCTTTGATCATCATCAAAAAGAGAGATGCAATTCATTTTAGCTAAAAATGATTTCTCTCCCTTAATATAAGATTCCATGGTGGTGAGGTGAGTATGTACTAAACACATAAGTCAAATGTTGGTGCTAAACTATAACATGTGAAATGCCCAGATTAGCTTCCTTACTTACTCATGAATGATGATTTCTAAGGTTTATTTCCACTCGATGTTGAATCAATCATTCAATGATCATTCAAAAATGGACATTTTCAAAATAAGCACAAAGTATTAATGCTTGTAATTTAAGCATGGTAAATATGTCCTAACAACTTGGCAAAGAGCATGTAGATGTAAAGTTGGCTTTATTTGACAATGCTTTAGAAAATAGGAGACATGTTCTCCTAATTTGCCACTAATGGGAAAGTATTCTTCAAATATAAGATATTACAAATAAATGTTTTATTTTATAATACCACTTGTTGTTGTGATTATTTTTACTAAAATTCAATTTTTAAGAATGTTATGTTTTAGATAACCAAACTAAAGCATATATCATCAAAACAATTCACATGAGAAAAACAAGGTTTTTCCATTTATCACCCATAAAATTTATTTCTAATTAACAAGCTTTGGATGTTATTTCCATCCCATAAATAATAGCCAATAAAAGGAAATAAACCAATTTTCAAGATGAATACAATTCAAGAAATCATTTGATTTTAGTATTTTCATTCATTAACATTGGCTTGATTATCAAGAATTCCCAATAAAGTAATTTAACAATTTAGAATGCATAAATTGGGATTTTATCCTTTAAGCACATCTTAGTCATCATATTTTTTTTACCTAGGTAAAGTAAAGTCTACCTAAAACTAATTCTTAATCCTAGGTTCTAAGAAAACAAGAATTCAAAGGTCACATGTTTCCTTTGGGTACCCATTCTTCCTTGGGTGCCAATGGGTTTTTCTTCACTACCCATTCTAACTTCTTTTGTTTGCCTCTATTTCCTCTATAAGGACAAAAATATCTTATGTGACCTTTTCTTTCACAATATAAATAAATTTTATTTTCATGTGAGGGTCTTGACTTATTTGTACTATTTTTGCTTGTTGAGGCATGACCATGTGGTTTAAAAGTATTTTTGCAAAAAAATATTTTTCTTAACTCTCAAAAATGCTTTGGAGTTTTCTTTTCCTTTGATGATTTTGCTATGATCTTCCTTTTTCTTTTTCAAGAGCCTTTTCTTTCATAATATTTCCAATTTGATTTTTCAAATTTTCAACGTGCTCTTGAAAAATTTTATGGTCTTTTTGAGCTTTTTCATTAAGCTCCTCATTTTTTTTTTTTCTAAGGGAAGCATTTTCATCTTTCAAGGAGGAACAAAGACAAGGGTCTTTTCCTCTGTATTTTGACAATATTTTTTCTCCAAGTTTTTTATCTTTACTTGCTCCTTTTGAGAATTTAAAACAAGCTCCTCATTCTTTTTTTTAAAAGAATTATTTTCTTCTATCAATGAGGATTCCCTATGTTTTGACAAAGCAAATTCTTTCTCTATATTTTTGTTCCTTCTTTTTACTAAAACTAATTCATCATATAATTTAGAACAATTTTCTATTACTTCATCATAAGAAGGTGCATAATCCTCCTCATCCGAACTTACTTCATCTTCTTGTTCGTTAGCCATTAAGCATGGATGTGTTTTTTTTTCTCATTTTTTCTTATTTTTTCTTTCCTAAAGTGTTGTTTTTCTTCAAGGAATTTTCTGAAGTCTTTTATGAGTGATTCCATATCATCCTTACTATCCTCATCATTTTCTAGCATTTCTTTGAATTTTGGACTAGATGATTTTAGAGCACCACATTTATTCTTCCTAGGCCTTTGAGGATCCAAAGTTGTATTTTTCTTAAGTTCATAAGTCATAAGTGATCCAATAAGCTCATCAAGTGTGACTTTGGTTGAATCCTTTGCCTCCTCAATGGCGGTAGATTTAGCATGCCATGACTCGAGTAAAGATCGTAAAACTTTTTGAACATTATCCTCCATAGAATAAGTTCTACCGAGTGCTTTTAATTCATTTATGATGTGTGTGAACAGAGTGAACATGGACATGATAGATTCTCCCTCATCCATTCTAAACATTTCATATTCACTGACTAACATGTAAATTTTGGACTTCTTAACTTGTGAAGTACCTTCATATGTGACTTCAAGTTTTTCCCATATTTCTTTACCCGTATCACAACCACAAACACGGTTGTATTCATTATCATTTAGAGCACAATAAAGAAAATTTTTGGTTTGAAAGTTAAGCTCAACTAACCTTATTTCGGTGTCCGACATCTCCTCAAGATTGTTTGGTTCACCCTTGGTATTTTTGAATTTGTAATTTCCCTCTGAAATGACATACCACGTTTTGAGATTGTGTGCTTGGATGAAGATGGTCATTCGATTTTTCCAAGCCGGGTAGTTTGAACCATTGAACAATGGCGGTCTTGCCACATATTGTCCTTGGGAGGAGGTACTCGCCAAATACTCCATTTTATCTTTATGCTATGGATTTTACTCCAAAAATACAAGCGTCTCGCTCTGATACCACTTGTTAGTTGTCCTAACCCGGGAGTATATAGTCCATAGGGGGGGGGGGTGAATGGACTCTTTTGGGGAATTACAAACTTTATCTACAAAATAAAACACTTGGCAAGATGCAAGCAATTATATCACAATATATGAAATTTAAATCATACACAAGACAAATAATAAAGAGTATAGGGAGAGAAAATCAACACCAGTATTTTTACATGGTTTGACACCAAGTCTACATCCACGCCTTGAGACCAACTCAAAGATTCCACTGTACGATCGCCTTCACCGGAGGAGAAGCCTTACAACTCAAAAACAAATCCCTACCCGCTCACCAAGAGCCTCTTCGGTTCATAAAGAACCTTCACCAAATGGTCCACAAAGAACCTTACAAGAAGATGATGGAAATATAATATGATGCTTCTCAAATGAGCAAATATTAAATATAAAGCAAACCTCACACTATCTCTCAAGTAATTAATCAAACACAATTAAAAAGCAAGAGAGAATGAACACTTGTGAATGAAGAACTACAATGCAAAGTGTGAGGTGCTTAGGTTTTGGTGTAAAAGATATTTTTCACTAAGAATGATCAAAAGCCTTCAAAACCATGTTAATACAAATCTAATAGCTTGCATTTATAGCACAAGAGCCTTAGGAGTCGTTAACTAGCTGTTGGGGGGAAGAAAAGATATTTTATTTGGTAAACTAGCCATTTTCCACCCGTTAGCGTCATTCTGCCCATTGGACTCGTCGACTAGGCCCCTGCACTCGTCGACTAATCATATACTGCAACTCGTCTATGAATCCCTTGTGTTCATAAAAGAGATCCTTGAATTAGAAAAAGTCATCAACATAAAAAGTTGTGGCATTTTGTCTTAGCTTTCCAAGGACACCAAGATCGTCCCATTTTGGACTTTTCTAGCAAAAGTTATGCCCAAAATACCAAAAGGTATTCAAGACTTAAGGCTGCACTATGGTAGTGACGATTGCTTTGTTTTTCCTGATAAAAAGCGTTTTAATGACTCAAAACATTCTTTGACAAAAGTATATGAAATATATTAAGTCTAATGAAGATTAAAACTTGTTCAAATGTGTTTTCTTTTGAATATAAGATATCTTAATTAATAAAACACTTTTGAAAACCCATTTTGATATCTTATATGTTTAGTATGTCCTTTTATAAATATACTTGACTTTCTTTGAACCTTTAGGACATAAAACTTGTTTTAACACAATTGGGACTAAGTATAAAAATGTTCTTAAAACTAGGATGTTAAAAACTTGTCCCTTTGGAAACATATTTGAGTTTTAGGATTCATTCGACAAACTCTTGTTTTAACTTAGAAAATTATGAATTGTGAGTTTGTTACTTTTGTGCAGATCTTATATGCTCATGTGTCCTAGTATGCTTATGCAATGACTCAACTGTTACTCATAAATCATGCAAGACACACACCGCAAGAGTTACAATAGGCACTTACTCACACAACCCTTATTACAATTAATTTATACACAATAAAAACTTCAAGATGTGCTTTGGTGCTTCCGAGTCAGCGTCCTTCCGATATTTCCTATTTGATGTTTACTCGGTCCAATCTTTGCTTGTGATTTGGTACCTTTGTGTATCTGACACTTTGTACCTGTACTAGATAAGATCTGCAAGGATGGAAAATATTAGGAACAACAAATAGGTTAATATCATCAAAACATATAAATCAAGATAATGTAACTGTCAAGGCTAACAGAAATAATTGAATAAATGATGACTCAACTATTAGTTAATGATAGGGAAAATGACCTTGGTGAGAATCCTCCTATAAGGCCGTTGCAGTAAGATAGCAAGATGTTGCAAGAACTTGTAAAGGCCATCAAAGAGAAGGATCTACACATAATTGAAAAAACAAAATAAACTAATTATATGTATTCATATCATATGTAAAAAAATGAATAATATAAATCACTTTATAAGCAAAAAAAATATTTTCTTTTAAAATCAAAACATTTATAATTTTTAAAAAAAAACTAGATTAATTTACATTAGAAATTTTCTTTTAAGCAGGCTAAGATTTGAAATTAAAATCTTCATTTTATTTAAAAAAATAAAATAACATAATGATATTGTATATGCGAGAGATAAAAGTTAAAAATAAAATAAGTAAATTATCTTGTCATCTATAAAACTATTATGAAGTATCTAGCATCATTTTGGATAAATAAAATAACTTATAGAAAATAAATTTTAAAGATAAACAAATACACCTAAAAGTACTTGACTAAAAGTAAAATTCAAATTTACTTGAAATTTTAAAAATCCTAATTTGATAATAAAGTAAGCAAAAATAAAAATAATAAAAAATTTATTTAGCAAATCCCAATTAAGAAATTGTAATAAACTTAGTTCAAGGGAAGAAGCCAAATAGTGAGAGTTTTTTCAAACAAAAAAAAAGTGAAAAAAATGCCTATTATTAATATTTGTTGATGTTGGATAGTGTTTTGTCACTCCAAAGGTTGATGAAGCTGGTGATCTAAGTAGTCATTGAAGATTCGTGGTTGCTTTTGAGACTTGCAAGATGTAAATGAGCACTTGGGAAGTTCCGATGACCTTCAAGGGATCTTTCCAATGCTTAAGTTAGTGAACAAGTTTGGAGAATTGAGAGAGAGAGAGAGAGAGAGAGAGAGAGAGAGAGAGAGAGAGAGAGAGAGAGAGTTCAAATTTGATTGCATGAATACATTTTCAAGGGGGAGAATTCCTTTTGTTCTCATAGTTTGGTCCTTCCTCATGTGGCTCGTTCCCATCAGAAGAATTAATTGTCACTTGCCATGCGCATTCCATGCTTAACGTGGGTGGTTATTCATGAATTATTATTTGTTCATATACAGTTATTTTGTGTGAAGGATTGTACGTGGTCATAATTGTTTTGGTCATAGCTACTAGTTGGTTATTTCACATTTGTATAGTTGAGTTGCTATTCACATGACCAATACATGGCCAAAGCGCACAAAGTGGATATGTTTTGAAACATCACTTGCATGGGGGTGAATTGCGTGGAGCAGTGTAGCATAAAATAGAATAGAGTTGAATTAAGCTACATAAAGTAGCTTAGAGTTGTAGAGTTGCTCTAAGCACTGCAAAGTAGTGCAACGTAGAGCAGAGTTGCATCAAGTAGAGCTAAGAAGCATATAAGAAAGTTGAGCTGCACCAAGCAACTCTAAGCACTGCAAAGTAGTGCAACGTAGAGCAGAGTTGCATCAAGTAGAGCTAAGAAGCATATAAGAAAGTTGAGCTGCACCAAGCAGAGCTACGCATTGCATAGCTGTGCAAAGTAGAATTGCTTCCCACGTGGCTTGCACGCGGACAAGTTACCTATAACCAACCCACTTTTGTGTGTGTAGGCGTATTTCAGCTCTTCCACGTGACCTGCACATGGAAGAGTTGCCTAGAGCAGACTTGCTCCTTTGAGCCTCTAATTTTATTTTTACTGAGTTTAATCCCTAACAAATATTAAAATTTAATATTTCACATAATTTAATTAAAAAATTATTGCCATATCATATGTTATATTTTAAAGAATTTTTTAATTCTTTTGTATAAATGAAATCATAATAGTACATTGCATCTATGATTGTATTTTATAATTTTAAACAAAATATAATTTTTATAAATAGTTTTGAACTTTTATACTTTAATACTTGATCAATTTATTCATATCCAATTAGGTGTGTTGCACATGGCATATTTACCAATTATTTTTAAAATTTATCAATGTTGTTACATGGTATTAGTAAACAAAATTCCGGATTTTGAGTGGGACATCACCTATGTGTGTTTGTAACCCTACACCCTTCTTTTTTCATCTTTTTCCAATGACAGCAACATCGTAGATTTGATGGAGAGTGTATCATGATTCCGTTATGAAGATTTTGCCAATACAAGAATGCTTTAGATTTTAATTTTGTAAGATACCTTTTATGGTCTACAGAATAGGATGGGTCAAATTAGATAATACCGCATCAAAATTGTATTAACATTACAACACATAACCAACGGTAAAAGAAAAAAAAGTATTCATTATTTAGGAGCCTATTGATTTCTCGATAAAATTAAATGTTAATTACTAAGATCTTGTTTGAGAGCATAAATTCTCAATTTTAAATTTTATTGCATTTTATTTAAATATATACAAATTCAAATACAAGGTTCAAAATTTGAACTTCCAAATATAAGACAAGGGCAGATAATATTGTAAAATTTTGATTTAGTTTTGAACTAACTTAATCATATCTGCCCCAAAAGATTTAGAGATTAAGAATCACAACCATTGAAGAAAGCACAGGTGGTATTCACTAATTTCTTTTTTCTTCAATCATGTTTAAAAAAAATGCCTCACTTTATAAGTTATTTAATAATTACAATATTTACAAATCATATATATGTTTACATATTTTAATAAATTATTTTTATTTTAAATAGATAACTCTAGTTACACCCTAAGAGAGTAAAATTTAAATAATGCTGTCTACACTAACACAAAATGTAAACAAATTCTTAGAATTTCTCATTATAGCTATCCATATTATCATAAATTTAAAAAAGATGAGACTTGCATAATGTATGCCACAACTTGTAGCACTAAAATATCGGCAATTATGATGAACAACAAGAAAAATAAAGGGATAGATAAAATAATAAAAACACATAAAATTAACGACAGTATGCCTACATTTTTACAGGAGTGAGCGGCCACTGAATTTCATTATTTCAAAGTAGGGTTATATCATATGTATTTATACTAATTTTAGCTGTACAGAGGTTTTAGAAAAATTTCTCAAATATCTCTGTACCATACCGCAGAGGCAACCCATTAATCATTCCAACTCATAAAATAATAAATTACAAGTTCAAAAAGTTGATCAATTTACTTTTTTTGTATACTTGTTTCATTTAATATGAGCCACATATTACAACAAATATTGTTCAAAATTGAAATCAAAATACAAAAAAAAAAAAAAAAATCTATTGAGGGCAAATAAAACCTCCCCAAGGCCCCGGGGGGGGGGGGGTTGGTGGTGGGTGGCTGGGTTACAATAAACAAGTTTTCAGATGAGCCTTCCCAATATAATGTCGAAAGGGAATTCTGTTTCCATTAAGCTCACTGTGAAAAGCGCCGTTGAAGTGTGGCCGCGTGGGATACAAAGTATTTCTGTTAGAATAAAAAATAAATCAATACAGAATGTCATTAAAGCTCTCCACGAGGCCTTCGTTCACCAACTGAATTTCTATCTCTCTCTCTCCAAATCTCGTGGATGCGAAACGAAGGAAACGAACAGAAGCACCAGCGCAAACACGAAGCTAAAGCTGCAACTCCTATCCTCTCTTTAATGCTGGAAACACCAGGCGCTGTTGCGGTTACGCTTTCGCTCAGGCCTTAACGTTTCTTCAATTTCCTCTGTCTATCCCTCTCATTCGACAGAGCTAAGAGACAACACAATCAGGAGATCTCTCCTTGTTCCACTCCACTCGTTACTTTCATGCTCCAACGGTACGTCTCGGAATTATCCAATCATTTTCATTTTTAGCGCTGATTTGCCTTCAGTGATCGGTCAAATTTCTGTGATTTACTTGGAGTCAACGGTCCGGTGGTAGATTTGTATTGCCGGAATATGTGAATTTTGATGTGATCTAGTTGAATTAGGTGTTGGTATATAGATCTGGGGAGACGTAGTCTGGTTATGCCACAATTGTGAAATTTTATGCGTGTTTGAATGCTCGATCTGAAATACCGTTGCTTGGTATGATAAACAATGACAGCTTGGGGTGTGGATTCTGAGATATTTTGCAAATTGAGCTTTTGGAGATAATTAATTTGGCGCTTTACGGCTGCGTATATATCGTCGTTTGAAGTTTGTAAATTTTGGAGTTTGTCGAATTTCTTTTAGCTCGTCATTAAAATTCAATGGAATCCTTGCAGATGCCAGAACGCTTTTGTAATTGTAGATTGAAATTGGGTTCACTTATATATATATATATATCGTTTAGTTCGTCATAAAAAATTGATCTCAATTCCAGCTGTCGCAATCGAGTAAAAGACTCTGCCAATGAGTAACTTTTACTATGTTTGCTGTAAAAGAGTCAAGGTTGTGTTTAAAATACAGCCAATATGCCGCTCTTTTTTGTAATTATAAATTATTAAATTTTTCTTTGAAGGAGTTTTTTTGAAAAATATCAGTCAGTTGACGAGCCTGATGTTAACTTATGCCGTATGCATTACTATATATCTACCATCTTTCTAATTGTAGCATGTACTAGACATAAAGCAAAGATCCAATTCTGAAAAAAAGATACGAAGAAAAAGAGGGATTTGATTTGTTGTGAGTTTGAAGTGTCATTCCATTTGTTGATTAGTATTGCACCCATTAACAAAAATCTTTCAGAAAGTTAAACGTGATTAGGCTGTTTTTAGGTCCAAAATAGTGTTGCTTTCATTTTGTAGCTTTATTGACTTCTAGAGAAACATTTCTATTTTCAAAGCTGTTGGAATTGCCAATTCTTCTCAGTTTGATTTGAAAATTTTGAATTTGTATAAAAGATTTCCACTTTTTTTTTTTTTGGAAGTTTTTGGTAGAACAGATAGTTATTTTCTATATTGATTTTACTTTCGTTTGGTGCAATGGTTAATAACGACCCTGACAATTTTTTGGTGTTATAATGCTTTCATGATTGCAACCCATGGTTTTGATTAGTTGATAGCTGTGCAATTCTGATATATTCTGAATTTATGTATTTTTTTTGAACTTCTCGTTGCTGAAGCAGTGAAAATTTATAGGGAGCTCTAAGGATTGCTTTATGGATGCTGAGGCCTGAAATTTTTTAGCAGCAAGTTATAAGAAATAAATAAAAAATGGCTCCAGCAAGCAAGGCTGATAAGAAGGCTGCAGTAGATGCAGCCGCATGGATGTTCAACGTCGTCACTTCAGTTGGGATTATCATCGTCAATAAAGCCTTAATGGCTACATATGGCTTTAGTTTCGGTCAGTTATTGCTCATTGTACTGTTCAATTTATTTGTTATTATTATTTTTTAAGATTGATTCCTCTCCTTCAAACTTATGGTCCAAATAGCAACCTAATAGTGGGGGGAGGGTGAGAGGTTGAGTTGATTTTAAATTTTATTTTTAAAAATTGAACTCTAATAACCCAAGCAAAATTAATTATACTAACAATTACAGTTTGATTAATGCGTTACAATTAAAAGGGGGGAGAGAGAGAGGGAAGAGACGATCACTTATAGTGGGCTTGGTTAGGAACTGTCTATGTCCACTCTTTAAGGACCCCCAATGATTTTCACTAAACGCCTTCATCTTCGCGGTGAAGATCAAGTCAAAGGACATTAACTCCTCCACAAACCACCAAGCGAATGCTCTTTGCTAGTTACTTAGCCTTGCACACTGCAAAGACCAACAGCCCTCACAAGTTTTCTCACTCATGAATAATAGTTATACACAATAAAGAAGAAAAAATCAGCTTACAATTTCAGTATGGAAATTTATCCTTCAAGGTCTACACCAAATTCTAAAAACAGTTTAGTCAGGATTATGCTATAAGGGAGATATACCCAGGGATTATGATAGAATGAATCCATTTGATGCATTACAACGTTAGGCAGGTTATGTTTTGCTATCCCAGGTATGCCATAGATGTTGGCGCCCTCTTTGGTCACACATTCCATGTGGCCTTTGCGCGGGCTGAAAAATTTTCATTTTTACCTACCATATGATGAAGGATTTTGTGTTCAGACAGTTGACTGGCCACCAAAGGGGTCTTGCAGGGAAATTTCATCTTGCCAGCAAAAAACAGTAGGAAAGCCAATTTGTTAAAATTTGTGGTTCAGGGCAGGACCATGCATGGAAAATTTTAGAATAGATCCAATCAGAATCGTATCACCAGAGATAGATTTATCCTCCACAAAATATTTGAGAGCAACTTGGCGGCCACTGTTATGCTCAGTAAGCCACTCAAGGGTGTCAAAGATCTGATTTATGGACTAAGAGAACTTTGTTTTTACCAAAGGGGTAGTCTCACACCTTGTTTAGTTGACATTGTTCAGGAAGTAGCCAATGTGAGAGGATTGGAGACGGACACAAGGCATTCCAGATTCACACTTCTTGCAAGAGTCGGTGTTGAGGCAGCCACAGATGGAAGATGTAGGTGGTATTCATTGTGTTGCCTTAAGGAAGAGGAAATATGGGTGGAGAGCCATGGGTTCATGCTCTTAATGTCAATGGAGGTGGAGCCTTGTTCTTGTAGGCATGGTGAGAGGTGTGGGCGGAGTGACGGAGGTTTTATCAAGAAGTGGCCATGGCAAGAGCAAGTAGAAGGAAGGAGGAGGCACGCAGCAGCTCTTGGTGGTGAAGGCCAAAGCATGGTGGTAATGGAGATGAAAAATTGCGTGGAGGACAGAGGTGAGGGTGGTTATTCAGCTGTAGAGAGGCGAGAGAGACTGAGAGGGAAAGATATGAGTAGGCAATGGAGCGTCAATTAGGTCATGTGCTGGGGAGTGGGCATTGCCTCAAGGAAGCCAACAGGTTGGGTAAATGAGATTAGGGTAGGGCTAGGGAAGGTAGAAGGGAAAGAAGAGGGGAGAGAAAACAAAGTAGAAAGGGTAAGAAAAGTGGGGATATGTGTTTGGATCATCTAGCTCTTTCAAGATGATCCAATTTTGTTAGGTAGATTGTGGGCTGTATTGGTCCAAATAAGCCTTATTTTTTATACAATTTTTTTTTTTCAAATGTAGCAAATTTGAGCAATTTAAGTGAGAAAAAAATTGAGCAAGTGCAGGCTGAATTAAGGATACATTTTAAAGGCTTTTGCTAAAAATCTTATGTTGTCAAAAAAAATTAAATAAAAAATAAAAATAAATGAGAATGATTGCTGAAACAGTTTTTATTTGAGAGGCCCAATCATGAGATCATTAACCATCCTCATCAGCAGACTTTGCTGTTTCCTCTTGTGTGGAGCACATGCAAGATATGGTATTATGGAGAAATGGATGAGGAATGAAGAGGACTATACACAAGGCAAAACAAAATAAGATAACAACATTTAAGTTTGCAGAATTATCCAACTGGGTTACAGCTTTTCATATTAAGTTGAAATTTACAGGAATTTTCAGCAGATAAAGGTTTGTGAAGTATATAAGCAAATTGAGCATTAGTCTTAACAAACTCTAAATGAATGTCACCTATGAAATGGTATCAAATTTCCATCTGTTCTGTGCATGAGTGTTGAACATGGTTTTCTGTTAGGCTGATTGCACCAGGGTCTTGTGATGGAGATGTGGATTGTCATACAAAACAAATCACACACACCAAATGCTGGACGACTTATTTGGCTTTCCGAGGTGAAAGTTGCTATTAATTTTTCTTTTCTACTAAACCAAGAGAGCAAGGGTTATTCAAGAAATTAGGATGACACACTTGTGCTGTAGAGCTTCATGTAAACTATTTTTGATCTTTTTCCAATTTCAATTATGAGCTCATCAGTGTTTACATGAGTTTTTTTTTCGGATAGAAAAAAGAAATTCATTAAAAACATAAAGAGATAGAAAATTACATAGTGGAGAATAATTAATCCTAGTAAATATAAAAAATAAAAATAGAAAAACAAAAACAATTACATGAATTTCCAATCCCGCTGAAGGTCAAATAACAATATTCCTTGAAGAAAACCCAAAGAATGACTCCAAAGAAGCCAAAAACATAACTTTATCCCAAAGAACAGGTAAGGGATTTGTTCCTTGCATTCCTTTCAATATACGGAGCTCAAAACAGAGAAAAAAGAGCACAACTCCATGGGATTATTCCTTTCTTGCTCCTGCCCAAAACCTGTGCACTGCACCAGTGAAAGAAACATTAACAGTTTACGGCATCACCAAAGTTTCCTCAAAAACAGAAAATAGATAAACTCAAAGCTGCTTAGCCACCCTACAATAAAGAAACAAGTGGTCACTATTCTCATTTGCCTCAAAACACATAGTAAAATATTAGGATTGTGTATCCTTGTGTTTTGATTTATCGGAGCAATATTTCTTCAATAGGTCTTTTATGTACTTTAATTGAATGGTCTAATCTTGGTTTGCTATATTTGTAGCTCGAGGAAATACATTAACTCTCTAATCAAGCTCATTTGAACACGTTCTGCATATTGTTATGTAATTCAGTACACAACTTCATTAGTAGCTCTGAAGAGTGAAGACTATTCCTCTACATACACTTGCAATTCAAGCAATGTGAAACTTTTCAAACAATATGAAGCTTCAAACACTTTGAAAACATTGTTGTGTGATTATGGTTTCCAAAATTGGGAGGTTGTTCCACAGACTTCTACCAACATGTTACCATTTTAGAAAGACACTTTAACTTTGATTCGAAAATGTTTTAAATCTTTTAAGCCTTTTAAGCATACAACAGCTAAATTGCTAATACCATACTAATGGCCTTAACTAAAGCAATGAGAGTAAATATTTCTCCAAAATCTACATCTTGAGAGTACACTTGAGCTACTAATCTAGCTTTGTTTCTATATAATTCTAGATCCATTTGGTTCCTTAATACCCATTTGGTTCAAATTGCGGAACGATCTGTGCCTAGGTACTAATTTATTATTATTATTATTTTGATCAATAATAAGAAACTTTATTAGTTGGGCATCAACTGGATGCCAACCCAAGGTACAAAAAGCCAACCACTCTGAAGAGTGTCACACACATCAAAGATTACATTATGATCTTTCACAATTTGCCCACTGTGCCAGCTTCAAACATTAGCAATCCACTGCTCTTTGAAAATCTGAAGTGGAGTTGTTGAATCTTTGAAAGCTCTTTTATTTCTTTCTTACCAAGCACACCAAAAGATGGTGAGAGGAACCTTTGTGGCTCTAGTGCCTTTCCAGGCCCAAAGCTCGCTTCCCACAGAATTTGCTGTTATGCACTAATGTCCAATCAAGGACAGAGCCATGTTCCACAAATTTCTTGTCCAGGGGCAGTGGAGAAGGATGTGGTTGACTGATTCTGCATCAGCTATACAAATTAAACACCTGTTGGTTATGGTTAGGCCCCTTTTCTGCAGGTTGTTCAGTGTTAGTATTTTTCCATACGTTGACTCCCAAACAAAAAAGGTGAGCTTTGAAGGGGCTTCTGTCTTCCAAATATGAATCCAAGGGGAGTTGTTGCAATTTGTTCCCATTAGAGAGAGCTTCTAGTAAAACGATCTGACAGTGAAGACACCATTTCTCTCCAAAGTCCATTTTGGTTCGTTGGGGATGTTTTGGGACTGGAAATTATAGAGATTGCTGAAAAATTCAGAGAGTGCATGTAGTTCCCAATCTACCACATTCCTAGTAAAGGGAATATTCCAGAAGATCCCCTGATTTGATATTTGGAGATGATGGCTGAGGAGGGCGTCCTTGTCACAAGACAAGCTGTAAGTGGAAGGAAATGTGTCTTTAAGATTCCTGCCATGCCAAATATCGTGCCAAAAGTAAACGTTGGTCCCATTCCCCACTTGAAGTCAAATATAGGGGAAAAATCATCCCATCCTTTCTTGATAAATTTCCAAACCCCCACTCTTTAAGGTCCTTTATTAGTATTTGTTATCCATTTGTTGTGCTTGAGCCCATATTTAGAAGCTATGTTTCCCAACCCAAAGTGGTATTTGTTCTTCATGGATTTATTGAAAGTGTGGTGGCAACTTATTATGTTAGAATTGGTTATGATGTCAAAATTGATTTAATTGTGAAGAGAACTTATTATGTTAAAATTGATTTAATTCTTCTTGCATGGCCATTAACCAGTTTTCATCACATTCGGCCTCTTGCCCTCTTCAAAGTTTTTAGGTTCAATTAGTTAGACAAATGCTACATTAGCCTGAAATTTCTTGAGGTTCTAGTTTGACATCTATATGTAATAGCACACAAATGACACGGGTTTTAATGTCCATGCATAGTTATGTTGGAAATGATTTAATTCTTCTTGCGTGGTTATTAACCAATTTTTGTAAGATCCAGCCTCTTTAAAGTTCTTGGGTTCAATTAGGGAGACAAAGACTACATTAGCTTAGAAATTTCTTGTAGAAGTTCTTTACCTAAGGATGGATTACCATTGATGAAATGTTTGCGGGGCCTGCTGGGTGTACCTGTATTCCTTTGATATTTATTTACCTGCCACCTTGGTTTCCTGGTAGAGAAGCTTTACTCCCTTTCATTTTGTGATTCATTGAAGGCCTAATTCCTTTTTCCTTCCTTCGTTCCACTTTATCATCAGAAGACTTATCTATATTAATGTAAGAGTTGGTTTTTCATAAAAAAGTAATGTGCATTGATTTTTCCACTGCAAGAGTCATTTTGTTGAATGCAAAATAAGCTTTACGACTCAAAGAGTAACCCAAGAATATAGCATCATTGGACTTTGCATGCTAGATAGCCTTATGAAAACTTGCCAAAACAGTTATGAAGTCATACAATTAGGATTTATTTAAGTGTGTTCTCATGATTAAGTTAGTAGGGACATGATAAACAAATATTTAGATTATGCAAGTAAAACCTCAATTTCATCAAAGTCTAGATTAAGTTTTCAAAGTGTAGACTACCTAAAATTACTGTGAGCAAAAACATGTTTGACCTCACCAAAATTAATTCAGAGGCACAATCACCAAACATAAAATCTTTTTTATGTCATTATTTCTAAAAAAAATAAATTATTTTCTTTAGTGCAAACGATACTTTCAGCTAGTTGTTGCTTATGTTTAAAATTTATGCACGTAATGAACATCAAATTAATTATTTTAATTGCAAATAGTCACTTTTTTTGGTGTTTAATTGTCCCTAAATGGAAAGATATTGATGGGAGAAATGCATAAGCTATATGCATTGAAGTATTTACATAATGATTGCATTGGAACAAAGTATCATATACTTTGCGGTTTGTGGGCTTGCAATTAGTCTGCAATTACTTTCCTTTGTCACTGCCTGTGTTACTATGTTTTCCTATATTTTCCTCGTTGCCTCTTCAAAGAGGAAGCATATTTGTGTTCTTGACAACCATCGCATCACTATCAAATTTATGGCAGTCATGATCCTAAATAGAATCAATTAGTGGTCTTCAGGATCAAACAGAGAACTTTAAGATTTTACAAAATGAAAATCAGTGACACAAATAAGAAATATGCTAATTCTAATTTTTTTTTCATCTAACTCCCTTCAGTCAATTTTTTTGAGAGCTTCTCTTTTTCCTTCTTTCCCTTTTGGAATTTGGACACATGCCTGGATGGCTAAGTTCACATGTACATGTAAAGTCAAGACTTCAATTTGGACTTTAGCTATTAATAGGATTAATAATGACGCCTTGGGTCTCAAAAGTGCTGACTTTATTCTTTTCGGATAGCAAGGTGGCTTTATAACAATTGTTTGCTACTTTTGGTGAGTTGAGGGGTTTCTCTATTTACTGTTGGGATTTTATGAATGAAAGTGAAGTGTCAGGGTGTTGGAAAGAGAAGCCAAAGGAGGATACTGTGGCACAGATGTGCGATTTTTCAATTGTTTGGATGCTTGGAAGTGAAGAGATGAAAGGATGTTTTAAGATCATTTTGTGCCTAGGAATTTGCTTGCAATTAGTTATTTCCTTGCTTGTCTTCAGCTTTAGCTTCAGGCCTTTATGCTTACATTTCTTAAATGAAATAAAAAACTTGGCTAGGAGATTGATGGAAGAATATGGCAAGGTCACTGCCTTGTTTAACATTACAAACTGTCTTGTTGGAATAATTATTGCCTTCCATCTGATTTTTGCTTCTCTCTTAGCAAAGTAGGCTTAAATCGAACTTATAGCTTGCTACAAGCTGGCTAAAAATTGCAGTCACACGTTTCCCCTAGAACAGAGAGAGTAAGGCTCCCTATTCAGTTCTCAGAGGGTGAGTGGTTCGAAGGGTATTTAGATTGCTAGTGAAATATTTTCATCATGAAGAAAGGATTCATTGGTGCTGAACTTCTTTTCACATTGCACTTGCTTGCAAGTGATTTTTTTGAGCTCTAGAGACACATTGCTCCAATAGGTATTGCTTTTTTTGTTTGTTTGAGAAAATTTGATTCAATTAGAAGATAAGATCCATTTTTGAAAAAATCTTAATAGGATAAGTGGGACTTATTGTCGGAGGGCATAATAAGTATTCTTTTGGAAGAAAGGAAATTTGATTAAAAAAGTGTGCATTTATTTATAGCTGCAAACATTAAAAATATGCGTTTATTCTTTTATATTTTGTCTCCTTTTCACACTATTCTCATGCAATGCCATAAAATGTGTGCCTTGCCAACTACAGACATATAGGAACTCCGGGTCATAATAGTAAGCACATACCATCCAAGTAGTTGAACACACCTCACAATTCACATCCCTCATCTTAGTCTAGCTTGACACATATTGCATGCCAAACAACATCCATATGTTTATCAATCTGAAGCATTGTAATTTGTGGAGAAATCTAACAAGTGGGATTATAAGAAGTAAATAAGCACATTAAAAGTTTGACCAAATGAAAATTATGACAATAAAAGAACTAGAATTTACAATAAAAAGATCTTCATGATGTATGGTAATTTATGAAGGAAATGTGAGTGAAATTGATATTACTTTATATTTATTTTATGGAGAGTTTTAATGCTAATTGGTTTATTTCTAAGCATGAGTATGTTTTTAACTTTTGATTATGATAATTTCTTGCAGCTACAACATTAACCGGTTTGCATTTTGCCACCACAACCTTGATGACGGTTGTTCTTAGGTGGCTGGGATACATTCAAGCTTCACACTTACCTTTATCAGAGCTTCTGAAATTTGTCCTCTTTGCTAACTTCTCTATAGTGGGGATGAATGTCAGTCTAATGTGGAACTCAGTCGGATTCTATCAGGTAAATTCTGATCTGCTTCAAGTTTTTGCTTTCTTGTTATTGCAATAATTTTGAAGCTACATATTTTCTCATTAACTGTCAGATTGCAAAGCTAAGCATGATCCCTGTTTCCTGCTTTTTGGAAGTTGTTTTGGACAAGATTCGATATTCAAGAGACACAAAGCTCAGCATATTAGTTGTTCTCCTTGGTGTTGCTGTCTGCACTGTCACTGATGTGAGTGTAAACACCAGAGGTTTTATTGCTGCGTTTATTGCAGTCTGGAGCACTTCTATGCAGCAGTATGTAAGTTGTTTGTTCCTTTCTCTGTGTGTTTATGTTGTAGTGTATATTATGAATTTCAAGGAGTTTATAATGTTGCAATTTAGGACAGTTGATTCATCACGTATAGTTGCTTCCTGGAGTTGCCTGAACTGCCAATTTCTCTTAAAATTTATCTTGATTGTATAAAGTGTTGTTTAATTTCTTTGAACCTTTTATTTTGTTTCTGCAGTATGTGCATTTTCTACAACGGAAGTATTCACTTGGTTCTTTCAATCTATTGGGGCACACCGCACCTGCCCAAGCTGCATCTCTGCTGTTATTAGGCCCCTTTTTGGATTATTGGTTGACAAACAAAAGAGTTGACATGTTTGATTATAATATAGCATCTGTGGTAAGTTTCATACTTCTTGCCAGTGATTGTTGTCCTCTTTGTCATTATCCCTGCACAGCTTTGATCACATGTTTATATACATGGAGCTTAGCAAATATGCATGTGGGTACATGTGAATTTCTTTGTGATTGTGGATGTTGGCTTTATCTTGTGTGTTTGCATCATACTGCTCTTGTAAAGGCACATGTAACTTTTCTCTTTGCACAATTTCACTTGTAAAGGATTAAATGCACAGTGTCTTTTTTCATGTGCTTGGATTCTGCTTGTCAGCCAAAAATTGCCCTTGAAAATTCATTTATAACTATTTAAATATCTTCCTCTGTAGTTTACAAGTGCAAATTTTTGTGCTAGAACATTTTCCTCCTAATGTAGAATTTAACCGCCAAAAAGAGAACTATAACCAGCAAATTGCAGGAACCTAGCAGCGACCTAGAAATGATTCTAACAACCAATCTTTAAAAGGCATTTTTGCCCCACAAAAGATATAGAAAGTTTGAATGCACTTGGGTTCTGATTGTCAGCAAAACATTTACACTTGAAAATTCATACCATTAGATGTCTTCCTCATAGTTTCCAAATGCAAATTTTTGCTTGCACCCTTTCCTCCAAAGGTAGAATTTAACCACCAGAAAAGGGAACTGTTACCAACAAACTGCTGGAACATGGCTGGGACCTAGAAATGACTCCAACGACCAATCTTCAAAAGGAATTTTTGCCCCAAAAAATCAATAAGCTAGATAATATTCTTCTATTATCCTCCTATACATCCCAAACACAGTTGTACTGCTCTTAATGACTTCTTCAAGAGCCTGAAAGTGGTTGTTATATATTATTATTTCTTACTTAATCTATGATTACCTGATCTTCCAAATGTATAATCATCAAAATTAGGCTTATGATTTCCAATAGCTAGGGAGAACCCAAGCAACTGTAGGGGTGTTTCTTCTTTGAATACAATGAAGATGCAAATCAGAAACCATCATGAAAAGAATTTTTGAAGTGCTTAGAAAGAGAAGCCTGGTAGCAACTAGCAAGGCATTCGTTGTTTTTTTACTTTTTTCAGTCAGCGGCAACACTTGAAGTTGGTTTAGCACATCTAAGTTATTGTGCTTAGAAAGAGAGGCTCGTAGCAAGGCACTTCTTGTTTTTTAGTCAGTGGCGACACTGGAAGTTGTTTTAGCGCTCTAGGTTATTCTGTAGGATGATCCTTCATATCCATTACATTTAATTGATTTGTTGTCGGGGTGATTTTTTAAAATGAGTTTATGATAAGGCTTAATAAGGGATTGTTTGGAACCACTTATAAAAAGGTACTTTTCTGCTAAAATACTTATCTGAAAAAGTACTTATCTAAAAAGTAGTCTGGGATTACTTATTATAAGTATTTTTTTCAAAAAAGTACTTTTTTTCAGATTTTCTTTTTAAAAAGATAATATATTCTTAAAAAAAAGTAGTTTGGAGTACTTTTTGAAATAATTTACTTATTTAAGTGTAAAGTGTAAACCAAACACTACTTATTGACACAAGTACTTATAAAAAAGTACTTAATTTTAAAGACGTTCCAAACAAGCTTAATGGTCTTGCTAGCTGCTATTCTGTCTGAGATCATTAAATTTTGAACTTGCAGTACCAAATTTCCTTCTCAGATTTTATACTTCTGTTAATTCTGGACTGAGTCGCAATCTCTAGTTTGTTCCCAATTAATCTACCTTGATGTTGTGCCATGGAAGTTTTGGCAAAATGGTTGGGCTAATTTAGATGCATAGCCGGCCGTTACTTCTATTTAAAATTGATCTATTTACCACACTAGTCCATACACAGTGTACATGGAGTCGTGTATATCCTGATACAAACAACAAATATACATGCAATTAAAATTTAATAATTCTGTGTCAATTTTTTTTTTTTTGTAACAAGGATCAGATTATTTCCAAATTGAGTCTTGTGGAAGCAGAGGAATTATTATTATTATTATTATTATTGTTATTGTTATTGTTATTATTTTTATGGAGTCTACATGTAGCACTTTGTATTGGTGATCTTAGTTGCAAACTAATGACTTTGCATTGGACTTGAATTTGATTTGACATTGAGTTAGAATAAAAGTTTGGTTATATTTGGTTAATGATATAAGTTTATAACCTAATATAAAATGGAATTTTCAGAGAGTTGAAATTTGAGTAACTGAAGAAGGGTATTTTGGTCCATTGAAAAAGTGTGAAACACTCCTAAATACACATGCTTTTAAATGTAGAGAGAGAGAGAGAGTTGAAATTTGAGTAAATAAAGAAGGGTATTTTTGTCCAAATAAAAATGTGTAAAAAACTCCTAGCTCTACATGTGCTTTTATATATAGTGTAGATATTTTGAGAAAGTATTATTAAAATGTCAAATAAAATATCTTAGAAGCTGATGGGAATTATTAAAAGGTTCACATCTACTGTATCTTGTGCCCCAGTTGTCCATTGAGGTGTTACTGAGTTTGTTGTGAGCAAGAAAACTTAAAAGGATGTTGAGATTTGTTGTCTTGATCTCCATTGATTTGTTGCAAGTAAGCACTTGTAATATGTTTTGGATACAATAGGAGGGGTACATCCTCCCCAAACATTTAGCTACTTTCTTCCAATTTCCTTTTTAAAATTTTTGGGAAGGGTCTCTTCTACACGCTTTCTATTTGGTTTCAGTGAGCTGCCAAGGTCCTATCTTCAAATGACTCTACTTTGAATTGTTAGTTGGAGTTGACGGTGATTTTGATCATTTCATCATATATTTAAGTTGAAACTTTCAGGTGCCGTTTGGCTTGTGAGATCCTTCAGGATAGGCATCACACATTCCTGAGTTTTGTCTTGCCTGGGATGTGCGTGCTGGTACTCTAATATTTTTTGGGAATGAAGGATTCCATAAAACATGGGAATCCCATTCTAATGTAGCGTGCAAACAAGATCAATTTTTCTTTCCTAATTATATTTCACTTCTTTTATTTAGGGTATTTTTATTAGGGTCATATCTTTAAGATTCTAGGATATTATTATTTAGGAAGCAATATTAGAGGTATTATTATTTAGGAAACTGGCACTTAAATTTATTTTAGGTTTCTTAAATTCATTTCCTTATCTTTCAAGCATTGTAGGCCTATAAACACCCCTATTATTAGTTCTTGGGGAGATTGGAGTTGAGAATTGAAATAGTTGGGCATTGATCCTGCAGCAACTGGTATCAGAGCACTCTGATCTAACCTGGCTGTCAGTGTTTTAGGCAGGGTTCACGATTTTAACTTTGATAAGGCGTGATATACATTGTTGGCCTACAACCTAACAGCTTAAGCTTTTAGGTAAAATGGGACTCTAACATGGTGCCATAGCCATGGTTGTTTGGTGGTCCTGGGTTCTAGTCTTGTTGCCTGCTATTATGTGGTGTTAAAAATTATTATATTCCCTGTAATGAGTGTTATTTATTGTTTGTTTATATCTCTCCATGTTCCGTCAAGTTGCACATGTGTGGGAGTGTTAAGGCCTGATATACATTGCTGGCTCACAACTTAACAGCTTAGGCTTTTAGGTCAAGTGGTAATCTAACATAACTCAAATCGCCACTACTGTCAGTGTTTGACAGGGTTTACTGCAGTTTTTAACTCAAAGTTGCAGGGTTTGCAATTTCTACTTAAATCACCTTGCATTGCCCTCTGCCACTTCTCTGTTAGATCCATTTTTTTATGACTGCTGAAGGATTATTGTTGTTCTTGTTATTATTTATTTATTTATTTAAATTCTGCACTCCAACTTTGCTCAGCCCCGCAAGTGGCCCTAATCATACCAATTACATCAGATCTGAACCCAAAAAAAATGGAAAAAAAAAAATGCAGTCCAAAACCCACAAACCCTCACGAACTTGGAAACCCTAGCTCATATGACATGTGGCCTAGATTCCCATAAGTTTATGCTTCTCACAGTCCCTGCATTCTCTCATCCTTGTTTTTGGTTACCCTCCAAATTCAGCGTGAATCAAGTCTGGCTCAAAATTCTGTCTGATTTGCCTTTGTCGTCTACTGTGCAGCTGTCATCATTAGAAGGCTTGCTGGATTGAAGGTCCTTGCATTCTTCCGGAAACTTCTCTTCTATCTCCATTATCCGTGATATAGGACAGCAACTGAAATCAGAAATATAGAGAGAATTGATAGAATTATGGGGAGAGAATTATAGAGGAGAAGAAAGAAGGAAGGTGCTGCAGGACAGCACTGAGAACAGAAGAAGTTAGAGGCAGAATAGAGAGTTAAGGAAGACAGACGGAGAAAGACAGACCAGAGATGGCAGAACAGAACAGAGATGAGGAGGAGGAAGAAGAAAGGAGGAGGAGGAAGGAGAGGGAAGGCTGCATGTGAGAGAGAGAGATAGAGAGACTGAAAGTACAATCTGATTCAAAACAACAATAAACTCTTCCATACAATACAGAATTACACTATTTACACACCTAATAGTAGAACTAACACAAATAATTACAAGACGACTCCACTAAAATAGAAAATTACAAAACAACCACAAAGTACTTAAAATATACAAAAATAACCCTACATTAACTAAAATTCTAAAATATCTAAACTTACTAATTGAAAACAAAATCCTTGATTCTAAATCTTCAAACAAAATATGGTCACCTAGAATAATTTGAAAATTTTCCATCAAACTCCGTGTTAGAGAAAAATCAACCTCGAGTCTTACAATGGCGTGGCAAGAGTAGGGAATGTGCATCAATGAACCATTGAACTTGCAATTTCACATTGTCCTTTTTCAACTCACATGCAAACACCAACAACAAATTATTGCGATTCTCCTCAAGATTCCCAATCTCGATGAAGTTGATAGGAGGAGAAGCATCACACTTTTGGTAGATGATTCAAGGCTTGGGGTCTATGTGTCACAAGCTTATCACAAGATTCAACAATTTGATCCTCTAAAAAGCATGAATTTGTTTTGAATTGAATTCCCAATTTTAGCGTTGAATTTGTTGCCTGCTCTTGGGATTCTTGTAGAACTTGAACGTGTTGTTCCATTTTATTTGCTTGCCTTTCAAGGATGGGATCATGTGATACCATCTTACACAATCAATGGAGCTTGCATTTCACATTAATAATCCATGACAACCATAAATTCAGGGTTACCTGCAATTTCCTCTATTTTTTTTTTTGTGATTGGTGTAGTCTATAATAACAACAACAACATCAATCAGGCCATAACAGCAAGAATTTCTATTTCATCATTCATAGGCTGTTTTGACAATTCAGATTCACTTGCAATTTCCTATTTTCTGTGATCATATTCCATAACAATTTCTGTTTCATGCTTGATAGTCTGTTTTGAGATTGGAGGTTCATTTCTCAATAAAAAACTCTTTCTTCTCTCTTGATGAAAGATGATCTCATCAATTATCTTCTACCAAGTTAACAAGTTATGACAAAAGAATACGAGTACAGTATCTAGAAAAAAAGCGTATTCTTCAGGAATTGAGTGTGACTGATAGATTAGCTGAGGGGTCTCTTTTAGAAAACATAGCCAGTAGACGAGTTCAATTTTGCAAGGGCTTTGAATAATTTGTTTTAAGGGAAGAGATGAGTTGAGAGTGAAAATCTAGAATGAATTGGATGAAGGATGAAGATTGTAGAGACTTTTCCATAGGGTGGTGAGTGGTAGGAGAAGAAGGATTTTTATTGAAGAGTTAGAGGATGATAGGGGAGTGGTTACTAGGGATCCTAATGGTATTGCAGGTTTGATTACTGATTTTATCGGAACCTTCTTTCAAAGGAGGACGAGGGAAGGGCTATGGTTGTGGGGTTGGATTGGTGCCCTACAAAGTGGATTGCTTAGAGTGATTTTTTAAGAGGAGGGGATTAAGAGTGCAGTTAGGAGATTAAAAGTGCAGTTTTTGAGTGCCGTGGTGCCTTATGGAGATTGTATGATTAGAGTAAAAAACGTATGCTACTTAGCTTGGTAACTAACATTTGTAAGATTTTCTTTAGTGTTATGGCTGCAGTCCTGGAGTATTTTATTTCTCTTAGTCAGAGCACTTTAATGGTCATAGACATTCATGATGCTGCTTCGATAGCCAATGAGGTGGTTGAAGTCTCGGTTTGTAGGAAAAATAGGGTCTGGTGTTGAAATTGGACTGCGAGAAATAATATGATTGGGTGAAGTTGACTTTGTTGGCCAAGGTTATGGATAGAAAGGTTTTGGTTTGAGATGGAGGAAATGGATTCAGTGATGTCAATTTTCAATTTTCTTAGTGAATGGTGCGGCTAAGTCTTTGGTTTCTTGCATTTAGAGGTCTAAAACAGGGGGATCCCCTTTTTCTTTTTGTTTTTACTGTTGTGGCTGATGCAATTGATAAGAGGAGTTGGCAGAGCTTGGAGGATTTGACCATATTGCATCTTCAGTTTGCACATGATACAAGTCTTTTTCCTTCAGAAAATTTGGGTTGCTTCTCTAATTTGATGACCATCTTGCGGGTGTTTGGAAAAAATTGGGGTTGAGAATTAACTTTTCTGAAAGTGAAATAGTGGGTCTAGGTATTAATATGGACCTTTTGCTAGGCTAGCAGTCTGTGTCGTTTTGAGTTGGTCGATCACCTAATTGAGTGTACCCTTGAGGAGTAACCTTACTGCTCACTCATTCTGGGACCTTGTTTTTGACATTGTGATGAGGAGATTGGATTGGTGGAAAGGAGCGTTCTTAACTTAAAAATCATTGGTAACAAAAAGAATTTCAAAAGTTGATTCTGTTTTAATCTTGTTGAAAGGATATCTGCTAGAATCCATACTTGGACTCACAAATACTCATCATACACTGGCAGAATTCAGCTGATTAAATCAATACTGCGGACTTTATTTTGGATATTGGGCTTCTGTTCTATATCCAGTTTTTGCTGAGCTTGAAAGGAAGTTTAAAAGTTGTAGGGATAGGCAATGATCAGAACTCCCATAGTTTCAAACTTAAATGGGAGCATGTTTGTGTGCCTCCAGAGGAAGGTGGTATTGGTTTAAGGCTGTTAACAGAATGAAGTACCGTAACTGCAGTTAAGCTAATATGGAATCTGCTATCCTCAAAGCAATTCCTATGGGTTGTATGGATTCATGCTTATAGGTTAAAAAGCAGAAGTTCTTGAGAGATCAATGCTCCAGCAGGAACCTCATGGACTTGGAAGTAGATTTTGAAAATATAGACAGCAAGCTTATCCTTCCATAAAGCATAAAATTGGAAATGGTAGAGCAAATTAATTATTTTTTGATAACTGGCTCTGCAATAGCCTAGTTATATCATGCTATGGTAACCATTTGCCTGCTGAGTTTGATAAGTCCTGCTAGTTCAACAGTCAGTTCAATCACAAAAGATTCACACACAGCTAAAGTGGAGGATCTCAGAAATGATATAAACTCTACACCAAATGGAGAAATGGAGGATAGTGCCCACTGAACTTCATCATCTAACGGTCAGTTTTCTTTTGGAAGTGCATGAAAGGCTTTAAGGAGTAAGAGGGATTCTGTCAACTGGGCAAAATCACTAAACACTTCTTATTGCTTGGTTGGCTATCTTGAATAGGCCAGCTACACTTGAAAAACTTGACAAATGGGGCAAAATATCTGATGCACAATGGAAGACCTGTGGCTGAAGTGATGAAACAAGAAATCATCTTTTTTTCAACTGTTCGACACATTTGAACAAATCTACGAATTAGTCAGTTCTGAATTTAGTATTCAAAGAGCTTCTAAATGCTGGGAAGGCAATCTGAGATGGTTCTCCGATCTAGGAATTTCTGCTTATGATGGGATATGCAGAACTTATGTGGGCAACGACAGTAATTCATTGCTGGAAAGCAAGATTTAATTTTTGTTTCAATAAACTTAAATTTCTCTAGAGGTGATTGTGAAGCAGATAATTATGGATGTTAGACTAAGATGCACTGGTCATAAATCTTCAGATTCTACCATGTTCAACGGAGATAATAAAAAGAGGATATATTGAAGATTTATTTGTACTTCTTTGAATTCTTGAGATGTTCAGATATGTACCGTGTTCTGCCTAAGTTCCTGCTAATTGATAGATTGAGCTTAATTCTTCCTAGAAAAGAATCCTTATGGGAATGGTGCAGCAGGTAGAGAAGATAAGGGGTTTTTGTGGTTGGTGTTTTTGCACAAGCTAGAGACCATCTTGTAGATTGGGTGACTGAGTTAATCTACAAGAGCGGGAGGCTTGGGTTGAGGAATCTACAAGAGTGGGAGGCTCGGGTTGAGGTAATTTGGTTGCCCAAAAACATCTATTTGATGGGTGAATATTTATGGTGCTTTTCTAATGTCGAAGTATAAAGTTGGTAATGGGGATAGAATTTGTTTTCAGGAGCACCATTGGTGGGGCAGGCACCTTTGGCTCTTGCATATATTAATCTTTTTTGGTCATCAGATCTTCAAGAAATCCCAATTTCTGGGTTACTATTTTTGCGAGAGGATGGGCATTCTTGGTTTTTCCAATTTAGGAGAAATCTTAATGAGGAAGAGAGAGAGAGTAATGAGTTGGCACTCGTGACCAACGTGTGCTTGGTTCTTTTCATGTTCATTTGGGAGTGATAAAATTACTTGGAGCTTAGCTCCTTTTGGGGAATTCTCTTGCAAGCCATTTTTTTTTTTTACTTACCTGACTCATGATCCTATGTTGCTGCTTTGCTCAGGGCCCATTTTCTGTGTACTATTTGACTTGGAAAGCTAAAGGCCTGTTTAGTTGTGGGAAACAATTTTCACTTCCCCCTCTTAGTTTTCCAAAGATTACAAAAGAGCTAGCTAATTTTTCATTTTTAGAACATTTGTATGCAAAAAATGAAAAAAAGGTAGAAAGTTTTGATATCATTTGCTTTTGGAAATAGTTTTATTTTTTCATTTCTATTTTTTCAAATAATTACAAAAATGCCACTTTTTTTTCCCAATTTTTTGAACTTGTATAAAAAAAGTTGGAAAACATCTTTATTATTTTATAGATTTCTAAGTTTTTGGAAGCATGGAATTTGGATTTGGATATGTGTGGATTATGTGACAAAATATAGTATACAATTGTCTTGAGTTTCTCCAAATCCATACAAATCCAAATCAACAACAATAATAGCAAGAAGCCAAGCCTTGAGTCTCCATTGGGTGGAGTTGGCTGCATGAATACTTTCCACCAATAAACACAATCATGGGCAATTTCCTTTGATAAATTTAGAGATATTAAATCTTACTCATTATCTCATTTCAAATTATTTTAGGTCTATCCCTACCCCTTCTACTGCTCCTCACAATAACTAGCTTACTCCTCACTAGCGTACTATTTCACCTACGTTGCAGATGCACAAACCATCTGAATTGTTCCTCCCTTGTCTTATTTTCTATAGGAGCTATGCTAACTTACTGCAAATAATGTTTTAAAAGGCGAAGGCGTAAAACAAGGGGTTTTACCCTCCGCGAGGCGAGGAGTAAGCATTTTGGGACTGCTTTTTTTTGTTTTTAAATATTTAATTAATAAAATCAATTTATATATAGTAAAAAAATGTGAAAAAATTTAGAATAATGGAGAAAAAAAATAATTTTTATATATCATATAGGCGCAACGGTAAGATTGTTGCCGTGTGATTTGGAGGTCACGGGTTCGAGGCGTGGAAATAGCTTCTTGGAAAAATGTAAGGTAAGGTTGCGTACTATAGACCCATTGTGGTCCGCCCCTTCCCCAGACCCTGCATATGCGGGACTTTGTGCACCATGCTGTCCTTTTATACATGCCAATTTTAGCTAACAAACTCAAACAATACATGTAAAAAAATAAGCATGAGCCATAACATTACAAAAATAAGAGAAAAAGCCAAAGTAAAACATCAATATGTCTCATCATCCAAGTTTCTAGGAATCTAAGTCTAAATCTACAAAGTTTAGAGGGAACTATCAAGGTCTTCATCAAAGTCCTCATCTTCATCAAACTCATCTATAGTAGGAGTTCTCCCACTTATAAATTCCCCCTCTCCCACTTCAATATCATCGTCTTCCTCAATTGTGACCAATGTTGGCCTCTTGCCTTTGTCTTGAGTGCCTAGATATTCAATAAAGCTATAGGTTAGGAGGTAGGAGAAATGGAGAATTATAAATTAGTAGATTAAAAAATGACTATTGATATATATTATATGTACTCAAGTTCTCACAATAGTCACTAATTGTTCTTTTGTTAGGAATTATAGAATACGAGCTACCAGAAGCTTGTGTTGCTTGAGCATCATCTCCTTCAAAAGCTACCATGAGCAAAGCTCTAATAGCATCAACTTCTAGGAGTTTTCATCATCAAACCAAGAAGTATCTTGTGGGAGGATAGGTTATTCCTTCTCAGTGATCCATTCATCATCTGAAGCTACTTCCGCCACCAATATTGGATCATAATTAGAGCTCTCTCCCTCAGTTTGGTGTTGTACTTCACGTAAACTAGACCATTCAATCTCTTGTGCTCTAATCTATTCCTCCTTTTTGTATGAATCTACAATTGAGTTTAAGCCATTTAAATTTTTAGATATTAGAAGATATTTTCATATTTGAGTGAAACGATAATAACATGGCTTTTGTACAAATTAAGAACCTGCTCAAATGTGCTCCAATTCCTCTCACATCCTCTAGGATAGTAGCATTACATGTCAGGCTAAAAACACGAATAGCAAACTTCGTCAATTCTAGTTTATTTGTCCCAAAACGCTTCCACCACAATCAACTACAAAAGAAAAACACATATTTAAGTTCCGAGTTATAAGAAGAAACAAGGATAGAGTACTACTAATTAACTAATTTTTATTGAAGTATTATTTTTACGCGAGCTTCTCAACATTCTAGAGTCAATAGCCACTCGAGTCCCAAAATCCCCTTGTGCATTATCAAACAAATCCAATTGGATGTCTGCAGCTAGCCTGTCCTCATATCTCAACAGTCTATCCATGCATTCAAATAGTCCTTTCTTCACTTCTTCACAATCAGAGAGGTTCTCCTTATAATGCAATTGGGGATTTAGATTATATCTTGCAGCATGTAAAGGGTGATGGAGTCCATTTATCATCTATTTTTCTCCAAATGGGTCTATACTTCTTGGCATTTCTAGAAAAAATTGCAGCAAATCTTTCCTTTGCCGAATCCATCAACTCGTAGAGAAACCCTATGGCTGGTCTTTCCTCAGAATCAACTTCCCTTAAAACATGCACAAGAGGGACTACACTCTTGGTAACATAAGCCACGCAAGGCCAAGAATGTCGGTCAAATAAAACTATTGAGCGAGTACTTATACCTTCATGCATTTTTGCATATGTAGAAGTGCACCACATCTCCGAAGAGAACGTAGATTGAAGGTCTCACATTTGTTTGTAAATGCTTTGAAGTTTCAAAAATGCAGTAGCAAAGTGCGTCATTGTAGGGTGGATGAGTTCTTTGTTGTTGGTGCAATGCTTCGTCATCATTGCAAGTACATAGAAATGATCATAAATGAATTTGACAACTTGCTTAGCTTTTAGGATTGTGGTTGCATGGATCTTCAATTTTGTAATATCCTTCAACATGAGATCCAAACAATGTGCTGCAAATGGAGTCCAATAGAGCTTCTCCCTCTTTTCCATAAGCTTCTTTCCACCATTTATCATGTTCTTCGCATTATTAGTTATCACCTGCACAACATTCTCCTCACCAACTTCCTCAACCACCTCATCCATATACTTGAACATCAAATCACCATTTTCTATAGAATCAGAAGCATCAATGGATTTTAAAAACCATGTACTAGCATGACTATTCACAAGGAAATTAACCAAGACCCTTGAACACCCATTAGTCCATCCATCAACCCTGATAGAACATCCATATTCCTTCCAAGTTTTTTTGTGCTCTTTCAACATGCCATCAATGTCTTTCACTTCTTCTTTAAGGATCCATGTCCTCATCTTTTGCATAGATGGAGGCTTGAAACTTGGCCTGTAATTAGCAATACCGTCCACCATAACATGCCAATATATGTCATCCATCAAATTAAATAGTAGAGCATCGTTGAACACACAACGGCCAACTTTCCTACACACTTCATTTCTTTCTTCCTTCTTCCATTTTGAGTTCAGAGTGGATTGTTTGGTCAGTGAAGATGAAAACTTATCCATTGGACATCTAGCCCTAGGATTAAGGCCAATCCCACAGTTCTGTTGCTCAATATCTCTAACTGATGGAGACGTAGCACTCTGAGTCCCTCCTCCTCAACCCATCCCAATCTTTTCAAGAAGATCATTTCTTTTACACTTCTCTTCTTGGAATTTTTCAAGAGCGATCTTGCACTCATCTCGCACGTTTTAAGGAACTTTTGGGCAAGGTTTCATTCCCTTCCTTGTACTTGCCAAATGATATTTAAATCTTGTGATAGTCCAACAACAAGTTTGATCACAAAATTTGCATCTAAAATATTTTTCTCCATCGACTTCTTTTATGTATATCCAAACAAAATCTTTTTTCTGCCTCTTTGACTCACCTTCAGACATGTTTTTGTTTATTGAATAGGAAAAATCAGTAGCTGCTGAAACAAATCAAAAGTAGCTGCAGCTACCTCGAATTTTAGAGACATTGGTAGAGAGTCTCGTGGGAGTCTACTACGAACAACACTGGAGAGGGCGAGAGTTGAGTACTTGAATTAGTTCGAGCAAAGACCTCAGATTGAGAAGAGATCTCGAAGTAGAGAGGTTGTAGGGGGTTGCAGAGAGAGACAAGAGGCTATAGAGGGTCGCTGGAGAGAGACAAGAGGTTTGAATGGGTCGTTGGAGAGAGATGAGACGTCGGAAGGGGTCGTTGGAGGCAAATCTTAGGTTGGAAGGGGCTGTCGACTCGTCGGAGAGAGACGAGAAGATGGAGGAGTCTTCAAAGTCAGACGCAAGCTTCGAAAGAGACGAGAGCTCCGAAGGGGTCGTTGGAGATAGACGATACCTCAAAAGGAGTCGTTGACTTGTCGGAGAGAGACGAGAAGCTGAAGGAGTGTTCGAAGTCATACGCAAGCTTGGAAAGAGAAGAGAGCTCTAAAGGGGTCGTCAGAGAGAGACGATACGTCGGAAGGAGTTGTCGGCTCGTCAGAGATGGATGAGAAGCTGGAGGAATCGTCGGAGAGATACAGAAGCTTGGAGGAAAGAAGCTTTGTCGAGAGAGGGGGTTTTGATGCTCCTGTTAGGCTGTTGCTTGTTATTATTATTATTTTTAATATTTTAAATCAGGTGCTCCCAAAAGGCGTACGCCTTCCCATATGAGGTGTAAAAGGTGCGACTTTTTGCCTGAGGCGTACGCCTTCTCCCTTGAGGCGTACACATTTGACAATTTATGCCTTTCCAGTTACGCCTTAGGGTGTTTTATGCTCAAAATGCCTTAAGGCATGCCTCACGAACACCTTTTAAAATATTGGAAAATATGTTTATTCCTTAATTTACCTTTAAACTTTATACTAATCATCTACCTCAGCATTCTCATCTCAGCAACTTATACTTTCTGGATATGTTGTTTCTTAGTCGCCCAACATTCTAATCCATCTAGCTTAGTTGGTCTTATTGTTGTCATATAGAACTTCCCTTTTAATTTGAAGATCACATAGCATGCTTGAAGCATTTCTCCATTTATCCAACTTGCTTTAACTCCATGCATTACATCTTCTTCAATTTCTCTTTCATCTTCCAGAATAGATTCTAGGTATCAAATTCTACCAGTGTTATTGATTTCTTGACCATAAAGTTTAACCTTTTCTCCAATATTTCTCCTAGTATGATTGAAATTCCATTTCATGTATTTTGTCTTATGTCTGCTTATCCTAAAACCTCTAGATTCTATAGTTTCTCTCCTTAATTCTAATTTAGATTCTACTCCACCTCTAGTTTCATCAATCAAGATAATATCGTTTGCAAACAACATATACCATGAAACCTCATTTTGTATGCTCCTAGTAAGTTCATCCATCACTAGAGCAAAAAGACAAAGGCTCAAAGTAGATCCTTGATGTACACCTATTGTAATTGGAAATTCCCTAGCCTCTCCACCTTTAGTTCTAATGCTAGTCATTGCTCCATCAAACATATCCTTAATAATATCGGCAATACCTTATATAATTTTTAAAGAAAATTGAAAAACAAGTATTTTTTGTAATTATTTTGAAATCTAGAAATAAAAATGAAAAACTGTTTTTCACAACTAAATAAACTCTTTATTTTCCACCTTTTTAATACAAATCTTGAAAAAATTAAAAATAAGTTAGAATACTTATAATTCTTTAAAAAAAAATGAAAAATGGAAAACTTTTTTCTACAACTAAAAAGGCCCTAAAGTTTCCTAAAAATAAAAGCTTCTGTCTGCAGTCTGATCCTTGAGAAAATAAATACAATGACTTGCTGCACAAGAGAAGACCTAATAAGGCACTGTCGCCTGACGAATGTTTGAGGAGTGGGGATGCCCCTTCACATTGGCCATTTGAAATCAGTTATTTGGTTTTTTATTTTATTTTATTTTATTTTTGGTGAAAAATGGGTTTTTCCCAACACATTGAAGCCTTTTTGTGCTATTGTGTTTATAGGGTTTGGCAAGGGAAACGATAGGAAAGCTTTGTGGCAGTGAACTGCTACAGCGATTATTTGGTGTTTTTGATTGGAAAAGAATGCCATAATTTTTAAAAGTGTGGCTACTCTTATTAACTTGCTTCGTAGTTGAGTGGTTTATCTTGTGTCATTGTGGGAGTCGGAAACCGTTGCTTTTGTCATTTTCTTTGGAATACTTACAGTGATCGGTTGGCTTTGCTTCATTGATTTGTATTTTTTTTTCCCCTGTGATACCATGTATTTGTTTTTTATTTTTGTAAAGGGAGGGTATCTTGTTTTCCTTGTTTTATTTTCTTTTTCTGTTGTACTTCTTTTATCTTTTAACACAATTCTTTGTTTTATCTTTAAAAAAAAAGTGTCATAGAGATGTTTTAAATTTTTCTTCTACTTGCTTTTCCTTATATTAAATATAACTCAAATCCTTCTCCGAACTTTGAAATTACAGTAAAACAGATCAAAATTCAATACTTATATATAACTTTATTAAAGGGGCTGGAAAATACCCCTTAAACTGCTCTACTTCTCTATTAAGCAAAGAGTGTAATGGTAAAAAAATGTAACAATACATGTAGTATGTGCCCCACATAGAAAATTTGGGACTGCCATGGCTAGTAAAAATAACTTTTAGTAAACTGTTTGCCTTTTTCTCCTCAAGGATTTTAATAAAATTATATTTTGATAAAATATTTGTTCCGTACTTTTATGTGATTTTTCCTTCAATAAACATGCTCTATTTTATTTTCTTTTATGTTATACATGCATTTTTTTGTGCATATAGTTCATACAAACATTTTTCATGGGGATAGTATGTCTCCAGAATATGAAAAAAATAGTACATGTAAGTATGAAAAAATAATGTTATAAATATATTTAAGACAAAATCATTATCTATAATCATATTTATCTTTTTAATAAAAAAATAATGTTATAAATATATTTAAGACAAAATCATTATCTATAATCATATTTATCTTTTTAATAAATATAAAACGTATGATCCATTGTTATGGCAAGCCATTCCTTGTTCGTACAAGGCATCGAAAATTTCTCTTTTTTTTATAGGGCTGAGGTACAATCTGTGTACGTGGTAACCAGATAAACTATCCCTGTTGATGCAGGATGGTGACAGAAACAGAAACAGAGGCACAGACTTATCTGCGAGAGAACCTCCATCAAAGACCCCTTAGAGAATATAACCATGAGCCATCCAACTTGTAATTTAAATATTTCATATTCCCCGCAAGATTCCCAATCCAAATAAATCGATAGATGGAGAATTGTCACACTTTGGAAAATGATTCGAGGCTTGGGGTCTATGTCACAAAATTATCACAAAATTCAACAATTTTGTCCTCTGAAAAGCTATTCCTTTGAATTGCATTCCCAATTATAACATTGAATTTTGCTGCCTTCTCCCTGGACTCTTCTACAACCTGAACACTTTGCTCCGCTGCATTTGCTTGCTCTTCAAAGATGGCATAATGTGTTCTATCATTCACAATCGATCTTGCATTTCGACATTCATAATCCATGACAACAATAAGTTCAGGTTCACTTGCAATTTCCTCTTTTATGTGATGACATTTAGTCAATAACCGCAATGATTTCTGTTTCCTCTTTGATAGGCTGTTGTGAGATTTGAAGCTCATGTTGCCAAAATAAGAACTCTCGTCTGTTGAGATGGAAATCTCACATGGAAAACGCTAATATTAACAAACTTTTCATTCTAAAACCAAAAGCAGGTTTGAGGTTTACCTTGCTGTCTTTGATGGTATTGTATTCCATCCAACCACTCAGCTGCATTGCCCAACAAGTTTATAAGATGCAAATCTTGTCCTTATTTCTAGTATCCTATTGCATTTAATATAAAGCTCAAGATAAAACAGCCGATCTAAGAATTCTCTTGGAAAAATTACCATTGAAACAGGGATATCCTGAAGACAAGGTCTGGAAAGCCGTGTTACCTTTCCCAACTTCATATTTTGCCAAGTAAAAACACCAGCTTCCTACTTCGAGCTTCTTCAATTCCTAAGCAGTATTTCTGAATAACTGCTTGATGCTACTCAAAATTTCAGAATTCAAACCTATTTTGGGTGTTGACAGTATAGATTTTCTTCCAAAAAAAATGCATGTAATACTGGGAGTTGAGTTTCTTCAGATCAGCATCAATATCTACTGTAAGAAAGCCAATTTATTGCTGTAAATCTCAAAATATCAATGCTTTCTCAATCTGAATGCTGGAAGATTTATTCATTCTTCAAAAGACTGAAATTTGCATTGACCGTTCTAGATTCTATGATGCAGCTGAAAATTCCCAAAAGTCAAGATATCATGGAAAAACTTCCAAATTCTCTCTGTTCTGGAAGTTGCACACAAGTTGGATTATTATCCACATCCAGGTTGCTGGTGTCCACGGCCGGAAAGGGTCCTCCAGCAATAGCCTTTAGGAAGCTTGTGGATCCAGGAGTGGTGAATCTACTGGTGGCAGCAGTGTGCCAAGAAAGCTTCTGCAAAGGTAGGATTTGTAGGTGGAATGGCCAAAATTTTTGGGTAGCATGTGGCAGCTCTATGGTGGGTTGGATTGTAATGGAAATGGAGGAGGGCCTTTCAAGGAATTCTGTTTTATGATGGTGATGGAGGTGTCCCAAAGGGATGTTGGAATTATGACAATGGAGATGGGGAGCATGACTGTAATTTTCTATTGAGAACTTGCATTGATGCAGTGCCTGCCTTTGCTTCTGCGAATTCTGTGAGAGCTTCATTGGGCTTTGATCAATAGGATTAGAGGATGAATTACAGCAATTGAAGCCTGTGCAAATTTTGCAGTTTGTTTTTTGTGGTTGTTTGAGTTTGGGGATGGTTATTCTATGGAGATTGCTGTGGCATGAGTGATTGAGGCCTGCTCTGGTACCAAACTGATGGAGGACACTAACAGAAACAGAGAGAATTAAGAGAGAGACAGAAAGAGAAGAAGAGAAAAGGAAGAAAGGAGGGAGGGGAAGAAGTAGAGAGAGAGAGAGAGAGAGAGAGAGAGAGAGAGAGAGAGGCAAACAAGTCTATAATCTGAATTCAAATCTGATCACTGTTTAAACGTTGTACAATACTTAAACTACTTATACACCCATATTAAAATATATATAATCACAAAATAACCCCAAGGTATCTAAAAGTTTCAAAATAACCCAAAATTTACTGAAACCCCTAAAATATCAAGATTTGCTAATTTAAAACAAATTGCCTAATTTTTAAATCTTAAAAATCAAAATATGAGCATAGAACCATGCACAAGCGATCCTCCATCACCCTTCCATTATCTAATTGAGCTTATTATTGGGTTTTCCAAGTAGGGATTAAAAAAGTTTCCCAATTGGAATTATGATTTCAATCGTATTTTTTTTTTGTCTAATCTACATACTTATTTCAATGATTCTGGAATAAATTTTGGTGATTGCCTAACGAGAGACATTTTCGGAAGGTTTTTAATATGCCACTTCCTCAATGCTAATTCTTGATGATTGTCACAAGAGTGCTATGGAGAACTGTAGTATTGACTACTTGAATGGTTTGCTCATGGATAATTGGCTGAGCTGCATTTTATTTACTCCTGCAAAAGGATGAATCTCTTTAATTTTCATGTGGTTCTTTTACCGGGACAATGTTAGTTGTGGCTTAGTGCTGACTTCTTGCTTCTGAAAAATTCTGACTGACAGTTCTATTTGTATCTTCATCCCTGCAGACATTTATAACCCTTTCATGCACCATCGCTGTGGGAACCAACCTCAGCCAGTTCATCTGCATTGGCAGGTTCACAGCTGTTTCATTTCAAGTTCTTGGCCATATGAAGACGATTCTTGTTTTGATCCTTGGATTCTTCTTCTTTGGAAAAGAGGGTCTGAATGTACACGTAATTGTTGGTATGGTGGTGGCTGTTGTTGGAATGATTTGGTACGGGAATGCATCATCTAAGCCTGGCGGAAAGGAGCGTCGAAGCCATTCAATTCCCTCCAGCAAACAGCAAAAACATGGTAGTTTATCCGAATCCACTGAACTTGATGGAAAGGTCTAAAGCATTCTCGAACCACAAGTCTTGTGTACCAGGGTGTAGCTGATTCCAGGATATTCTTAACCATCCCATCAGAGATTAGAAACCCGCCCATTCCTTCTAATTATGTCACTCATTTCTGTTTTTTGTTTTTTTCCAAGAAAAGAAAGTTTTTGCTATGAACTTCTCAAAGGGAATGGGTGCTCTGGTTAGGTGTTAGATTCCCAGAAATTTTTCCTTGTTTTATGATGGTAATTTATAGCGGTTAATTTTTGCCTTTAACATTATTCATTTTTGTTTTTTATTTGTGTCTCGACAAGAGTCTGCTGGTGCTTTTGACCAGGAGTTAAATGATTGACACTATAGGGATATCTCCATTCCTGAATTATTTTGGTTGTGGTTCCATTTGGAATGTGGAAGTAGTCTGAAAGAGTTTGTTTTTGTTTGGTTGTCAAGAAATTATAATAAAAAAATAGTTTTTTTCTTTAAATATAAATTTTTTTTCGGTCTTTAGTAATTTTGTTCACAGCTTGATTCTTGGTGTCTGTCAGTCTAGTTGCTTCACAAGAAAATTTTAAACGTCTTTAAAGAAGCAAGTTAAGATCCTCACTGGAAAAAAAAAAAAAAAAAAAAAGGAATGGAAAAGGAAAGGCATTGCTATAAAATGTAACTTTTAGTCTCTGGATGCATGATGTCACTAGATTTTTCCCTGGAGGATGTGTCCTTGGGACATGATTCTAATGCTACTGGAGCAACTGCAGTGCCGAAGGCTCTTATTATTCTTCCAAAACAATACCCATAAAAAGAGTTCATTGTTTTTTTCTTCTCTTACTTTTTTTTGTTTTTTTTTGTTTTTATGTTTTTTTAGTATCCCAAGGTCGTTTATTATCATTGTAAAAAATTAAAATAAAAAATGGAAATTAATGATGTCTTATGCATGGCAGTTATCTCCTCTACATGATGGTTAGTCCTTCACATGCTGCCTCTATAGTTTCCTATTGTAGGATTTGCTCACTCATATGAAATAATTATTCTCCTTATTATTTTACGCGCGGAGCTCATTTAATTTAAATTATGGAACAACAATTTCCTCTGCTTGTGAAAAATGCAACCATTGAGAAGAACATTAGACATATGCATGACATATTTCTCTTGCAAATCAATATTGCGTGGCTGTGAATCTCTACTAAATATCTCATCCTCACTAAAGATAGCTTGATTTGACTCTATCACTTTAGTTGCATGGAAAGGATAGTAAAATCTACAACTTCTTAAGCCAATGCAATAACTACTAAAATAATCACTAAAAGTTTTGAGATCAAACTTCTTCAATTGTGGGTCAAATGGTTAACCTTTGTTTTGCACCCACAACATGAAAATGTCTAAGACTAGCCTTCATGTCCAAAAACTCATAGCATGTTTCGTGAACAAATTTGCTAGACACTTGAATCATAATATACACAAGTCTTCAATGGGTCACCTCGATCACAAAAATTCTAGTAACATTGAGTGACTAATTATGCATTTCACCATATCCATAAGAGTGCAATTCTGTTGCTTTGATATTCCATTTTGTTGGGGAGTTCTATATTGAGCTTCTATATCACATTCTTGAAGAGACCTATCAAAAGGGTAAGAAATTGGACCTATCTTATTACACCTTCAATAATACTCACCTCCTTAGTGCGATTTCACTGTTTTGATCCTTTCCCCCATCTTAAGCTCTATTGAAGCTTTGAATGCCTTGAATGCATTCAATGACTTAGATTTCTTATGGAGGGACTCAATAAAACCGTAGTGGGAAAAATCATTGATGAATGCATATCTAACAATCTCTCACAACAAGAGTGAGAGGAAAACAAATGTCTGTATACATAAGTTCCATAACATTGTGACTTTTGTTAGCCCCTTTGGTTTTAGCTCTAACTCTAAGTTTTCCTTTTATACAGTCAATACAAGTTCCCAAATAAGAAAATTCTAAGTTATGGATATCCTCCTTAACTAGTCTCCATCCTCTCTATTGAAATATGACAAGGTCTATGCAATGTATGAAAAAATTCTCATCTAATCTATAATGTTTGCATCCAAAAACCGCATTCACAACAGATGATGAGAGAATTAAGAAAAACTAGATCCAGCTCAAGTTTATATGTATATATTTGATAACTCGGGGACTCCAGCCATCATTGTGTCACTTTGGACACTATGATGTGACTCCAAACTCGGGGGGTGAAAATCGCCCGCCCATTGACGCACTCTTGGTAATTCATCAAGATAAACTCTCAAGGGGGAAACATAAATCAATTTCCTCCTTATCAAGGATATGTAAGAAACATTCCGGAGTTTTAAAACATGACTAGAAGTCAAATGAAGCATAACAGTTCCCATCACTCCACTTTGACTTTGACTTCATTCCCTATGTTCACCTTTAGTTCTCCCTCATTTGGCATCCATTGGCTTTTGAACTCCTATAAGGAATTTGTAACATGAATAAAAGCACAAATATCCAAGCACCAGGAATTTGAAGATATATTAATAATATTCCATTAAAAACAAACTAGAGTTAGAGGGGTAGCTTCTCATGCCCAAGTCTGTGACATGAGTTGCATTCTCCATTGAAGCGGTTTCCCATAGTCTATTTTCTTCTTCCCAACCCAATAGTAGTTTCTATCATTCCTAAAAAATCTCTTATTCCCACTAGAAGAAGATGGAGCATAAGTACCAACTTGAACCAAATTCACTTTGCAATTCCTCAACATCTCTTCCTCTTGGACCAAAAATTGCAGTCATTTCATTTAAGCTATATTCATATTTTTTTTTTGTGCATTATGAGGGAGTTTCAATGCATCAAACCATGAGGGTAAAGATTACAAAACTTTCTAGACTAAGAAACTCTCTCCCAGGGACACCTTCATCTTATTCAATTTGTTGTAATAATGGGTAAGTTTCATGATATGCTTATGCTACAGAGACCCGATGAATTATAGCAATTAAATAATAAGAGAAAGGATAAAAAAGAAATTTTAAAGGAGGAATTCACTAGGGTCTCATCGACGAAGGTAGTGCGATCGTCGACGAACAGGTTTTTTGGGATCGTCGACGTGGATGCGTGTCTTGTCAACGAGAAGTTACCGAGAGGGCTGTTCCAGGGCTTGAATTTCGTCGATGAGGGGTAAGTATTCGTCGACGAAACTCCTTCTTAGACTCGTTGACGAGGAGATGTGGCTCGTCGACGAGGCCACGTGGACAAGCATTTCTATTAGAGGCCCAGAACTCATTTTCTGTGAGAGAAACATGGAGATCTCTCTTTCTCTCTCTAAACCCCGTCCCCCTCTGCCTTCTCTCTAGTTTTTTGTCCCGGTTCTTCACGGGTTCGACGATCCAAAGCCGCCACGCTATTCCTGGGAAGTTTCTCTTCATATCTGCAGGAGTAGATCGTTGGTTAGGCCAACTTGGGCACCATCCCAAAATTTGGGTAAGTTAATTATTTTAAGTTTTATAAGGTATTTGGTATTTTCGGCGGAGGAGGTATAGTAGATGAAATAATACTGAAATTTTATTGGGAAAAAAATGTGAATTTCAAGGTGTTGAGTTGGGAACACCACAGGTGCAGATTTAGTTAGATTTGTGGGCTTCTCAGTAGCCAGGTAAGGGGATAAATTAAGTCAGTTTATTTTTATGAAAATTATTATTTTAAAACAACATGTATTTATAGTAATTATGTATGTTATATCAAAATATTTGGGAATACTGTTGTTGAAGAGGAAAACGATTTTAAAATATTTAATTAGAAATATATTTAGCTTAGGTATTTAGTTTTAATACTATTTAAAACTGTGTGGCATGAGTATCATTTTACGAATATTATGCTATGTTAGATTTTCAGTAAAAGCATGTTTACAACAGTTTTTCAGGAAAACTATAAATAATACAGGAAATTATTGTCACACCTCGAACCTGCAAATGCCCTAGGTGTGAATTTAGTAACCTAACTTGTCTCTGTATCAATTAAAATATACATGATACTACACCGAATGGGGGTCCGACCCCGTGGGGGTACCCGTACACCCTATACACATTCACATACATATTCAAACACATCACATACGCAGCAGAAATGTTCTTTCTAATACATACAACATACCATACCAGAGTCTATGCATAACTAGAGTCTACGCTCTAAAATACAGTACGTACCCCCGGGTGTCTGCAATACCCAGCAATGACAACTCGGTTACACAATCCGTACTTACACAAGTACTATATGCAGCTAACTGACAACCCCGCTCCCAAACGCTAGGACGCTAGTTTAGGCTACTCAAAGGACCTAAAACACATTTGTATATTCGGGGAGAGACACTTCTTAGTAAGGAAGAAAATATGTTATATCAGTGTGTGTCATACAAGTGTTATTTCGATATAAAACATAACACAATATAGTTCCAGTATTTTCACTTCCAGTACATACAATACAAAACATATGGTCAGTGTCGTCACACTCTTCGGCTGAAATCGGCCGCATTACACGGAGCACCCAATAACTTGGCATTAGTCGAAGCCCCACAATGATATTGTTGCTTATATGGTGTCAACTCACACCCATCGATGACCAACCAGAACAAACAGACGATATTTCACGCCTTCAGATTTTAGAGCCGGACACTCTCACCCACGGTATTTAGCCGAGACATAGCGTTTGCCCACAGTAACTAGCCGAGATGTGGCAAATTTCACAAAACCTAGAAAAATTTTGGAACTCATGTTCCTATACCCCTCAGCTTACGACAATTAGCCGACACAGCTGTTTTACAAAACCTGAAACATTTACATACAAAAGTTCATTCCATACTTATTTGGTACATAACAAATCATATCGTTTTCATTTTGAGAATATAGTTTAATACAAATATAGGTACGGTCATCTCAATATCGCAGTTTTAAACAAAATATGATTTTCCAATAGAAATAAAGATGATACCCGAAACCCCCAAATTTTCCCAAAACAATAACCCGAATCCCATATTTTCACCCGATAGATTTTTCAAAATAAGTAGCCAAATCATATATACAATCGTAAACTACATGTTTACCGATTCTGATTTAAAAAAAACAGATATAAACAGAATCCCCTTACCTTAACCCGAAAACTAAAACACGAACTCAACGGCTCGAAAACTACGAACCGAGTTCCCAAAACCTAAACATCAAAGAACTATACTTCACCATAATTCTCACTACTACATATATACCAAAACGAAAATGAAAACGAAATCGGACCCTTACCTCGATTTTGGGTCAAAACCCAAAAATCCCTGAAACAAAATTTCGATCTGCTATACTCGAAGAGATTCTCCTTTTGATCCATATAGCAATGTCGGATCGTTGATTCCGACAACAAACAACTCGAAATCCTAGAGAGAGAGAGTGTGTGTGTGTGTTCGAGTTCAAGAGAGAGAGAGAGAGGATTTAGATTTCTTAACTATGAAGCAATGGGAAATTCAACTTATAGACCTTTGACCCGATCAAATTCGTCGACGAGACAGCGTCCTCGTCGACGGGCCGCAGAAGGAAGTTCGTTGACGCCAAGGTGGACTCGTCGACGAGCCTGAGGTTTCAGGATTTCCCAATATCCCTCAGTATCTCCTCGTCGACGGGCTATTGAATCTCATCGCCGAGCTGCACAAGAGACTTCGTCGACAAGAAAAGAAGCCTCGTCGACGAGCCCTATTGATTTTTACCTTTTAAATTTTTCCTTGTTTTTTCTTATTTATTTAATACACCTATCTCGGGTTGGGATCTTACAACCTCCCCTCCTTACAAAAATTTCCTCCTTGAAATTTGTAATCTCTCATTTACCAACTCAATCACATACCCGAACGCATACTCGACTCTAAAAAGAACTGGTGGCCACCCACATAGCAGCCTCGTTCCAAATACATACATACCCTCACTTATGGCAGAGGAATACGGTGGTTACATACATACCATCTCGGGAGCTCACAATATTACATAACTCTCTTAGAGACTAACCATACATCATTACTATAATAACAGAATATTACATACATACCCATACCGATCCTGCTACCAAACTACTACTCAGAACAACTGTGGATATTTCTAGCGTATTTCTGTCTCTAACTCCCAAAAAGCTTCCTCAACCGCGCGATTCTGCCACAGTACCTTCACTAACGAGATCTCCTTAGTACGCATCTTCTGAACTTTATGGTCTAGAATATAAACAGGTATCTCCTCATACACCAAAGCATTCCCAATCTCTAAGGATTCATAACTAATCACATGTGAAGGATCCGACACATTCCTCCTAAACATGGATACGTGAAACACATCATGGATCCTCGAGAGCGCTGGGGGTGGTGTAATCCTGTAGGCCACTAGACCCACTCGTTCCAATACCTCAAATGGTCCGATATACCTTGGGCCCAGCTTGCTCTTCTTCCTGAATCTCATCACCCCTTTCATCGGAGCGATTCTTAGGAATATCTTACCCCCAACCTCAAATTCCAACTCATGACGGCGAACATCCATGTAACTCTTCTGTCGACTCTGAGCTGATTTAATCCTATCCCTAATCAATCTGACCTTCTCAGAAGCATGCTGTATGAGTTTGGGCACCAATACCTACTATTCACCGACATCATCCCAGTATAGAGGAGACCTGCATCTCTGACCATACAATGCTTTAAACGGTGCCATATCAATACTAGCTTGGAAGCTGTTGTTATAGGAAAACTCCACTAATGGTAGAAACTGCATCCAACTACCACCGAAGTCTAATACATAAGCCCGTAACATATCCTCCAAGATCTGTATCGTCCTCTCTGACTATCCATCAGTTTGGGGGTGGAACGCTGAACTAAAAGTAAGCTTTATCCCTAGTGCTTCCAGTAAGCTCTTCCAGAATCGAGAAGTGAATCTCGGGTCTGGATCTGAAACAATGGATACCGCAACCCCGTGCATTCTAACTATTTCCTACACTTACAAGTCTGCTAGGCTACTCAAAGAGTAGTTGACATTCATTGGTACAAAGTGAGAAAATTTAGTCAACCTGTCCACGATCACCTAGATTGCATTCTGCCCGTGAAGCGCTGGTGGCAACCCGGTGACAAAGTCCATGGAAATATGCTTCCATTTCCACTTCGGAATACTCAATGGCTGCATCAGCCTTGCCGACCTCTGATATTTAGCCTTCATCTGCTGACACATCAGAAATTGCTCCACGAATCGAGCAATCTCCCTTTTCATACCACTCCACCAAAACGATCTGCGCAAATCTCGATACATCTTCGTACTACCTGGATGTACCATATACAAAGAACGATGCGCCTCCTCCATGATCGTCCTCCTTATACCTTCGTCATTTGGAACACACAATCTAATCCCAAACCTCAGCATACCTTCCTCGGAGATGTTAAAATCTGCAACCAACCCTTGCTGCACTTTCTCCACGTTCTCAACTAACTTCACATCACTAGCCTGTGTGGCTTTAATCCTCTCAAGTAACGTTGGCTGGATCACCAAGATAACAATGAAAGCCTGATGATTACCATTCACCAACTCCACGCCAAGACTTTCCAGATCCCATCTGATATGATGCTGAGCTATAACTGTAGATACTGCTGCATGCTTTGACTTCCGACTCAATGCATCAGCTACCACGTTAGCCTTCCCCGGGTGATAACTAATGGTGCAATCGTAGTCCTTGATCAGTTCAAGCCACCTTCTCTGCCTTATATTTAACTCCTTATGTGTGAAAAAGTATTTGAGGCTCTTGTGGTCTATGAAGATCTCACACTATTCACCGTACAAGTAGTGTCTCCAGATCTTCAACGCATATACTATCGCCACCAACTCCATATCACGTGTGGGGTAATTCTTCTCGTACTCCTTGAGTTTCTAAGAAGCATAAGCAGTTACTTTCCCCTATTGCATCAGCACACATCCCAACCCCTTCAGCGATGTGTCACTGTAAATCACAAAACCACCATCCCCAAATGGGATGGTTAAAACCGGAGCAGTGAGCAGTCAATGTTTCATCTCCTGGAAACTCTACCAGCACTCGTCAATCCTATCAAATCTCACACCCTTCCTCGTTAACCGTGTCAAAGGGCTAGATAACTTAGAGAATCCCTTCACAAACTGTCGGTAATACCCAGCCAGTCCTAGGAAACTTCAAACATCTTGCACACTCTTCGGTTTCACCCAGTCAACCACTGCTTCTATCCTACCAGGATCAACTGAGATACCACCTCCCAACATGACATGGCCAAGAAATGTGATCTGCTTAAGCCAAAACTCACATTTCTTCAACTTGGCATACAACTTCTTTTCCCGTAGTACCTAAAGTACCAACCTTAGATGGTTTCCGTGCTCTTTCAAACTCTTAGTATATACCACAATATCGTTGATAAACACCACTACAAACTGATCCAGGTATTCATGGAAAACCCTGTTCATTATGTCCATAAATACCGCTAGAGCGTTAGTCAACCCGAAAGGCATGACTAGAAACTTATAGTGACCGTATCTGGTTAGGAAAGCAGTCTTCGCAACATCCTTAGTCCTAACTTTCACCTGATGATACCCCGATCATAGATCGATCTTCGAAAAGACTTGCGTTCCCTGTAGCTGGTCAAATAGATCATCAATACGAGGCAACGGGTATCGGTTTTTCACTGTTACCTTGTTGATCTCGCAATAATCAATGCACATTCGCATCGACCCATCCTTCTTCTTCACGAACAATACTGGAGCTCCATAAGGTGAAAAACTAGGTCGGATAAAGCCTTTATCCAGTAGGTCTTGCAACTTCTCCTTCAACTCTCTAAGTTCAACTGGAGCCATCCGATTTGGAGTCTTAGAAATTGGTGCTTTTTCTGGCAGCAATTCAATAGCGAACTCCACTTCACGATCAAGAGGTAAACCGGGTAAGTCTTCTAAAGAATACCTCCAGAAATTCATTAACCACTCGGATATCTTTGAGCTTCAGATCATCCTGAGGTGGTTCCTTCACGCAAGTTAGGTACCCCTGACAACCGTCCAAAAGTAACCTTCTCACTTGTATAGCTGATAGAATATGTGGCGTCGAATGCACACACGATATCACGAACTCATACTCCTGCTCCCAAGGAGGTATGAACACTACTACCTTCTTACGATAATCAATTACCGCATAACTCGAGAATAACCAATCCATCCCTAGTATGACATCAAATCTACACATATCGTACACTACTAGGTTTACCGGTAGTAGCCTTCCCTGAATAACCACTGGGCAGTTTTCCAACATCTTACTACAGATCGTTACACTCCCAGTCGGTGTAGCCACTGACAACCACTCATCCATCACTTGGGTTTCAACCCCACAGAGTTTCACAAAACTTGCAGATATAAAAGAATGGGTTGCTCTCGAATCAAATAAGACAAAAGCTCTATTCAAAAGCAATAACATGGTACCTGTCACCACATTTGTAGCATGTTCCGCATTTGCTGAAGTAAGAGAGTACACCCTCGCCAGAGCCGTGGTTGCCTGATAGTTTCCCCGAGGCACCTGATTACTTCCACGGTTCTAGCTTGATGCAGGTGTATCACTTCTTTGTGTCTGACAGTTTTGGGACATGTGACCTGATTTGCCATAGTTGTAGCAGTTACCCATGAACGACTGACATTCACCATCATGCCATTTATGGCACCAGTTGCATTGTGTGGAAGATGGATCCCCCTGAGGACCTTGCCATTCGATATTTTGGAGGTAACCCGAACCATAGTTCTTCTTCTTCCACTATCCCTGTCGAGGACTAGTTTGAGAACCAGAAGATATTGGCCTCTTCCTCTGTTTTTGTACCACCTCATCTCCTTGGAGGTCAGCCTCAACTATGGTGGCTTTATCCACCAGAATAGAAAACTCTCGAATCTGCAACATACCCACAAGCCTACGAATGTCCTTCCTCAGACCTTTCTCAAACCTCCAAGTATTCTCATACTCGTTCGAGATCAAACGTGGAACGAAATAAGATAGCTCAATATATCTGGCAGCATATCTCTGTACCGTCAGGGTTCCCTGAGTCAGGCTCGAGAACTTATCAGCCTTTGCATCACGAGTGGAAGCCGAGACGTATCTTTCAAAAAATACTTCCTTGAAGCGGTTCCGAGTCATACCAAATGAACCAGCTCTTTGCTTCTCAAGCAGACTCACAGCCGCCCACCAACTTTTAGCTTCTCTTGCCAGCTAGAAAGTAAAATAGAGAATCTTGTGCTGGTTAGTGCAGTGTAGAACTTCCAATATCTTCCCGGTCTTTTGTACCCAGTTCTCTACTACTATCGGATCGAGTCCTCCCATAAACGTTGGAGAGTGTATGTGGGTGAACCTTTCTATGGTGCAACCCGTAGCAGTAGGAGAGTGCTCATGTATCCTAACACTTCGTCCAATCTCTCAAATGATCCGCCTCGTCAAAACTTGAGGCACAGAAGGATACTCGTCACTCATAGTCCCCTCGGAACCACTATCCAAGTTGTTATCCTTGGGCTCCATTCTGAAAGTAAGATAGGAATCGGTTAGAATTCCTATATCATATACAGTTAAAACAATTATCGAAATCTAATCATGTTAACTACAACTCTCACGGGTCTAGGTTTGTCCTACCACACCAAGACGAAACCATCAATGGTTTGCCGTCATTTTATTGAAATTGTCATTCTAGGAAAAACACAGAACACCGCCAATGAGCCCCCGTCTAGCTACAAGACAACCCTCGACCTACTCTACCCATTTCCTACATCCTATACTCTGGTATGTACACATATTCACGCCTAACCAAGTCTTCAAGACCTAACAACCTGGTTTTGCTCTAATACCAAGCTGTCACACCCCGAACCCACAAATGGGCCTTTAGTGTGAATTTAGTAACCTAATTTGTCTTTGTATAAATTAAAACATACATGATACTATACCGAATGGGGGTCCGACCCCGTGGGGTACACGTACACCCTATACACATTCACATACATATACATACATATCACATACGTAGCAGAAATGTTCTTTCTGATACATACAACGTACCATACTAGAGTCTATACATAACTAGAGTCTACGCTCCAAAATACAGTACGTACCCCGGGTATCTACAAAACCTAACAATGACAACCTGGTTACAAAATCCATACTTACACAAGAACTATACGCAGCTAACTGACAACCCCGCTCCCGAACACTAGGACGCTAGTTTCGGCTACTCGAAGGACCTGAAACACATTTGTATAATCGGGGTGAGATACCTCTCAGTAAGGAGGAAAACAAGTTATATCAGTGAATGACATACAAGTGTTATTTCGACATAAAACATAACATGATACAGTTCCATTATTTTCACAATCCAGTTCCAATATATACGATATAAAACATACGGTCAATGTCGTCACACTCTTCGGGCGAAATCGACCGCATTACATAGAGCACCTGATAACCTGGAATTAGTCGAAGCCCCACAACGATATCATTGTTAATACGGTGTCAAGTCACACCCATCGGTAACCAATCGAAATAAATAGGCGATATTTCACACCCTCGGATATAGAGTCAGACACTCTCGCCCACGGTATTTAGTTGAGACATGGCATTTTACCACGGTAATTAGCCGAGACATGGAAAATTTTACAAAACCTGGAAAAATTTTGGAACTCATGTTCCTATACCCCTCATCTTACGGTAATTAGCCAACACAGTTGTTTACAAAACCTAGAACATTTACAAACAATAGTTCATTCCACACTTATTGAGTATACAACAAATCATATCGTTTTTATTTTGAGAATACAATTTAATACAAATATAGGTATGATCATCTCAATATCACAGTTTTATACAACATACGATTTTTCAACAGAAATAGAGATGTGTTGACCTTATTGGTCACGCCCGGTTTTGATTATGACAAATACTCATTGTATTTAATGAGCGTTTGAGGTTTTGTGTAGGAACTAAGGGTGATAAGATTAAGATGTGCACAAAGCAAGAAAAGCTTGAAGACCAAATCATATTCATTGTAATATATTTATATTGGTCTGTAATAGTAAGTAGGTATTGGGTTCGTAATAAGCTTACACACATCACATGTATGATTTACTACGTAAGCTCAAACCAAATCATGAATGAGAAAGGACCTTAGAAAGACCCTAGGGTGTACCCTTCGGTCGACAGACACCGAATTTTTTGGTGTCTCTATTTTGGACCCAAGTGACCCTAGGACTCACACATATTCACATATATTTGCTAGGCACTTAAATAGGGCTTTATTGTGTTAAGACGGGATCGAAATGCACACTTGGTGCACTTTCGGTCGACCGGCCAAAACAGTTCATTCTTGGCCTAGTCGACCAAACCATCCTTGGGTCAACCGTTGACCTAGGTCCCGATCGATCGAGACCCTGTAGTTCATTTGACCCAGGTCGACCGAACCACCTGGAAGTCAACATTTTGACCTCCCGGTCGACCGACCAATTTTGTACTCCAACTACCTGGTCGACCGAACCAGGCAGTTCAAAATGCCCTGGTCGATCGAAACTTAGAATTTTGGGAAATCTCCCTCTCCGGTCGATTGAGCCTTTTAGTTCAAAAGTCCCCTAGTCGACTGAGCCATTTGAGTCCTGGTCGATCGACCCATTTCTGGTCGATCGGACCTCTCGGATTGCCTTGATTTTTTACTGCAGTTAATATTTTTTAAACAGGGTTAAAATGCTTTAAACATCATTAAACTTTTCTAATAATACCAAATAGGTCCCCAACGGTCATATTTTCTCCCTTGCCTATATATATGAGTTCATTTGAGAAAATTAAGTGAGATTAGCCACTTTGATTAGAGAAGAATTCTCTGAAAAATAAAAACCCTATTCTACTCATTTTTGGGCCTCATTCACTCAAGCTTGCCTTCTATCATTGCCTACATCATTTGTAAGTGGATTGAGTGTGTTTGAATAGGTTTGCTCTCCTTATTTTGTTTGCTTGGCACGATTTTATTAGAGAGCAAAACCTAAGGATTCTTAGGGGACTTTGTTGATAAGTCTATCCTAAGAAGACCTTGTTAGATCTTCTAAGCTTGCACATTCATTGCAATATCCTGAGAAGATCTTATCGTATTTTGTTTGCAAAATCTGTTCAAAATCATTTTCAAATATCTAGTGTGCTTTGTATTGAAAAATATATTTGAAGAGATATTTGTTTATGAGATAGTGGTCTTTGTTGCAATATTCTTTCACTTATATATTATTTGCTGAAGACAAAGATTACGCATCTTTTGCAAACCGAGCTCATATTTCATTTGATACTCACATCTTTGAAATATCCTGCTGATTGAAATACTTGAGACTAGACATCTTTGTGTGAACTTATTTATTGAACATTTCTTGTGATATAAAGATTGTTTGTTTGACACTCTCACGTATGCATTACACTGATAGAAAATACTTTGAGAGTTGAACCATCTAGACCACATTGAGCATACATATTGAATCATACTGTGGTGTTTGTGATTGCGCGTATCTGGGTACACATATGCTTTACTTGAAAGCATTTTCATTGTACCATTTCATTGTATTTCAAATACTGTTGTATTTCCAGGCACGGGCCTGAAGAGGGAGACTAGCCCTGAAATAGTCCCGGATTGGCTTAGACCCGGTTAGGAAAGCTAGGTGCGTCGTCCTGTTAAGGCGTGTAGGTTGAGGTTAGCCCCGCTAATTGACCTGGTTAAGGTTGAGGTCACCCCTGTGTTAATTTGACCTGGTTGTAAACGGTGCTGCTCCACCCTTAAGTGAGCTATTAGTGGAATCCTCAAGCTTGCGAGCTTGAGGCGGGGACGTAGGCACAGTTGGCCGAACCCCGATAACATATCGTGTGTTTGCTTATATTTCTGCATTTTATATTTACCGCACGTGTATGTTATGGGTGAATGATGCGTTTGACTTAATTTCCACAGTATATTTATCTACGCATTCAGAAATTGTATAGACTGATTCTAGGTTGTGTACATACCGTTGTTGCATAGACCAACCTAGGTGAAAAAGTTTTAAAATTCCAATTCACCCCCCCTTTTGGGAATACACCAATTATAACAAGATGATACCCGCAACTCTCAAATTTTCCCAAAACAGTAACCCGAAAATCCCGTATTTTCACCCGATAGATTTTTCCAAATAAGTAGCCAAATCATACATACAATCGTAAACTACGTGTTTATCGATTTTGATTTAAAAAAATAATAGATATAAATTGAATCCCCTTACCTTAACGCAAAAACTAAAATACGAACTCAACAACTCCAAAACTATGAACCGAGTTCCCAAAACCTAAACATAAAAGAACTATACTTCACTACAATTCTCACTACTACATATATACCGAAATGAAAACGAAATCGGACCCTTACCTCGGTTTTGGGGCAAAACCCAAAAATCCTTGAAACGAAATTTCGATCCGCTATACTCGAATAGATTCTACTCCTGATCCACATAGTAGCAGCAGATCGTTGATTTTGACAACAAACGACCTGAAGTGCTAGAGAGATAGAGAGACAGAGAGTGTTCGAGTTCGAGAGAGAGAGGATTTAGATTTCTTAACCATGAAGCAATGGAAAATTCAACTTATAGACCTTGGACCTGGCCAGACTCGTCGACGAGACGGCGTACTCATCGACAGGCCGTAGAAGGAAATTCATCGATGCCAAGGTGGACTCGTTGACGAGCCTGAGGTTTCAGAATTTCCAAAAATCCCTCGTTATCTCCTTGTCGACGGGCTACTGAATCTCGTCGCCGAGCTGCACAAGAGACTTTGTTGACGAGAAAAGAAGCCTTGTCGACGAGCCCTATTGATTTTTACCTTTTAAATTTTTCCTTCTCTTTTCTTATTTATTTAATACACCTATCTTGGGTCGGTTTCTTACAATTATGGTTTCAGAATTTTTTGATAAATAGTACAAATTTCAGTTCAATATGTTATAATATGGTCGGCACAAGGCCGTGATTGATAGCCGGTGTAAGACCGTAATTATGATGTTATTCGGCGCAAGGTCGTGATTATCTATGATATGTCAGAATTCAGAAAAATGCTATCAATCTAGTTTTATGTTAAATCAGTATATGAAAACATACTATATGTTATCAAAACCCGGATGGTTTAGTTTAGATCAGTTTTCATGGCTCGGTACCGTAGCTATTCAGTTTAGTTCAGATTAGTTCTACCACACTTGCAAGTAGGGAGTGTGGGAGATGGATAGTCAATGTGGCTTCAATGTAGTGTTGTAGATGTCCCCCTGGCAGTCCGGACCAGGGTGGGGCAGGCCCATCGTACTTACAGACACATTTGACTTGGCAGTGGTCGGCTAGCCATTGTTAGGTCTCGCCTTTGGGTTGCACAACCCATTCATGGGGGGTAATACATGACATCAGCTAGCTATCCATCGTAGATAATATTTCAGTACTATTAGTTATAGCATATTATTTTATAATAACTTAAATTCAGTATGATTTAACATGATCATGATTATGTATGTTTTATCCAGTATTATATCACTAGTTTTATCTAGACATGTGTTACGTATTGTTTATCTATTATAGTACGAATATACTCATACCGCCACACAACTGATATTAGTTTATTTCCCTTACTGAGAGGTGTCTCACCCCAGCTTACAAATATTTTAGGGAATCCAGATAGATGGGTGGACCGAGCTCCGCATCAGTAGAGGCAGTTCATACTACCTTGGTTGGAGGGTGAGTTACCGAGCTAGGGTTAGAGGGTTTTTTTTTTGGTCTTTTGGAGGTTGTATATTTTTATTTACAGAAATGTTATGGATTGAAGTAAAACTCTGGTACTGTTATTGTGAATGTAATCTATGTTTTCCACTGTTTAGGTGTCCGCTGTGTATATCAGGTGTATCCCCAGCACCTAGGGATTCAGGTTGATTTTGCTATATTGGTATCATGGCTATTATTAAGAATGATATTTATGTAAAAAAATAAATAAAAAATCATGGTAAATTAGGCAGGTTGTTACAGTTTGGTATCAGAGCCTAGGTTGCTAGGTTCTGTAGACTCTATAATGCAATAGAAACAATACCAGAGTATAGGACAAAGGAATTTGAGGTTTTGTTTTGTAGTCTAAATGCAGGACTTCTGTGATGGTTTATGTGTCTTTCCTAGGTTGACGATTTCAGGAAAGCCATAGCAAACTATTGTCGGGTTGGGTGTCTAGGTTACAGGATTGAACCTTGAATCAAGTATAAAATGATAAATTAATTAATGATATGATATACTAGTTAGATGAAATATGTTGGACATGTTATGGTAATAGGGTCCTGAAACCAAGTTTATTGTCTTTCCAAGATGGACCCTGGAGGTGGTAGTGTGCATGCAAATGGTAGTGAGGGTATTGGACCAACCCTTGGGTGCAGCTGGTGGCGACTCAGATGCAGTATTATGCAGTGTGGCTCAGCAAGTCATGGCTGAAATTACCAGAAGCTGCAGGGAATAGGGAGGTCTGTCTGTAGGCCATAGATGTATGATTGAGAAGTTTACAAAGATGAATCCTCCGAATTTATCAGGAGGAACTGATCCGGCAGTCTTTGAGAAATGGATATAGGAGATTGAAAAGGTGTTGGCAGTGCTGCAGTGTATAGAGGAGTAGAGGGTTCTATTTGCCATGTATAAACTGACAGGAGAGGCCGAGAGATGGTAGACGACAGTGAAACTCTTAGAGCAGTAGAGGTCAGTGTTTATAGAGATGACATGGGACCGATTCAAAGAAATATTTTTTGACAGATACTTTCCGGCCTCTTCCAGAGAAGCCAAGGTAGAGGAGTTCCTGAATTTGAAGCAGGGACAGTAGACAGTGCAGCAGAATGCAGCGAGATTCATTGAATTATCTTGCTTCGCCCTGTACATTATCCCGGATGAGATGAAGAAAGTAAAACAGTCTGAAAGAAGCCTGAGGTGAGAGTTATATAAGCAGGTGGCAATACTGAAACTACAGGACTTTGCCAAGCTGGTAGACAGAGCAGCTGTGGCAGAAGCTAGAAAGAAAATGGATGCTAAGGAATAGAAATAGAAAAAGAGATCCACGCCTTCAGGTTTCTAGCAGGGATCTAGTCAGGGTTCGTGGAAGAAAGGTGGCTACTATAAGGATCGAAAGTAAGAGTCAGGGAGTTGTGGGATTTAGGGTACGTAGTCATACCCAGCCTGTCAAATTTTTGGAGCTGCTCCCGCTCCTAGACCTACTTGAGGAGGTTATCAGGTCCCATGTGAAGGTTAGTAGAGGAATACGACTCTGACGAGAGTTTATGCCCTGACGCTAGGTGATGCTGAGATAGCCGGCGATGAGGTGACAGGTATAATTAACATGATTTCATTTAAAGTTATTATATTGTTTGATGCAGGAGCCACACACTCGTTCGTGTCTATGAGGTGTATTATATTATGTGGGGGCAGAAACACAATTATTTGACACCGAACTATTAGTAACTACACCAATAGGGTTAGTAGTGAAGTGTAGTAGAGTGCTCCGAGGCTGTTCAGTTGATATTCAGGGGAAAGTCTTGCCAGCTGACTTGATAGTGTTGGACATGCCTGGGTTCGATGTAATGTTTGGTATGGACTGGATGGCAGCTTACTGCGCTAGTATAGACTGTCGTTTGAAAGAAGTGATATTCAGACCTCTAGGAGGACCATAATTCAGGTTCATAGGATTGCAAGTGCAATCCTCGCCTCAGTTAGTATCAGCCATATAGGCGAGGAGATTACTCCTGGATGGTTGTCAGAGGTTGGTGGCCTTTGTAAAGGAAATATCAAAAAATGAATTAAAGCTTGCTAATATGCCAATGGTGAAGGAGTTTTCAGATGTATTCCCAGACGAGCTACCCGAGTTGTCTCCTGATTGCGTGGTAGGTTTCTCTATTGATCTATTTTTGGGGATGACACCAATTTTTAAAGCTCCTTACAGAATAACTTTAGCAAAATTGGGAGAGCTAAATGATCAATTGCAAGACTTTCTGGATAAGGGTTTTATTCAGCCTAGTGTATCACTATGGGGAGCTCCAGTGTTATTTGTAAAGAAGAAAGATGGGTCCATGAGGATGTGTATAGATTACAGGGAAATTAATAAGGTGACAATCAAAAATAGGTATCCTTTACCCTGTATAGATGATTTATTTGATCAACTTCAGGGTACATGAGTCTATTCCAAGATTAACCTTAGATCAGGCTACCACCAGGTGAAAGTTAAAGCAGAAGACGTCTCGAAGACAACGTTCAGGACTAGGTATGGGCATTATGAATTCTTCGTTATGCCTTTCGGTCTGATGAATGCTCCTACTGTATTCATGGATTTGATGAATAGATATTTTCACCAATATTTAGACTAGTTTGTTATAGTTTTCATTGATGACATATTGGTTTACTAGAGGAGCTTAGTGGAGCATGAGATGCATCTATGACTAGTACTTCAGATGCTCAGGGAAAAGAAATTGTATACTAAATTTAGAAAATGTGAATTCTAGTTAGAGAAAGTTACATTTTTGGGGCATGTTATATCAGGGGATAGAATTTCAGTGGATCCCAGCAAGATTGAGGCAGTGGTAAATTGGGAAAGGCCAAGAAACGTTCAGGAGATTAGGAGTTTCTTAGGACTGGCGGGATATTACCGTCGATTTGTAGAGGGATTCTCAGGACTATCAGGGCCTTTGACGTGACTTACTAGGAAGAGTGACAGGTTTGTATGGGATGATGAATTTGAGTAGAGTTTCTAGGAATTAAGGCAGCAGCTCGTCACTGTGTCAGTACTGATTATTCCATCGGGGAGTGATGATGGCTATGTAATTTACAGTGACGAGTCTTTGAAATGGCTTGGCTGTGTATTGTTGCAGCATGGTAGGGTTGTAGCTTATGTGTAACGACCTGATTTTCCATGCCATATTTTATTTATTTTTTCCCCTTAATATATATACAAAACATATAACAAATCTTTTTGTATTAACTAATGAAAACATCTCAGGCCCAAAGGGAGCACTGAGGAAACTCTATCCACATTGCATTCCTAAGCAGCAGAAAACTTAAAACTGTAAACAATATATACAATACCAGAAATCTAAAAAATCTCATAATATACATCACAAAGTATCTCGTGACATAATAAAAAACCATGGGATCTACCCAAACAACCAATACCCTGAAAACACTCACCCTTCAAAAAGGGTAGCACAAGAAACCTTTCTACCTGCGAGCCTGATTTGCGCACCTAGCTGGATCACCTGAAAAATGTTAAGTCACTGGGATGAGACGTTGCTCAGTAAGAAGAAATATGCCATCACTAGTGTGCGGCAACTGAGTTACACATTTAATATACTGTTATAATATTGAAACTGTAAAGTTGATAGTTTAGTAAACTGTACAGATTACATTTATTATAGTTTAAAATACAACTGTATATCTGAATTTTCCAGTTACACATAATTCTAATAATATAATAAAACTGCTGCTGCACTATAAATCTGTATATATATATATATATATATATATATATATATATATATATATATATATAGAAACATCTGTGATAATACCCTGGGAACTGATTGTCATGATTTAACCCCTCATGACAGGGTTGTGCGGCCCATAGGCGGGACTTAACTCCGGTTGGCCTACCAGGCAAGTCATTCCAAATCTCTATCAATCAATAATATGACCCATTGTAGTCTCTCCGGGAATGCTACTACTCTACCTCGTCAAGCTAGCCACCTCAACCCAGCCTTCTGGGGAGATTGCAATCTCTTCTGGCACGGTTATACGGAATCCACACACTATCTGAGATATGTGGTTGCACTCTGATCTAAAATAGCAACGGTATCGTGTTCTACTATCTGAATCTGATTGAATATCTCCACAGGGTCTGATACTATTTAGTACTGATATATATATAATTATCTTACTATTTTTGCCATGATATAGAAATAACCATAACATTTCAAAACTGATATGCATTTTTTGTGTATCTGACTGAATAACTGAATAAATGAATAACTGAGTGTTATGGTTCTGTAGTCATGGCATTCTGAAAATACTATAAACTATATTTTCTAGAAACTATATATGGATATCTTCTGTTAGTATACTGTAAAACATGATATTTGTAAAACTGTATTAATACTTACTAAACTGTTATGAACTCATGCCACACAATTAAGCCATTAGATTCTCATGCTCTAAAATCTGTAACGTCTACTGTAATATTAATAATGATATTCTGGATAAACTGAATAATAAGTTGACACACGCGCACACACACACACACACACACACTCATAATATTTCGATATACTTTCTAAAATCCCTAGCATAGCATATTTCCTTTACCTATCTGACAGTGAGGCTGGCCTCTACTCAACACTCCACTCTCACACCCTTGGTGTACCAACCTCAAAAACCTGCATTTATATACACATATTCTCCAGCAAATCAATACACCCACAATTCCTAAAATTGCCTATTCATAAATCTCTTAAACCATAATTTACTTGGGTTTCCGAATAGATACTTGCTGGGGTCTTCAACCCATGACTACAGGGGCCTAAAATACCATATTCCTGAAAATATGACACCCCAAATTTATTCCATAAAATGCTAGTATATTATCATAATATACGAAATCTGGCCTCAAATAATACTAGTAATACTGAAAATACCTAAAAATCTACTCACCTTAATTTTTGAATGATTCCCAAACTGCTCAAATTGAATTTTGGCTCTAGCTAGGTTGTAGAGAATCTCCCCAAGATCATCGTGGTAGCTTCTGATCATAGAACCAGGGAGATACGGAGTCAAAACCTTAGAGAGAAGTCAGAGAAACCGTTTTAGAGAGAGAGAGAGAGAGGAGTTATAAAATGAATTTCCTGTCAAAAATTCGTTTTAGGCTATATATAAAAATGTTGTCCATGTGGCCTCGTTGATGAGAGAAGTCACCTCGACGACAGTTCATGAAGGCGGTTCGTCGATGAAGACGGTGCCCTCGTCAACGAATTTCAGGCCTTGAAAAACAGTCTCTCAGTAAATTCTCGTCGACGAGACAGGCGCCCATATCGATGAGCCCAAGTAGAGGATTCCCTTTTAAAATTCTTTCCCCTTCTCTTTTCTTTACTATTTAATTCCAATAATTATTCGGTTTATTACATTCCCCCCTCCTTACAAAATTTCGTCCTTGAAATTTACTATCTGTACCATGCACCACTCTCTGAAGAAAATTGACTACTTATTTTATTAATTACCCTCACTTGTGGCGGAGGAATACCGTGGTTACATTCAAGGTCCTGGGAGATTAAAAATATACTCATAAAAGAAAATTCCCCCAAAATCAAAACATTACCTACCCTATAAACTAAAATGAAACCATATATATATATATATATATATATATATATATATATATATCATTCTATACTAAACAAACTTTATCTTTATCTAAACAATACTGACTAATATTATAATTCATTAAATATATGTGGGTACTTCTGTCTAATTTCTTCCTCAAGTTTCCATGAAGCTTCTTCTATAGCATGATTTCTCCACATAACTTTCACCAGCTGAATTTCCTTGGTGCGCAATTACTGTGTCTTTCGGTCTAAGATCTGTACTGGTACTTCCTTATAGGCTAGTGAATCCCTAAGCTCTATTTCTGCATAACTAATTATGTGGGATGGGTCTGGAACGTATTTCCTTAGCATAGCAATATGGAATACATCGTGTATTCTAGACAAAGCTAGTGGCAGAGCTAGCCTATAGGCAATTGACCCCACTCTCTCTAGTATCTCAAAAGAGCCAATATACCTAGGGCTCAACTTGTCCTTCTTCCCAAAACTCATAACCCATCTTAGAGGAGCTACCTTCGAGAATACCCGATCCCCCACATCAAATTCTAACTCTCGGCGGTGAGTGTCTGCATAGCTTTTCTGTCGACTCTAAGCTGTACTGATTGTTTCTTTAATTAGTCGGACTTTATCATACGCCTGTTGTACCATCTCTAGGCTCAAAACTCACCTCTCACCTACTTCATTCTAGAAAAGAGGAGAACGACACCTCCTACCATACAGTGCCTCGTAAGGTGCCATGCCGATGCTGGCCTGATAGCTGTTATTGTAAGCAAACTTAACTAATGACATAAACTAGGTCTAGTTACCCCCAAAATCTAGCACGCATGCATGAAACATATCCTTTAATATTTGGATCATCCTCTCAGTCTGACCATCCATTTGAGGGTGAAAAGCAGTGCTGAATGCTAATTGTGTTCTCATAGCCTCCTAAAATTTTTTCCAAAATTGTGAAGTAAATTGAAGATCTCGGTCTGAGACTATGGATACCCGTAATCCATGGACGCGAACTATTTATTGAACATATATTTCTGCTAATTTGTCTATCGAATAGCCGGCTTTAATAGGGATGAAGTGAGCGGTCTTCATTAGACAATCAACGATCACCCAAATAGCATTCAACCCCTGTCGCATTGGTGGTAACCCAATAAAAAATTCCATAAAGACGTGATCCCATTTCCACTCTGTAATGAAGAGTGGCTGCAACTGCCCCATGGGCCTCTGGTGCTCAACCTTTATCTATTGGCACGTCAAACACTGCTCCACCAAAAGGATTCCCATAGATCCCGATACATTTAAGTACTACCTGGATGTAGGGTGTATAGGGATTTGTGAGCCTCCTCCAATATAGTTCTCCTGATCTCAGCATCTACAAGAACACATAATCTAGTATGGAACCATAGGGCTCCATCATCTGATATGCTGAAATCCTCTTCCTTTCCGTCTTGCACTTTCTCTCTCAACTCCGCTAACTCTGGGTCAAAATTCTGGCCAACTTTAATCTTTTATTGCAATGTAGGTTGAATCACCAAGTTAGCAATGAATAACTGGTGATCATCCTCTATCAGCTCCATGGCTAATCTTTCCAAATCCATTAGAATAGGGTGCTGAATCTTTACTACTTCCACTGACTTTCGGCTCAATGCATCAGTCACCACATTTTCTTTCCCTGGATGGTTGCCAATGGTGTAGTCATAATATTTAATAAGTTCCAGCCATCTTCTTTTCCTCATATTTAGCTCATCCTGAGTGAAGAAATATTTTAAACTTTTGTGGTCCGTAAAGATTTCACATTTTCCTCCATATAGATAATGTCTCCAAATCTTAAGAGCGTACACCACTGTAGCCAGTTTCAAATCTTGCACAAGATAGTTCTTCTCATATTCTTTAAGCTTCTTAGAAGCATATGCGATAACCCTGTCGTGCGGCATTAATACGCACCCAAGTCCCTTTAGGGATGCATCACTATATGTCATGAACCCGTCCTCTCCTAATGGAATTGCTAACACTGGGGCAGTGACCAACCTCTGTTTCAATTCCTGAAAGCTCTGTTCACAGTCTTCCATTCAAACCTCACATTTTTTTCTCATGAGTCACGTTAGTGAACCCGATAATCTGGAGAAATCATCGACAAAGCGTCGGTAGTAGTCTGCCAAACCCAGAAAACTTCTGACCTTTTGGAAATTCCCTAGTCTCACCCAACTCACCACTGCCTCTATCTTACTCAGGTCAATTGATACGCCCGCCTTAGAGATCACATGGCTGAGAATAGAAACTTGTCTCAGCCAGAATTCACATTTCTTGAATTTTGTGTACAACTTTATCTCTCTCAATGTTTGCAACAACAGCCTTAAATGATGCTCGTGTTCCTCAAAATTCTTCGAGTAAACCAGTATATCGTCAATGAATACACCAACAAACTGGTCCAAGTACAGATGGAACACCCAATTCATTAAATCCATAAATACTGTTGGAGCATTTGTCAACCCAAATGGCATCACCAGAAACTCGTAATGCCAATATCTAGTTCGGATTGCCGTCTTCGAAATGTCTTCTGGCCTAACTTTCACCTGATGGTAACCCGACCGAAGGTCAATTTTAGAATAGATCTGAGTCCTTTGGAGCTGATCAAACAAATCATTAATCCTGGGAAGAGGTTATTTATTTTTGACTGTCAGTTTATTTATTTTTCTATAATCTATACACATCCTCATGGTCCCATCTTTCTTCTTCACGAATAGAAATGGTGCTCCCCAGGGCGACACGCTGGGCCTAATAAATCCCTTATCCAGTAATTCTTGCAATTGATCTTTTAGTTCCCTTAATTCAGCTGGAGCCATTCGGTAAGGTGCTTTAAATACTGGTGCTGACCCCGATAAAAGATCCACAATAAATTCAACTTCACGGTCTCATGGTAAACCAGGTAATTCTTTTGGAAAAAACATCTGAAAATTCTTTGACCACATGAATATCTAGTTGTTTCAGTTCTTCTTTTGGCAATTCTTTTATGTAGGCAACAAATCTCTAGCAACCATCTTGAATCAATTTCCTCACTTAAATAGCTGACACAAGCTGTGGCGAAGCATGCACATGTGAACCAATAAATTTGTATTCTTGCTCACCAGGAGGTTTGAAAATCACTTCTTTCAAATGACAATCAATACTGGCATGATTAGTTGCCAACCAATCCATACCCAAAATTACATCAAATCCATGCATATCTAATATCATAAGATCAGCTGATAGTTCTTTTCCTTGAATGGTCACTGGAAAATCCCTAAGTATCCTCCTACATCTCACCACTGATCCAGTCGGCATAGCTACAGCCAACCCAACATCTAACAAACATGCCTCATACCCAGTTAATTTAGCATACCCCGTCAAAATAACAGAATGGGTGACACCTGTGTCAAATAAAAGAACAGATTTATACGAAAAAATGGTAAAGGTACCTATAACTACGTCTCCAACTGCCTCAGCATCACCCGACGTCAATGCATAAACCCTCACTGGTGCAGTGTTCCTCTGTTCGCCTCCACGGGACGCCTGATAACCACCCGAAAATGGTCTGGGAGCTAGTGCCTAGGCCAGCAATCCCTAACATGACCAAGACTTGTGCCCGGGTCTCCCACAACGATAGCAGATGTCCTCTCGCATCCTATATTCACCTGGATGCCTCCAGCCACATCTGGGACAAATAGGAATAGTCCATCCACCTTGAGGACCACTGCGCCCCCTCATCCGTCCCTGACTACCTCCATATTGGTCTGCCCTCCATGGCCCTCAGCTAGAACCCGCTTGATAATCCTGAGGCGTGGGCCTCTTCCTCTAACTCTGAGTTGCGGTACCTCTCTGCATGCCACTCTCGATAATGACAGCTCTATCCACCACCTCCACAAACGTCTAAGCCTGAAAACCAATGACTTGATCAAAAAAATTCCGCCTCAAGCCTTACTCAAATTTCCTTGCTTTCTTCTCCTCGTTTGGTGCCAAATGTGGGGCAAAACGAGACAACTCAATAAACTGTGTAGCATACTATGATATTGTCATTTGCCCCTGAGCTAAATGAAGGAATTCTGCTACCTTGCACTCCGAATGATAGTAGGGAAACATCGCTCAAAGAACATTTCCTTGAACCAACACCACGTCATTGGCACTGGATCAGGCTTCTGTTTCTCAATTAATCGCGCTGATCTTGACTAGCGTTTTGCCTCTCCTGTTAGTTTAAATGACGCAAATGACACCTTATGTTCACTTCTACATGAAAGTACCTCCAAAATCTCCCCAATATCCCGAACCCAATTTTCAGCCACGATTAGGTCAACTCCTCCAACAAAAATATGGAGGCTTCATCCACGTAAACTGCTCGATTGTGCAGCCACGCTCCCTCGTGCTCCTAGCCATCTCAGCCATCACCTGCTGGGTGACACTGCGCAACACTACCTCTTTATCTCCACCTTCCATACTAGAGGCTGCTGCTTTATCACCTCCAGCATTCGTACCACTGCTCCCTAGATTCATCTTGAAAATACATAGAATACTATTTAAGGTTCCTATCTCCCATACAGATCTAATTCATTTTATTCAACTAAAACCTCAAATTTACTATTAACTATCCCCCTGTTCCTAACTCAAAATCCAATCCTGTAACCTAGACATACGACTCGTCAATAGTTTACCATGACTTTTCAAAAATCGTCACCCCAGGAAAGATACAGAAACCACCACGAAAATCCTGTACCCAGACCACGGAACAAAACCTCAAATCCTTTTCCTATATTCAGGTATTCTGGTATTGTTTCTGCTGCACTCTAAAGTCTATAGAACCTAGCAACCTAGGCTCTGATACCAAACTGTAACGACCTGATTTTCCATGCTATATTTTATTTATTTTTTACCTTTATATATATACAAAAAATTTAGCAAATCTTTCTATATTAATCACTGAAAACATCTCAGGCCCAAAGGGAGCACTGAGGAAACTCTATCCACATTGCATTCCTAAGCAGCGAAAAACTTAAAACTGTAAACAATATATACAATTCCAGAAATCTAAAAAATACCATAATATACATCACAAAGTATCCCGTGACATCATCAAAAACCCTAGGATCCACCCAAACAACCAATACCCAGGAAACAATCACCCTTCAAAAAGGGCAACATAAGAAACCTCTCTACCTGTGAGCCTAATCTACTCGCCTAGTTATATCACCTGAAAAATGTTAAGTCACTAGGATGAGGCGACAAGAAGAAATATGCTATCACTAGTGTGTGGTAACTGAGTTACTTATTTAATATACTGTTATAATACTGAAATTGTAAAGCTGATAGTTTAGTAAACTGTATAGATTACATTTATTATAGTTTAAAATACAAGTGTATATCTGAGTTTTTTAGTTACACATAATTCTAATAATATAATAAAACTGTTGCTACACTGTAAATCTATATCATTCAGTTCACAGGGTATTATCACAGATGTTTCTATATATATATATATATATTTATGAACTGAATGTCATGATTTAACCCCTCATAACAGGGCTATGCGGCCGGTAGGTGGGACTTAACTCTGGTTGGCCTACCAGGTAAGTCAACCTGAATCTTTACCAATCAACAATATGGCCCACTGCAGTCTCTCCAGTTCAGGTTCGGGTTGTAAACCGAGTTTGAGGAGAAAGTTGTATCTCTTGTAAGCAGCGGATTAGGAGGAAGTTGTACCTCTTGTAAGTAGCGGATGTAAGGGAAGCTCCATCCCGGTTAAAGGAGTAGGGATTTAGTGGAATCCTTGAGCGGGTTGCTCTAGGCGAGGATGTAGGCCGGGTTGGCCAAACCTCGTAAAAATTGTGTTTGCCTTCTCTCTTCCCTTACTCTTTTTAATCTTCGCATCACATTTCATTATTTATCTTGCATGTGTGTATGTTGAATAACCTTACGAGCACTTGGTAATTAATTGGGTATAATTGAATATAAAATTATTGGATTGAATTAATTTCAAGCCTTGGTGATTGTCTGAGTTAAATCTTAAAATAAGGACTAACTGTTGGAGTAAAATTAAATATAGACTTAATCGTTATCTTTGTAAAATGGTCACATGACACACATCGGTGTAACTCCATTCGGAGAGGGACACTCGTCCACTAGACCACCAATTTTTTGTGGTGTAAATTACACTTACTTGAAACATAGGATGAGTATATACCTGTTAAATGTAGATTGGAAAGTATGGAAAATAGTTTTTAAAGGAAACCATGTTCCCATGAAAGTAGTTGATATGGTAAATGTTCCTAAGACTGAAGATGAATATAGAGGAAGAATGAAAATCTGTGCAAATAAATGCTACTGCAATGAACTTGTTATTCTGTGCACTAAATGTAAATGAGTTTAATAAGGGGATGGCCTGTAACACTACTAAAGAGATTTGGGAAAAGTTAGAAGTCACATATGAAGGTACTAAGGAAGTAAAAGATAGTAGGATAAACAGGCTTACTAGTGAATATGAGGTATTTAAAATGACTGCCGATGAATCTATTCAATCCATGTACACTAGATTCACACACATCACAAATTCTTTAAATCTCTTGGTAAATCTTACCCTACTTATGAGTTGATTAGGAAGATACTTAGGGGACTACCTTCAGTTTGGGAAGCTGAGGCCACTACAATAACAGAAGGAAGGAATCTGAAGGGGATGTTTGTTGATGAATTGATCGGTTAGCTTATTACTTTTGAACTAGCAATAAATGAAAGGAAGAATGAGCCAAAAAAAACTAAGAAAGTTACAGTGCTTAAGGCATCATCCAACTGCTCCAGTGAGGGAAGTGATTCATAATCAAATGATAACATGATGCTTATCACCAAGAAATTCCGAGAGTTCATGCGAAATAACAAGAAACACACCAGGAAATTCAAGGGCTTAAAAATAGAAAAGGGAGAGTCAAGTGGAAGGAAGCAAAAGAATGATCTTCCATGTGCTATAATTGTAGAGAAGTTGGACGTATCAAGCCAGAATGACCCCAATTGAAGAAAGTGTCTAAGAAGAAAAAGAAAAAGGCACTAAAGGTTGGCTGGGATACTTACAGTACCAATAGTTCAGAATCCGAATCCAGTGATGATGAGATTGCAAATCTATGTCTGATGGCTCACGAAGACCACAAGGTACAATCTTTTTGTTCTGCTTCATCTTATTATTCCAGTGGTTCAGAAAATGAAAATATCATGCTTTCTTATAATAAACTGCATCAGGAATATCTGTATACCTTTAAAATGCTTGAGAAAATGAATAAGAAAAATTCTAGGTTGACATTAAAATTGAAAGAATTTTCAAAGTTAAGAGAAAGTCAAAATAAATCTCATGCATCTCTCATGAAAGATAAGGATTTGAAAATTGAAGAGCTATAAAGGGATTTAAAAGATAAATCTAAGATTATCTATAAATTTAGAGAAGGAAAAACTAATTTTGAAAAATTCCTTGGAATTCAAAGAAACTCCCTAGAAAAGGAAGGCCTTGGTTATAATGGAAAGGATAACCTAAAGCAGAGACATCTTTACATGGGATATTTCGTAAGAGAATCAAAATCTTATGTTCCAACTAAAGACTATTATAAAAATATTACATGTTTTAAATGTAAGAAGTTGGGTCACCTAAAGTTTGACTATCCTTTTAAAAATAAAGATGTCAAAATTAAGAAAATCTGGAAAGTCAAAGGAGAATCTAGTACTAACCCCCATGGACCTAAGAAAATCTGGGTACCAAAAGCTGTTATCTGATTATGTCTTGCAGATGTGCTTGAGATTGTCCTCCTTAAAGAACAAGTGGTATATGGATAGCGGATGCTCGTGACATATGACAGGAGATAAAGCTAAATTTGCATCCATCATATCCAAAGATGGAGGATTCGTTACATTTGGGGATAACTCCAAAGGTAAAATCATTGGAGTTGGTTAGGTTGGTAAGGAACCTTCACTTGTCATTGACAACGTGTTATTAGTTGATGGATTGAAACACAACTTATTAAGTATAAGTCAATTATGTGATAAAGGTTATAAAGTATCATTTAAACATGAAAAATGCATTGTAGAGAACAAATATGAAAACAAAGCATTGTTTACTGCAGATCGTAATGAAAATGTCTACACCACTAGCTTTGACAATCTTTCTTAACATGTTACTTGTTTTTCTGCTATGAATGAAATTAGTTGGATTTGGCATAAGAGACTAAGACACGCAAACATGGACTTGATATCTAAACTAGTTAAGGGAGACTTAGTTAAAGGATTGCCTAAGGCTAAATTCGTGAAAGATAAAATTTGTGATGCATATCAACTAGGAAAACAAGCAAGATCTAGTTTTAAGAAGAAGAAAGTTATCTCTACTACGAGGCCACTTCATATGCTACACTTAGACTTATTTGGTCCAAACCCAACTCCGAGTTTAGGAGGAAAATCATACGTCTTCGTCATAGTTGATGATTATTCAAGATATATATGAGTACTATTTTTAGGTCACAAAGATGAAGCGTGTGAACAATTCATAAATCTGTGCAAGAAAATTCAAAAGGAAAAGAGATATACTATCACTAAAATCCGAAGTGATAGGGGTAGAGAATTTAAAAATCAAGGCATGGAAGACTATTGCAATTCATTAGGAATAACTCATAACTTTTCTGCTCCTAGAACACCACAATAGAATGGTGTAGTTGAAAGAAAGAATAGGTCTGTCAAAGAAATGACCAGAACTATGCTTAACGAACATAAACTACCTAAGTACTTCTAGGCTGAGGCAGTAAATACCACCTGCTATATTTTTAAATAAAGTTTTGATTAGACCATCTCTAAATAAAACCCCTTATGAATTATGGAATGACCATAGACCAAACATATTGTATTTTTATGTCTTTGGTTGTAAATGTTATGTACTTAGAGACAATGAACACTTAGGAAAGTTTGATGTGAAATCAGATGAAGGTATCTTTCTAGGGTATGCCTTAAATAGTAAAGCCTACAGGGGTATATAATAAACGAACATTAACTGTTATAGAATTTATCCATGTAGTATTTGATGAGTCAAATCCTTTCTCCAAAAAGACTGATGAGGATGAAATTGAATTATATAAGGAATTTGAAAAACTATCTATTGAAAATGATTCAGATAAGAGGAATGAAGCTAAGGAACCATCTGCTAAAAAATAATCAAATTGAAAATGAGGTTAATGAACCACCTAGAGAATGGAAGTATATAAAGAATCTTAGAAACATGGTTAGTCATTGTGCATTCCTATCTCAAGAAGAACCTAAGAATGCGAGTGATGCAATTGAGGATGAATCATGGGTGATGTCCATGCAAGAAGTGCTAAACCAGTTTGATAGAAATAAAGTATGGACATTAGTTCTTAGACCTGAAGATAAAACAGTTATTGGAACAAAATGGATATATAAAAACAAGAAAGATGAACATGTGATAGTTGTTAGAAGTAAGGCAAGACTAGAAGCTCAGAGATATAACCATGAAGAAGGAATAGACTTTGAGGAAACCTTTGCACCTGTAGCACAAATGGAAGCCATTCGAATATTTTTAGCCTATGCTGCTTTTAAGGACTTCAAGTTGTATCAAATGGGTGTTAAAATCACATTTTTAAATGGCTACATAAGTGAAGAAGTTTATGTAGAACAACCCCTAGGTTTTGAAAACCATAAGTATCCAAATCACATTTATAAACTAACAAAGGCCTTGTACGGTTTAAAGCAAGCTCCTAGAGTTAGGTATGAAAGACTAAGCGGTTTTCAACTGGATAATGGATTTATCAGAGGGAAGATGGACACAACACTTTTCATAAAGCCTAAGAATAATAACATGCTCCTAGTTCAAGTATACGTAGATGATATCATATTTGGAGTAACAAATGAAGAGTTGTGCAATGAGTTTGCAAGTACTATGCAAAATGAATTTGAGATGAGCATGATGGCTGAACTAAATTTCTTCCTAGGACTTCAGATCAAACAAGCAAAACATGGAATTTTTATAAATCAATTGAAGTACATTAGAGGTATACTCAAAAGGTTTAATATAGAAGATGGAAAAATACTATGGACACCTATGAGCTCTTCATTGAAATTAGACAAAGATGAACAAGGTATACCAGTGGATGTCAAGCTCTATTGCGGGTTGATTGGTAGATTACTATATCTGACTGCTGGCAGACCTGACATAATGTTCAGTGTATGTTTGTGCACAAGATTTCAGATTGCATTAAAAGAGTCACATTTATTAGTTGTCAAACAAATACTTCGATACCTGATAGGAACCATTGAACTGGAATTATGGTATCCTAAGTATACATCCTTCGATATTATTAGCTATTCAAATGCTGATTTTTCTGGTAGTAAAGTGGATAAAAAGAGCACGAGTGGCACATGTCTTTTCCTAGGACATTCTTTAGTATCTTGGTTTTCAAAGAAGCAAAATTCAGTTGCTCTTTCCACAGCGGAGGCTGAATACATAGCGGCAGGAAGTTGTTGTGCTGAAACGCTATACGTGAAGTAACAACTGATGGATTTTGGATTAAACTATGACACAATTCCTATAAGATGTGACAATAAGAGTGCAATAAACATCTCAAAGAATCTTATATTACATTCACGAACTAAACATATAGAAATTAGATATCGTTTTCTTTGTGATCATGTACAAAAAGGAGATGTGACACTTGAGTTTGTATGTACAAATGACCAATGGTTAGACTTATTCACGAAACCACTTCCGAAGGATAGATTCATCCAGATTAGATGTAAATTAGGTCTTATGCATAGTCGAGAATTTTTTTTAGAAATATATTAGACTACATAATTACGAGGGATCAAAATTAACAATTGGTTAAATTTATCGTATTTGGTATCACACTTGGAAAAATTTTCTAACATTTAGTATCAAATTTTTTCCAAAGTCTCTTGATATGTGGCATTGAACTCAAGACATAGTTATCGCATAGTTAAGTGTTAGGATTTTAATGACTGATTTGCTTATACATGCCTATGTCAATTAAAATACTGTGTTTGTACACATTGAAATTTGATTCCACAACACAAATATACATTTGAAAGGCTGAGGAGTCAATTGAATAACATAGGGGGAGAAGTTGAGATTTGTTTTTGCAGAAATGAGATATTTCAGTTAGAACATTGAGATACCTACCTTTTTGTTGATGTCAAAAGGGGGAGAAGAATATAAGTTTTAAAGATATAAGTTTTGTAGCAAAAATAGTGTTTGCAAAAAGGGGGAGAAGCATATAAGTTTTTTTTTAAGCAAGGAGAGAAAAGCACATAAGTATATGAGTTATACGTGCAAAATTATTGCCTGTTTTTACATTGTATATGAGCATATTTCATATTGCTAAATTTTATATGGTGCATTATTTGAGGGGGAGCCTTATCAGGCGTAACCCATTTTCTATTTTTACTTGTGTATTTGTTATCATAAAAAAAGGAGGAGATTGTTGACTCTATGAGTCTAATCCTGTTTTGATAATGACAAATCACTTGATATTTGATCTATACATTGAGAGTGTGAACATGAACATTATTTAGCATGCATGGAAGTTGAGGAAGTCAGGGAAGCCATGAGGATTAAAGAATATACAACCAAGCATAATTCATGGAAATATAAGAGTAGAAGAATGAAGATGCGAGCGTCAAGTTCAAGATATTTATGGGAATGGGTATTTAGATTTCATTGTATTTGCATATTTTATATGATATATCTAGAAGCTCAAAATCATACCTTAGATTGACTTTAGGACACATACATATCATGAAAAATTTATTTAAAAGAGTCTAAGTTAAATTGAATTTTGGAGGCAAATTTTTGGAGGCCTCGTTGATGAACCTAATGGCCTCGTCGACGAATGCATGAAGGCCACTCGGCAATGAACACCTTGTTCTCGTCGATGAGAAAATACCGAGAGTACAAAAATTTTAGACAAGTCTCTCGTCGACGAACTCATGTTCACATTGACGCACGAGTGTTGAACACTCGTCAGCGAAGGTGTCCTCTCGTAGATGAATGTCAGGCGCAAAACTGCGATTCAGTAGGGATACGCGTGGAATTTCGTCCATTTAAATTGATCCAATGGCTAAGATTAAACCTAGGGTCGAGAACTCATATAAAACTAACCTAAGAAGCCCAATGCCTCACCTTTTGAACATATCTTGAGAGCGTTAAATGTAAATTCTCTACGAGCCTGCATTCCAACTTCTATACATCAAGTTTTGGGCATTCTCATTCGAGAGTAAAGAGCTTTCACTTATATCTTACTGCAACGTTTCATTCATCTTGAGGTTTGAGGTTTGAGGTTTGGTAAAAATATTTTACACATTTAAATCTTATTTTTGTTATTCCCATAGCTCATTAAATTTATATATATATTACTTGGGAACAAAAATAACAATCTAAATAGTTTATTCACTGATTGAATATACATACTTGAGAAAAATTTGTTTGAACTAAATCCATTGAGATATTCTTGAATATATTTTTTGTTCTGAGATTGACTACTACAAAAACTATTTGATTGCAAAATTTGAGAGTATTTAAATATATACTTGTGAGAAATCTTTGCAATATTTCAAGTCATATTTTTATTCAAAAAGTTAATCTTGCAAATTACTTGATAGTTGGAACCTAGATCTGAGTGTTACTAAAGAATATTTTCGCAAGGATCATATCTTGATTTTCCTGCATCAAGTGGATTGGTTTGAAACCCTAAAATCTCCAAAGTGTTTATTTATAAGAAATTAATTTTTCAGAGATATTATCTTGAAGGTAATTTTGTGGAGCATATCATACATATAACTATTTTATCATTACATACATACTGAGCTTCAAGTTTATCATATGAATATGTGTTAGGGATTTCTATTGTACTCACCAGCTTGTGTAGAAGCATTATTGAGTTTTTGCAGAATAGTTATATTGTAATCATGATTCGGGCTGTGAACCGGGTTTGAGGAGAAAGTTGTATCTCTTGTAAGCAGTGGATTAGGAGGAAGTTGTACCTTTTGTAAGCAGCGGATGTAAGGGAAGCTCCGTCCCGATTATAGGAGTAAGGATTTAGTGGAATCCTTGAGTGGGTTGCTCAAGGCGAGGACGTAGGCTAGGTTGGCTGAACCTCGTAAAAATTGTGTTTGCCTTCTCTTTTCCCTTACTCTTTTTAATTTTCGCATAGCATTTCATTATCTATCTTGCATGTGCCTATGTTGAATAACCTTATGAGCACTTGGTAATTAATTAGGTATAATTGAATATAAAATTATTGGATTGAATTAATTTCAAGCCCTGGTGATTGTTTGTGTTAAATCTTAAAATAGGGACTGACTGTTGGACTAAAATTAAATATTTTTAAAATACCCAATTCATCCCCTCCTCTTGGGATTACACCTGAATTCACACGCTGTTCACTAAAGTCTGCAGAACCTAGAAACCTAGGCTTTGATATCAAACTCTGACGCCCCTATTTTCATATCATTTTTTTAAACAATAATAATTAAATCATACACATCAAACATCACATCGGTCACGTCAACAACTCTGATACCACTCACTTGACCCCACCCGCATTGGGTACCGGGTAAACATACATTTTATTTATATTAACCTAACAGCGAAAGACATAATGTACATACTGTTAGCTTTAGTGCAATCCCAAGAGGGGGAGGGAGTGAATTGGGAATTTAAAAGTTATTACACGACCTAGGGTCAGTTTATGCAATCAACAAATAAACATACACATGCAGTAAAAGTAATGTGCGAAAAGTAAACAATACACGCAATATGTTATTGAGGTTCGGCCAAATTGCCTACGTCCCCACCTTGGCCACACCAGCACAAGGATTCCACTACTGCTCACTTAACGGGTGGAGCAGCACCGGTTACAATCAGGTTAATTCAAGGGGCTGACCTAAACCAACACGCCTACCAGGATGACGCACCTAGCTTTCCTAATCGGGTCTGAGCCAGTCCAGGACTATTCAATAGGGCTAGTCTCCCTCTTCAGGCTCACGCCTGGAATACAACAAATGATATGAAATTTTTGTACGTGGAAATACGCTTCTTCACAAGCAGATATGCACACCAGTATAGCTCAAGCAATATTACAAGCACAAATGATATGTAAATATACTCAGTGCTCTAATGTGTGCTAAACACTCAAATAAGTATAGATTATCAGTCTAGATCTAGAGTGTATATCAAAGCAAGATTTGAAACACAGTATGTGAATATCACAAAATCAAATCAAGGTTTCAAATAGGCTAGCTAGTTGATTCAAACAAACTCAACAAGATATTCTCAACGAACTGAGCACAAGGATTATTTGAATAAAAGTTTTGAAAATGATTTTGCACACAAAAATATAGGTGTTAGCTTTGGTGCAATCCCAAGAGGGGGGGGGGGTGAATTGGTATTTAAAAAATTTTATCCCCTAGGTCAATCCACTAATCAATAGTATTACACAAGCCTAAGGTCAATCTAGTGCATGTAAAATAAATCAATGCAAATATGCAATAGAAATTTAATCAAGCATGCACAATAAAGCAATAAAGGAGATGACTCCCAGAAATGTTATCGAGGTTCGGCCAAATTGCTTACGTCCTCGTCTTGGCTAACAAGCACAAGGATTACCACTATAGGCTCACTTAACGGGTGAAGCGACACCTAAACAACCAGGTCAATTAGCTCAGGGCTGACCTCAACCTTTACAACCAGGTCAATTAACACAGGGCAGACCTCAACCTACACAATCCTTACCGGGTTGAATTATCGCCCCCTCAGACCACGCTTGGAAATACAACAATGTTCACTCAATCAAATGGTACAGTGATTGTGCTTTCATGTAAAGCAGATATGTACCCAGTATGCGCAAGTAATAATCAATTCCCGCCAAACATGTAAGAACTATAAGCTTAGTGATGTATATGTGCAATTTACACTCAATATAATATAATCAGTATGATGCTCAAGAGTGTTCACTACAAGCAATATCTTGGAATCTAAGCAAAGTACTTCAATAGCAAATCAATATTCCAAAGATACGAATCAAATAATCAAACTAGTTCAAAAGGGTTTTCTTCAATGTAATATGCACAATACTAGTTTGAAAATATTTGCTTGTTTGAAAAAATCTTTGCACAACAAAAATCAAGCTATTGGACATTTGCAACAAGATGCAAAAATCCTAAGCTTACTTAGTTTATCCCCACAAGACTTATCAAGTTAAATCTGTGGGATAAACTATGCCAAAATCTCCAAAATCAATATCAAATATTCAAGCAAGAAAATGAGAGTATTAGCACTATTATATAATCAATAACACAATATAACACTTTCACAAGGATAGGATGTATTAAAGGAATGAATGTTTGAGATTATATGAAGTGGAATAGGAAAAATAGGTTTTTGAGATTGAGAGGATTTTTGCTAATTATTTTGGCTAATCTCATGCTAATTATTCCAAATGAGGGGATATTTATAGACTTCCCCAAAAATATAACCGTTAAGGACATAAGTGGAATAATTAGAAAAATTTTAAAATTATTTAATTAAATTAACCCCATTTTAAAAAGTTAACCGCAGTAAAAATTATGGGGCAACTCGAGAGCACCGGTCGACTAGGGCAAGTTCGGTCGGCCGAAGTTCTTGAGGTTCGGTTGACTGGGCAAGAAATTAACTATGAGTTTGGTCGACCGAACTTATATGTTCGAAGCCTTTTTGCGAGGTTCAGTCGACCAGGACTAAAATGAACTGCTCGTTTGGTTGACCAGACTTGTATGTCCAAAGGCGATTTTCCCTTTTGCGAGATTCGATCGACTAGGCTGATTTTGAACTAAGCTGGTTGGTCGACTAGACCATTGAGTTCGGTCGACCAGGTTGGTGGTATTCAATTTTCTCTCGGTCGATTAGGAAGTCAATAAAGTTGACTTCAGTAGTGTTCGGTTGACCGGGGTCAAATGAATTGTAATAGTTCGATCGACTGGGCTGTGGTCAACTTGTTGACTTGGTCTAGGTTCAGTCAATCGGGGCATTTTGTACATGGGAGTTCGGTCGACCGAATGTGCACATTTTGTGCTTTTCGGTCCTATTTTAAGCCCTCAATCATCCATTTCAAATAATCATTCATATTCTTGCATGAGTAAGTGTCCTAGGGTCATTTCTAGGTCCTTTTGAAGGCATAAAAAAAATCCGGTGTTGGTCGACCGAAGGGTGTTCCCTAAGGTCCATCTATGGTCTTGAGATTTTCAGGAGATGTGTAGGGACCTAGAATTGTTTTAAGGTCTTTGAGCTTGTTGTTCCTACATGCATGAAATGCAGATTATTACAGACCTTTTCTTAATTAAATATTATAGACCCGAATATAAATTACAGCAATTAAATTATAACTAGGGTCTTCGGGGTCTTCATTTTTCTCCTGGTCTCTGAGTGCCATTATATGATACCGCCAAGATAAACCTGCACATTAACTCGGCAGACATTAAATACCTGAGTATTTGTTATAATCAAAACAGGGTATGACCTATAGGATCAACAATCTCCCCCTTTTTGATGATGACACATACTTGCCTACTTCTCCCCCTTTTGGCAACAACAAAAAGGGTGTAGATAAACATTTAAGTTTATATAGGCAAATAAGAGGAAAATATCATTTTTATACACAATAAGTTCGAAAAGTTTTCAAAAAATTTCGGCAGCGTATCGTTTGAAAATAGGACTTTCCAAAACAAATCTTGTATAAAAAGGACCTGTTTGAGTTTATAAAACCTAACAATTTATCCACAACTACTCAAACAGTTCAGTATTCTCAATACATAAAATAGAAGTATAACTTTTAGTCATTCAAAATATGGAATGTCCATACAATGCAAAATGAATGACAAAGATAACTTCAACAGTTTAGCTCATAAACAATACAACTGGTCATTTAAATTATTTAAATGACATGAAAAACAAAATTAGACCATAAATATGCACAACCCATTGCAATTGAAACATATCATAAGACCTGTGGAAGATTTGAGTTAAAGGCACACAACATATGATACCAAAAAGAAGGTTTGAGCATAAACATAGTCCAACTAGTTCACATGTAATTTTATGTGAAGTTGTTGAACTAGTTATGCAACTTTAAAACCATATATGTATATAATAATAATAATAAGGCAAGAGAGAGAAAATTTAGTTTTGGAATTAGTCCTTGCCATAAAGTGTTACAATAAATTTTATATATATATATATATATATATATATATCCCTTTTTATGTTATTAGCTTAAAAAATTGGGGGTTGCTTGCTGAAAAATAAGCTTTAATTTAAAACTCATGCAGGCATAATTTTTTTGGTGAATATTTAAGCATAAAACATCTCATGACTAGAAAAATACAATCATAATGATCTTAAAGATTTAACAATCACATGCAAGATCATATGGCAAACACAAACAACATGTAGCAAAGAAATATATATCAACGTAAGATTTTCACCAACATCATTTCAGTTAAGCACATGCCACATTTGATTCAACACCATATCTAAGCTAAAAAGTTTAAGCTCCCCCTATCAATTTGAATTATTACTTAGATACTATAAATGACTTATACTTTGCAAGGGATTGATTCCATTGAATATGCCAAAGTATAAGCACACAAACCATTCTTCAACAACTATACTAGATATTTATTAACTATATTTATCTCTCATCAGTATAGTCATCCCTATACACAATAAATGCATCAGAAATAGATATTAAGGCATTCTGTGCAATTCATGACCCAAGAACATTTCATATCAAATCATCGAACTTTAAGTGCAGGATATAATGTTCAGGGATATCAGAAGAGCCTCAATATTTCAATAAACGATAGTGATGCATATGAGTCCTATAGGTTCTTTCTATAGGAAAGGTGGTCAACTCTCCTAACTACCTGATGATTATGCAAGGATGAAACTTAATTTTCAAACAGTTTTCACTCATCCTTTCAAAAATATTTTAACATTAATTTTGACATAATCATCTTTAACACAAGGTTTTATATGAGAAAATCTTGGCGAAATTTCGGCAGTATGCCATTTGTATATAGGACAATTTCCCATAAAACTTGTACTTGATAATAGGTTGTTTTCAATAGATAAAACATATAAAGCACGCAACAACCTAATATCCACAACTAGCATGCAAATTATATTACTGCATCTGCCCTGTAGGAGGCTTTCAACACAAGCATGCTTTCAGTAGTTCAATCAACAACTCATAAACAAAATGAACTATCCAATAGATTATATGAACAATAACTAACAATGGATAGTTATGAGATTAGTGCAGAGTTGTTCTCACAGAGGCATACAGACATATAAGCATAGATAAAAATTGAGAGCATTTTAATGTATATAATCATGAAAGAATATATGCTCCCCCTGAGTTATGCGTTAATTCATTTTATGCCTTTTCTTATTTTTCCGGTTCTTTAGCCAAGTGTATTAAGATTTTCAATGATATATACCTTGGCTTTAGATGCTTTCAACTTAGATGACCAAAAGGACACAATTGTATATTTCTTTAAGAGTTCTAAGCCTATATTTGCCTATTTTCTTATGATTTACAATACGTGAGAGGCCTAAGTTCAAATGGCTTTGAATGTTAAAGTTCATGCATAGGTTTCGTTGAAGATAGAGCACATTTTTATAAATTATAGGGAATCCTAAGGTCAGTCTAGGTCTTCTTTAGGACACCGAAAAAATCTGACATCGGTCGACTGATCCCTAAGGTCTTTCTATGGTCTGTGTAGGTACCTAAAGTCCAACTAGGGTCGATTTGAGCATACTTACCTATCATGCATGATGCAAATTATTACAAGCAATAGGAGTGTATAGTCCATAATAATATTACATCTCATAATGAAGAAAGTGAAAAGGAATTACAAATGCAACACAAAACTTCTTCATTCATCGGTACGAACACCGCACGCCATCATGATATGTCTTTCGGTCCGAATACACATGCACAGTGAACCTGCATGCAAGCCTTAGTACAACCATCAATACCAAGAGTATTTGTCATGATCAAAACTGGGTGTGACCAATCAGGTCAACACATACCATCTAGAATACAATACCCGGAGTATCAATATCCATATACATACATTTCTATCCCATACCCAAAAACAATACAACCCTAGGGGAATCACACCTCCCTAGTCCAAAAGCTCACCTTGTATATCAGGGTTTCAGCCTCCTACTAACATGGAGCTCTATCACCTGGTCTATCTTTGTTCCTTGAAAAATTTAGATTATTTGGGTGAGACACATCTCAGTAAGATGGAATAAATTATTTACAGTGTGTGGCAATATGAGTTCAGTTATAACACATTTTACTTTTCAAATCATCAATTCATTTGAGAAAAATACACTAATATATATATGCTCATAATCATATAGATATAAGACACAAGTTTTTATAAGTTTTAAAATCATTGCTCAAATTCATTCTTACACAACCCATATTTACTAGAGAAATTTTTTAGGATAGGGGAGATTGCACGCCTATACATGCAACTCCCCTCTGCTTTGATATCGTTTGTAACCTTACCCGATTAACTCAGGTTTGGCTACAACTGATACTCATCAGGGCACTCACCTTACTTAGTAAGCCCTCAGGCGGAGAGTTTTACTTCGCTTCAATTATTTATGTTATTAACTCACACATATCCATTTCCATTTCCATTTCACTATCCAGCGCATGAGTATCCTTAGTACGCAGTACCAACATCATGTCTTGTCACTCATGGCTGCCCTGAGGATCTCTTTTCCACGCATGCTTCCCCCTATGGTCATGGTTGTGCGGCTCGAAGGTAAGATTTAACTGCGGTTGGCTGACTCGGTTAGATCAAAATATCATATCATATATCCCGCATCTATAGTACGATTGGCTGGCCTATAGCCCTAATCCGGACTCAAGGGCCACAACAACTCTACTAAACGGCTCAGTTGACTACCATGCCACACGCTCCAAGAGTCCGTGTGGTTGCAATATCACCACTAGCAACGATACCATGCTCAATTTCACTACCCATCATTAGGGTTTCCATATCCATCTATCAGGGTTATCATTACCACATACCCGCAATTATTATGCGGTATTGACATTTCATCAATCACATTTCAATGATCCCATTGCAGCTTTCGTACTTTGCAATGTTCACATTTCCTAGTATTTACATTCATCATTCCCAATTCAGTATTCACATTTCAGAAATCACATTTCAATTTCCACATTTCAATATTCATATTAAAGAATTTACATTGCAATATTCCCATTTTTAATATTCACATTTCATCTCATACTAATATATATATATATATATATATATATATATATATATATATATATATCATTTCACACATTTCAGAATTTCTCAATAAAGCAATTCATTATTTTTCCAATATACATGTCCATGTTTTTCTTTTCGTCATTTCTCAGAAAACTCTTCAATATACATATACATATATTATTTTCATTGTTTCTCAATAAAACAATTCTCATTTCGTTTCAGCTCAGTATATACATAGCATTAGGTTTCTTTTAAATCATCTCGGAACAAAATCTTTCAGTATATATATATCATATTCCCATTTCCTTCATGGAAATCACACAACCCAATTCAAACATGCTCTCAGTATAACTCATATGCCACACAATTTTTATCTCATAATCATATCATGATAATTTCAAGAAAAATATCATATTTCGTCTTCACATAATTTCTCAGTCAATAATTCTCAATAAATACTGTTATAATTTATTCCCCTTACATGGTTTCCTGAACTACGCCTACAGGGATCTCGAAATCATGCATGCGGCACTCACCCGAACCCTGAATTCAATAACCCTAGTTCAACTCCAGAATGACCAACATTCTAACATTTCCAAATCTACATTAATTAAATAACAATTAATCTCTAAATAACCCCCTTATCCTAGTTTTGGGACTATGCCTACGACAACCCCATAAGAAATCTGCTCTACTAGACTTGTAGAGAATTATCCCTAGATTCTCGTGGTGGTGTCTGATCGTCAATTTGGTTTAAGATTTATGAAAATTTGAGATAATAGTATGAATTTACCTTACCCCAGGAGATATGCCTACGTCGCTCCTACGACAAATCCACTCCGATAGAAATGTCGGTGGCGGAGACAGGATCCTAGTGGTATTTTTTGATTTTCGATCGATGCTCGTTAGGCTGATGAAATCGAGGAGATAGGGAGACAAGCAAAGACGAGAGAGAGAACGTGAGAGATACAGAGGGGGGTGTGAATTGAAATGTGATTTCTTCAAGATGGAAGCTTGGGGAGATATATATATAAATATACTTTATTATATTATATTATTATATTAATTATTTATTTATTTATTTATTTTTATTATTTATTTATTTATTTATTTATTTATTTTATTTACATTTCCAAGCATATCATTTTATAGGGCGTTACATATTCCCCAGTCAATCAACTGAATTCCTAGAATAATTATCATATTCACATTTTTAAGCCTATACATCCAATAAATCAGATAAACCACCAATAAACACCCAAACTACATCCTTACCTCAGTTTTGGGATGGTGTCTAAATTCCTCAAATCAAAATTTTGCTCCGGCAAACTTGTAAAGAATTAACCCTTGATCCTTGTGGTGGTTTCTAATCGTCGATTCGGGCTTAATTCGGAGTAGAATTGTAGAGAGAAGGGGGAGGACGTTCGTGGGTTTAAAGAGAGAGAGGGAGAGGTAATTAGTTTTTACAAAAAAATGAAACTCGCAAGATTTATAATCTCAACACTGCCAAAAAAAATCATCGACGATTTTTCGTGGGTGTCACAAAACCGTCGACGGTTTGGTCTTTAACCGAACCTTTTTAACCATTTACCTTGTTACCCTGCTGTGGGAAATACAAAATCGTCGATGATTTTCCTACTTCCCCATGAAATCGTCGATGGTTTGGGCTATACCCAAACCTTCTTCCTCTTTTCCTTATTTATTTTAATTATTATATTTTCTACGTCTCTACATTCTCCCCTCCTTTTAAAATTTCATCCTTGAAATTTGCTGACTATACATGTACCAAACTCTAGAGGAAAAATTTGATGTACTTTTATTAATTACCCTCACTTATGGCGGAGGAATACTTTGGTTACACATACGGTTCTGGGAGATTACAATAACTAACCAAAATTTTCCCAAAACCCACTATATCCTATAATCCAAAACACAATTTATACATATATTACCCTACACTGCATAAAATAAAATCGAAACAATACTTACCTTACATGAACTATTACTTTTTATTTTCCTGACTAATGCTGATTCCCACTGAACAAATGTGGGCACTCCTATCGTATCTCCTTCTCTAGCCCCCATGAAACTTCCTCCACTGCATGATTCCTCCACAATACCTTTACTAAAGGAATTTTATTATTACGCGACTCCTGTTCCTTCCTATCCAGAATCTGCACTGGTATTTCTTCATAAGTTAAAGTATCTTTAAGCTCCAACTCCTCATAGCAGATCACGTGGGAGGAATCTGAGACATATTTCCTCAGCATAGATATATGGAATACGTCATGAATCGTGGATAGTGCTAGTGGTAAAACTAAATTGTCAGCAACTGGACCCACTCTCTCAAGTATTTCAAATGAGCCAATGTACCTTGGGTTCAGTTTACCCTTCCTCCCAAACCTCATAACTCCTCTCATTGGTGCTACTTTCAAGAACACATGGTCTTCTACATCAAACTTTAACTTTTGGCGGCGAGTATCTGCGTAGCTTTTCTGCCGACTCTGGGCTACACTAATTCTATCTCTAATAAGTCAAATTTTATCATATGCCTGCTGCACCAACTCTGGATCCAAAACTCGCTTTTCACCCACTTCATCCCAGTATAGCGGAGGACGACATCTCCTACCATATAATGCATCATAAGATGCCAGCCCAATGCTGGCCTGGTAGCTGTTATTATACTCGAACTCAACTAATGGCATAAAGTTGGTCCAACTACCCTTGAAGTCTAGAACATATGCTCATAGCATATCTTCTAGTATCTGGATCATCCTCTCAATCTGCCTATCAGTTTGAGGATGAAATGCTATACTGAATGATAGGTGAGACCCCAAAGCCTCCTGTAAACTTCTCCAAAATCGTGACGTGAATCGTGGGTCTCGGTCTGAGACTATAGATACCGGCACACCATGGATTAGCATAATTTCAAATACTATATACTTCAATCAAAATATCAATATGAAATACAATTGAAGTTCAAAAGAGATTTCACCAAGATTTCCTTCTAGATGAGAATCAATAATTCAGAAACACTGAGAAGGATTGATCAGTTGCTTCCAGAGAATCTCAACAATTCAAATGTGCTAAGATGAGAGCATGAGAGCTTTAAGAGTATGAGAATTTCAATTTTGAAAATTGATTTTCAATTGCTTGGTATCTATTTTGATTTGTAAAACCATATATTTATAGGCTTAGAAAAGTGTTTTTGTGATGCCCAAGTTTACTTGGAGTATCTTCCAATTTTTCATTAATTTTGGAGCACAAGCAACCTCAATTTGAAATTTAAAACATTTAAAATTTTTGATCCTTAACAGTGTTTAGATATCTGGGCCTTCGGGTTCAGTCGTCTGAGGTTCCTTAATGCTTTGGAAAATTTGAACTAGACATAGGGTCAAACGTCTAAAGCATAGGTTTATACTTTTGAAGTTTCTATTCAGACAACTGAACTAACCGTTCATACGTCTGAAGGTGCTCTGCCTATTCTGGGTTTCAAAAATAAAATCTTTAGTCTTCCGATTTTAATCTTCAGACTTATGAAGGAATTCTTCAATCGTCTGAGGATTCTCCTCAGTTGTCTGGGCAGTCCACTTTCAGAAATTTCATTTTTGTTTTCAAAATTCCTTTTTGCTCTCTTGCTTTGTTTTTTTATAAAACTTTTTCCACGTTTTGAAATAAGGTCTCTAAGTCAATATTTAACTCTAAAAGAGCTTCAAAATATTTCAAAAGCCTTCCATGGTATTTCTCTTTAAGATTTTTTGACTTGAATTTTGAGTCAGTTTTAAGTGTCCTCATATTCTGCTCATATTGAAATTGCTTTGAGCTCTCTTTTTGAATCTTTTCTTCATGTGAATAAGACTTTGTGATTCTTTGAGCTTTCCATTCTTTTCCTTTTGAACTTTGCCTTATACTCAATCCTGAAACATCACCACTCAACCAACTCATATTAGATTATCCTTTATTTGTTATCATCAAAATAAGATTGAAAAGTCATGTAAGGCCGACAATCTCCCCCTTTTGATAATGACAAATAAGGAGCAAAGGTGAGGGTCCTTTCAAAAATGGCTCCCCCTTACAATAAGCTTTCTTTTAATTTTTGAAAAGTGATGATATCCAGTATATATAGAAAAATTCAAAGTGGCAAATGAATTCAAAGTAGCACATGAACACTAAACAAGAATACACTTTCCAATATAGCGTGTTCTTCTACTTTCTTTAATGGTCATTTATATTTCATTCATATTTTATACTTTATATTGTATATGAGGTTTGTAGATTCATAAGAAAGCATCTCATTTTTTTTTTTATTGTTCATTCATATGTTACAATTCGTCTCATAGATGCTATCTTTCATAATTTATCATCTTTGCTAACATTTCTCCCCCTTTGTCATTACTCAAAAAGAAACGAGGGATAGGAAACAAGAAGTTATCATTCCAGCAAAGAGTCTTTACAAGCATACAAAGATCAGCAACATACAAAACAAAGAGTTTGAATACATCCAAAAAGATTCAAAATCAGTTGCTGAATGCAGCATAAAGATTAGCAAAGCAACATACAAAACGAAGTGTTGTTCATTTGAAATACTTAATACAACCAAAAAGTTTAATATTCTATTTATGAATACAAAAACAAGCTATCTAGCAACATTTTCTTTTTCTTCTTAATCCTTTGCATCTTGCTCTTCTCCTTCTTGTTCTTCTTCTTCACTACCTTCCTCAGAGTCCTCAGCATCACTGCGAGGAGCTGAACTTGTATCCATGGGATCTCCTCTATGGGAGGAACTAGCCTCAATCCTGATGAGGCTCTAATCAAGAGAGGAGACCTGCTCCTTTAAGTTTTGAAATTCGGTCCTCACTTCCCGTCTGAAGGAAGAAAAGTCATCTTGAAAGGCCATGAACCATGAAGGTGCTTCGAGAGGATGACCCGAATCATGTGCTGGAGGAGGAGGAGGAGCTGCAGCGGGTTACCGTTGAGGTCTTCCCACCTTTAAATACCAACCGTCATCACCTTTATCATATCCCATTTGTTTTAAAGTGGTGGCATTGAAAATGTCGTAATAGGTGCGCTTGATGAAAAGTTCATTAGGAGTGGAGAGATTTAGTTGAGCAAAGATAAGATTTAGAATACCTCCCTAGGGAAGAATGACCCTAGCTGCTTCTAATTTGGCCCACATCCATTTTATAATTATACTAGCCAAATCTAACTTCTTGCCTTTAAGCAAGCACCAAAGAACAAAGCACGCGATATAGGACAAGTGATCAAACGAACCAATTTTTGGAATGATGTTGTAGGAAATGAGTTTATGGAGAATTTGGGCTTTGAGAGTAAGTTGTTTGTACAATGGCAGATGCCCAAAATACACTGGCTCATTTTCCATAACCAAGGGTAGAAAGGCTTCTGGGGTAAAATCTTGTTCCAAAATCCAGGATTAGGAAAGAGTTGGACATTCAAATTCTCCTGGAGTGATTTTTAAAATGGGGGATAAAATTTCAAAGTTCAAAATAATTTTATTCCCCTTTACCTCAGTGGATAAAACATTGTTTTCAAAAACCATGTTGGAATAGAAAATTTTCACAAGGTTTGGAAACATCCCTTTTGCTTGGTAAGATAAGAAATTGAACCATCATATTTCTCTAAACAAAGGAAGGATTTCGGGAAATTCTTCATTGAAAAGTGAAATGTCTAGGACCTTACCAAGTATGGGATCGTTAGAACGAAGAGCTTAGCTTGAGGTGCAACGAGCCACCTCCCGATGTTTTGCTCATCTCTTCCTGAAGAAGATCCACGATTTGCCATAGTTTTTGTGCGAGGCATGGTAATGATACGAAGAGTGCTATGTAGGAAACCCTAGAATGCATAGGGATAGTTTGGAAGTGTGATTGGAACTTCGGATTCAAGGGTTTTTGGGTGAGAATAGAGGGAGACAAAGAGCGGAGTCTTCGAAAGAGTGATGGAATAGAGTTCAAAAGGCTAAAGTTAGGGTTTTGAAGAGTTTTAAATATTTATAACCCACGACTTCAGAAGACAGAAGTTAGATTCAGTCATCTGAAGATTTTCAAAATAGGAAACTGTACAAACAGTAGTACTTCAGAAGACTGAAGTCCAGGTTCAATCATCTGAACCTTTAGTGCTACAGTGTTCAGTCATCTGAGCTTTCAAGCTCAGACGTCTAAAGTATGTAAATTTTCAGAAGTCTTTCTATTCGTATCCACAAATCTTTCTAATTTACTCTCTTACTGCTCTCTATCGATTTATTGCCTTCTAAGACATATAGCATCCTTTTTCTTTGAAGATAGGTTCAATTATTTGAGGCTACTTATGACATTTTGTGATTATCACATAAGTTCTTCTTTGTTTCAACTAGTTCACTATCCTTAAAAAAAAAGGACTTTCTTAATTTCTAAGGGGAATGACTAATCCAAATATTTTTGGATCCTTAGTTTATGAACTTGGCTTTTCATTTGGGTACCCATACTTTATTAGGTCCGGATGGTTTAACAAGTGATGCTTCTTTAATTCTCCAAACTTGTTTTTTTTTTTTTTTTTCACATCTTTCCTCTTTAATGGACATTCAAACTTAACATGCTCCTTTTTCTTACATAGAAAACATGTGGTATGTGTGTAGACATTTGAGGAGGTACTAGCATAATCTTTAGATGCTTTTGTAAAGTATCCCATGTAAAGATTCTTTATCCTTTTATTTTCAATTCCATTGAATCCTATGCCTTCTTTGTTTAATGACATTCTTTGTGAGCCAATCATTTTGTCAAAATTTTCTTTTCCTTTTATGAAATTGTAAATGATTTTGGCTTGATCCTCAATTTTTCTCTTAAGATCATCGATTTCTGAATTTTGTATATTTTTACCCTTTTCTTGATTTTGAGATCTTTTTTCGATTTTACTCTCTAATTCAGAAATATATTGATCTTTCTCATTTTCCATAGAAGTTTGGGATCTTAGATCTTCTAGCTTTATTACCAACTTTTCCTTCTTGTTTTCTAATCTCTTGATGTTCAAATCCTTTTCTTTTATAGTAAGATTTTTAGAGTCTAACTCTATTATCAAAGCTTCATTCTTATTTTCTATTTTTTTTATTTTTGAATCTTCTTCTCTTTCAGAAAATTTAAGGGATTCTAACTGTTGACCTTATAGGTCACGTCTGGTTTTGATAATGACAAATACTCATTGTATCTGATGGGTGTTTGAGGTTTTGTGCAGGAACTAAGATTGTTAAGATAAAGATGGGAACAAAGCAAGCAAAGACTGAAGATCAATTTATCTTCAGTATTGTAATATATTTCATTTAATTAGTCTGTAATAGTAAATAGGTATTTGGTTTGTAATAACCACACACATCACATGCATGGTTTATTTTATAAGCTCAAACCAGATACGAACTAAAAAGTGACCGTAGAAAGACCTTAGGGTTTAGTCGACCAACACTGAAATTTTTCGGTGTCTTCATAATTGGACATAAATGACTTTAGGACACACACATTTGTACCTATGTTTGATAGGCACTTGATTAGGGTCTGTGTGTATTGAAATTGGACCAAAATGCACACTTGGTGCACTTTTGGTCGACTGGCCAACGCAGTTCATTTTGCCCTAGTCGACCGAAATAGGTCTGGGTCAACAGTTGACCAAGGCCCTAGTCGACCGAACTAGGTAGTTCAAAAAGCCCCGGTCGACCGAAACCTCCCTAGGTCAAATATTTGACAATTTGGTCGATCGGGACAAAAATGAACTCCAACTACCTGGTCGACCGAGGGTCCTCGAGAAAATTCCCAGTGGTTTGGTCGACCGAACCAGCTAGTTCAAAATGGCACGGTCAACTGAACCTCGGTAAAAATGGAAAATCGCCTTTGGAAAGGCACTTATGGTCGACCGATAATTCAGTTCAAAAATGCCCTAGTCGACCGAACCATATAAGATCTGGTCGACCGAAACCTTTGTGGTCGACCGGACTTCTCGGGTTACCCTAATTTTTACCACGGTTAAATATCTTTTAAACAGGGTTAAAATGTTTTAAATGTTATTAAACTTTTCAAATAATTCCTAATAAGTCCCTAACGGTCATATTTCTTCTCATGTCTATATATACCCCTTCATTTGGAAAAATTAGTAAGTTTATTAGAAAATACAAAAATCCAAATTTCTCTCTCAAGCAAAATATTTTCTATTACTCATACTATTTTCAAATCCACTCAAACTTACCTATTTCATCTCAGTATCATTTGTAAGTGTATTTGAGTGTTATTGGTTAGAGGTTTGCTCTCTCATTCTGTGAGTATTTGAATCGATCTGTACGAGAGCATAACCTAAGTATTCTTAGGAGGCTTTTCTAATAAGTCTTCCCTAAGAAGACTTGTGTTGAACTTCCGAGTGTTGCATTCTCATTGCAATATCTTAGGAAGTTTGTATTTATTTTTGGCTTGCAAAAATATTTTCAAACTTACTCAAATATCTTGTGGTATTCATATTGACATTTTTGTGGAAAGATATTTGTGTTTGGTATACTAATCTTTGTGGCAATAATTATTCAAGTTCTATCACTTGCTGAATACAAAGATTGCTTAGCTTTTGCAAACCAAGCATACACACTAGTTGAAATATTTGAAACTTGCATAATATCTTTGTTTGAGCATCTTGATTGAGATCACATTGAAATACAAAGATTGTTTGTTAACACTCTCATGTACATTTTACACTGATAGAAAATATATTTGAGAGTTGAACCTTTTAGACCACACTGAGCTTACATTTTAAATCATCTATGGTGTATGTGATTGAACGCATTTGGGTACAAATCTGCTTTACATGAAAGCACTTTCATATTGTACCATTTGATCATATACACGAGTGATTCCAGGCGTGGCCTGAGGGGGCGGTAATCCAGCTCAGTAAGGATTGATGTAAAGGTTGAAGTCAACCCTGTGCTAATTGACCTAGTTTGTATAGGTGCCGCTCCACCCGTTTAAGTGAGCAAGTTATTGTGATAATCCTTGTGCTGGTTAGCCAAGGCGGGGACGTAGGAAGTTGGCCGAACCTCGATAACATATCTTTGTGTCACCCTTCTCTTTATTGCTTTCTGGTGCTTGTGCAATTGATTAAACTGCTTTATTTAATTTTTGATATTACTCGCACTAGATTGACCATAGGATTGTGAACATACTGCTGTTAAGAGGAATACCTAGGGGATAGATTTTAAAAATATCAATTCACCCCCCTATTGGGATCACAGTAAAGTTATCACTAACTCTTTCATAACTCCTTCATTCTTGTTTTTTAATGATGTGTATCATTTAGTCATATTAACTAACATCTTATGCACCTTGAATAAATCATTTTGAAGTTCTTCATAAGATGACATACACTCATCATTGGATTCTTCTACTGAATCATCACAAGAACTATTTAAGGATTTAGATGAGGAGCTTTCCTCATCGTCCCAAGCCATATAGCAAGAAACCTCTTGGTCACTTGATTCATTATCAGAACTACTTGTACTCGTATTGTCCCAAGTAGTGACTTTCATTGCCTTTTTCTTTTTCTTTTTAGAATCTTTCTTAAGTAGTGGACATTCCGGTTTTATGTGTCCATCTTTCTTGCAATTATAACATGTGAGGATTTTATTCTTTGATTTCTTATCATAGGTTTCTTCTTCATCTGAACTTGAGTTTTGGATTTTTCTTTTGAATTTATCTTTCCTTCTTAGTATTCTTGCAAGTTCTTGGATACGAAGGTGTTGGCCTTACAAGGCTTAACATCCTATTTTGATGCTAACAAACAAGTGGAACATAACATATTTGGTTGAGTGATGATATTTCAGATCTCACATATGTGAAAGTAAGGCCAAGTACTCACAAGGATCAATTGAAGCTCATATTCCAAATGAACATGATCATATGAAGCTTAAAGAATACTTAAAGACATGGATGATATATTAAAGCTTGATGACTATGAGAGGATGAACTTGATATTAAAGCTTGAAGAAAGGGCCAAGAAAGGATAAACTTGATATTAAAGCTTGAACAAAGGGCCAAGACAAAGCATGAAGACTTAAGTGTTTAAGAATGTCAAAAAATCTAAAAAGTCTTTATGTAAGTACTTCATTCGATTTCAATATGGATACAAGAAGCTTTTATGTTAATTTCTTGAACCTAGATACCTTTTAAAATACTTGGGAAATATTTTTATAAGGTCAGAAGTTGTTTCAAAAAGGTTAAAATTATTTTTAGAATGAAAAGCACTAAAACAGGATTTCTCCAAATTCTATTAATCTTTATACATCCGCAATGATGAGCATTTTTATCTATCAAAAACTCCTTATTTTAAAAAATATTCAACAAGAAAGTTGTAGTATTTTTTCTTAGATTTCTGTTGATGCCAAGATAAACTAATTTCGAGCTGTGTAGAAAAAGTTATGACCAAAATACTGAAGAGGGATCAAAGTCGTCACCAACTCAGCAAATTGTCTGGTCAACTAATTGACCAAAATGACCTGTGTTCAGTCATCCGACTAACCATCTAATAGAATCAATTTTTGGTAGACAGAAAGCTCTCAGTCGCCTGTCCAGCCAGCTGACCTTGTATAAACACCCACCCAGTTGCCTGTCCAGCCAACTGACCCTACGGAAATTTAAAGTTTGAACTTTAACGAGAAAATTCTAAAAATTAGTTTTTTAAATCTAAATGTTGTAAGAACTTGGGGGAAACTCCAAGAAACTTGGGAGACAAGGAAACTCACTCTATAAGTACATGGTTTTGCAAATTAAATTATACAAAGCAATTGAAAATCAATTCTCAAAACTGAAACTCTTATACTCTTAAAAGTTCTCATGCTCTCATCTTTGCACATCTGAATTGCTGAGATATTTTGGAAGCAACTGATCAATCATTCTCTATGTTTCTAAATTTTTGATTCTCATCTAGAAGGAAAACTTGGTAAAATCTTTTTTTTAGCGTCAATTGTATTTCATATTGTGAATTTGATTAAAGAATATATATTTAACTTGTATTAATCAGCTCTTTGTGAGAGTATTCTATGTACACATCTATTTGTTGTATCTCTTGTAGATTGTGACGATTCCAGGATTGTTGGATCATTGGCTAAGCGAGGGGATATTGCTTAGAGAGGTGCTGCTCTAACCTAATTGAAGGAGTGACCGAACGAGAGTATATAATTTAGAGAGGTGGGTTCTAGCCTACAGAAGGAGTGTGTAAATGGTTTTGTTCCACCTGACAAAGGAACTGATTTTAGTGAATCCTTTGGTGGTTTGCGAGGGTGTAGGCTGGGTATAAGCCGAACCTCTTAAAAATCATGGTCTCACTCTCTCTTTCCCTTACTCTCTTTACTTACAACATATACGAACTACGTGGATGTTTTAAATTCCTTAGTCATAAACACTACATGGATTTGATATTAAGTAAACTTAAGCTTAATTTTTTTTTGGGATTGTGAAAACCGAAAGGGAGTACATTGGTTGATCCATTCTTTGCGAAAACCGTAAGGGAGTACATTGATTGGTGAAACACTCAAAGACTCTTTAAACTGAAAGTTTATTTAACGTCTAAATTTTTGGAAAGAGTATTGGATTTTATATTGCACCTCATTTTAAGAAAGCAAATTCATTAACTACTGGGCTGCATACAAACACAAGTTGAATCTTCTATCTTAGTTTGAATATTGTGGATGATTGGAAAATTGATTGGTTAAGTACTTTGTTGGCTATGGATTGAATTTTATTTTTAAGTATTTATTATTTGAATAAATCAACAAGAATTAAAGAATTCATTAAAATAAGAAAAAGAAGTTAAGGATTCTTGAAAAGAATTAACATAAAGTTTTTAAATCCAATTCACACCCCCCCCCCCTCTTGAGACTACACCTTAGTTTTCAGAAGGCTAGTTCATCCTCTTTATCTTCACTACTAGAGTTTTCTTTTGAAGCTTTAAAAGCAACAAATTCTTGGGCTTTAGATTTTCCACTTCTTTCATTCATTCCCATTTCATATGTGAGGAGAGGACCTATGAGTTCATCTAAGGAGATGTTTTTCAAATTTCTTCCTTCGGTTATTGTAGTAGATTTTGGTTCCCATATTGGTGGCAGTCCTCTAAGAATTTTTTGGATCATCTCATAGGTGGTGTATGTTTTTCCTAATGCATTTAGGAAGTTTATTATGTGGGTGAATCTAGTGTACATACTAGTGATGGATTCAGCTGGGTTCATCTTAAAAGCTTCATACTCGCTAGTCAACATATCAATCCTATTGTCTCTAACATCTACGGTGCCTTCATAGGTTACTTCTAACTTATCCCAAATTTCTTTTGCTGATTTACATATCATGACTCTATTGAATTCATTCATATCAAAGGCACAATAAAATGCATTCATAGCACTTGAATTTATTTGTAACATCCTATGGTCATTGGCAGCCCATTCTTTTTCTTCTTTGGGGTACTTCTTTGCCATCTACAAGTTTAGTGGGGATAAGGTCACCATGTGTGACAACCTTCCATGCTTTCCAATCCATGGTTTGTAGATATATTCTCATAAGTTGTTTCCAAAATGTATAGTTTAAACCACAAAAGATGGGAGACCTAGTAGAGGATTGACCCTCTCCAAAGGGAGCTACTCCTATTTATGTCATCTAGATCTTTTTATAGCTATTAGTTAGGATTTGCTACAACCCCGCTTTGATACCAATTGAAAACTAAGGAGTTGTCCCAAGAGGGGGGTGAATTGGATTATTAAAATTTCTTTTAATTCTTTTTAAGATTCTTAATCTTTTGTTGATTTAATAATCACACAGCAAAAGCTTATTTACTTGTTTAATCCACAAACCAACAACTAAAGTATTCAACACAACACAAGTAAATAAAACTTAAACAATCAACCAACCATTCAACAACCAAAGTATTCAATCCACAAATACCCAATCAAGATAGCATTTTGGCAATTTTCAGTTTTTCAAGAATTCAAGATATTTTCTTGTTTGCAGCCCTGTAAATATTTGTAAGCCCTATGGTTAATGGATTTGATTTCTCAATATGATGCTCAATATGAAATCTAATACTCTTTCCAAGGATTTAGACTTTAAATAAACTTTCAATTAATAAGTCTTGGGTGTTGAATCAATCAACGAACTCCCTTACAGTTTCCATAATTTGTATTGATCAACTAACGTACTTCCTTTCGGTTTCCGCAAATCATAAAAAACAAATTAAGCTTTAGTTTATTTAATGTCCAATCCACGTAGTGTATATACTCAAAAATTAAAACACAACCATGTAGTTAATATTTTCTTAAAATTAAAGAGAGTAAGGAAAAAGAGAGAGACAAGAGTTTTCATAAGGTTTGGCTTATCTCTAGCCTACGTCCTCGCCTTTAGCAAACCACCAAAGGATTCCACTAAACCAGTTCCTTTCCAGGCATAACAAAACCTTACAAGCGATACCCCACACTCAAACACTCCTTCACTAGGTTAGAGCTATGCCTCTCCAAGTGATACCCCACGCTTGGGCAATGATCCAAACAATCCTTGAATCGTCAAATCTACAAGAACAAGATCAATTATATGTGTACAAAGAATTACCCTTAGATAGGGTGGATTAGTATAATTTCAAATACTATATACTTCAATCAAAATATCAATATGAAATACAATTGAAGCTCAAAAGAGATTTCACCAAGATTTCCTTCTAGATGAGAATCAACAATCCAGAAAACACTGAGAAGGATTGATCAGTTGCTTCTAGAGAATCTCAAAAATTCAGATGTGCAAAGATGAGAGCATGAGAGCTTTAAGAGTATGAGAGTTTCAGTTTTGAAAATTGATTTTCAATTGCTTGGTATCTATTTTGATTTGCAAAACCATATATTTATAAGCTTAGAAAAGTGTTTTCGCGATGCCCAAGTTTACTTGGAGTATCTTCCAAGTTTTCATTAATTTTGGAGCACAAGCAACCTCAATTTGAAATTTAAAACATTTAAAATTTCTAATCGTTAACAGTGTTCAGACGTCTGGGCCTTCGGGTTCAGTCGTCTGAGGTTCCTTAATGCTTTGAAAAATTTGAACTGGACACAGAGTCAGACATCTGAAGCATAGGTTCAGACTTCTGAAGTTTCTGTTCAGACGTCTGAAGGTGTTTTTTCTATTTAGAGTTTCAAAAATAAAATCTTCAGTCTTCTGATTTTAGTCTTCAGACTTATGAAGGAATTCTTCAGTCGTCTGAGGATTCTCCTCAGTCATCTGGGTAGTCCACTTTCATAAATTTCAGTTTTGTTTTCAAAATTCCTTTTTCTCTCTTGATTTGTTTTGTTATAAAACTTTTTCCAGGTTTTGAAATAAGGTTTCTAAGTCAATATTTAACCCTAAAAGAGCTTCAAAATATTTCAAAAGATATTCAATCATGAATTACTTACAATATGGTCCTAAAGCTTAAAACTCTTTTCTTCAAGCCTTCCATGGTATTTCTCTTTAAGATCTTTTTGACTTGAATTTTGAGTCAGCTTTAAGTGTCTTCATATTCTGCTCATATTGAAATTGCTTTGAGCTCTCTTTTTGAATCTTTTCTTCATGTGAATAAGACTTTGTGATTCTTTGAGCTTTCCATTCTTTTCCTTTTGAACTTTGCCTTATACTCAATCCTGAAACATCACCACTCAACCAACTCATATTAGATTATCCTTTATTTGTTATCATCAAAACAAGATTGAAAAACCATGTAAGGCTAACATTACTAATGCTTATTTAAATCGACGGTAAGCATATCCAACTTAAAGACTCGAGCTCTCAACTTCTGCCTTTATTTTACTTCCTTCCTTAGCATATCATCTAGTTTCCTCTTTGAACCCCTAAGCCTAGTTACCTTTCCCTTCCACTCTTGATGTTAGATTGTTGTTGGGCCCAAAATTCCTTATAGTAGTCCTCCAATTCATTGGGATGAGACATAGGTTTATTAGGTCCCTGAGCATGTGGAAACTTATAGCCTTTTCCTTTACTTAGATGCCAAGTTGGATATCTCAATGAAGTGCAAGTAGCACTCCTTTCTTCCCTAGAATCCTCAAACTCAACCAAGACCTCTTAGCCTACTCATGAATTGAGGAGCTATGTCATCTTTGTATCGACAATGAAACAAGTGAAATCTAGCTAGGTAGAGCTAAGGTAGGTGTGTAACTAATACACCCCTTAGTTCTAAAGAGTGGAACCCAAGGGACATCCTCACATCTCAACAACATAGATTGGATAGGCATCCACTTGGCCAAATATTTGACCGTCTTACCCTTGCCAAGCGCTCAAGCATTGCATCTATATCAATCCTTTGATGTCCTGAGCACAATCGAGCAAAGGGTTCCTACCTCCAATAAATGCACTCTTGAACATATGACGTGCCAAATGCAAAAGAAATTATGTGTAGCATAACAACAACTACTTCCCCTTCTCTCAGTAAAAATTGAGAGAAGAGTGTCTTGGGAATAATGGTGAGAACTAATAGTTGCTCCTTATGCTTTATCTAAAAAAATACCATGGTAGTTCCATGGTCTAGTCTATGTGCAACTGAAGGAAGAAGAACTAAATCATGTACTGCCAAGGCCAAAATATGAAGTTTGAACCTGGGATTTGGGTCATTAATGTGCCCCTTGAAGTATCTTTTAAGCTCACTCGAGTGTCAACCTTCAACCTCTCCCTTCTTCTGAGCTCTATTAGCTAACTCCTTAGCATTGCTTCCCATGGCTCTAATCAAGGCTCAAGTAGGGTTAGCATCAGGATTAAAGGTGAAAACCCGATCATGAGCCGACTTTGGTATCTACAACATTATACTCCTTAATGAGTGGAACCATGTTGGTCAGTCCAAAAGTAAAGAATCCATATATAGGATCCTAATACCAGATCATGAGGTAAAGGACTTTCCAATCAACATCAACTTAGAGCATATCCATAATGTGGCTATATTTAGCTGTGAACCTCATCTAATTGTTCTCAGGCTAGCAATTACAACAATTCAGAACCCCAGTAATATCTTGTTTCTTCAACCAAAGCTTCATCCTATATGGTAAGGTGCTTTGATAATCTGAATGAATGAAATCTTTCTCAATTTCATGTTGTCTCTGAATGGCATGCCTTCTCTATAACTCTGATTGGTCTCACTAACATGTTAAGTACCTATACAATTGAATTTTAACACAAGTAAGGACAAATTCATGTCATGAAATGTTAACATACCCCTAAGGGTCTTTTTTTTGACTCCATGTGTCTTAGTATGTTGTTTATCTCTAAACAACAGGTTAGGCTTTATCCTAAGGATATTGGATGAAGTTCTCTAGTACATAGTTAGACTCTATATATCACATCACATTTGAAGACTCATATTGTCTTCAATGAGAACAAACCAAGTGAGAGAATTTTCATGAAACCTATATGGAGGACAAAGCCACATGAAAGCCACACTAACTATTCTCTATCCTAGATTATAAAGTGTGTGGGATACAATGAAATGCAAACATGCACGAACATAACAAAACATACAAGGCATAACATAAACATACATTAAAAAAAATATGAACAAACATATGTATCTAAACCATGAACACGTAAACAAACACATAAACACATAAGACGTGGTTTGATTTTCACTGTTTTGTAACGGAGTCACCAAAGCAATTGACACCGGGCTCAGGTGGCCTATTTGCTTGCCAACAAGTTTGGTGACCATTTGAAAATCAAATAAGTGTAGATAGTCCAACCATTTGTTATCTAACTTACCTTTTTGCTTTAGAAAATAGAGTCACAACTTTATTTTAGTTTTGAAAAAGAAAAATAAAGGAAAACCATTTTTTTAAGAAGAGATTTAGGTTGGAGAGTACTGCTGTGAATAGAGAAGGTAATTCTTTTAATTCCTTTTTGGTGGAATTTAAATAACTATTACCCTATAACATCCATTCCTTGAATGGTTACCATACATACCTTGTGTGTGTGTATCTCCCTTTTTAACAAGAAATTTCTTAAAAAATGGTCATTTTAAAACATAAAATATAAGTTGCAACAATGGTCGGTCGACCACCTGTAGAGGTTGGTCAACCACCTGTTGCAGCCTTCTACCACTTTTCATTTTTATAGAAAAACTCTTTATGCTCAAATCCCTTTTCGAGAAGGCATTTGTAGGGTCCACACAAAGGACTTAACCTCATGAAGACCCCACTACTATTATGCTCTTTCAGAAACTAACATACATGCATCCATAAAAGAAAAAAGACAATGAAGAAAGAAAAGAAGAAATAGAAATTTTTTTGGTTTTTTTTTTAATATGGTTGAGTTTACACTTGTAGGTTGCCTACATATCCTCTAGAGAAGAATCAAGTCATCTATAGTTCATCAAAACATTTTCAAATCAATGTTTCAAAAAATATTTTAGTGATTTTTTGCATTCCTTGAGAACATTTGAAACTTTTGTTTGAAAAATCTCATTTACTTTAAAAAAAAACTTTGATTTTTCAATTACCTCTCTGCAAAAGTAGAGCCTTGAAACCAAGTTTAAGTAAAAAATGAATCATTTCCACCCTCAAACCACTTCATAGGTAATTACTTTGAAAAATGTTATTTTCTTCCTCAAACTTTGAAAAATGGGATTTTTTTTTTTTTTTTTTGTGAAAATCACAAACCTGCCTTGAAAACTCATGTATGAAAAACTTGAAGTCTCTGGAAAATGCCCAAAAGCCACATTATGGACATTTATTCCAAAATTTTGATTTGAAAACACTTGAAATCCCTTGATTTTTTTTTTTAATGGAAAAATCATAAAACCGCATCATGAGTTTAGTATACAGACTCGACCATACATTCTAGAGAGTGTTTAGACTCATTAAATTCATGAAAAATGAAGAAAATTCTAAGAAAATGGCTAAAAATATGGCCTCTAGACAGGCCGGTCGACCTTTTACAGAATTTTGGTTAGCCATGTATTATAGCCAATGACTACTTTTTGAAAATACTAGGAGGCAGTCGACCATTCCTACAAGCCGATCGACTATCTACATGGTCTCCTATTGAAAAACATGAGTTGATGCAATCTTATGTGATTTCTTTACATATCCAAACTATAAGCTCATGCAAAACAAGTTCTAGATGACATTTTATAAAAATTATATGTTTGCATGCAAAAATAGCAACAAAATCATATTACATGGCAACATGTATGTTTTCATGTAAAAATCAAATGACACTTGAAAATAATAAAAGTAGGCATTAGGACTGACCTTATATAATGATGTACCAAAGATATGCAAGTGAGGATTCACTCTAGAACACACGCACCCCAAAGAATCTTCAAGTAAGAAGAGAAAAGAAAATGTAATTCTCTTCACAATTCTCCAAAATACAACCCTTTATTTCTAATCCCAAAGATGCAAGAATTGTCTTGTATGTCTCTCATACACCCACTTGGACGTGCCAAAAAACATTCGTCTCTTGGTATTTTTATAGATCACTCAAAAAATGAAAGGAAACAGTCCTTGAATTTGAATTTTAAAAATTCTGATTCAAACTAAAAACTATCAATCAATAACTACTAACTACCTTGAATCTTTGCCCAACATGTGGCAACTATCTGGACACTTGACATGCCACATTCAACAATCAATCAAATGCAAACAACTCAAGAAAATTCAAAATTTCTCTTTAGGCCGATCAATCACCCCATGGGGATCGGTCAATTTGCTATCGGGAGACGCCAAGTTCCTTCGCAAAATAGAAAGGGGAAAAGAAAAGGCCGGTCAACCGCCCTCAAGTGGCCGGTTGACCACCCTTACGCAACATTCTTACCTCTTTAATCTTTTACCTCAATTTTGATACATTCTGCTAGGTTATGATATTATTTTGAGTAAAAAAATGATATTCAACAATCAATAGTGAAATCTTTAGTGTTTTCTTGACTAGATGTAAATCATGATTGAATTACTAAAAATATTATTTGTGTTTTTCATTATATGGTTGATTGTCAATATTTAGCTTCTGCAACACTCTCCTTATTTATTCAACTTCAATAAACTTTTAATCACTGAATTCCCTGCCACACCCCCTCACCAACACCCCCCCCCCCCCTCCCCAAACGAATGCTTAGTATAAGATATCATAACAAGGTACTTATACGATAAAAAACACTCATGTAAATTTATTTTTTATGCCCATTAAACTAGTTAATAGAAGACACAAGCAAGCCTTCTCCTTCGTCAACAAAAGAATCTGAGATCGCTGTTTTTTACTAGTAGGCCATTCCTCAAGCATCACCATATAATATTTAAGAGAGCACACCCTGTAACTTGTAAGATGCGACTGTAACTTACTATTTAGAGCTTGTTACGTGAAATAGTTTTCATTTTTTATTTCCAATTTTCTAAAGTGTTAAAAACACAAATGCCCTCATCCCGTGAAAACTGGAAATGAAAAATGAACTGAATTTCTTGCGGATGTAAGAGCTGCCTCTGCAGTGAGTTGTTCTAAATAACATGATCTATTTAAAACAAATGTAGGAATCAATAAATTACCATGTCAGAATGAAAACAAAGCTCCTGATTTAATCCAAGGCTCAAAAGGCTTACAGCTCTGCCAGAAGGGGCAGAGAGCAGCATCCAAATGTATAAAAAGGAAAATGGTTCATTAAAATCTAGAAACGAAGTAAAAAGCTGTCCAAGCTCATGCTGCCTGCTTTTCAGAATCTTTTCAATAGAGATCCAGATTACAGATATTAATGTAACACCCAAGCAGGTGTAGGCCTATATCGTACAAAATTAATGGAACAAAAGTAAAAAACTAAACACAACATCCAGCCTCATGGGAGTCCTGTCCTGTCTCTCTGTACACTAATCATTCTTCATCTGGGGTATAAAGCATTCTGTGACACCATACCTAGGACAGAACAAATTCAGTTACTTCCTGGCCTACCCACATCCCCCAAACCAAATGGTTATGTTTGTTTTTACACGTAAATCTCACTTGAATAGACTAATTGGAGTGGCAACTGCTATACGCTAGGTGATGTCAAATGGAAATATTACAGCCTAGTTCCTTTGCAGCAGTATCAAGGAATTGAATAGGCAATCCAGTTGCAAGTCTGCTATGAGCTTCCCATGTTAAGCACTTCTCGATGTCTGCTTGCCAGTCAATAGTTCCTATGTTGAAGAACTGATAAGGAGTATGAATGCCATTTCTGTCCACTTGCTTAGAACTAGGTCTAATAGAACCAGTATGCAGAATATCACGAAGAACTGATGTGCTAAGAGCACGGACATGAGCACTAGGATGAGAAAGGCATCGGATGGTAGCTGGCAAGCGACACTGCATGCATTAGCACATATATTATCAGTAAAAAATTCTGCACAAATATCAAGGAAATGAACATCTATGACAAGTATGGGAATCTTCTTTTTTTGCCTAAGGATGTATCTACTTCCCATTTGAGGGTTATGTAAATGCAAAATACTGTATTTTATTTACTCTTATTTTTTATCCCTTTGCACTCAATATCCTTTTGCCAATATTATTAAAACAGGACCTGACTTGGTAGTAATTTTCAACCCAGACCAAAATTGAATGGGTCCACTGGCGTGCACTTGCTTACCTTTAACAGATTTGAGAGGCCATCTACAATTGCTAATCCAGACTCTCCCCACTCCACAAGAGTCTGAAATGCTCTAGCCGTTGCCTCCAGTAGCTGTTCATATGTCATTGACATCAAAGAACTAGTAAATTAATGAAGCTTTGAGGATTAAGGAGAAACCCCACAGGCTACTGAGACTATTTTTTCAATGTACACGAAAAAGATTAGGCTTCAAAATAAAGAAATAAAAAAGGCGTGAGAATAGCCTTTTAATGCAGCAAATAGTTTTCTATCTGTTTGCATTAATAGTTCTATGTGTGAATTTATGTGTGTTTGGAAAAGTACTGTGTTTTTTTATTGGTTGATAGATTACCTCCAACTGTGGTAAAGTACATGCTTCTCCATCAACGAGCATCCCATCAGTGGCACGTAGTAGAAGATCTGAAGCACTTGCCAGTATTACCAATGACTCAGGGCTCTCGTGATTTCTCATCAACTCCACAATTAATTTTACAATTCGCTGGTTGATTCTCCACATCTTTTGACCTTGATCATCATCTTTAGCAATCCAAGGTTGCAATTCCCTTTCAGCCTGACAAAAACACATGGCCAACAAAAGTGACTAAACAAATGAAGTCAAAACTAAAATAACTAAAAATTCAAGGCTGCTGGTCTGGACACATTATGCAACCCCACCTACAAAATAAGGCAATGAAACATCAAATATGATTTTAAATTGATCATATCTTGTACTATTAAGAAAGAAAATTCAAATTTTTATGACACATTTGAGAGGAAGTGTCCCTTTGGTAATGCAAAAGCAAAAAAAATTATTTTCATATAATAAAATTTGCAAGTAGAGGGCAAGCCTTGACCCAATGGTAAGGGGTTGCACTTAAACCTGCAGCTTACAGGTTCAAGACAAGGTAACATCCTCATCAAATGTGGAAGTAAGGCTGCCATTGCAAGATTTCCAATAGCAGGAGAGCCTTAAGCACTGGATATTGCATTTATAATAAAATTTACTAGTTGAACAAAATTTGGACCTGAAGAACAACTGCTGTGGCTGCTTTTGTCGGTGATGCTGATACAACATTGCATAGGGCATCAACCACCTACAAACATAGAGATTTAGACAGTCAAACAAAAAATTTTTTTTTTTCATGAAAATTAACACCACATAATCTAATGAAAACTTTTAACAAAGGGATATAATGAATTGGGGATTCAGTAACCACACATTGTGTCATGATTTTTACTTATTTACATTACATGCTATATTCAGGTCATTTTCCTGTCTAAAAACATGTTCCACTAACATTACTATTTATGCATATGGGAAGGTTAGAACCAGTAAGCAAAAAACAAATTGCTCCACTTATCTAACATGTTTACATGGAGTATGCTCAGGCTTAATATATGTTGTTGGTCCACAACCTAAGGCATAAAGCTTTTGGATCAAGTAGTAACTTGTTGCCTGTTTTTGTCTAGACTATTCAAAATTATCCCAAGTTGAATGATACTATTCTCTGGGGTCATACATTATTCATTCTTAGTTCACTCTGCCTGCGACTACACTGCATGTTAAGGGGAGTCTTAAAGGCTTGATATATATTATTAATCTGCAACCTAGCATCTTGAGCTTTTGGGTCATATGGTGACTTAATGGTAAGAAAATATCCCAAAATTAGCATTAGCTAGCCTCCTCTTCAATGTAAATCAATTTGGAAATTATTTTTGCTATTCCCTGAGAAGGGATGTTTATTAAGTTGAATATTTTACTTAGGCTTGGATTAATAAGCACAATCACACTTCATTTGCATAAAGAACCACTCAAAAATAGTTGCACATACTATTTTGCAACTTTAGGATGTATTATATACATTGTATACAATAACATATAATTTATATAAATAAATATATATAATATCTATTGTAAATAAATACATATACAGGTTTGGTTCGGATAACCATCAGTTCATGAACAATAAACAACTGAAACCAAACTAATAATTGAAAATTATAAAAAAAAAAATCAAAAATCAAAAATCAAAAATCAAAAATCAAAAAAAAAAAAAACCGAACTAAACAGAACAAGCTGGTTACCTAAATTTTTCGGTTTGGTCAGGTCAGTTTCAGATTGGTTCAGTTTTCAAATATTTTTTAACAGCCCCTGCCCTGAGTTTCCTTTCTTAAGTTTTTGATAGTTACATAGGCCAGAATACTCCTAAATCCCACTTTGCGGCCCTCTGCTAACATTATACCTGCACTCGCTGTCAAATTAAAGGATAAAATATGTGAATATCATAGAAATTACGCTTACAAAATTTAACGTCCTTTGACTAATTGGTCGTTACATTAGATATCTCATTAGGGATGAAGCCCTTGCAGAACATAATCCCTTTCTTTGTCGCATAACTTGAGTTTTAGCAATTTTAGATTTTATTTTATGAATTATTGGGACTAAACTGTTTAGGTTAGAATTGAAATCTTTGCAACTTCGGCACCATTGAGTCATTAATGTGTAATTTAGTCCAGCATAAATTATTCTCAATTCCAGGTGTTCAGATGTGCTATCTAGTAAACCTAGCATCTAAAAAAGGCCATATTTTAGTCACATTGGTAGCTTAACTCCCAAGTTTACTTAATCTCCAAGTTTGATTAATCACCAAGTGATGCATAAATACATATATAATCTTGATATTTTAATAAGCTTTGATTACGGAATAATGAATTATTTGACTGAAGGCATATGTACCTTAGGTGATTATTCTTTCTATTCCTCTAGGCACACGTACTATTCATGAAGCACTGTTCCCTTTCTCCCCCTCCTTGCAACCCTAATCCTTATCCCATTTTCTTAGACCATAAAATAATAACCCTAGAATATTTCCTCGTTGTTTACCACTATAAGCCCTAACCCTAGTGATCTAAAATCCTAATCGTATTTTCCAGAAAATTATTCTATATATTCCTCTCTTTTGAGATCCAGTCACAATTGAATTTAGTCCTAGTTGAATTCTATACTCGTATCCTAATGTATAAATTAACCACAAACACTAACTAGTTGTTTGGTCTAGCGAATCTTTGAGATTCCTAGGAATGTGAGTTTGGAATCCTTCATGCCCATGTTTGGTTTGTCTTGGGAATCTCAAGTGGTGGGCATTTGGAATTTCTTGGGAATCCATTACGCCCTTTGGGATTCTAGATTCTCATGATAATGACATCCAATTCCCAAGAAAAGAAATCCAGAGCCACATAAGCTAGTTATCTTAACCCTAATCTTCATGCCCTAATATTGGATATCCAAGACATGACAGAGAAAGGCAAGATGTTCAATTTCCTTTTAAGGTTTGAAACCACAGAGAAAGGCAAGATGTTCAATTTCCTTTTAAGGTTTGAAACCATAGAATAGACATGGGTTGAAATTTGTCAACAATGAGTTCAAGACTTGCCTATCACATAAGCTGTTGCTGAACGCTTGTGACTATCCTGGAGAAATTTACTCACACCAAAGGTGAGTGGAATGGGAAATTCTTTCAAAAAGGGCAACCCAAGAGCTGGGGGACCCAATACTAGGGCATCAACTTCGAAATGGTCATCCTTTCTCAAGCTTCCAACATATTCGGTGGAATCGTAAGATTCCGCGCTTCTTATGTTGAGGGTCTTGGGGCCCTCATCAAGTTGCTCCATAATGTTATTGTTCAATGCCTTGCAAGCTTCCATTGCAGAGGGCTCACGAGGACATGATAAGGATAAGGATGAGGATGAGGAGGAAATCTTGAGGATGGGTGTGATGCTGTTACTCAACATGTTGGAGAAGCATACAATAGAATCCATAGTTGTCCAAGCTAAAGGGTTAATGTTTGTGGACCTACATGTCAATGGGAAAGCAGTTGTCCTGCAATGGATACTAGGGCTACCCACAACTTTTGTCTCTTAAGGTGAAGTGCACAAACTCAACTTGGGACACATCAAAGCAATTAATGTTGTAGCCCAGCCTCCACTAGTAGTAGCCAAGTAGGCAACTATGAGACTTGGTCCATGAGAGCTACATACAAATTTCACTATCATTTCCTTGTCAAGTGATAGATGGAATGGAATTCTTAAAAGAGATTAAAATAGTTCAAATGCCTTTCAAGTTCCCTTTGCCTGATGGTTGATCATCCTTGCATGGTTAAAGTTGTGGCGAAGAAAGAAGACGATGACAAGTTCCTCTATGCCATGATGCAAATCAAAAACAGTTAAAAAGGGGTGAACCAACAAATCTCGCCTTAGTGGTGGATAAAGACTTAGTGCCTAATGTCATTCAAGAAATGTTAAAGGAGTATAAAGTTGTGGTGCTGAAAAAGCTATTGATAGCTTGCCACCATGACTAGGTCTGGAGCATGAGATTGAGTTGTTACCGAAAAAGGTAAAACATTTTACTAAAAGGCCATATGGGATAGCGCCTCCAAAGTTAGTAGAATTGCGTAAATAGCTTGATGACCAATTGGAAGTACATTATATACAACCTTCTAGACATTGTTTGGAGCACTGCTGTTGTTTCGAAAGGAACTTAATGGGAGCATGCGGTTATGGATGAATTGTTGTGTGCTAACAAATGTAAGTTTGTGCAACAAGTATCCTATTCTACTGATTGCTAACTTATCTAATTAGCTAAGTCATGCCAAGTAATTCACCAAACTTGACTTGTGCTGAGGCTACTACCTAGTGAGGATAGTAGAGGGAGATGAGCCACATACTATTTGCATGGCATAGTACCAAACGTATAAATTGATGGTTATGCCCTTCAAATTAATGAATGTGCCTACAAATTTCTAAATACAGATGAACCACGTGTTTCATGACTACCTTGACAAGTTTTTTTGCGGCAGACCTCGACAACATTGTTGTCTATAATTCTATACTGGAAGAACATGAAAACATCTATGGAAGGTGTTTAATAGGATGAAGGATAACAACTTATATGTGAAGGAGGAGAAATTCTCTTTTTCTTAGAACAGTATTAAATTTCTCTCCCAAATGATTGAACAGGGTGTATTCAGATGGATATAAGATATTTTCAAACATACCAACAATAGTAAAGGAGCTGCATTCCTTTCTTGGACTCCTCAAATGCTATTGCGTGTTCCTTGAGGGTTGCTAAGGAGGATTTTCCCCATTAATTGAAGTGATAAAGAAAGGTTATGAGTGGAATTGGACGCAGGAGTGCGAGTCTTGGACAACTTGAAGACAGGCATGATGAAAGATATGTTAACTTCTATTCCGAACATGATGAAGCCTTCAAGGTAAAGATAGATGCATCCCACTATGTCCTTTGTGGACCTTATTATAGGAAGGGAAACTTGTTGCGTATGAGAGCTAACCATAGTGGAATTGAACGGAAGTACACAACTTATGAAAGAAGTTAATATTGATACTTTTGTCTTCGTGGGTGGTGATATTACGTGCAAATAACACAATTGTCAGCCATTTCTATACACAACCAAAGTAATCCCCCTAAGCAAGCTCATTTTAAAGAATTCCTAGTCGAATTTGATTTCTCATTTGTGCCAAAGTGGGGGCAAATGAACCAAAGTAGAAGCATTGAGTAGGAAGGTTGAGCTCGCAGCTAAACAACTAGTAGCTCACTTAAGTAAAGTTACCACAATTATGCAGGAGAGCATTAAGAAAAAGTTTGTCATTATATCTGTCCAAAACCTTATGAAGTTGGTGGAAGAGAATAAAGTGTTCCAATTCTGCTTACTTTTGACACATGGTAACCTGCTCTTTGTCCTTCAAGCTAGTGATCTCAGGAAGATGCTACCGCGATACTATTATGACACCATATAGGTAGACCACCCAAGATGGCACAGGACTTTTGCATTTTTGAGGTAAACGTATTACTAGCCCCAAATGAAAGAAAAAATAGGTAAGTAGACGCAAACTTGTCTCACCAACTAGTAAGACAAGGTTGAGCGAAAGAATACTACAAACCTCTTCAAGTACTAACGAGACAATGTGGGAGTGTCTCACTTGATTTCATTATCAACTTGCCTAGAGTTGGGGGTATGTGCTCTACACTTGTGGTTATGGATAGATTTTCGAAGTACAATACTTATACCACCAACACCGAAGTAATGCTAGACAGAGGAGACCACACAACTTCCAATAAAGAACATTGTGAAATATTGGGGTGTTTCCCAACACATTATGTGATTGAGACAGAAGACTTAGTAGAAACTTCTAGAATTTTTTAGAATCCTTGTTTGGCAACTTGACATATCCTTTAGCTATCACTTGCATTGATGATAGAGATTCAATGGGTTATTATAGAAGTACTTGCACCATTTCATCACTGCTAACCCACTTTTGTTTCAATTCCCAAAAGAATCAACAACCAACATTAATTCTTTCAAGCATGTTATGAGCTCACATAGTGGATGACGCATACAGATATGAGCGTACATCTTAACCAAAGAATGAAGAGAGAATATAGAGATTGCCTGAGCCGACCCTATAGAAAGGTAAGAAGCAAATGAAGAAGTGAATACATCAATGGAGAAAACCATTACACTTCAAAATGGGAGACTTAGTGCTTGTTACGCTACATCCTAAACATATCAAGTTGCCATGGGGTTGAGATGTGAGAGAACTTTGCAAGTATGAAGAACTAGGTCCTCATCTTGGCCAAAGTTTGTTACAAGGTTGCTCTTTGGCTTGGATAAGGTGCACTTTGTAGTTCATATCAAGTGCCTCAAGCCATTTAATTCTAACAATGAAGATCCAACCTAAAGCTCTCGATCAACCATAAAAGCACTGCTAAAGACCTTGTAACCCAACAAGCAAGAAGTTGAAGAGATCCATGTGGAGTTCATATCATCAAAGCGACAATGGCACAAGTTCTAAGTGAAGTAGAAGGACCCCAAAGATGAAGAAATGGATGTTAGCAAAGGAGATGCAACAATTCATGGACAAAACAGAAGGTACTTAATGTCAAAGTCTACAAGGACCTCAACCGCATAAGTAGGAGAGAATGTCACAAGCTAAGCTTGTTCAGGGCCTCGTGCTTGCGCTGAGCTATAACGCACACAGCATGTGAGATAATGTGCATGGAATCTCTCTTGCATGAAATGGGATACCCAAACAAGAAACCCAGGAGAATTACACATGCTGCTATGAATCCTTTTTTCCATAAAAGAACCAAAAAGTACACAGAAGTTGTAACACATGACCAACATCCAACAAACTCAATTCTTAGTTCAAGTCCGAATAAGAAGTGATACAGAGGGGCCCTTTAATAGACTTAAAATGCTGGGAAGATAAAGAAACTAAATTAAGAAACCTAAATAAGCTAAACCACTTTTTTTCCTAAATAATAATACCTTAAAATATTGAGAAAATATACTAGAATCTTAAGGATATTACTTACATCGACAAAGAAAAATAAAATAAAAATACAAAGCTACAAATTTTCTTGTTTTCCTTGTGTCATCATTCTCCCCTAGTTAGAAAGAGTTTGACCTCAAATTTTAAAAATCTAAAGGATGAAGAGCTCAGGCCGTGACCAAGCTTAAAGGAGACCAATTTTTGTGCTGGCTTCAAAATGAAATAGGATTGTATGATGGAAGAATTTGTGGAGGTGAATCCAGCAAGGTTACTTGGTATGATGAACTCAACAGGTTGGAGCTTGGGTTCCAATGTCCCTCACATTATTCTTGAATATTAGTACTAAATTCTTGCACCACTTATCTTTAAGACCTACTAGGGGGTTGCAATACTCTTAACTAGTGCTGTTTTTTTCAACATTATCATTTATTTTTTTTCCTCTTTAGAGTTCCAACCGGGGTGTCTATGGCTTTTGAGAGAATTGTGAGAGGTTTTTCCTGGTAAGGAGTTGGGGATGAGAGGAGAGACCATCTTATTAGTTGGGAAAGGTGAAAAAAGACCTAAATCTGGAAAAGAGGAGGGGGGGGGGGTGTTGGGCCTTGGGAATTTGGTGTCTAAAAAAATCTCCTTGGTGGGTAAATGGCACATGGTCATTACAAATAAGCACATATTGCATAGGAATGGTTAGGATACTAGGAGTAGTGGTATTCTTTCCTATGCTAGTCCTTGGAAATTTATTTCTCAAGTAGATTAGTTCTTTTTCCCTCTTACTTGTTTTTGTGTAGGGAATGAGAATCATATTCACTTTTTAGGAAGATGTTTGGGTGGGTGAGGTGTCTTTGGAGTCTTTGTTCCCTTGTCTAAATAGATTATCCCTCTTACACAATGAACTAATAAATACTTTTAATTCCTTTGAGATGGGGGTCTCTTTCTTGGAATTTCATTTCTTTAGAAATCTCAATGAGAGAGAGGTTGAGGTTATGAATTTGTTGGTGCACACTAGCTTCTTTTGCTCCTTGAATGGGTCGTGATTTGAGGATTTGGCTTGGGGATTCTTTTGGTCCATTCTCCACAAAATATTTTCTTGCTCACCTATTGAAAAGGCCAAATCCTCCTTGTTTTTCCTTGAATCATTTTATTTGGAATGCCAAAGGTCAAGGATTTTATGCAGGCTCTACTCTTAAGGCTTAATACTAATGATTTGTTGCAATTGAGGAGACCTTACAAGGCCATAAAACCTAATATATGTGCAATATGTTTGGGAGATAGTGAGACTAAGACCATTAGTTCAACACTGTAATGTGGCTAGGCAGCTTTGGAATTCTCTTTTCTCCATTTTTGCAGAGGCTCTAGTGCTTCCCAAGAGACTTGATAATTTCCTATAGTAGTATAAAGGTTTTGGGTGGAGTAAAGAGGGGATAAGTTTTATGGAAATGTGTAGTTTTTGGCATTTTTTGGACTTAATGGATCAAAAGGAATGCAAGGATCTCCAAAAGAAAAATAAATTTTGTGCATTTTCTTTGGGATAGAGTTACTTTCAAGGCTTCTTTTTTTGGCTCATTCTTTGGGATTCTTCCATGGAATGTTGTTATCAAATCTTCAAAGGGATTGGAAAGGGGATTTGATGCAATTGTTTTCTTTTGTTTACCTTTTTACTTTATATTGGCGATTAGGAGGATGCAACATACTCCTTTTCTTTGTAATTACCTCTTCTACACATTAATGAACTTTCCTTTTCAATATGAAAAAAAAAAAAATAATTGTTGCACCACTTCTTTTAGAGCTACCACTTCAATCATAGGCCCAAAGGGAGCTTCTCCTCAAATTCACAACAATTAGGATTAAAGAACAATGTAATGCAAAATGTCATGATCCCACATCAGACACGTACTAGGGAAATAATGGTAAATAAGGATGGTTTAGGTTTCAACCTTGTCAAACTCATTTTATGAGACAACCATTAGGCTTAATAGGCCAAAGCAGACAAAAACTTATCAAAGTTGGGCCTATCATGATCCCATGCTGGGGGTGTATGAGGGAGATCTTGGTCATACAAGGATGGTTTAGGTTTTAATGAGTTGCTTTATGGGGCAAAACCGTGAGGCTCAACGGGGCAAAGCAGACAATACCTCATTGGAGTTGGGTCATGACCAAGACACAAAGCATAAATCAAGCTAGCTCATCTTAGAATCCAACTTTCCCAAGGCCAAATTAATCATCATTTTTTTCTTTCTTCTCTTTAAATTTCAGCTGTCTAGCTGGTTCTGTTTAGTCTGGTTCAATCAGGTCTGGAGTCAGAACTAAGCCAACACAAACTAGTTTTAGAAGGTACCTTTTGAATAAAATTAGGGTTGTCTTCCTTGATCTTTTTGTTTGGTGGAGGGAGGGGTTGCAACTCCTCTGTTCCTGCTGCAATAACACAAATGCTGCTTCTCCAGCTGCTGCAGGTTGAAGCTCTGGAGAAGACCAGGAATGGTGGGTAGGTCTAGATCAAGATTGAAAGAGGTAGATGATGGAGATCAAGGAGGAGAAACAATTGGTGGTGGTGTGGGTCACAGATAAAGACAATGGCCTATTACTGAGGTTGAGAACAAGGAATGCACATTAGTCATTGAAGAAATGTGAGGACTTTCAATCTGGAAAGCTTCACAATGATAACAACTGCCCAATTGATGATGGAGGCATATCACAGAATTTTGGCGCTCACTTAGATTCAAGGTAGATATGGAGTGTAACTGAAAACAAGTATGAAGAGATACAGGGATTGTGACCAATGGGAACTTAGTGAGTTTAGGCCAAACAGGAGCATGCGATTGTCAGGGTTTGTGGGGTTTGGACTGCAGAGTTTTTTTTGGTTGTGTTCAGACCTAATGTGGGTGAGGGTTGTCTCGATTAGGGCTTAAGCTGCTTGAGCTATGCAAGAATATTACTATTAGTTTTCAACTACTATGAATGAAAAAGGATGCATCATAGGAAAGGGATAGAGCCGGTGGTGAGCTGGTGGTGGATATGGTGGATGCAGGGAGTTTAAGCTGAATAGTGAACCCTACAAGTTTAAACGAAAACAGAGATGACCATGACAAACAATGACAGCAGCACCAATTTGAATCAAAGCTAAAATACAAATTGTCTTGTTTATGCGCATCATAAAGTTGATTATCACTCTATTTTGTCCCCTAGGGGACATTTGGGACCTTCATGCAGAAAGTCTCAAGTTCAAATCATGGGATGGTTGGAAAGAGGTATGGGGTGGGAGATAAGCTACTTCCCATTGTGCAGCCCAAGCCCAATGTAGGCTTCCAATAGACCAAAAACAATAAAAACTATATTGTTCTTGCATACATCAAATCCAGAGATCATATAGGTGAAGTGTTTATTATAACTTTGGGTAGTGGAACTAAGATCTGTATTGGGCGTAGCATGATTAACATATGTGTTCTAGCTTAAATATGAGTGTTGAGAATACTATTAAATATACACTCACATATGTAATTTAGATTCTTATTTTTGTTAGTTCTAATATTGAACGATAGGAGTATACCTAATTTTGCTGCTCTAATCCATCATTTATTTTAATCACCATCTCCTTCTCCCCTTATGCTGAGAAACTAAACGCTAAAAAGTAACGAAGACTTTGGGCCAATGATTGATTTGATTCAAGTTTAACATACTACAAAGATACCAGAAAGGACAACAAACAAAAATAGCTTGAAACAGTGAAAAAATATGCGGCAGCCTGTGACTGGAGGATATAGACGTACCAGCAACACCCTGTACCAATGACTAGTACACAGATTAGGTGATAGATCCTATCTATATCTTAATTCTGAACCTCAGGGTTGGAAAGCAGCCCACATTTTTTTCTTTTGGAGTTGACATGTCACACACTGTTCAATCAAGCTCTTTCATTCTTGTGGAGTTGTCCACTGCTTTCATCTTCCCACAAATCCTCCCCTTTCCCCCCGGTTGATTGGCCCACTCCCTTTAAAATTTTTTTACTTCTTTTTCCTGTGACATGCTTACAATTGTCTTTGTTTACATTTACACTATACATTAAAATATGAAGTTAATCCAAATTATTGCCCCTTCTTTCAAAAAAAAAAATTCCTTCTCCTATAGCATGCTTACACTATCCTTTATTTACCTCTACAGTTACATACATATTAGAATTATGAAATTGATTCAAATTACTAAAATAATGTAGAAATGTGTATATCATACAAGCATGTATATCCGTAGCTTTTAAGAAGATTTAGTGTGTGCAATGCTCCCACATAGTTGGTGATTTTAAAAATATTGGTAAAAAAAATTTTCATCCAGGGGTGAGAAAATCCAAGTTTTGGGGGCAGGGTGTCGGAGGCTCTTTTGGAATAATTTGTATTTCTATTTTAATTCTTTGAAAAATCTCATGCCATTTTTTCTTTAGATCTTCATTTTTTATGATGTTTTGCCAATAGGAGGACAAGCAAAAATCCATTGGTATGGAGAATGGTCATGCTTTTTTAATATGTTGTATTTTTTTTTTTTTTTTTTTGGCAGGTTAGACTGCATAATTTTTAAAATATTTGAATTTTGTACCTGAGTTTTAAGCTTAAAAGAATTTATGTAGTTTGGTAGTCTTGGTTTCACTTTTCTCATATTCTATCTTTAAATATAAAAGTAAAATAAAATAAAATATGTTTTGTGGATGTTAAAGCTCCTTTTATAGATTGAAAGTATATGGGTAATGAGTATGTATGCTCTAATTTGAATAAGATTTTAATGGTATTTATAAAAAATTATTTATAATTTGAATTTTTTTACCATTTCTAAAACTTAAAAACAAATTTATTGTGGTGCCTCTTAAATTGGGATTCGAAGTACTTAACAAAGATTTAAATTAGAATATTAATTTCTCATATTTTTGTTTGCTTTAGCTTTAAATTTGTTCTTATTATTAATTATTTTTTAGATCCGTCTAACGATTTACCATCAAATCAGTTAGGCAACATACACAGTGCATGCGTGCACACATACACATGTTTAAGATTTTTTTTTTTTTTGGGGTAGTATATACTATTGAGATATTATTTTTGTTTTAAAATTATTTCAATGGAATATGTAGAATTTTTTTCCTTTTTGGATTTTACATTTTAAATTGTCCCACAGTGTAGCATGGGTCATTTTACTGGTATGAATAATAGGCCAATACATCTTGAACATCCACATTTTCTAGATGACAAAGTAGTGGGTGATACATTATAAATACGTTTGATAAAACTATACAACATCAAAACCAAGGTTTTTAGCCTGGTTGACAGAGCTTGTGCAGGTCTTATGTATTTATTCAGCTCATCATGACTTGGGTCATTACACTTGGTATAAGAGCCAGCATCAGCTAGAAGTATGGGTTCATTCCAACACTAAATAGTGATAGAGAACCACACTCCATAGGATGTGCATGCCTTGAGGAACATGTACCCACAATGTGACTTCAGTGTGCAACATGTTTTTGATTGTGTTTGAAACCCCCCACACTGACTAGTCGGATCACACATGTCCCCTAGAACTTGTGCGCAGAAATTCTCAAGGACAAGAAATGCATCAGTGGGGCAAATATGTAATGCCCCAAACCAGTGAACAGTGCAAATATGAGGAGACAGATCATACATGAGTCAATCAACCAATTCAGCTTGATCTTCCAAACATTGGCTAGGTAACATGACAGTGATATATATTGAGAAACACCTGAGAAGCTAAAGTAACATCTCAACATTCGTCCTTCACTTGGTTGTCAGAATGCCTGTAGGCATTACATACTTATTTAGCTCCCTGGACTCATTTTGTCACCTAACCCTAGATAAAGTTAAATGGTTAAGAAGAATTGGTGTGGTTGGGTTAAATAAATTATGTATAACACGTTCACAAGATATTTATTAGCAAAATTAGAGTCCTTGAAGTTAAGATGACATTAAAAAAAATGGAAAGTAGGAAATCTATAGGGTGAGATAAAATACCAATTGATGTTTGGAAATGTTTAGGGGAATTATTTGGTTAACTAATCTATTCAACACTATTCTAAAACCCAAGAAAATGTCAGAAGAATGGAGGAAAAGTATATTAGTTCCTTCTGTACAAAAACAAAGGCGATATTCAAAACCATAATAACTATCGTGGAATTAAGATTATGAGTCATACGATGAAATTATGGAAAAGGGAAATTGAACATAGAATAAGATAAGAAACAAAGATTTCAGAAAATCAATTTAGTTTTATGCTTGGAGATGAAAAACACAATTTATTTATCTTTCAAGAAGCTTGATGGAAAAGTTTAGGAAAAAGAAGGATTTGCATATGGTATTTATTGACCTATAGAAAGCTTATGATAGAGTACCTAGGGAAGTTCTTTGGTGGGTTTTAAGAAAAGAAGCGTATTTGCAGTAGATATACGGAGGTTATTAAGGAGACGTATGATAGAGTAGTGACTAGCATTAGGACTGTAGGAGGAGAATCTAGAGACTTTCCAATCACAATAGGTGTACATCAAGGTTCTACTTTAAGTCCTTATTTTTTTACTTTACTAATTGATGAACTAACTAGGAATATTCAAAATGAGAATCGTTGGTGTATGTTATTTGCAGATGATATCATGTTGATTGAAGATAGTATGAGTGGAGTGAAATCTAAGCTAGAACTCTGGAGAGTTTCATTAGAGTCTAAAGGGTTTAGGATAAGGAGGAATAAAAAAAAATATGTGAAATGTAATTTCAATATGTAAGGAGTAGCAATAGAGAGAAGATTAAACTTGATAATCAAGAGATTAATAGCACTGATATATTTAGATATCTTGGATCTATTATGCAAACTGAAGGGGAAATTGAAACGGATGTAGTACATAGAATTAAAACAGGTTAGGTAAAATGGAGGAGTGCGTCAAGTGTGTTGTGTGATCGTAGAATACCCTTAAAATTAAGAGAAAAGTTTCATAAGACAGCTAAAAGGCCAGCTATGCTTTATAGTTCAGAATGTTGGGCAACTAAGAAACATGTGCAAAAAATAAAAGTTGTTGAGATGCAAATGTTGAGGAGGATGAGTGGTTTAACATTAAAAGATAAAGTAAGAAATGAGCATATATGTAATAATTTAGGCATAGCACCTGCTGAAAATAAGATAAGGGAGTGGCTTAGATGGTTTAGACGCAGGCCTAGTAGAGCACTTGTGAGGAGTGAGTTAGTTATTGTTTTTGGCATTAAAAGGGGTAGGGGTAAGGCCTAAAATAGCTTGGAATGAGGTAGTGAGGAAGGATTTAACTGCCCTTAATCTAATAGAGGAAAACGCTCTTGATGGGGTGAATTAGCAAAAAAGGATTTATGTAGCCAACCCCACCTAGTGGGACTTACAGCTCGTTGTTGTTGTTGTTGTACTTTCTCAGGTGAAGTTGAACATATTTATAGACCTGTTTAGTATGTAAATAAAGCTATCCATAGCTTGCAAAACTACTCTCTTTTTGAAAACAAATAAAGATAATCATGATAGGAACTTTTACTGCAGAAAGACCACATTTATGTCCTCGGACAAATATATTGAGAGATGAAAGTCTCAATACACATATAAGAATTCCTAGTTAAGAAGTATAGAAACATAATAATTAAATGACGGAAGAAATCGCCACTTCCCCAGCACTCTGCTGCCGTCAAGAGTCTTCCTACCTCCCAAACAATAAAACACATGCACACACAAGAGCTACCAAAAAATATTCAGGATGAATTTTCCATGGTTAATACAGAAGTGCACAAGGACTATTTAAACACAGGGCTAGGCATTATTGAATATTTAATCCCAATCCATTCTGTTTACATCTATGCCAAACCCAACAAAGGCCCACTACCAACTTGACTTTTTAAGACCAAACACAATGGAACTTTTAAAATGTGAGTACATCCCTAAGCCCTTTTAATCCAAAGCAAGGATTTCAAGAGCCAAACTGAATATCTGTTATAAAACTACATATGTGCATGGAAATAATTATTAATTTGAATTATATAAAACATAAGATTAGGACAAGAGAAAGAGAACGCTAGACATTAAAACACAAATATTGCCTTGCAATAGTTTAAAGTTTAAACTAATAAAAAATTATTAAAAACACACAAAACACTCATGCACGCACAGATACATAAGAGCACAGTAGACAAGGCTATTCAACTAGACCAGACCTTGTTTGGTCTGATTAGAATGCCACTTTACCTAAAAGCTTAAGCTATTAGATTGTGGGCTAACAATGTATATCAAGATTTAACACTCCCCTGCACGTGCAGCCAGATTGCACGTGTAGAGGTAAACACACGATAGATAACACCCATTACAGGCAATACAATAATTTTTTAAACACCACACATTAAACTTGGGCAACAAAACTAGAACTCAAGACCTCCTGGTAACCAGCTCTGATACCATGCTAAAATTCCACTTTACCTAAAAGCTTTAGCTATTATGCTGTGGGCCAACAACATATATCAAGCTTTAACAAGTCCAATGAAGTAAATAATGTCTCAAGACAGCATATCCCTATCCAAGCCCAAACCTTGCCCTTCCCACCCTTGGGTTAGGTTGTGTGGGATTTGGCTGGCCAACCTGGCATGCCGCCTTGCTTAAATTCAAATGATTAAATAGTGGATTTATTTATATAACAAAAATCAAGCTCCTATATTGTAACATGAATGTTTTTCACTTATTCTTCTATCTATGTTGTTTTGACAGAAAATTCAAGATCAAGTAAGGTATGGTGCTTCTCATCAGGCTCAAATAATATCAAAGCAAAATGAATTAACAGTGTCCTAAATGAGACATGAGACCTGAAATCATACCTGCCTCCATCCTTGTTGCGCAGAAGTGCTTTCCGCACAGGGTAGTGTTTCAGGCGCTGCAATCAACTTGTGCCACAGCAATGAAACAACAGAGAAACATAACTCTTGTTTCTCTGCAAGAACTGATTTTAGCAGGACTTTTGCACTGCAATTAAATCCTATGTGCCTGTCCATTGTTAGGAAATTGGCCAAGTCTGAAGCATCTACTGGAAAATTTGCAATACTTTTGCCTGAGGTATTTCCAGTGTTTTCATTTAAAACTGATGCTTTCTCACACTGTGGTGGAGCTTTTGAATGGGTTGAGTCATCAAACTGCTGAAGCGATAAGCGCACTGATTCAAAGCAGTTAGCAGTGGAACATGCATTTCGTTTTCTGCCACTAAAACACACAAGGGCATCCTTCCAAACAGGTGCATTCATTAAGTGTGCTTCTAATGGTTCAGCCTTGTTGACAATAGATGCAACAGCTTTACTGTGAATATCAATGAGGTTATAAAGAGACGATGCTCTGGTGTGAATTTCTTTATCCCACTTGCACCGCATCAAAACAGACAGGGCATGCATGCAAGCCTTAGATCGTCTGAAGAGTTCAGAAACATGAGCAGCAACCATAGCTGCAGCAACAATCTCGTTTGAACTGTAACTCCATGATGTGCCAATTGATGATGGCTTTAATGAAAAAAGTGCCTCTAATATTGCTAATATTCTGTGAGTATGACGAACCGCAGAGTCAATACTATTTTGGAACTCATTAGATGATCCATTGATTTTTGCAGGCCTTGCTATGTCCTGGACATCTCTAGAATCAGAATGATTATTTCCTTTTGAAATCAAAGGGAACAATTGAAGTTCACAAGCAAGAGCACAAACAGCAGCCAGAACATAAGAATCAAATGCTGCCACAGGCCCTTGTTTTTTCCTTTTTCCGTTTCTAATTTCTCTGCAGTTTTCTGATACCACTTGTGATTCCTCGGTGATTTCATCAGGGGGGCAGTTGTCTTCACCTCTTGGTTTCTTTCTCCCATTGCTCTGAGCTTCATGACTGACACACACAGTTAACACAACAAAAAGCAAGCGTGAAGCTAGCTCCACAGAGGCACAAGATTCTAAAAACAATGAATGGACCATTGTACGAAGCTCAGCCACAGCAAGGTTTTTGGAGGCAGATCCTATGCCAGAAAGGTATCTAGTTCTTCTGATTTGTTCTCTAGATAGCTCAGGTGGAAATGTTCTCTGAAGAATAGCTTCCACAGTAGCAACAAATATCTTCATGAGACATGCTTCAGATGGACTACCACGAGGAAGATATTCCAGGACTTTTAGGAGAGGTATGTACAAGTTCCATGATAAAATGGGAGTTTGCAATGGCGTTGCAACTATAATTTCAGGAAGATCAACAGCTGAGGAACTTAAAGGAATCAAGCCATAAGCAGCTTCCCATATGGTACAAATTCTCCATTCAACCTCAGGGCCATGGGCACAAAGCATTGATGCAATCCCTTGAGCAGTGGCTTCAATTGTTGCTTCAGCTGCAGGCACTTCTATCTGGTCAAAAAGTATTTTTAAAAGGCAATAGTTAACATCATTAAATCGGTATTCTTTTTCGAAATAAATAGATATTTTCAGACATCAGATACATCAGCGTGTGATCTGGAGTTCTGTAGCTGAACTGTGGAAGCACCCAACCAAAATATCAAAGACTAAACAAACAATTAATGCTGACAACTGGTACCTGCTTCCTGTAAGATGAAATATAACCAGCCATAGGTTCATGTTGAACTTCCACCCCTTCAACTTGTCTTAGTGGAGGAAAAAGCAATGCAGGCTGTGAAAGTATACGGAAAAGTAAAGCTGCGGCAGCATCTGCAGCAATACCCGCTCTCATGGACATTGCAGTCCCAATTGCACGCAAGAAATGCAAGTGCATCCAATTCATTGGAAGCTACAACAACAATCAAGAGCAATAAACACAAATGGGTTAGGAAAATCATAAGTTTATCAATTTCCAAAGCTGTCCCTAGTTTCATCCACTGAAATATGCTTATCAGTTAAAGAGTACTGCATCCTACATAAAACTAGACCATCACATCAGGAATGCATGTTGCACAATGTATTGCATTGTCCACACAACTATATGAAATAAACTCCTTGTGCAATGGCTTTAGAAGGTTGGTGCATTAGTATTTACAGATGTTCAGTTCACATGTATGATGTTTCTAGTACATCCCAATATGGCAAGGCCTTATCTGTCTGTGTGTGTGTGTGCGAGAGAGAGAGAGAGAGAGAGAGAGAGAGAGAGAGAGAGAGAGAGAGATGGCAAGGCCTTATCTGTCTCTGTGTGTGTGTGAAAAAGAGAGAGAGAGAGAGAGAGAGAGAGTTGTGTGTATGAATACACTGTTGTTCATATGCTATGATACACTTATTTAATTGGAATGTTTGTCACATCTTACTCATAACATACAAGGTTTGACATGATTTCTAGGTGACAGTGTGACAGGCATAGGGCATACCACAGGTGACCAAGAAAGTAGTAAGGTAGGATATGTAAGCTGTGGCATAAAATGATCTAAAGATAAAACCAGGTAAAATGTGCATGCAGACATTAGGACTTACAAATCCTTAACAAAGTAAAATTTTGAGTTTAACATAAAAACGTAAAAAATATTCATTCTTACGTATTAGAAAGAACAAATTTAATATAGAGGCAGTGCGAGTTGACTTTACCTAGTCACAATCTTCCAATTTCAACTCTCCTTTTCTTGTTCATTTGTCATTGAATTTCTGCCACCTTACATGGCATTAAAGAAGCTTTAAGAAATGAAGAAAAGGGGAACTCTACACAGGACCAAGACTACACTGACTTCAGCATAAGCGCAACTGATGTCAGCAGCCATGTGGATTGTCAGTAACCAATGATAACATTTAACTCACTTCTCCATTTTCCATTTTAGGATCAGTTTGCACCTCCAGTATTTCAACGTTCAATATAAGAGTTCAACCAGTTGTGACTGGGGTATCTTTCAATCAGTTTGTAAGCCTAGGTTGCGTTTGCCCTAGTTTTGGTTTCACCAGTAGCTAATGGGTCTAAGATAGCATGGATTGGTAATTTTGTGTGTTCTTTTCTACTTCCACTGTAACAGATCCTGGATGCCTATTTCTAGAACACTCTTGGTGCAGAACGCACCATACAAGGTACAAAACCCTAAATTCCAAAATATTCAATTTCTCGGAAGTCAAAGCCAACCTTCAACATGATTACAACCATATATAGAATTATAAAATGTACTTTTCAAAGCTAAATAGACCTTTGCTTTCCTAAAATAAATAACTGCAAAGATAAATTAAATCAGAACTAGAATCTTCTAGATTCTTCAATGAAGAATATGGCTTCTGGGCAGGACTCCCTCTGCATATCAGGCTACAACTACCTCCATCATTCATTACTGCCATAGAATAGTTCATCCTTGAGCATTGATTTACAAGGGGAGAAGTCAGTGAATGGAAAGAATGTGACCCAACACTCAAAGTGGACCACAGCATCTATGATGAAATTGAGAATGCATCTTGTAGCGGATCAAGGTCTTAAATTTTGATTGACTAAAATTTTGAAGCTCCAAAAGTACAAAAATTTCAATGGAGATTTCGATTTCAATTTGAAAAAAACGAGGGAAATTAGTAGAAAAGCATGGAACTTTTATGAAACTTCAGAAATGCTATGTCTAATAAACATATTAATCTAAGTTTTTGAACTAATATATTACAAAATAAATACATATATGTCGTGTGTGATCCGTGAGGTGCAATAGTTGTAATATAATATGCGTATTAAACACATTCGGTTAATATAAATGAAAGATAAGATAAGAGAGGGACGACTCAAATGGTATGGACACTTGCAACATAGGCCACATAGTGCACCTGTGAGGAAGAATGACTTAGTTACTGTGGGGGGCAATAGAAGGGGTAGGGGTAGACCCAAAATAACTTGGGAAGAGATAGTAAGGATTTAATATCGTTGAATCTATCAAAAGAAATGGTCCATGATCGCATAAATTGGCAGAAAAGGATTCATACAACCAACCCCACTTAGTGGGACTAAGGTTTGGTTTTTGTTTGTTTGTTCGTTTGTTTGGTTAATATAAATGAAATTCATGAATTCACTAAATATTATTTATTACACTAATAAAGAAAATTTACACGTAAATGGTTAAATAAAATGTTGTTGCAAGTTTAACTTTTTATATAATTTCAAAAGCCCTTGTAATAATCTTTTGTTTAAATATAAAAAATAAAAGATAAAACTTTAAATCTACATCTCACATTTGAATTCCAATGAAATTTCATACAATAGTTAAAATTTCAACAAGTTTCCCTAAAATTTTGAGATTTCAATAAATTTCAAATGATTCGTTGAAATTTCGATGGAAATTATGCAAAATAGAAATCGATTTCCATTTCTATTTTGAGAGTGATGGAAAGTGGAAATTTCAACAATTTTGTAGAAATTACCACAAGTGGAATGAACCAACATTGACGCTTATCACATTTTGCCAACCATCATAGATCATATGTTACACTCAAATTTCCACAATCTCCCTAAGATTACATTAAAGGCATGAAAGTCACAAAATAGGAAAAGAAAAAAAAATGAAATTATGCACCAAATCCATGTCTGCACACAAACACTGTCAAACCCTATTCAATAACTAGATACATGCACCATGCACGTTCTAAATGGTTGCAAACTCAGCCGGCTAAGACAAAAACATACTCAGCTCCAGTGTCCACAAAAGTGTTTGCAGGTTGTGGAACTACCTGGTAGGTAACAATCCCACCATGATGGAACTTGGAAGGGGAACTGACGGTAATAATGAGTCTCCTCGCCACACAGACAATACAATCAGTGTTTATCTGGCTTCTTTGGTTCAACTGGCTTATGTGGAATGGTAGTCACAGATTTGAGTTCAACATGGTCTCCCCATTTCTTCAAGCTATCCTTCATCAAGTAAATAATTTTTTTCTATGTCCTTCACATAAGCTGCAGCTAGATTCTGGAAATCAAAGTTCTAGTTATTGAGCTTTATCTGGATCCCTTATCTTAGCCTGCCAATATATTGAATAACTTTCTGTGCTGCTGTTCAATTTCCTTAAACTGGCACCCTGAGATAAGCTTATTGAACTCTCCCATGTACATAACATCTTTCACACGTTGGATGAGAGAACATAATCTAGAATATACCTCCTGAATAGTTAACATAGATATGTGGATCGTAACTTCCTTCATTTAAGTCCTAATTTGCTATAGACCCTTCTAAAAATGGTATTAAAGCTTGATAAACATTGTTGGCCCACAATCTAACAGTTTATATTTTTCAGTAAAGTGGTAATCTAACATGGTACCAGAGATCTCATGCCCAATCATGAGACTGCCTATTGAATGTCCAATGGCATGTTGTTTCAACCTGAGCCATGAAACAACGAGATCCCCCTTGATCCTTGCTGGATGTGCTTGACCCCCATAATTACTCACTTGGGAACTTCTTATTCCAGCTGTTCCAAGAGTCTCTGCTAGTTGAACTGCATCTAGTAGACTCCTTGTTTCCCTCATTACCTTCATCAGCTGTTTGATTGGGATACTATTACCTAGGTTCCTAAACTTGGAATGGATGGTGGAGCGTAGGTTCTAATCTTGTTGCCCATGCTTATTTTGTGGTTATTAATAATTATCTTATTCCCTGCAGTATAATTTATTGTTTCACATGCAATTGCGCTACACATGTGGGGAGTGCTAAAGCTTAATATACATTGTTGGCCAACAACCTAATAGCTTAATCTTTTAGATAAAGCGCAATCTAACAGGGCTCAATATTTCACCACCATGAACTAGCATATTCCCTATGACAATGAGGCAAGTAATAGCTACATTTACCTAGTCATCTTTCCTTGCACCTTTAAAATAAAAATACATTCTAGTTTATTAGATCAATAATATATCAGGTTTGCATTCCCCAAGAAAGTATAATAAAGTGATTTCAATACCATAATCGAGCCAAGAGGCATGTTAGAAGTTACCAGGACAGATTTCTGGGGCTTGCTCAGTTGTAACCTTAGGGCCAGAAATAGTACTTCATCCACCACTCCCTTCTACTTTAGCTGAGTAATTACATTGGCCAATTTTCTGTTGAGGTCTATGAAATCCATATGAAGGTTAGTGATTTCCTTCTTATACAGTTGCTGTGAAAATTTTTGAGTCAAGCAAAGAAAGAACAGCATCTTTGACTTTTACTCCCGTTACCATCTTTTGATTCTATGAAAGGAAAGAAAGAACCTTCGAAGGATCAGCTACACCACTGACTACAATCAAAGGCAGATGAACTGGCACTATTACTATTGTAGTGGATTGCACATGATTGACTCCCTTACTCTTCTTGAATTTTTTGACATCCTGTATTGCAGGCAATCTTTGATCACTGTTTTTGTACTACGGTGGCACCCATGGTTTTAATGAATTTAATTTTCTGTAATAAGGGTCTTTTCTATGAGGATGTGTATGTGATCGCATCCGTGGTCTTAAATTTCCACGAAATTATCAAAATTTCTGTTGAAATTTCGTTTCCACCACCCTCAAAATCACAATGGCAGTCAACTTCGGTCTTACAGAATTTCCATCGAAATTTACATGAATCATCCAAAATTTATTGAAATCTCGAAATTACAGAAAATTTTGGATTTTAAATATGAATGATAGCTGTCATACTTATGAAATGTCATAGAAAATTAAAGTTAGAAACTGGCTACAACGTTTTATTTGGTCATTTATGTCTCAAGATTACCAGAATTTGTAAAATAAATAATATTAAACTAATGTGTGAATTTCAATGTTGTATTTTTTTTTTTTTATAGCAACAGAAGAGAGTTCATCAATAAAATAGGAATTTACAACGAGGAGAATAAGACATCTCCTATCAAAATTCTGGAAAAATCCATAATTTTTGAAAAGCAAGCTCCCTTAAAGCATCCAAAGCCAACACACCATAAAGAGGCAAAGTATTGAATATTTTCCCAAATCAGCTGCCAATTCAATTTTTTCCCTGAAAAAAATCATTGCATTATGCTCCAACCATAATCCCCACAGCACTGCAAATATACTGCAATTCCAAAGAACAGCCCTATCCTTCCTTCGCCCAAAACCCTCAAAAGAAATAGCTGACATTCCTTCCACCAATGCTGGACAAACCCAAGCTTCTCCCAGTACACCAAATAATTTATTCCAGTTGTTCCAAGAAAAATCACAGTGCAAGAACAAATGAGATGCCAATTCAGAATTCAAATAACAAAGCACACAAACATTTGAGAATAAGGCCTTCAAGATCTCCTGATTTCCAAAAGATTATTAGTGTTGCTTCTATTAAGCACATCAACCAAATGAAAGCCTTAATCTTCTTTGGCCTTCCAAATACATGAGTATAAAGGAAAACAAGAGTTGGAATGGCCAAAAATTAAAAAAAAAAAAATTTACAAAAATATACCCCCAAATGATCCAAAGCCCAAGACCAAGTAACCCTAGCTGTAGAAAGATTACAATTGTTCAATAACAAGGAGGATAGTTCCAATAACTCTTATCATTTAGAGACCCTCTGAAATGAAAGTTACAAGAAACTAAAGGGCAACTAATTTAACCACAATAAAAGAAATCATAATATCCTGCCTGAGCTCGATTGAAAGAAATGAGGATAAGATGCAGATGGAACATCATTCCCCAACCACAGATCCAAAAACCCCTTTCCACCACAAAATTAATGTGAGTGAATAAGGGATAAATCTGAGAAATAGATATCCATCAACTCTCAAAAATAGATCGCAAACTGACATTGGTATCCCACCCATTCACACCCAACCCATGCTTACTTCTAATCACTTTGTGCCAAAGGGAATGATCTTTCTTAAGTTTTACTTCAAATCTAGCATTATTGTGCTTATTGACAATTTTTAAAATTTCATAAAAGAATTCCATGCTTGACCAGTAATTTCCATCATTTTTAAAAATCAAAATCACAATTGACATTGACATCGAAATCTTCATGGAAATTTCCATATTTTTGTAGCCTCGAAATTTTAACTCAAAATCAAAATTTAAGACCTTGATCACATCAATCCTTCAAATCTATAACATCCCTCTTAAAATGGCTCAAACAGATCTTTGGTCACCATAACTCCTGTTGAATGTGCCCTAGCTTTTTTCCCCCTGTTCGGCGGGTTTGGTTCTATTAGACTGGTCCAGTTTAAGTAAAACTGTTGGCTTGGTTCATCAAACCAGACAAATTCCTGGACTGGTTTACAGCACTGGTTTAATGAAGGAAACCCCTTCTTCCTTCCATACCTAATATGAATTTTGGGAGAGCCCTCTGCAGAGAAAATGCTTGGTGATAGCAGGACCAGAACAACAGTGGTCTACTGGGAGGTGTGATAACTGACAAGTCTTACTGGCAGGAGAAACTACAACAAAGACTTAAGATTTTGACTATGTGGCTATGGAAGTCAAGCTTTGATGGTCAAAAATTCAATTATTAGTGTCAGAAGGGTATAAATAGGATCTTGAAGGACAGTGGGGCTGGTCAATGGCACGGTCAGACGACAATGACTGCAAGAAATAGTTGGAGAAATATATTTGTTCGATTACCATTTTACCTAAAAGCTTACGCAGTTAGGTTGTGAGCTAACAATGTATATCAAGCTTTAACAATATATACATCTTTTGAAAGCATACTTTCAAACACCAGGCTACTACTACCTCCATGACTTTTGGTTGCTGAGACTTTATTAAGTCTACTTTATGCAGAACTTTGTCATGCTCTACACTATGCTGGTTCAATGGCCTGTAAGTGCTCTTATAATAAATACAAGTGACTTAAAGCTTTTCTGTTAACCATTTTTTAGATTGGTCAAGCGTCAGGTTTTACATTTGGAGTTTTAAGGCGTAAGTCATTCTTGAGACAGTCGGTTATAATTATGTCAATTTAGTGATAGGAAGGAAAGTTCTTAAACAGCACACTGATTTAGCTAGTTTTTTTTTTTTAGTGTATTCTTCCGGAATTTTTTCTTAGTACTATTTTACATCAAAACAGGCACACCTGGAGGAATTTAACATACTCAATTCGTGATACTTTAACCAACCTGAGGATGGGGACATAATCCCTCAAGCCGGAGGCAGATTTAAAGAAGACAGATACCAATTTCTTTAAAACTCAAGAGAAGGAATACCACAAGCTCATTTACCAGTAACATATCATATATAGTAAAATATCTTTATATTTAATAGTTAAAACAAAGTGCCACATTTATATTTAATAATTAAAATAAAGTGAGTGTCACATGAACAAATCGTATACAGTGAAATATATATATATATATATATATATGAAACAGGGGAGCAACCCTAAATTCATTCCTCTCACTTCCATTCTATATCCTACTAAAAATATAACAAAGTCAAACTGCAACCATCATATCAGTTTTAATCAAAATCCACTAGGCTATGAAAAGTGCACTAGGAGGTATAACAAAGCAGCATCATTATTCAGGCAACACATCTGCACAGCAACTGAGATACCAAAATCTCCAGCAGACAAAATGGTAAAAATTTATGTTCCACAAAATTAGATCTTCAAGCAGTACTTGAAGAGTGTGCTTTAGAATTGACAATTAACTGAGCCAGGTCCTCCCCCAGATCAAGAATACTTACCTACTCTAATTTAGATAATTTTCATAGTCCAGCATGGCAAATAATTGAATGCCAATTAAAAAAAAAATATGAGGAGAAATTATATTTAAGTTGAGATTGATCATTAGCGGAATCAAAGTTCATTTAAATACTTGAAACTAATTTGATTCAACTCACCCGCATTCCAGATGCATAATCTTCAGCTGCCCGAAGAAGTTCCACCAGCTGTACAGCAGCATCAAGTGCATCTGGGGCCCAAGATGGTGGTGCTTCTAGAAGTCCAAGAAGAAGTCTTTGGGTGGCACTTGGAGTAGCGATTGAATAATACCTAATTCAAAAGAAACAAAATTAGGATGCAATTCAAGAAAATTTGGTGAAATGCACGAAAAGTATAGGTAATAGGTATCCACCGATGAAATAAACGCGCATACGGCTCCAATGCTGGAAGCCCAGCAACTAGATGCTCATCCAATGCTGTTGTTGGAGGTGGCAACAGTAGCGCCGGAACAGCAGCTGCTGTTAATGTAGCAGTCTCGTAGCGAGCGACTTCCTCATCACAAACACTTAATATAACACCAGCACCATTAGCCACAGCCCACCTTGGAGTGGATGGCATGAGCTGGGGATGCTTCCCAGATCCACGAGAAGAAGCTGCCAAGGGGAAATTGAATCCATTTTTCATGTTAATCAATAACAAATGGATAAAACATTATCATTTTGACAAACAAAGAGACATTGGGTCAATCAAATATTAATATTATAGCCATGTACAACCATGAATGAAGTTAACGAGAGGCTCATGTTCCATGTAGGTAATTTTCAACTTCAATTATTTTCATAGTGCAAAAATAAAAAGAACAAGCTAACTTTTTCTTCTTTTCTCAGTAAAGAAAGGACTGACTAACATAAATAGAACTTCAGATTTAATTTTTTTTTTATTTTTATGAAAAAGCAGAACATTATACTCCTCTTGTCTGCGCTTGCAAATCTATAAAAATAATAATAAGCCAGCGTACCATCAACATTTGTAGGCAAAACAGATTACCAAATGTTGATGTAAAAGTAACGGCATGAAATACATGCATGCATCTGTGCACCAGTGTGCACCAGAGAGGGGGAGAGAGATAGATCTCACACCAAGCAGTAAATAAACACAGAACAAGATCAACTTCTTATAATAGAGAGTTCACTATCACAGAATAAATGTTCCATTGCTATAAAATAATGTCAGTTTTCAGAAAGAAAGCTGACTGAAAAAGGTTTTAAGAATAGAGACAAAAAAAGGCTCCCCATTCTTGCTTAGGTTCCATAAGCCAAAAAATAATAGATGTCCATTGCTGTCCATTTATCTATGGCATATCTTGCGATCTGGTTGAAAGTAAACGTGCATGCCATGCTTAATATTGAATGAAACATGACCCAGTTTAAGCATCATCAATAAAGACACTCAGAGAACTTCTGTAGCAACTGTCCCAATACAATTCTTCTGGAGCAATTACATGATGCTTTATGCAGCTGGCAACTGCTCATTCAAATTATTATATGTTTCTTTCAGAACCTTATTAAATAAATTATCAGAATCTAAAAGTAATTCCCAACTACCTGATTATAGAAAGTTGATTTCATATGTTAGCAGTGTGCCATTATTACAACTTTACCTAAAAGCTTAATCTGTTATGCTGCAGGCAAAGAATATCAAGCATTGATACTCTCCTAGCAGATGCAGCTTGATGGCAGGTGGGCCGGTAAACAATGAACAAAGACAATCTTTAACAAGTTAATGAAAAATGCAGGCGACAATGTGGGCGACAAGCTTAATCTGTTATGCTGCAGGCAAAGAATATCAAGCATTGATACTCTCCTAGCAGATGCAGCTTGATGGCAGGTGGGCAGGTAAACAATGAACAAAGACAATCTTTAACAAGTTAATGAAAAATGCAGGCGACAATGTGGGCGACAAGAATAGAACGCAGGACTCCAGGCAACCATGGCTCTGATACCATGTTAAATCACCACTTTACCCATAAAAGCTTAAGTTGTTAGGTTGTTAATTAAGCCTTGACAAGCAGAGCACGCATGCTTTATTATTCTCATAAGTTGCATAATGCTATCATCAAATTTATAGACAGCTCACATAAAAGCCTGAGCACTAATTTTCTTCCCAACATTGTCTCTGGGCCAAATACTCGGCTGACATATTACACCATGACACAATATGAGATATGGTTCCCATACATAAAAAACTATCAAGAGAGTATGCAAAACTTAGTAGTCGAATCTCACTGCATCTCACCTTGAAGCTAATTTGTAGAGCACCAAAGAAAAATGCAAGGACTACCCACACTGTGTGCATGCAAAACATTGTAAGGAAAACAACTTCACTCCAAATCAAAGTAGGAGAAATTTCAATACCCTTAAAAATTCTAGCATTCTGCTTCAAACAGATGGATCTAATAATTGCAGAAATCATACACCTCCAAAGAGCTTTCCTCTTCCCCCCATTTCCAAAAGACAATACGCTATCCAAAGAAGATGGACAAACACAAAGCCACCCCAAAATGCCAAATAGAATTTTCCACATGCTCCATGAAATGGGGCAATGTAAAAACAAACGTGAACAGTTCTTTCCATTGGCATGCCAAAGTGCACACGCATCTAGAGAAGTGCCTTGTTTGGCATCCTCCGAAGCAAATCATTAGCATTGGTTAAACTCAAGTCTACAGACCAAATGAAAGCCTTTATTCTTTAGGAATGTCAGTTTTCCAACTAAAATAATGTAGGGGAAAAGGAATAACATTAGAAATATGAGTCAGAAGAGTGAAGAAAGGCATGAAAACAAGCTCTAGAAGATCTTCTATCCCTCCCCAAACAGCTATGAAAAAAACCCTACGCATTAATCAACAAGATTATATCATTCATCTCCCAATCATTCAAATTCCTCACAAAACGAAATTTCCACAACTCTACACTACCGTGAGTTAGAAATCAAAGATCAGAGCATCACGAAAATAAACAAGCAAAAAAGGAGGAGAAACTGCTCATATAAGAGGAGCATCCCCAACCCAATGATCCTACTAAAAGCAGATTCTCTTCCTATTGCCATCCTTGTAACGAACATGTGGAAACAAAAGATGAGATATTACCAAATAAATCCAGGAGGACCAGGACTTACATAAGTAGCATCCCCTCCAACTTTAGAACCCAGGATATTTTGTTCAAGCTCACACTCATGACAAATTACCTTATGCTAAAGAGAGTCGGGTTTGAAAGGAAAACTGCTATAAGCACTTCCCCAATATGAAAATATTTTCGACACCAAGTTACTCAAACCCAACCCTCCCCTCCCCTCTCTTAGACCTACCAAGTAACAACCATCCCAAAGCACAATGATCTCCTATCCTGATTCCCTGTTCCTCGCTATAAAGAAATCCCTCATCAAATTCTCTAACGTATGAGCACCCCCCCGCCCCCTCTTTCCCAAGAACAAAAGAAAATTCCTCCTTCTACCCATCTAACCTCCTAGAAACCTTTTTCCTAAACTTTGTCCCCAAAAAAATAAATGCTATGGGATTGCCACCAAAAGGACATGTAGGTAAGTAAAAGCCAACTCAAGACACCATACCACACCACCCTAACATGATGAGAAAGAACACTCGACTCTTCACTAATGCCTATTACCCTAATCTTAGTCATGTAACTTGATACTTCCTCAAAATCTGCAAAAATGGTTAACACATTAAGGAATCTATCCATATCATCTGACAAGAAAGCATATCATGCTAATTTAAATATAGATAAATTGGATAAAGGCTTGCAAACAAATAATATAATATTCTTCCATGGATTAATTAGACCTAAAAGGAACCCAAATTTACTAAAAGAAAATATTTGTCTTATTCCTCTCCACCTCAAAAAATCCTTAAAAAATCTATTTTTTTTAAAAAATAATAATGAAACAAAATGACTCAACCATTGTCCTATATTTTTCACGAGCTTTAAACTTTAAAAAGAATGCCAACTGTTTGGTTGTGTCATTCTCACCCTAAGGCATCAAATTGGAGTGTATAAATGGTTATTTCAGAAGGAAGCAAAGATGAGAAAAGGAAGATGATGAAATTGAAGGCATATGAAAAGGTTTTGCAATCAAAATATGAATAAACATTAGTTATACTTCTGAATAGAATTAAAAAATAAAGGAAATGATAATAGTGTCTCATGAAAAGGGCCATTTAAAACCATTAAGTGGTGTTTGATTTACAGCATCTAATATGCCATGTGTTGTGGTCTCCAGGAATCTTGACACTTGGGATACAATATTGCTGAGAATATAAGATTCATTTTTGGTTTAGAAGCATATTATTGATAGATTCTTGAGCATGGGAATTCCCATGTTTGGTTTGTTCCTAGGAATGATGATAAAATAACTTTCAATACCCAAAATATCTTTTAGTTGGAGTAATGATGTTTCACAAAAAAAATTAAAAAAAAAAGAAACAGTAATAAAGAAAATGCATGTAGGTGGTATTTTAGCACAAAATTCAATGGATAAAATAAATTACATAAAAATTACCCAACTCATTGAAAACACAATATCAAAAGCAATAGTTAAAAGAAGGTTATAAATTACTATATAATCCAAAGATTAATTCAATATTGCAAATATAATAATAATAATAACAACAATAAATATGCAATTCGATGAATTCGTACATACGAATATCAAGCTTAGTCATTTAACAATGTGCCAACTAGGTCTTTTTTGGTCACTTCATAATTTTTGGTGATTCCCTCAAGTTGGGAATCTAGATACCCACCTTTTAAAATATGAAGTGGGATGCTGGTGCTGAAGAGCTTGTAGGAACGTGTTCCATTCCTAGGAGTGGGATTGCCAATGATAAAATGTAAATGTGGGAGTACCTGGGAATGAACAAGGACTCCCAGGGATTGTTGGTAAATATCCATCAAATTGGTAAACAGATGTTTTCCCATTTCCACCTTGCTTTTATCAAATTTCTGGAAAATATCACAAGCAACATGTACAAGCAGTTGATCTGTTGGTAGAGAATTTTGATAAAATGTAAATTAACTTTAAGTTATTAACATTTTTTATTTAACAAGAGGAACTGATTTCAGATAACGCTTAGTAATGTTTCCTTAGCATAACATAGAAGAAGTTTCAGAATCGAGCACCCCAATTCTTACAGGTTTCAAGGAAAAATAAATCACATACATATCACAGAGCAACCAATATTCTTGTTTGCCATACATGGCCATTACTTAATATCCCTAACTTCATGCTAGTGGAATTTCACCAAATGCACCATATCCCACATCCAAAGTGACTTTAAAATCTGACTAAATAGCATCATGACATGCTTGGTTTGAAAAGAAAAAGTTCTTCTCAAACTTCATTTAAGTTACGAAAGTACCCAGATTGAGGCACGCCTTAGAACATGAGGCAGGAGGAGTGTGCATAAACTTGCTTTTAAAAATCAAAAGAGAAAGCAATACCTGAAAAGGTGATAGTCATCATACTTGGATAATATCTAGCATCTGCTCTCATTCATAATCACTGTCCCACAGTTTTCAATTTAACATAATATATATTTAAAACAAACTTGGCTCATAATTTCGTAATTATGCTTAAAATATCCAAACCCTGGTTTCTATTCATATGACCACATTACTTCTAGTGATTTTTCTACTTTGCCTCACTTTCAACTTCTTGGTCTTCATAGTATTGCCCTCTAACCACAATGCCATCTGCATATGTGACAAGAATGACATTGCTGTCCATGGTGTTCTTTATTTCTTATAAGCTCATTGAAGCATTCAAACTAATCTAGAGACAGTCTATATCCAATAAGAGCTTGAAGATCATCAGCCCAAGGAAAGAAACTAAGGGTGCTTTCAAGGTAACTTACTCATTGAGGTTAACATGAAGAATGAATTCTTCACACCATGTGGCTAAGGTCCCAACGATTCTCAGAAAGCAAGAGTGTAGGGGGTCTATACTATAAAAGGAAAAGAGGTCTCGTAACCATGTTGTAGGCCTGAGGCAACCCTTATTCTACAAAAATTGTGATGCTAGTATGCTACATAGAGAAATCAAGGAAATGTAATACCCAGCACACATGGCTCCCATACCATATCACATATGGGTTGATGCTCACCCTTCGAGAAATAAAGGAAATAATTAACCTTTTCAAACATCTACTGGTACAGTACAAGATCAAAAGGGTCCATGCATTTAAGAAAGGGAAAAAAGGGATGCATTGAGTCAAGCTTTCGTCCTCTAATGACTAGCTCTCATCTTCCATGTCTTTCTATATGCAATTGAAAGTTTCCAATCAAGGCATATAAAAGTATTAGAAGTTAGAACACACAGCAAACATGTGGCATTCTACCAATCTACCAGAAAAATTTACCCGACGACGGTACAATTTGGCTTGCTAATTACTTTAATCTTATTTAACAAAAACCAATAATAAAATAACTGATGAGTTTTATCAATTTGAAGTGACATATTTGGTGAAAATGCTTTGAATTAGAATTAAGTTGTCTATCTAAATGATGCTGAAAACTAGTGCATCATACTAATAAAACAGGAGGGATTTCAAAGATGAAAATGAGACCAAAAAAAAAAAACAAGAAACCTAAAATAATGTTTCTTTAATACATAGAACAGTAGTATCCAGTTAGAGATTCAGGTCAATATTGATAGGTAAAAAGGTCAAGACAGAATCGATGCAACATGAGGTGTAGACTGAACAATTGGTCCACATCTAGAAAGATATTCATAAACATGAACACACACATGAATGCATGCTGCAAACATGTATCACATTTATATTCAAACTTATTACTTTTCTCTTCTCACAACTGATTGGACACTAACTTCACTAATTTGAAGCAGAATGCTACTGAATTTCAACTATATCCTACAACAAGATATTGCCTCATCAACAATTTTAATACAATGATGTATAGGCTAAAGGGTAAATTTCTCTACTTAATTTTTTATGAATTTTTATAAAACCTTTGTTAAGGCTTGATATACATTGCTGGCCCACAACCTAACAGCTTAAGCTTTTAGGTAAATAGGTAATCTAACATGGTATTAGAGCCTTGGTTCCCAGGAGGTCCTGGACTCCTGGGTTCTATTCTTGTTGACTCTGTTTATTATACTCTGTTAAAAAATTATTGTATTTCCCGTAATGGGTGTTATTTATCATTTTTTTTATCTCTCCACGTGCAAGGGAGTGTCAATGCTTGGTATACATTGTTGGCTCACAACTTAACAGCTTAAGCTTTTAGGTTAAGTAGGTAATCTAACGATCTTTCACTGTTAGGGCATCCAAACATGAAGGTCGGATGTTATAATATAGAAAGGATGTTGAAATATAGAAACAATAACTTCAAGCATGGGAGATTAGACTCTGTACAACTTGCCTCCCCTGGACCTCTCGATGGCATTCGCATGGAAGCCATGTGAACTAGGTATTACATCTTTTGGTTGTTTGTGGATGTTTTTTGTTTTAGAGGGGGGGAGAGGGGGGGTGGGGTATTGAATTTACAGTATATGATAAATGGTGAAGCACAAGTGTCCCAGATAGTGCAGAAGGTATCATAGCATCAACCATGATGCAACGAAAGAGGAAAAAAAGAAATTAAATAGGGGATTCCTTCAATAATTTCTGACTTTTCTGCATCCATGAAAGATGCAACTAATCCATATCAAACACACCTCAGCCAATGTGGAAAACTGGAATGAAACCCAAAATTTTTTATTTTACCAGTTACCTGATTATATGACCCCTTTGACATTCAAAACATTGTAGAGAAGAACCAACTATCACACATCTTTTCCATAAGTCTAAAAGCAACATCTTACATTGAACTAGAAGAGTTTTTCTTGCAGGAACTAGTAGAAGCCTGTCGAGGCAATGTCAACACTGAACTTACCAGTCAAATTAGCACTCGCAATGATGCGGAATCAGTAAGTATCATATCATACAGCATGTTTTATCATTCTATTGCTACAAAATCATGCACAAAACATCAATATGCAATTATTATTACACAGGTCTCTAGTTGAAAAAATACCTAGTTTTGACATATCAGCTAATGCATGAGATTACCAATGATCTGAAAGCCAAAACTGAGGACCACAAAATGTAATTTTGATAATTTAGAATAACATGCAAACAACTACAGAATGTGCAAATCAAATTCTAAATTGAAAAGGTGGAACTGCACCTACCAGTTGTAGGTGGTTTGAGTTCTCCAGCTGCATATTTTCCCATAACACCGCTGCACCTATTGATCCAAGAAAAAGGTGGTAAGGTCAACAATTTGAGCATAAAGAACCATCCAGTTAAAACAAATAGGGAAAAGAAATTAACATGATAATCAAAATATTTAGCTATGTCAATTATCTAATAAATTTTCCAGCCAAATGAAACCCACAAGGATGGAGCCAGACTCCTCTCTAAAATTTAAGATGTAAACCATCATCATGCAACAGAACCAACATGATGCAACAGCAACTCATAGAGTCATACAACACTAATAGAAATTAACCTGTGGTTCACTAATGGAAACTGTTCATTTTCAAATTTTACCTCAATTATGCTGTCTTACACGAACAAACAAAAGGTAGAACCTTAAATCATTAAATGCATCTATCCAATGAAGAAATTATCAATAACAGAAAGATTATCACTTAACTAAGGTGCTACTTGTGTATGTTAACTAAAAATAAACAGGTATCAACTTTCCCCTACAAGCTACTGCATATATCACCCACTCCTAGTTTTTCCTTTAAGCAAATTATAAGAATTCTTTACATCTGTGAACAGGACATCTGTGCTACAACATATGAATTGCAGAATCATACCTATCCATCTATACTGCTTTTCGGGGGAGTTTCAGCACGCCTCTTTAGAGAGTTTGTGCACTATAATATGTAGAGGTTTTGGCAAGAGGAAAGCTTTGTGGCGTTGTATTATTTTGACTATCATTTGGTGTATCTGGTTGGAAAGAAATACCAGGATCTTTAAAAGTGTAGCACTTCTGTTAGCATGCTTTAGAGCAGATTGGTGTTCTGTGCCTCCCTTCGTTGCACATAAAAATTATTCTTTGGACATGTTTCTTTGGAAGAATTATAGAGGGATTGATGGGCATTACTTTATTAGATTTGTCTTGCAATTATCTTCTTTTTTATTTAGCAGTTTTCCTTTTGTATTCAGAGGATTGCTGGTTCTCCCTATTTTATTTCTTTTCTTTGTTGTCCTCCTTTCTTCGTTTAATATATTTCTTTGTTTATCAAAAGAACAATGCCAACCTCAAGCTTCAATGCACTAGGTTCTGTCATTTTTCTGAGCCCAGAGACACTTAGCACTGCCTGACTCACAAGATATGCTAACCAGCTAACAGTTTACACACCCTAGTTCATCAGGCAAGCAACTGCAATAACTCACATATACGATCATTGTGACCACGCACTTCTACATCTGATCAGAAACAACCAGTTTCCCATATTACTGAAACCTAATAAGTATTAGATAATGAAAGTCTCAGATAAAAACACTAGAAACTCATAAGCAGCCAAATCTACCTCTGAACATAATGCTCCTCAAGAAACTCTTTCTAAACACCCTGTAGACACCAACGCATCACAAGAACTGCCTCAAGAATCAAGAACTTAAGAATGTGAGGCATGGTTAAACTACATCTTTACAGTCAGAGAATATGTGATGCTTGTCCAGCTGAAGTATAAAAATTTATATTCCAATCTCTGATATCTACTCACAATAACAAGATCCACCACTGCTGAAATATCTTGTGTGCTTACGAATCTGCTTTGATCATTTTCCAAGAAAATTGTTTTGATGTTGAAATATCTTGTGCCTTTTGCATTATTCACATGCCTTTTTTTGGGCATTTCGTGCATTTTAGCTTATGATATTATTTGTTTAAATAACTCAACTTTGCATGAAAAGTGTTTCCAAGATTCACATTAGATGCATCTTCAAATGCATCTCTGGATGCATCTTCAGATACATCTACAGACACATCCTTAGACACACAACAGATACAGTTTCCCAGCAGACCTGTTCTGTATCTATAGTCTGAAAACTTAAAAATTGAGCTTTTTTTTGTTTGAATTCGATTTATTACAATTTGTTAACTAAGAAATGATTATTAAAGGAATATGTGTGCTGATATTTTGTAAGATTGGATGAGTTAAGTTGACTGCATTTCTTTGTATTTAATGCTATGTTGGAACTAACCTTCGTGGTATTGTATTATCCTTGCTGTCCCAGCAGCATGCACTATCCCTTCGTCCTTTAAGCTCCAAAATTTGAATTTATTTATTTACTTGCTTAGAAATTTGAATTTAAATTACCTTGTGCATCAACTATGGTTGTTGGCTCTTCAAAAAAATTACTCTCCAGCTGTCTGCACTCACTTGTGCTGCCCTTTGAGTTTCCACAGCTCAAAAAGTTGAATTTAAAATTATTTATTGCTTTATTCAAGATGTTGACAGCATATGTGTCATGATACTCTTATGTTAAAATTTAAATTTGCTATTGTTATGCATTAATTCTAGTTGTTGGCAGCTGGGCACTAACTCTTGATTGTTGAAAGCCCCAACAGTTCTTTCTTTGTGTTGTCTATAAATATGCAGGTTTTCAGAGAATCTATTCTGTGATATACAGAAGAGCTGCTGTGCTACTCAAAGAGAGAGCTGAACAGAGATATATTATGCAAGAACCCAAGATCTTTCATTGAGAATACACCTGATAGTGTGAAAGAATAGTGCTGAATTTTTTTTTTTTCTGAGAAGTGCTCTGATTTTATGTTCTGAAGAGTATTTTGGGCAGTATTATTTTCTATTATTTGTATCGCCAAATTGTTAAGGATCTTGTGATTTGATTTGGGTTTCTATCTGATTTAGGGCAGGTTGCCCTAGTGCTCTTTAGCAAGATTTGTTTGAGGTTTTCTACCTTGACTGGGTTTCTACCGAACATTGTTTGGACAGGTAGTCCAAGTTCTTTCTAGAAGGATTTGTTTAGTGGCTTCCTAGCCTGATTGATAACGTGGACAGGTTGTCCGTGTGCTTTATAGCATGAGCTTTGTACTATTTTCCAATAGGGAATTCTCAAATGTTTCCTTGGGGGATAGATGTAGGTCACAATTTACCGAATCACTATAAATTAGTTGTCTCTCTCTATTGTGTGATTTGATTATTTGCTTCCACATAATATCTTTGTTATTGCACTTGAAAAATAATTAAGCTTGATTATAGTTTTAGACACCCAATCCCCCCCTCCCTCCTAGGTGCCTTATATTGGACCAACAACCACACAATATCTTTGTTTCCCAACCTCCTTGAAACAACAAGGACAACAACAACAAAACCAAGCCTTAAGTTCCACTGGGTAGGGTCGGCTACATGACTCCTTTTCCGCCAATTTATGTGATCATGGACAATTTATTTCGACAAATTTAGGGCTGTTAAATCCTTATTATCTCATTCCAAGTTATTTTAAGTCTATCCCAACCTCCTTGATCCAGCTTCCGAATTCCAGCACCATAAAGAATAATTCAATTAAGATCTTCCAAAAAAGTTGAGGGATAAACAGAAATCAGGAGAGCTCTTTGGAACTGGGTTTAATGACTATATTACTGGTGTATTTATAGTGTGAATATTGATGAAAAAAGCAAGTCAGTATGTAATTGCAAGCAGAAGAAAATAGGGGGTAAATAAGATGGAGAATGAGGCAAACTATTCATCACACTCAGTAATGAACCTATACCAGAAAATTTTCAATTAAATACTCCCCAACTTCAAAATAGAGAATTGCAAATGCAAATCTTTTTTATGAATTAAAGACTAGTAAAAATAAATTCATGCCCTCAACTATTCACAAACTCCAATAACCCAAAAAAAAAAAAAACTATAACAATAAACAACAAACCAAGCCTTAAGTTCTACTAGATGGGGTCGGCTACCTTAATCCTTTTCTGCCAATTTACAAAACCGTGGGAAATTTATAAAAAAGACATAAAACCCCTTCCCAGTTCATTGCTACCATAGCATGAATAGGTTTGTCACACAGCTCAATACAAACCAATGTTTTAAAAGGCAATCTTGAGGCATGCCTCAAGAACCAGTTCAAGAAAAAGACAATCGTGGAAAATTTATAAAATAAAATAAAAAGACATATATAACCCTTTACTAGTTCATTGCTACTAGGTTTGTCACACAGCCCAATACAAACAAGTGTTTTAAAAGGCATGCCTCAATGTGTTTTCAGGCTAAAATGCCCAAGGCATATTTAAAATGCAAAACTCCCCAAATGTGTAAACCTTTTGAAAATAGGCATATGCCTCAGCCAAAAATATGCTCCTTTCATGCCTCAAAGTTCAAGATCTATGCCTTTTGGTCCCCTATCAACATAAAAGGGCAGCTGCTCCTGCGTATGCAGGATCCAGGAAGGGACAAACCACAATGGGTCTATAGTACGCAACCTTACCTTGCATTTTTGCAAGAGGCTGTTTCCATGCCTTGAACCCATGGCCTCCAAGTCACAAGGCGACAAATTTACCGTTGTGCCTAAGCTCCCCTTCAACATGCTTTATAAAATATTTAAAAAAATATTTAAAAAAGAGAAAACAGCAAGGCATGAATGCTCTTCATTTGTGCAAGCTCCACAACCCTCTTCAGTGCACCTCTAGCAAAGTACCTCCCTTGATGAAGCAGCTCCTCAACAAAGCACACCTCTCAATGAAGTAGCTCCCTCAATTGAGTAGCCTCTCTTCTCTGGCAAAACTACTCCTCCACCGCTGTAATCTCTCTCTGGCAGCCCAATCTTCTCTTTCTCTCTCTCTTTCTCTCTCTCTAACGGGATGAATAAGTGTCTTCGAGAATCCCTTTCCCATCTCAAGTCTTAAATAATCTCTCTCTCTCTCTCTCTCTCTCACACACACACACACACATCTCAAGTCTCTTGACAATGACTCTCTCTCATCAGGTGTGATCCTCTCAATCTAGATAAGCCAATCCCCCACCCTTCCTGTGCCCTTATTTCATTTTTACTGGGTGTGAATAATGTGGCTGTCTCATCTGTCTATGGTTGCATGGCTGGTTAATGTGTTTAGATTTTTTTTTCTAAACTATTTTCTAGTTTTAAAATTCAGACATCAGAATTTATAATTTATTTTAATAAAGTTCATATTAGTTCTGGTATATACAATTTTTCTTATATTTTTAAAGTAAAAAATTAAATTCTAAAAAGATTACGCCTCAATGCCTCGGGAGGCCTATACCTCGCAATTTAAGCGCCTAGCCTTATCCCTTTGCCTTTTGAAACACTGATACAAACACACAGCTAAGTGTCAAATCCACATAACAAAAAAATCATGGGACACAAGGACACGGTTGAATGACCAATTAGCCTAAATTTATTTATTCAATACTTTATGGAAAATGAAACTTATATGTAAAATGACCTACACAATGAGTATACATGCAACATAAGAAAGTATTTGGGCAATTAGACAAACTTATGGAGAACTTATAGCCAGCTAAAAGTTGTTCTCTTTTTGTAGGACTCACCTGCCTGATAAAATACATGTTAGACACATCCATACCAATTTCAAGTCCGACATGGGTACCCTACAAATTTTAAACCATCCTAATGACATAACACAGTCCCAAAGTTTCCACTTCTTGATTCCTAATTTTTTATTTCCATTCAAGCATCCAATCGAGGATCTGTTTTAGAGGCTAGCAAGCCCTCAAAAGTCACAACCTTCCATTAAAGAATTTCATTACCTTATGACACAGACTAACTTATAATAGATAGAAAGCAATAGCCCGCACTTCGCCGTCATGAAGCTAAAGTCACAACTTCCCTCAATAGTCCTAAATTCCAAAATTTTGGACTTCAAGATGGATCAAAAGGAAACTGGGATTCAAGTTCCATTTTGCAAAATTTCAGCCAAAGTTTTAATATCTTCCAGAATTTCAACTGAGATCCCCAAATTCCAGAAATTTCATACAAATCAACTGAAATTTCATAAATTGAAAAGAAAAACGGGAAAAACGAAGTTGAAAGTCTGGGATTTCTCTCTTTTTCCTTTTATAAGTGAATAATCATCTACATTCATACTTCCCAAATTCCATTCATAATTTCCATGACTTATTATAAGCTTGCAAACTTTCTCCAAATCAAAATTTATATCTAAATTTCACAAATTGAGACACTCAAAACTTCTGAAATCGAAATTTTTGTCCTTCCTATGTATGGTGGCATAAGGTAACGAATTAAAAACCTAAATTAAAAAAAAAAAAAAAAGACCTATGTAGGATGGCAGAAGGTAACGAATAAAAACCTAAATTAAAAAAATCATAAAAAGAAAGCCCTTATGGGTTCATCCCTACCTTAACATGAATAGGTTTGTCACACAGCTCAAATACATATATGCATCTAGGCATCAAATCCAAAAACAACCAAATATTAGGACATAAAACACAATTGGATGATGAATTAATCTAAATTCATTTATTCCACACTTCAAGCAAAATGAAGCGTATATGTAACAGGTCTACTCACCAAAAACTTTTTAAATATAAAAAGAAATGCTATTAGGAAAAAAAAATGTGTGTAGACAAGGATAAGAAATCCTCCTAAAAAAAAGAAAAAGAAAAAACTAAAGTAATACAAAACTCAATAAAGATAATAAGGCCTGCTGATCTTGCTGAACATTCCAAAAAATAGGCTCCCTTAAACACCAAGCTGCAAAAGCGCACCTCTCAACTCTTAGGTTGTTACTTTTCAAAATCAATTAGTCCCTAAGTTCAATCAAAAGCGCGATGTTCTTGAATCCAAGATTTTCACTCCCTTGAAAGTTATTGCAAGCCTTTAGCAAGCCAAAATATGGAATCAAGATCACTTTGCTTGGCTCTGAGGAGAGGGGGACCCAAAGACGTTATTCAAGTGTTACACAACCAACTAGGAAATATCTTTATCTGTCATGTTATTTGACAAAAGAAAACATGGGTATGACGACTATGTGTCCCAAAGGCCTCACATGTAGTTGATGGCATAGTCTCAAACTCTCAGTTGTCAAATCAACTTCAGAGACAAGCTCCAATAAATAATTGGAATCTTAAGCAGCATATGATGGAAGGAAAATTTATTCCGATCAATCAATGCCTCAAAAGGCAAAGGTATAAGGTGAGGTGTTTTTACCTTAATGAAGTGAGCCAAGCCTCAAGGAGTCAAGAAGCAAGAATTTTGAGAATTTAATTTTTCATTGTATAAGCGAAAAATAAATAAATTTTATTAAAATAAAAACAATCCAGCATTAATGCCCACTAGATGAGGTCAACTGCATGAATCTTCTTCTGCCATTCCACATGACTCAGAGCAATATTCTGTGAAAATTGGAGGGTTGTCAAATCCTTACTATCTTAGTCCAAGTTATTCTAGGTCTACCCCTTTCCTTACGCTACCACTAACATTAACTAGCTCACCTCTCCTCTTTGTGCCATTGCAGGCGTGAAAACCATCTTAACCATCCCTTAACTTTAATTACACAAATTTTAAAACTACAAAAATAGTTTAGAAAAAATTCAAAACTCAGACAAACCAAGCTGCCATCGTCCATACACTACAATGCCACAGCCACATGCCATTCCAAGAAAAAGACAATAGAGAACGTATGTCCTTACATAACCCCAATGCCTCCTTTGCCTTCCTAGACAGTAAAAACCAAACAAGAACACCAATACTACACTTATTCTACACTTATCTTTCGCAATTTTCTTTTGAATTACAGTCAATTACATAATAAAAATAATTAAATAAATAAATAATCTCCAGATTAAAAATTCACAAAACCAGATTTTCTGGTGATTTTCTCCCAACTTTAAAGTTGATTGCCTCCAACAAAATCAATGATCAGAAAAGCAGAGACCTCTAGGCTCTAGATGGCTTACTGTTCTCGAAGAACCAAGTCTCAATCAAAGCAACATAAGGATCTGATGTGTTCAGCTTGAAACTAAAAGGCCTCGTCAAGATCATGCAATGGTTGCAGAAACTAAAATCTAGCATAGTTTTCCTTCGATGAGAATAAGGTGTCAAAGGTCTCAAAGGTTCATCAATCCTTTAAATCCTTAGTGGGTTTTATAATTTAAAAACAAAAAAAAAAGTAACACTACTAATCCTGAAATGTGTATAAGCAAAAAGTGTAAAATGTGCACCTTTCACCACAATGCATACACTATTGGAGCTGAACGTAATTGAGAAATTAAACAAATTGATTTAGGATAAGGCTTGTGGAAGAAATTGAGGAATAGGTGAGATTAAGCTGGAAAATAAGGGATTCAAATGTAATTTGAAGGCTACTAATGCAAAGCCAGAATTAGAACCACACTATAGGTTCTAGGAATCACTCCAAGGAGGAAAAAAAGTCCCTCACTTGTTAAGGCTTAAGGTTTTGCGACATAGACATTTCTTCATTAAGTATCAAAGAAAACCACTACTGCTATTTATAAATGTCTCTTGGTAGCTTAACCCCAAAAATAATCAGTTTCGAATATCGCAACTAAACTGGTCTTGACCACACAAAATGAACTGGATAAAATAACTCCAAAAATACCTGAAAATAAAGACTCAAACTACCCTTGTGAACAGTACAGATACACACTACACTGTATTGCTACAGTGCTCATGAACATTGCTCAACTACATTACTGCTGATAGTAATTGAACACAATATTTCAATTCAACTCCCAAATCAATCCACCACCATTATCTCCCCAAATCAAATCTTCTGGTTAATCAGTTTGCCCTTTTTTCTTCTTTTTCCTGATTGCATCAGCCTTAAATTGGAATTTGCACATTTTTTGGGAATCTTACCATCCAATATTTTGGCTTGCATCTCACCTCGTGAATGTCTTTTAAAATATTGATTATGAGCAGGACATGTACTTCAGGCTATGTACATTGGCTCGAGATGTTGAAGTGTACATGTTTGAGTTTTTCAAATTGGTCAATTGATGTTCTTTTGATGAAGATGAATAACAATTTTCATTCAATACATTTGAGGACCTTGCCATGGATTAGGTATTGAGTTATAATCATATTTCCAGATGAGCTCCTACCCCATCAAGCAGCCTCATTCAACACAGTTTAAACGATTCCCAATTACAGCAAGAAAACTGTGGACAAAAAGGACACTAATCATGATGGTCTATGGAGAGCTATGTCACTGAGAGACTATTGAAGATCTGAAAGTCTAGCCTAAATGGGAGAGAGTTATGCTGATGATCAGATTGTGAATGTGCTTGTGCATTCCAGGGATGAAGATAAAGAGGGTATTTTTAGCTGCATGCATCCACTTTAACTAGAGGTCTTGCTTTTTTCAACTGGGGATGATTGATGCAGTCGGTGTGGAGAATTAATTTTATTCACACTGCATTTGGGAGCATAAATTTTGGGCCTTGGATTTGGATTTGGATTTGGAGAAAATTTAATACAATTTTGTAGTACATTTTGAACCAGTCCACACAAATCCAAATCCAAAGCCTCTTCCAAACACAAGGTCAAGGTATTTTTATTGGGGCCATATATTTTAAATCTATGGATATGCTAGTTAGGAAAGCAATATTTTAGTTTATTAGGTTTCTAAAAATAGTTCTCTTATTTTCAAAGACCTCCAGCGATAGCTTGTCTTGAACATTGGGCCTGCATTACCCTAAAAGAGCGCGGCACCTCCTTTCTTTATTAGAAAACCCCACTTATGGCAGAGGAATACCGTGGTTCCAGCAAAGCAACTACAAACAGATAGAAACGAAACGTAACAAAAACGAAACGAAGACAAAACGACACATTAGACTCTTAAATTAGGAAGACCAATTTTGTCAAGTCGTATCATGCCTCTAACTAGACGAGGTAAAGAAGCAAACTCCAGATATCTCATAGTGGTGCCTTCCCCTCCCTAACGTGCCAAGAAGTCCGCAGCCTTATTTCCTTCTCTGAATTGGTGAGCATACCCTAATGACATATATGAATAGTCTCTAGATATCCACTTCTTGATTTTCTAATTTTGATTTCATTCAAGCATGAAATTGAGGAAGATCTACGTAAAGAATAGCAAGCTATCATTACCTTCCATTCAATAATTTCATTACCTTATGAAACACAATAATTAATACTGGATGGTATGCATATTTCATTGTTAGCCCTCAATTTACGGTCAGGAAGCTAAAGCTATAAATCCTATGTATTGTGGCACAAGGTAATTGTTAGAAGGGAGTATAATATTTTAGTAGTTAGGTAGGGTGGGTGGGGTATCTTTGTCCTTAATATCTGAAGACCAACCTGAAGCTGTACATAACTCTCCAGGACCACCAACTGCTGCTGCTTCTCCCCCCTAACCACTTTGTCTCTCTTCTTCTCTCCCCTTCTCCTCTCACCCCAAGTGCTGTATTTTCCTCTTTAAATATTCAATTTATTTCAGATTTGCAACATGGAATTGGGTTCTAGTCTTATTGCTCACATTTATTGGGAGTTTATTTAAAAATTGTGGTGTTCCCGATAATGTGTCTGATTCATTGTTTGTTTATCCCTTCACATGCAGTCAGGCTGCACACGCCAAGGGGCACTGTTAAGGCTTGGTATACCTTGTTTGCTTACAACTTAACAGCTTAATCTTTTAGGTATAGTGGCAATCTAACATAAACGAATTAAATCCTAAATAATATAGGAAGACATAAAAGCCCTTACAAGTTCGCAGCTACCATATCATAAATAGGTTTTGTTACATAGTTCAAAAACAAATATTCATTTAGGTGTCAAATCCATTTAACCAAACCTACGGACACAGTTGAACAATCAATTAATCTTAGTATATTTATGCTATACTTCAAGGGAATAAAGTTTTTACACGACATGACCTGCTCAATAAATATCCATGCAACAAAATGCAACATGAGAAGCATGCATGGATGTGACCAACATGTATTGTGTCAGACATGGGTACTCCATACATTTTGAGGTGTCCTAATGACACAATTACACCCTAGATTTCCACTCATTGATTTCCACATTGTGATTTTCATTCAAGCATCCAATTGAGGATGAGCACCTGTGTGTAGAGGCTAGCAAACAATCACTACCTTCCATATCATTAACTTATGCCACTACACATACGACTAACTTTAGCTTCATGGCCACAAAGTGAGTCACAACAACATATAACATCCATCAATCATCAATTAATCCAGCAAAAAATTTGAATTTTTTAAGCCCAAAACAGAATTTGAAATGTCCTAGTGTTTGCCTTCACACTGGGAGTAACAAAAATTCTGCTTGCATCTGAGGTGTATAGAAATTGATCTGAGGGATGTAAAAAAGGTAAACAAAAAACCAAAACCAAAACCAAAACCAAAATAGCAACAAACTGTATTGAAAAAAAAAAAAAACTGAGGAAAAAAAGAGCAAAAAAAAAAAAAAGATATGGTGGTATGATATCCAAACATGAAGGTCAGAGAATCAAGTCACAGAAACAGTAGCTCCAAATGTGGGGCAAGACTACATACATCAAGCCCTCTCCAGACCCTCCCCAATGGCATGGGAGACTTGCGAACTCGGTGTTACATTTTATTTACATTTTTGTCAGAGCTGCTCCCAAAATCTTCACATATTATCAGCCAAATTAAGTTTATTCATAATTTTCCCAATGTAATGTGTGCTAAAGGTTGGTGGAACTAGTGAAACTATTAACCTAAGGGTATATTCAAGGATTAGATCTTGATTTTGATGTAATTATGAGGGTCTCAACTTATGGTAATTTTGAACAAACTTCATTTGATACAAACTTCAATTTTGATTTAAAGAAATATTGGAAACTACAAGGAAATTGTGACTGGATCATGGGGCAATATTTAAATAGATTGATTGTTAATCATTTAGAAAGAAAAAAAAACTCAATTTTGCTCCATTATTTCAGTTTTAAAATATCTAAAATTTCAGATGGAATTCCCAAAATTGCCATTTTTTTTTTTTTTCAAACAAGAAACCAAATTTTGATTTCCTTTCAAACCCTTATGAAATCCAAAATTTCGGCAAAATTACTCAAACTTATGCAATATACTAACACAGCCATATTAAAACAATACAATCACTTACCAACGGAAATAGTCGCTTCTGATACCCAGAGGGGCAGCAAGCAATATATCAGTAATCCAAGGAGACAAAGGCCGTAATGGTTTCCTGTCGTGTTGCACCACAGGTGCATGACAGGATCCCCCATCCTTGGAGCTACTTGTTGTAGCATGATTGCCACTGCTGCTCCGATCTGCTTCATTATTCTGATATTCCACCTTGTAAATTGGACGATTATAATGAGTCAAAATTCGCAAAATCTCCCCACATGCCAGTGCCCACTGTTCTGAATATTCGTTCTGTAATTAAAAAATTAAAATAAGTATTATCAATGTGAATTTCTTGTCAACTCATAAAGTGTACACAAGATAGAACAAATTAGAGAATACTCAAGAAATTTTAAAATACACTAGAAAAAGCATGAAATAAAGTTTGAAAAGAGAGGAAGATTTTAGTACAAGAGGGAATTTAAAAATAAAGGTAATTCCATACCTCACTGTCAGGGCAGACTAAGGAAATGAAAGAAGCAAAGGGGGGAGTACATCTATCATACTCCAGTGTACCATCAATGATACATGAAATGATTGGAAGAACAACAGCATGCCCATGCTCCGGATGATGAAGGACAAACATTGCTGGAAATTGATCGATAAACATAAAGAATCAGACACAATAAAGAGAAAATAATTGTAAGGACTGATAATTTATGTGTGAAACCAGCTTTAATATAAACCAAATATGGATTAAACATTCATACCCAAAACATCATCAAAAAGACGCTTCTCCTTTGATGGATAACGGTTTCGGATGAGCTGTTAAAAAAAAAAAGGGTAAAAGTAAGCAACACAAGGATATTGAGTATCTCATCAAAATAAAAATATATTCCTAGTTAGCTAGTTGTATGATTAAAGTTATTTGAGTATTTTTTTTTTTCTCTCCTGAAGTTCCACCAAATAACGAAAACTAGTTTATAAACATAAAAAATAAAAATGACAAAAATGAAATACCTCAGCAATATCATCAGGAAACTTTTCTGATGTGAACTGGCCAAGTAACTCCACATAAGCAGTAATTTGAGCCTATGCATGAAAGAATGGGGAAAAAAGCAAACATGTCAACAATTGTTGGAAATGTACAAGAGTGAAAAATCAATTAGTCAGAAATTACATCAATTAGAAAGCTTGTCAATTTCAAGAATTCAAAAACAGTCCACAAAGTAAATGTACATTTTTACATTCACCTTACCCTCGTAGAACAAGTAACCTTTGCCATAACTTTAGCATAGAGAAAATGTTTTAGAAACAAAGATAAAAATACAATCCGAATCATCCGATACCATGAGCAGCATCAAGTAGTAACAGAGAGGCAGGGTGGGGAAGCATTGAGACTGCGGGCCTCCTTACGAACTTACACCAAAGGCTATAACCTCATATTCAGAATTATGTTGGTCACTTTATCAGAAGGACTGAAGGGCGCACATTTCATTCAATAATCTTCAAACTCTATTCATTCCTAGGAAGCAACCTAATATAATTGCAGTTCTTTCAAGTGCAAATCCAAGCGCTTAGATGCATTCTAGGCAGAAAGCACCAAATTTGCACAGGGAACCTCATCATTTATGCTAGCTGTTTCACCATGTCCATGCTGACCCTATATCTGTAACAATTTGAAACACTAGTCTCACTATTCAAAACCAACACTGCCTATGCTGTGCCATAGTTAGGTTATAGCTACCCTGTGTTTCGTATACCATACCAATCATCTTTTCATTTTATTTCTGTCTTCATAGCACATTAACTCATTCATTGCTCATACCTTCACCTCTTGCTATCCTCCAATATGTTGCGCTATTGGGCCAATCACCAATGATACAATTGGCAATGCCCTGCTACTAGCTTTGTGATATGCTTCCTCTCATTTTTTCCTACAGCCTTCATTTTTTCATTAGTTATATAATGAACTACACAGGCATATCTGCACCTAGTAAAATGTCTCAACAAATATGTTGCTCATGACACAACATTACCCTAAGAGACAAGTAACAGTATATGCTAAAAGTTAAACCACCATATATTGCATAAACCAGAAAATTCAACTTCATCACTTTCCCTCCTCCATCACTCTGATGCTAGTTGGACCAATGATGTCATTTTTAATCTCAGTTAGCGGCTTCTGTGCTATGCACCCTCTCTTAAAATAAAAAATAAAAAACATTAGGCATAGTTTGAAAGAGGTCTCTAGGTATATGTTGCTTATGATACAACAAATAGTATATGAGACCAGTTACTAAGTTGGACTGACCATAAAAGCAGTAAATCATGAAATTTTAGGACAAGCATTATGAGGCATTTATTTCCTTTAGAAAGGAACATGAACCAGTTTCATTGAGCAACATTGATACAAAGTGACAGGGAAGAGAACATTTTCTAGGAAATGTAAGTAGGATTATTTGAGTTGAAAAATGCACAAGTTTATACTGCATGATCAATTAAAACCTATCCAATCATACAGAAAAAAATATCACTGCATGACGAAAGGCTGACCATGCTTCATGGTATATGTGAAATAGCAAGGAAACTAGATGCCTAGAAGATGTTCATCCTTGATATATTCAGGTACATAATCATATCACAAAAAGCAAATCAATGACAGAATCAAAATTTGGTTTCTCCATGAAACAATTTAAAATTAACTGACAACTCAAAAAACTTCACTGGAAAAAACTGCATCATTGCAGGATAACTGCTGACAAAGGAGTAAATAAGAAAAACCTGATAGCCTTTTTTGTCATATAAGCTTCTATCAGCATGGAGAACTTCAAACATACTCATTTTATAATGCTTATCTTAATGAGAAAGGACATCCCAAAATATTTACCAGATTTACAGGCTTTAAATTCTAAAATAAAAAATAAGGTTACCAATAGAATCTGGGGCAGGCCAAACGAGACATATTGAGGCCACATCTAGAGAACCCAATAGAACCCTTATGATTTTGGCTCTCCCCGGACCCCAAATGCAACCAAATTATAACTGAACTGGATGTTAGTTTGACTTCCTAACTTGAGGCATGGGTCTGACTTCCTAACCTGGCAACCTGAATTCAATCCAATTACAGCTGTTAATTATTCATTCAAATCTATAGTCTATATTATTTCAATTTTCTGGGTTCAAGTTTATATGTTTTACATAACAATGTGCAAATTTTAAAACATACACGCACATGATTGGGGTTCAAATTTTTCAAAATCAGCTATCAAACCAGTAAATCAACCAATGCTTGATCCAACCCAGCCCAGCAAAAACACTATTAAAGAATAAACTAATTGGCCAACACAGCAATGACAACAGTCAGCAAATAACTGGAGGGAAGAGCAACAGTACCAACTAAAGAATTAGAATGGCAAACAAAGATATTTTACTTCCACTTTTCAGCTGACAGTTCTTCAGAGGTTTGTTTGGCCATTTTGTCTCTCTATAAACCACTTGTGATTCCAGATCTAAAAAAATCCCCTCAAAAGAAAGTTCGTGATTTGCTTCAATAAAAGAAGAGCACCCAATCATTGCTTTTGATCTAGTAAATGGGCAAACACAAACCAACTTCCCCATCCAAAAATGCATCCGATTATATAAGTCGCAGGTAACAATTCATAGTCTTTTCCCAAGAAAGAACATATACTTTAGGTCCTATCCATACAACCATTTTAACTTCTATCAAAGAAAAATATCAGTCATTCTAAAAACCTTACCCAACATTTATTAGGGATAAAATTCCTATTCAGTTAATACACGCCACTTCATCAGCTTTATTTTGGAATCAAGAGCCTCGACACAAAAAATAAAATACAATTTCAATTTTAGAAAGAAAAGAAAACCAGTTTCTCGCAATCTAAAGATTGATCCTAATTTTAGAAAGAAAAACAAGAAAATTTAACCGAGAAATAAGAAATTAATCGCACCTTCCGTTGCTGGGCATCTAGAGGCGGAGGCCAGAACAATGAGGAGAACTGAAGACCATCAATCCACCTTTCGCATGATCCAGCCATACGAATATGTTGGCAACAAGCCCTTTTGCACCAACCACAGGAACTTACGCAAAACAGAGCTGGGAAAAACAGCCACAAGCTTCTACTTCTTCAATGGCTATCGATCAATGAACAGAAGATTGTAATTCAACATTCCGAGCATAGCACCTTGTCAGGTCCCGCAATTAAAGAATTAACAACAAAAAATTGAGCTCAAGCACGCAACAGTAATTCAAAAATCTGTACTGATGCTCCCTCTTCCGAAAAATAATTTACAACAGTGAGTCAGTCCTGGCTACAGAGCTCCGGTTCAGAACAGAGGTTATGATTATAATCACAATCCAAAGTTCTGTAAAACCATGGGAATAAAAATTAATCACAACTAAAAAATGAAAAAGTACATACAAAACGAAATCAAAACAGATACAATTTTCTTACAGAGTTTTTTTCCACCAAAAAAAAAGATGAATAAAATCAAAGCAAATATTACAGAACAGACGTTTAAAAATGGATACAAAAATCAATGCCTAGATGCTCATTTGAGCAAAAAAAATAAAATGAACATTAATATTCTAACTAACAAATTAAGGATAAACTAAAATACGATTAGAACAATCTCCTCTCCGAAGAGGCATCGCAGTTACACAATAAAACATAACACCCGAATTTCTTCCATTTTCTTTCCCCCGTCTCCTCAGAATCCAAACGGAAAATAATGAAGAAACATCGCACAAATCGAAATCGGAAACAATAAAAAGAAGAAACACATGGAGAGTACCTGGTTCTCCTTCCAGGTAAAATTTCAATTCCCAAAATTTTCGAAAATTAGGGAAACTGGTACGACACAGTGACTGCAACGAGATCGAGATTTTTCCTTCTTTTTTTTTTTTTTTCCAAATTTCTTCACAAGTGTGAAGCGTTATTTAGATTTTAAGAGGCTGTAGTTTTGATAGGAGAGAGAGAGAGATGAGATCTTTAGCTGCTCGGAGGACTGCGTACGTGGCAATGATATTTTCCGCTCGCTTCCAAGTGTCATGTCAGCTTTACCATCCACATGCATGTATGTATGGCCATAGTGGACACGCATGCATCCACATACATGCTTGCGAATGATCATCCGCTAGTGCGGAAAGGAGAAAATCGAGGAACAGTAAACGACAAGGACAGCCACTGAGCGCGCATGTGCGAAATTACCAACATAGCCTCCGCGTGATGAATAAAATATTTGATGTGCTGTGTGTTTTTTGGTTTTTAGCTAAACGTGTCGTTTGATTAAGTATTATAGTATTGGCGAGGGGAAGATCGATCCAGTAGTTTACGTTATAAGCTGTAGAAGATATTTTCGCAGGAGCCTTGACAATGTCATACTGAGGAGTACGTCCTCCTCCTCCGCTCATCCACTTGCAGTGTCCCAAAAAATGGTGTTTTATTCGACCTCAACTTAAATTTAAAAGTAATAAAAATAATAAGAAGAAATTTGGCATATGTTTAATTGTCAGCAAAATTTTTTATTTTTTCTTTTTGAAGAACTACAAGAGAAATTCAGTTTATTTTTCAGTTTTCCAATATTTTTATAAAATAAAATATAAGAAAAATTCTGCCATTGTTTGGAAAAAAAAAAAGGTTTTATTTATTTTTTAATTTTAAATAATTACAAAAATGCCTTCTCTAATTTTTTTTAAAAAATTTATCGTTATTATTTTCGGAATTCTCTATTATTTTTTTTCCAAAAATAAAAATAATGTGTGATTTTATAAGTATACGAAAAAAATATTATAAACGAAAATAGAAGTTGTTTTCCATAGCAAAACAAATGTCATCTTATTTTTTAGTTTTCTAGATTTATAGAAAAATTTAAAAAAAAATTCTTTTTTTTTTTTCAAGATTCGTGAGTTCTTCTATAATTTTTTTTTCAAAATTAAAAAATAATATGTGATTTTGTAATTATTTGAAAACTTATAAACGAAAAATGAAAGTCAATTTCCACAAAAAAAATTATTCTTTACATTTTAATAAAAATATTCTAAAAGTAGAAAAAAAAATAAGTAAGCATTTTTATAATTCTTTGAAAAGTTAAAAACAAAAAATAAAGACTACTTTCACTTGGATCTTTACTTTTTCTTATTTATTTTTAAAAGTATAGTTATAGTAAATTAAAATTTTTACTTATGTTATTATTTTTAATTATTTTTCATTCATACTTAAACAGATCTTTATTAGTATTTAAAAAGAAAGAAAATATCTCTAATGGTTTTCTTTTATTTTTCTTTTCTCACAAAGTCTTATACGAAGGACCATGGAAGCCCAGGGCTTAAGCCCAATTGTAGATACTCTACTAAAAGTTTTTTTTTTTTTCCCCCAAAAATTTTCAATTCAACTCACTTCTATCATTAGTACGTTTTAGTCCTTAGAGCTCCCTACAAAAAGAGGAATCCTAAAGTTGGCCATTTTTTATAGGATGTTTTGAAAATAATTTTTTTAGGTTGATCACCATTATTTTGATTTTACAAAAAAAAAAAAAAAAAGGGGGTCTAAGTTTCCGACTTAAAATAGAAAGTTAAGCACTTAATATATGAATCTAATGGAAGTGGCTTCAATTAATATTTTATAACACAATATAAAAAAAAAAAAAAAAAAAATTAAGGTCCCTCTCTTTTCTTAAAATTTTAAAATGTTAGAAAATGATGTCCGCTAAATTTGAAGGATGTGAATAAAAGAGCAAAGAAATAAAATTCTACCTTCTTTGATTTTTTCTTGTTGTGTGTAATTCTAACTGATTGCTAATTCTATTTTTAGATTTTAATTAATTCCAAACCAGCCACAATAACACCTAAACATAAACCTGTTTATTTTAACGTGTGTGTGTGTGTGTGCTAAGCCTGATCAAGAAAAATATATGTTCACCAAATAATATTCAGCAAAGTACAAACATGTCAATCACACAATCACAATCCACAAGAACACATTTACGTGGTTCGGCCCAAAAATTGGCCTACATCCACGGCAGAAATTCACCTTCATAGACACTATATTAAATAGGCGGAAATAAATACAAGTGCACACAGATTTACTCTTTCTTGTCTTATCAATTTCCTCTGGAAATCAACCCAAGGATAATCCAAGAAACCCCCTCTTCGCACCTGCGAAGAACCCTAGATTTCTCCCTATATTCCTCCCTAATTTCCCTACAAGAAATCCCTTCCAAGAAACCAAATCTGAGCTTACCTTGCCTTACCAGTATGTGAACCTCCGCTGGAGGTTGGAGATCCCCCAACGCTGAACGCCCGCTGCCGTCTCCCTCTCTCGTGCAGCCTTTGCTCTCTCGCTGCAGCTAAAAGAACTCTCGCTGCTATGAAGAAGAGGAAGACCCTCGCGGCTGTGGCTGAACACAGCTCTCTCTCGGCTAGAGGTTGCAGGTCTTGGTTCTGCAAGAAGTCTCGCGGCTGGGGTGAAACTAAAATCTCTCGCGGCTAGCCCTCCCTAAAGCTGCAAAACAGAAAATTCAGAAGAAGCTCCCCTGCGCTCTGTTTTTTCTGAAGCCTCTCAAGACACCTGCCTCTCCTGTATTTTATTATATTTATAATAGTAAAAGGCAATTACATCCATGCCTCCATAAATAATAAAAACACAGCAGCAGCCGTTGGATCTAAAACGAAATGGACGACCTGTATTTGTTTCAAGCCTTGACACTCCAACAATTCTCTACCTTGGTAAGCTTCTAACCCTTGCACCTCCTTAGCATCTCCGATGGCGGTTCCTGCAAAACAGACACTAGAAACTTCCAAGGTTAACCAAGTTCGAACAATGCTCAAACTTGGTTTTAGGTACTGCTTTAGTCATCATATCCGAAGAATTATCCTCCGTTGGAATTTTTCTTTCTTCTATTTCTCCACTAGAAATAATATCTCTCACAAAATACAGCCTAACATCTATATGTTTGGACCTATCATGATAAACATGATTCCTAACCAAATGAATAGTGCTTTGATTGTCACAATAAATTGTAACGGCTCCACTATACATTCCTAACTCTAGGCATAGTCCTTTTATCCATATAGCCTCCTTAAAGGCTTCAATCATGGCAATATATTCAGCCTCCGTGGTAGACAAGGCTACCACCGAATGCATGTGAGATTTCCAACTAATAGCACTACCTAAAAAACAAAAGACCATACTAGACGAAAACTTCCTGGTATCTAGATTTCCAGTATAGTCAGAATCTACATATCCTTTTAATCCTATTTCACAATGCATATCCTTTTTACCAAATATTAATCCTTGCTGTTTTGTTCCAGACGAGTATTGAAAAATTTGTTTCAAAGCATGCCAATGTGGTTTTCCAAGTTTGCTCATAAATCTACTCATTTGACTTACAGCATAAGATAGATCAGGTCTAGAACATACAATAGCATACATTACACTACCAACCATACTAGCATAAGGTATTCTATTCATAAACAGTGACTCATTTTCAGTTTCACGACACTATTTGCTAGACAACTTAACATGCTGCGCAACAGGAATAGAAGTAGATTTAACATGACTCATTCCAAATCTTTTTAATACCTTTGAAATATAAGACTTTTGAGAGAAGTAGAGAAGTTTTTTATTCCTATCTCTAGTTATTTCCATACCAAGTATCCTTTTAACAGGTTCTAAGTCTTTCATTTCAAATTCAGATTTAAGCATGCACTTAACTTGATTTAACATATCCATGTCTTGACAAGCGACCAACATGTCATCAACATATAGTAGCAAATATATATGACATTTATCACATGATGTAAAATAAACACAACCATCATAATTGCTTCTACAGAAATCATTTTGAATCATGTAAGAATCAAATCGTTTATACCATTGTCTAGGTGATTGTTTCAACCCATATACAGATTTCTTTAATAAACATATATGATTTTTATTCATTTCTGTATCAAAGCCCTCGGGAGGTTGCATATAAATTGTTTCTTCTAAAGTACCATGCAAGAAAGCAGTTTTAACATCAAGTTGTTCCAAATGCAAGTCATGAATAGCAACAAAGGATAATAGAATTCTAATATAACTATGCCTCACAACAGGGGAAAATATTTCATTATAGTCTACCCCTTCCCTTTGTGTAAATCCCTTAGCCACTAACCTAGCTTTATACCTAGGTGGTTCAACTCCAGGGATTCCCTCTTTCCTTTTAAAGATCCACTTAGATCCTATGAGTTTCTGTTTTTTCGGTCTAGGTACCATCACCGATGTCTCATTCTTGTTTAGAGACTTCATTTCTTCTTGGGTTGCAAGAATCCATTTTTCAGCCTCTTTACTATCCACGGCCTCTCTAAAAGTCTTAGGCTCTACCTCAATTTCTGTTTCAGCAACAGAAAGAGCAAAAGCTGTCATATCAGCTTCCCCATACCTGAGGAGGTCTTATGACCCTCCTCTCCCTATCCCGTGCTAGAAGGTTAGTTTTACTTAATTCAGAGGTTTTCATTTCTGAGTTTTGCTCCTCAAAAACTGCACCATCTATTTCTAAATGGCTATGAGAAGTGGAGGGTTGCTCCACCTCAAGCTGCGGGTCACTAGTATCAGAGTGCCTAACACTTTCATCTGAATTTTCTGGTTTTCCCCCCATTGTAGTTTCATTAAAAACTACATCCCTCCTGATAATACATTTTTTTTTCCAGGTTCTACTACCCAAAGCTTAAAGCCTTTAACCCCCTCTGAGTATCCCATAAAAATGCATTTAATAGCCCTAGGCTCTAATTTATCAGTTCTAATGTGGGCATAGGCTACGCACCCAAAAACTTTTAAACCTTGATAATCAGCAGGCTTACCCGACCAAATTTCTTGAGGGGTTTTATAATGTAAAGTATAAGGTATACAGTAGTGGTTATCGCCTCTACCCAAAAGGTCTTGGGTAGACCTGAAGTGGCTAACATGCATCTTACCCTTTTCAAAATAGTCCTATTCATCCTTTCAGCTAATCCATTCTGTTGGGGAGTATCCTTAACAATCCTATGTCTAGTTATGTCCTCAGCTTTACAAAATTCAAAAAATTCATTTGACAAGTACTCTAATCCATTCTCTGTTCTCAGTGTTTTAACTTTTCTGCCAACTTGATTTTCAATTAAGGTTTTCCATTCTTTAAACTTTTCAAAAGTATCACTTTTATGTTTTAGAATATAAACCCATACTTTCCCAGAAAAGTCATCGATAATTGACAGAAAATACCTAGAACCACCATGAGAACTAACCGTAGCAGGTCCCCACAAGTCTGAAATTATGTAATCAAGAGCCTGTTTTGTGGTGTGAGTGGACTTCTTAAAACTAACCCTAGTAGACTTACCCAAGACACACTCCTCACAAAATGACAATTCCTCAAGTTTCCTATCTCCAAGGAGCCCCTATTTCTCCAGCTCCTTTAGGCCCTGTTGGCTAACATGTCCTAGCCTCCTATGCCACAAGGAAACCTGATTTTGTACCCTATGATTGATAGGTGAAGCCTCACCAATCACTGTCTTTCCTACCAAGGTGTACAGCCCACCCCTTTCATCACTACCAGTGAACCTCTACAAACTCTTAGGCTACCTCCTTCAGACTTAAACGTGTACCCTGTCTTATCTAAGCTACCAAGAGAAATCAAGTTTCTCTTCAGCTCAGGTATGTACCTCACATCTCTTAGCAATCTCTCCAGCCCATCATGCATTAGAAGTCTCACAGTCCCAATACCTTGTATTTTACATGACTTATTGTTTCCTAGGATAACATAACCTCCTTCTAAGCATGTAAAGGACTCAAACCAGTTTTTCAATGGACACATATGGAAGGAACATCCTGAATCTAATATCCATTCTTTTTCCGAATCTCTATCAAAGACATTCAATACTTCCGCACTATCATACCCATCTAAAACTACAGCTGTCTTACCCTTTGATTCAGAGGTGGTGGCCTTTGCAACATTTTTCCTCTCAGGGTAGTCCCTCCTAAAATGTCCTTCCTTGTGACATGTAAAACATTTTAGTGCCTTGCTCTTAGACTTTGATCTAAACCTCTTGTCTTTTATTTTCTTGTTCCTCTTTTCAGACCTACCTCTCACATTTAAGCCTTCCCCTGACCCTGATTTAGACTCAAACTTAGTGTGCAATTCCCTAGAGTGCAAAACGGCTTGCACATTTTCTAAAGTCAGCCTCTCTCTCCCATACATCATAGTTTCTTTAATATGGTCATATGTGGAATCAAGAGAACTCAATAAAAGAATTGTCTGGTCTTCTTCATCTATACTAATATCAATATTAACAAGATCCAAAATAATTTTATTAAATTCATCTAAATGTTCATCAATCGATGTTCTTGGGGTCATTCTAAAGGTGTAGAGTCTAGTCTTCTTATGGAGTCTATTTGCTAGGGATTTTGTCATGTACAAACTCTCTAGTTTTGACCACACTCTAGCTGCCGTATCCTCATTGGCAACTTCCCTAAGCACTTTGTCTTCTAAGGACAAGATAATGGCACTATGTGCCTTTTGGAGGATTTCGGGCTTCACTTTGTCGGCGGAGGGTAAACCTAGTTTCCCCTCTTGTGAATTGGAAGCCCCTTTCTTTTCTTCAAGAAGAGCCTCATCAAGCCCCTGCTATACCAAGATGGAACACATCTTAATCCTCCATAAACCAAAGTCATTTTTTCCCGATGAATTTTTCTATTTCAAACCTAGCAGTCCCCATCACATAGCCAGGCTCTGATACCACTTGTTGTGTGTAATTCCAGCTGATTGCTAATTCTATTTTTAGATTTTAATTAATTCCAAACCAGCCACAATAACACATAAACATAAACCTGTTTATTTTGACGTGTGTGTTTGTGTGTGCTAAGCCTGATCAAGACAAATATATGTTCACCAAATAATATTCAGCAAAGCACAAACATGCCAATCACACAATCACAATCCACAAGAACACATTTACGTGGTTCGGCCCAAAAATTGGCCTACATCCGCGACAGAAACTCACCTTCACAGACACTATATTAAATAGGCGAAAATAAATACAAGTACACATAGATTTACCCTTTCTTTTCTTATCGATTTCCTCTGGAAATCAACCCAGGAATAATCCAAGAAATCCCCTCTTCGCACCTGCGAAGAACCCTAAATTTCTTCCTGATTTCCCTACAAGAAATCCCTCCCGAGAAACCAAATCTGAGCTTACCTTGCCTTAGCAGTGCGTGAACCTCCGCTGGAGGTTGGAGATCCCCCAATGTTGAACGCCCGCTGCCGTCTCCCTCTCTCGTGTAGCCCTTGCTCTCCCACTGCAGCTAAAAGAACTCTCGCTGCTATGAAGAAGAGGAAAACCCTCATGGCTGTGGCTGAACACAGCTCTCTCTCGGCTAGAGGTTGCAGGTCTCGGTTCTGCAAGAAGTCTCGCGGCTGGGGTGAAGCTGAAGTCTCTCGTGGCTGGCCCTCCCTAAAGGTGCAAAACAAAAAATTCAGAAGAAGCTCCCCTGCGCTCTGTTTTTTTTGAAGCCTCTCAAGACACCCGCCTCTCTTGTATTTTATTATATTTACAATAGTAAAAGGCAATTACATCCATGCCCCCATAAATAATAAAGACACAGCAGCAGCCGTTGGATCTAAAATGAAATGGACGGCCTGCATTTGTTTCAAGCCTTGACACTCCAACATTTCTTATAAAGGTAAAATATTTGGATCGATTTTTGACAAATGGGCACACTATCTATAAGGATCTATGAACAATAATCACACACACAAGCAAAACAAGCATACAAAATAAGAACACTAGATTTACGTGGTTCGATCTAATCTGGCCTACTTCCACGAAACACATCGAATATGCTATAATCTGGGAGAAAAACAAGAGGAGACACACAACCCTACTCAACTCTCTTCTCATTTTCAGTACTCTCACACTTCTCGCTCACTCAATTCATTATATTCACACTCACATACAATTGCTTCATTATATAGCTATATTAAATGGATAGGAAATGAATGGAGTAATTGGGATATTTAATGGGTTATTTTAGCACGCACGCATTATCATTCCAACATATGAATGTTGGCTCCTCCGCTGCAGGTAGGGGTGAGCAAACGGTCGGTTCGGTGAAATTCGGTTAATTAACCGAATCAACCAAAAATTTCAATTAACCATTTCCATTAACAGAACTGACCGAATAAAAGATATGAAAAGTAAGGTGTAGTCCCAATAGGGGGGTGAATTGGATTAAAAAAATTTCTTTTAATTCCTTTTAAGATTCCTTAACCTTCTTTTATTTCTTTGACCTAATTCTTGACTTGTTTGTTTAATTCTTTAATCACTCAAAAACTTAGTTCTTTTAATTCAATCAATCAACACAACTATGCAAACAACCAAGCAAACAAATCAATCATTCAAGTAACCAAGTCAATTATCCACAATTTGAAAACAAACAACCAAATGATTTGCCAAGCACAAGTTACCCACATCACAATTTAGATTGATAGAAGTATGCAAGATTCAACACTCTTTGGAATATAAACAAATTCAAATTTTAAACCATTCAACCACAATATATCAATATATTAAATTCAACTTTCAACTTTTGTTGTCAACCCTGGTTATAAATTTGAATCAAGTCATGTACTAATGGATTTGCTTCTTTAATATGATGTGTAATATGAAATCCAATCAACACAATATCCACACTCTTTCCAATATTTAGAATTCAAATAAACTCTCAGTTATTTTATCTTTGGGATGTTAACCAAATAACGTACTCCCGTATGGTTTTCGCAAGATATGGTATAACCAACGTACTCCCTTTCGATTTTCGCAATCCAAATCAAAATCAGACTTCAAGTTTACTTGATTTCCAAATATACATAATATATATGATTTCCAATTTAAACCATCCACGCAATTTAATTATGCTGAAAATAAAGAGTAAGGGAAAGAGAGAGTGAGACAGAGATTTTTACGAGGTTCGGCTTATACCCAGCCTACGTCCTCGCCTTTGACAAACCACCAAAGGATTCACTAAACTTGTTCCTTTGACAGGCGAAACAAACCTTTACAACACTCCTTGGTTAAGGCTAGAGCCCGCCTTCTCCAAACGATATCCCCTCATCTAGTCACTCCTTAACTAGGCTAGAGCCCGCCTCTCTAAGCAATATCCCCTTACTTAGCCAACGATCCAAACAACCCTTGGAATCGTCAATTTATAAGATACAAATCAAATATTTGTGTACAAAGAATTTGCTCACACAAAGAGCTGATTAGTACAACAATTCAAAACTATAATATACTTCAAAGTAAATAACAATATGAAATTTAACTTGAAGCTCAATGAAGTATATCACCGATTAATTCTTTAAATGATTGAAAGATTTAGAATTTGTAGCACAATTCCGGTGGAAGAAGATCAGCAAAAACCCAGTTGAATTCGTGCAAGTTGAGAGCAAGAGAGAGCCTTGAGAATTTGTGAGCAATTGAAAGAGAATTTGAATTTTTGCAAAATTTGAATTCTTGGTGCTTTAAGGCTAATTTATAAACTTTAAAAGATATGTAACTTGATCCCCAAGTGACTTGGAGTATTATCATCCGCATTTGTTATATGCGGATGATATTCTTATTTTTGCGAATGGTGGGAAGAGGTCTATGAGAAATTTAGTTTACGCTCTGGAAAGGTATGAAAAGTGGTCGGGTCAAAAAATCAGTGAGACTAAGTCAGCGTTATTCCTCTCAAAATACATCACTCCCGCTACGAAGCGTCGTTTATTGAGAATCACGGGTTTCATAGAAGGTAAATTCCCTTTTTTATATTTGGGTGCGCCTTTGGTGTCTGAAAAATTGTCTTCCAAGACATTAGAGCCTCTTGTGGAGAAGATTAGAAAGAAAATTTGTTGACCTGATTGGTCACGCCCTGTTTTGATAATGACAAATACTCTTGGTACTAATGGTTGCACTGAGAACTACATGCAGGTTCACTTTGTGCGCGCTTCAGGACTAAAAGACTTAGCATAATGGCGTGCGGTGTTCGTGCCGATGAATGAAGAATCTTATGATGCATTTGTATTTATTATTTAGTTTCTTCATTCTGGGTGTAATTTTATTATGGACTGTACACTCATATGGCTTGTAATAATTTGCATCATGCATGATAGGTAGGTATGCTCAAATCGACCTTAGTTGGACATTAGGTACCTACATGGACCATAGAAAGACCTTAGGGTTTTCCCTTCGGTCGACCGACACCGGACTTTTTTGGTGTCTTAAAATTAGACCCCAAGTGCCCCTAGGACACTCACACTTTCACATATATTTGTTAGCCACTAAAATAGGGTTTGATTGTTTCAATACGGGACCGAAATGCACACACGATGCACTTTCGGTCGACCAACCAAGCCAGTTCATTTTGGCTTGGTCGACCGAGACATCCTGGGTCAAAGTTTGACCACCCGGTCAACCAGCAAAAGTAGTTCAAAAGGCTCTGGTCGATCGAAGCTCCTTTGGGTCAAAGATTGACCACTCGGTCGACCGAAACTTGTAGTTCAAAAGGCCCTGGTCGACCGAAACCCTCCTGGGTCAACAATTGACCATCTAGTCGACCGAGAGCTTTTGTACTACAACTACTTGGTCGACCGTGGGTCCTCGGGAGCTGCCCCAACGGTCTGGTTGACCGAACCATTTAGTTCAAAATCTCCTAGTCAACCGAACCGCGCTAATTTGAAAAATCGCCTATCCCGGTCGACCAACCATTTAGTTCATTTTTCTCCTGGTCGATCGAACCTAGAAAAACTGCCCTTAACACATATATATGGTCGACCGAGCCTTCAGTTCAAAATCCTCCTGGTCGACCAAACCGTTTGTGTCCTAGTTGATCGAAACCTTTCTGGTCGACCGGACCTCTCGAGTTGCCCTAATTTTTACCACGGTTAAACATATTTTAAACAGGGTTAATTATTTTAAAATGATTTAAAACTTTCTTAATAATGCCCAATAGGTCCCCAACGGTCAAAAATACCTCCTTGCCTATATATACCCATTCATTTATCATTATTAGATAGGATTAGCAAACTTGATTAGGGCAAAACTCTCTCAACTCTCAAAACCCTACATTAGCCAAAAACTTCTTGCAAACACTCACATACTCTTCAATCTTTATTTCTCTAAGCATTGTGAGTATATCTATAAGGCTATAGTGTGTAATCTCTCTAGCTAATACTCTCTTTTGGTATAAAGTTTGATTAATCTTATTTGAGAGTATAGCCTAAAGTTCTTCCACGGATTTCATATGATAAATCTTGTGTGGGAAGACTTTGAGGGTTGTGGTTCTTGCATTGTTGTTGCAAGATACCTAAACCTAGATTTTGTGTGCAAAAATCTTTTTGTGAAAAGCTAATCTTTCAAACAACTCCATTGCGCTTTAGACATTAAAATATCGTATTGAGTTTGTTTGATCTATCTTGCTTAGCATATTTGAAACCCTGATCTGATTTTTTGATATTCGAATATTGTGTTTCAAATCTTGCTTAGATACACACTCTAGATCTTGATTGATTATCATACTTGATTGAGTGTTTAGTACACATTAGAGCACTAAGCATATCTACATATCATTATTGCTTGCTTTATTAATTGAACTGTATTGGTGCACACATCTACTTTTCTAGAAGCATATTTCCGTGTACAAATTTTATACACATTTGTTGTATTTCTAAGCACGGGCCTGAAGAGGGAGACTAGCCCTGGAATAGTCCCAGATTGGCTTAGACCCGGTTATGAAAGTTAGGTGCGTCGTCCTGTTAAGGCGTGTAGGTTGAATTGACCTAGTTAAGGTTGAGGTCAGCCTTGTGTTAATTTGACCTGGTTGTAAACGGTGCTGCTCCACCCTTAAGTGAGCTATTAGTGGAATCCTCTGGCTTGCAAGTTAGAGGCGGGGACATAGGCACTGTTGGCCGAACCTCGATAATATATCGTGCGTGTTCACTTACATTTCTGCAATTTACTTACTACACGTGTATGTTATATTGTGAATGATTAGGTTTACATTTGCATAAACAAACCCTAGGTTAAGTAATACTATTTATCTGGTTTAACCTAGGCGATAAATTTTAAATATCCAATTCACCCCCCCTCTTGGGATTGCACCAAAGCTAACAAAATTGTGGGGTGGAAATCTAAATTGTTCTCGCAAGGTGGAAGATTGATTTTATTAATACATATGTTATCTAGCATGCCTATTCATTTGATGTATGTTATTAAGATTTCGCAGGTCATATATTCTCGCATTAACTATCTTCTTTCAAATTTTTTATGGAGAGAGGTGAAAGATAGAAGGAAGATTCATTGGCGCTCTTGGGGAAAAATTTATAAACCTACCTCGGAAGGGGGTCTTGGCCTGAGAGATCTTAAGGAAGTTCAGAAATCTCTTCTCATGAAATTTGCCTTCAGATTGCTCACTTCTAACAATCTATGGAAAGATTTTTTCAGAGCTAAATATTGAAGAAATGATCATTTATTAATAAGAAATGGGAGACCAAATGACTCTCAGTTTTGGAAATCAATTATGGCCACCATTCCAGAAGTTATGGATAATGTTAAAATTTTGGTGAGAGGTGGGAACTCTTCTTTTTGGTTCGACATGTGGCTGTCATCAGGCCCGTTATTTGTGAACACTAAGGATATTTTTAACAAGAAACTCTGTATTAAGGATTGTTGGCTAAATAATAATTGGAACTCTGATTTAGTACGAGAATTGGTTGGTGCTGATAAAACAAGGGAAATTTTGCAACAGGTGCCGGCGGGTAAAAGTGGGCAGGATTTTTTTGTCTGGAAGCCTGCCCCAGATGGTAATTTTTCTACAAAAACAGCTTGGGAGGCAGTAAGGAGCAGAAGTGATAATTTTTTGTGGAATGACTGGTTTTGGCATTCTTTATTACCCAGAAGAATCTCAATGTGTTTATGGAGAGCCTGATTTAGATGCTTGACTGTAGATGATAGAGTTTAGACCAAAGGAATATCTATGGCTTCAATTTGTGATTGCTGCGTTCAGAGAAGCCAGGAAAACATTGATCATATTCTTTCTTTAGGAGAGATGGCTTCAAAGGTTTGGCGTCGAGCTAGTGTGGCATTGCGGATTCCTTTCCAACGATCTCTTCCTTGGAAAAATAAAATGGCAAATTGGTTCCACTATGCAAAAAAATCATCTATTAAAGGTATTTTAATCGAGCTAATTCCATGTTTGATTACGTGGTGCCTATGGAATCGAAGATGTAAAGCGAAAATGGAACGAGTTTATCAAAGTGCAGATCAGATATGGAGAAGTGTTCGATTCTGGGTTAGTTTTATTGTTGAGAGCACCATTTTTTTTCAAAAATTGAAGAAGTCGGACATTAAGATTTTGAATGAGTTTCAAATTAAGCATCAGGGGAGTTTGCGATAGGCCTGGAAAAATTATTTCATGGGTTAAACCTCCAGTAGGGTGGACGAAACTTAATTGTGATGAGAGTTGTATGGGCAATCTAGGTACTTCAGGAGGTGGAGGAATTATTCGAGATTGTCATGGCATGGTAAAAGCGGTTTTTTCAAGTTATTTTGGCAATGGTATGAATAATAGTGCGGAATTAAAAGCAATCAGGGAAGGAATTTGTTTGTGTAAATGTTTGCATTACGTTAATGTGATTATTGAAAGTGACTCGCGAATTGTAGTTGATTGGCTTCGGAAAGGTAGATGTACTTTATGGTATCTTTGGGAATTTTGGGAGGAGCTCGTGGCAGAGTTAGAAGGAGTGAATGTCATGGTGATGCATCAATATAGGGAAGGTAATAGTGCGGCTGATTTTCTTGCTAAAGAAGAAGAAATAGGAAAAAATGTAATCTACAAAGAACAACACCTTCTACCACGTTATCTGAAAGGTATCCTTTGGATGGATAGGTGGGATCTTGTTTTTGTTCATCGTTAGTTCATCTCTAGAGTTTTGTTTGAGATATTTCGTTTTGTTTTTGGTTGTTTTTATGTTTTCATCTTCTTTGTTAGTTATGTTTAATTTTGTTTGTCCAAGTTTGGTTGGTTGGTTTTAACTTGTAACCACGGTATTCCTCCGCTAAAAGTGAGGCTTTATTAATAAATAAATGGAGGTGCCACCCTCTTTTACCAAAAAAAAAAAAAAAGTGACTTGGAGTATTCCCCAAGTTTTCACAAATTTTGAGCCCCAAGCAACCTCATTTAAAAATTTCACCGTTATGAAAAAATTCAAAATAGTTGCATGATAGATGACTGTCCATTTTTGGCAGTCATCTATCCAGTAAAACCAAAGGGACAGTAAGGTGGCAGTCATCTGTCTAAACACGAACAAACGCCTCAAAGTGCACTGGCAGTCGGCGGTCCAGTTCTTAACAGTCGTCTGTCAGGCTGTCAGCTTCGAGCACCCTTCAGTCGTTTGATCATAACTTTTTCTGTATAACTCCAAATTTGACGTTCTTGGTGTCAAATGAAATCTAAGAGAAAATAATAAAACTTTCATGTTTAACACATTTTAAAATAAAGATTGTTTGATAGGGAAAAATGTACACCAATGCGGATGTATAAAAATTGACAGCATTTGAGAAATCCTCTTTTTGGTATTTTTCATTCCAAAAATGATTCTAATCTTTTTGAAACAATCTTTGACCTTATAAAAATATTTTCCAAGTATGTTCAAAGGTATTTAGGTCCAATAAATTAACCTAAGAGTTTCATGCATCCATATTGAAATTCTTTAAAGTACTAACATGAAATTTCCTAAACTCTTTCAAATTTTCAATCCTTGAATTCCTTGAGGTCTTTATGCTTACTTCATCTTTATTTTTTAGCTTTCCATGTTGATCACTTGGGCTTTCATTCTTAAAACTTTTTCTTTAATATCAATGCTCTCATGATCTTCAAGTTTTAATCCATGTCTCAAGCTTTGATATAATCATCCTTCTTTTAAGTACAAGTTTTCATGAACTCTTTAACCTTGCATTCATCATTGAGTCCTGAAAATACATCACTTAAATAAAGCATGTTAAGTTCTATTTGTTTATTAGCATCAAAACAATATGTTAAGCCTTGTAAGGCCAACAAGATATTGACCGAATCTCGCTTGACCGAATTAACTGTTCGGGTAATTCGATTAACCAAATTTAATCAAAATTATTTAAAATTAATTATTAAAAACATAATGTAATTATAATTTTTTTTGCCAATTCTGTAGCTCATTTAAATCTATTAAATCCCAAAATCCATTTTAGTTATTTTTACTCCTTTTTCTCAGTACCTAGCAAATATTAAAATGTCGTTTTAAGGTCTAACTGTAACGACCCCGACCCACCACGTGAGCCTAGAGTGCTACTTTAGTGACGTATGTGTACCTAATACCTTGTTCATCATATATAAAACACATATATGCAGCGAAAATAAAATACAAAATCCTCAAATTACATTACCAGAGTTCTAACTATCTTTATACACAAATATATCCATTCTCACATAATTACATCTCATAAAATTAAACAAAAATAATAAAATCTCTATCTGCACACTACCTATATAAATTTACACCTCTAGTCCTGCTCCTTTAACCCGCTAGACCCGATCTCTAGGATTTCCTGAAAAGATAGTTTGTAAAGTAGGGGTGAGACACAGCTCAGTAAGGGAAAGACTAAGTTAATGTCAGTGTGTGGTCAGCATGCATTTAGTGTACAAAAAATAACTAGTTCACTAAGCAGATAAACACATTTTTGAAAACATTCTTATTTTACACTCACACACACAATTAGCCGAGGATAGGGAAGATTACCCGCCCATACAAGTAGTTTCCATCTGCTCTAATATCATTACTGCTACTAGGGCACTCGCCTTTCTCAGCAAGCCCTCGAAATTATTTTATTAATTATTCGTATTCACATAAATTAATAGATATGCATATAAGACACTCCCTGTGACAAACACGCCATTTATTTCCCCCCATGGCATGGATTATGCAACCCGAAGGCTGGACTATTGTCTTGGGGGATCCACCCAGACGATAGTTATCTATGTTCTCCGCTAACATACTCCGCGGGTCTTTGCAGCTCCAACTACTGGTCCGATTGCCCTCACCCAGGGGGTGCATTCACCTAATATAGGAAAATTGAATAAGGCCACCCTACACCTCTCAGCACTGGTATGGGTGCACACGGCCACATAACAAATCTCTAACAACGGTATCATGCTCACAATACACTGGTCTCCAAGGTTCCTAAAGCATATCATGCAATTTAGATAATAGAAATCACCTTTTAAAACGTTAATTCACATATATTCCTTAGTACTCCAGAACCTAGCCCCCGACCACAAAATACAACCTGACTCAAAGCCATTTAAACAAAACCCTAGCCATCGGCCGTCAAATCAAAGTCCTGCATTTTTCACAAGCAATTCCAGTATTTTTCACAACAATTCCAGTATTTCTCAAACAATTTAGTATTTCAAAATCCCAAATCCAGATATACAATAATTCATACAAATTAAATCATCTGCCACACAATTTTCCATAATTTAACATATCCATATAAACAAACAATCTTTCCACCGTTCATTTTATTCAAAAATACCATACCATATATCTTAAGTATGTAAAATCCATTTCGAACGGTTGGTTTTCAAAATAACCTTTAAATTCCCCAATAAATAAATAAATTTATATAAACATAACAATTAAATTGATTCAATTTTTATAAAATTATTACTTAACTTAATCCCCTTACCCGATTCCTGAAAAAACCCGCTAACACCTCGGCCTACGCCCCACAACGTTCAAAATCCCTAAAACCCTGAAATTCAAATTTCACTACATTACTCATCACAATCACTAGAGTAACTTTCCCTAAAATTCTCCTAAGCTTTGAATACCCTAAATAGCCTAATAAAGCCTAAATTATTAAACTTATCCCCGGTTTAGGATTGGTACCCTAGAGCTCCAATTCGAAAACCCGCTCTAGATAGATTGTAGAGAATCTCCCCACGAATCTCCTCACAATTTCCATTCGTTAATTGGACTTATAGTTTAAAAGAAATTGAGGTAAGTTTGAGAATTGGCCTTACCCTAGAAGATATGCCCATGCCGCTCCCACAACAGATCCGCTCCAATAGAAGTGTCGAGGGTGGCGAACAGAGCCCAACGGTATTTCTGGATTTTCGATCGGCGGAATATGGAAAACGAGATTGAGGAGAGTGGGAGAGAGGGGGTGAGGACTGAAGATGCGTAGCTCCTCTGTGTTTCCTTCTTCAGATCCTTCAAGATATAATATATATATATATATATATATATATATATCATTATAATATTATATTATTATTATATTATATTATTTAATTAATAATAATTATTTTAATTAATTATTTATTTATTTATTTTAAAGTTTATTTTTATTTATTTTTATTTTTATTTTTTATTTTTTATTTTTTATTTTTTATTTTTTTTATGATCACTACATTTTCCCTTCCTTACAAAGATTTCGTCTTCGAAATTTGCTAACTATTACCAATCACATTCTTAACTTACTACCTCTGTCTATAGAAGAGTTAGTAGCCACCCACATAGCAGCCGCGTATCACATTTATTAATTACCCTCACTTATGGCAGAAGAATGCGAAGATTACAATATTGCCTTTGGGAAATAACAATAACCATAACAAAGTTTCCCAAAAACTATCCATAATTAAAATTATATACAACTAACCACACAACCTACTATAGTCCCTCTATATACAACCATACCCTTACCCGTCTGGCACTAGCCCTCGCTGAATAGTTACGAGTACTTCTGGCGTATGTCTGTTTCTAACTCCCAAGAAACTTCCTCAACTGCATGATTCTATCACAAAATCTTTACTAGCGGTATATCCTTGGTACGTGGTTCCTATATTTTCCGATCCAGAATCTGAACTAGTACCACCTCGTATGCTAGAGTATCCCCGATCTCCAATGACTCATAACTGATCACATGTGAGGGGTTTGGAATGTACCTCCTCAACATGGACACGTGGAACATGTCGTGTATCCTGGACAACGCTAGAGGTAGTGCTATCCTGTATGCCGCCGAACCAATCCTTTCTCGAATCTAAAACGGCCCAATGTATTTAGGGCTCAGTTTTCGCTTCTTTCCATACCTCATCACCCGCTTTATCGGAGCAATCCTCAAGAATATCATATTCCTTACTTCAAATTCTACCTCCTGTCGGCGAGTATCCGCATAACTCTTCTGCCGACTCTGGGCTGCCTTGATCTTTCCCTGATACATTCGACCTTTGCAGAGGTTTGTTGAACAAGTTCTAGTCCCAAAATTTGCCACTTTCCTACCTCATCCTAGTACAACAAAATCGGCACCGATGACCATACAAAGCGTCATATGATGTCATCATAATGCTAGCATGGTGACTGTTATTGTATGCAAACTCAACCAACAGCAGACATCAGATCCAACTACCCCCAAAATCTAACACACATACTCGTAGCATATCCTCGAGAATCTGAATGGTTTGTTCGGACTATCTATCTGTCTGAGGGTGAAATGTAATACTAAAAGTGAGTTAAGAACCTAACGCTCCCTGCAAACTCTTCTAGAAATGGGAAGTGAACCGCGGATCCCAACCTGAAACGATGGACACGGGCATGCCATGTATTCTGACTATCTCCTAAACACAGAGTTCTACCAGCTTATCCATGGAGTAACTGGTTCTAACCGGAATAAAATGGGCAGTCTTTGTCAATCTGTCAACAACTACCCATATAGCATTCTGCCCGTGCAACGTTGAAGGCAATCCTGATACAAAGTCCATCGAGATGTGCTCCCACTTCCACATAAGGATGTCAAGTGGTTGAAGTGGTCCTAATGGCCTCTGGTGTTCTGCCTTCACCTGCTGACATGTCAAGCATTGACCCAAAAATTTAGCAATTTCCCTCTTCATGTTACTTTACCAGAATGTTTCACGCAAGTCTCTATACATTTTCGTGCTACCCGGGTGAATAGTATAGAGAGAGTGGTCATGGCTACTAACTCTCTAGTGGTTAGTGCTTAGGGGATGAGCATTATCATTGTTGGATGAGCATCACTAAAATTTCCAACCATGGATCAAGTTTCTCTCTCTCTCAGTAGAAAAACAAAACTTGGAGGGATTGCGCAAGACATGCATGTGCGGTCATGGCTACTAACTCTCTAGTGGTTAGTGCCTAGGTGATCCAACTTTGATACTATTTGCATGTGGTACAATGAAAGTCATATATATGACTTGAAGAGAGATCTTTTATATCTTTGAGATCCACCCCACTATATGGGGTCAAACATCCAAAATAAGTGATGTTGGAAGATCAATGGGCATAGGGTACAATAGTTCATGTATATACCATAAGGAGATGATGATGAGGATGATGGTACATGATTATTGTGGGTAATATGGATGTGAAAGGGTAATGGTTCATGATAATAATGATTCATATGAAACTAAGGGAAATGGTGAAATCCATGTATTGTAAAGAAGGGAAGAGCCATCCCACCTTGACTACCTTCCTATCTCACCATGGAAGACCCTAAGGTTCCCTTATTTTTTTTCTCCAAGTGTATTCTCCCCCTCTCTTTTTATGCATCCTAGGGTTTTTATCAATCATGTACTTAACTCTTTTTCTTTTTTCAATGCATCCTTCAAGCCTCATTATATAAAATTAGGGTCTAGAGTAATCTTACCCTAATGCAAGAGATCATATTTCCCAAATAGAAATTACACAATATTCTCTATGTTAAAGCACTTCCAAACTAGCTTAATGTACAAAATGGTCCAACTTGTTTAACAAGTGGCCGCCCTAGAGGGGTCTCAAAAGTAACAACAAGGTTCTATTCTTGAATTTACAAAATACTTATGTGGTGTGATGGAAGCTTTAACAAGATCTAAGGAAGCATGTTGCTATGGTGAAGCTCTTGGTTTGCATTGAAATACCAATCCTAAAGAGTGGAATATGCTCAAGTAAGGGTGCTAAAACCCTAAGCATTCAATGGTTCCCCTACTGCCAAGGTTTTGAAGAACTCCCTTTTTTTTTTTTTTTAGGGTAAAGTACACTTACCTCCCCTTAGGTTTGCCAAAAAAACAAGGACCTCCATAAGGTTTCAAAAATCCTAAGGACCCCCCAAAGATTTAAAATTTCCACATATCTCCCCTGAGGCTGATTTGCTAAAAAGACAAAGATCTCACTTTATATTTGGCCAAAAGACACTTTTTTAGGGGTGTAAGTGTCTTAAAAATCAAATGTCAAGGGACGTTTATGAGATTTTTTAAATCTTAAAGGAGATTTATGGAATTTTTGAAACATCAGAGAATATTCTTGTCTTTTTTCCAAATCTTAGGGGAAGTTAGTATTGTCTTTTTTCCAAATCTTAGGGGAAGTTAGTATCTTTTTTCCATTTTTTAAATATGGATTAATGCTTCCATATAGATAGGACCAACTTGGAGGAAGTGAAAGTATCCATGGCTACAATATATTTGTATGGGGATGTTTGTCTACGTTAGTGAAAGTATGATAAAATACTTGAAAAAGATTTAAAGGAATTGCTCAAGGTCCAATTCTTTCCCAGGAATCTTAAGTATATGTGATGTAGCCTACAAGATCTTAAGTACACTCAGATAGTGAAAGGATATGTGAAATTGTTCTCTACCTTTATGTTGGATATTTCATACATGTTACAGAAATACAAATTGTTCTACTCCTTTAAAGGGTTGAAACAATTGGCAACGATTGAGCTCTTTCAACAAAGAGTCCAGGACTAGCCAATAACATACACAACTACAGAACACTAATTGATTATGCTATAAAAACTACCTCCATGATAAAAACGGTTCTTGTTTGGTGGGGATAGTAGTAACTCTTTCAAGAAGGGAAAAACTAATAGTAAGGGAATCAATGTCAAGCCAACATCTTTAAAAAAGTCATTCTTATTTGGACCGTCCATCATATTTAGTGGTGAGGGAAGATTGCATGTTTCTTATATCAAGGCCTTCATCAAATTTTTAAATACCCTTATAAGTCTTTACCTAATGCCTTACAAGCTTATATTGCCAAGGAGACACGAGTACAAAAGGATGACAAGGAGGAAACCTCCAAGCTTAGTGCAATGTATTTACTCAACACACTTGAAAGGAGGATGCAAAACTTGAGGTTGAGCAAGCTAATGGTCTCATGTTCTGTAACGTCCCTCAATTTCTTAACATAAAATATCACATAATAAATAAAATGGTCAACCCGAACCCGTGGGTAGCGGGGACACCTGTCAAACACAGCGGAAAATCTAGCAGCAGTAAACATAAAAATCTCAAACATCCAATCATAAAACATAATACCAGAGCTTTCTATAACATTATGATACTATACTACTATACATCCTCATATATATCCAAATATCTCTAGGGTCAAACACAAAATAATTCTAACCCTAGTACAAAATCTTACCCTCCTCACGGGGTAATCTCACTAATCTCAACGGCGGCCTTGACCCGCCGGTCTCTCAGGGACTCTTGAAAAATGTAATAATATTGGGGGTGAGACACTTCTCAGTAAGGGAAAATAAACTAAATACAGCTGTGTGGCAACATGAATATTTAATGCATTTATACGTATATAGTACATTTCATAATTCCATAAACATCATCATATCGTACTGGGTAAACATATATTTTCACATCTGTTAATAATTCATATCATACATAAAATCATTTGTTATAACTGTAGTACTGAAAATAAACACAGGATGAATAGCTAGCTAGTGTCATGTATTACCCCCCATGACGGGTTGTGCAGCCCGAAGGCGGGACCCGACAATGGCTGGCCGACCACTGCCCAATCAAATATGTCTGTAAGTACGATGAGCCCGCCACACCCTGGTCCGGACTGCCAGGTGGACGTCCACACTCTACTGAAAGCCACATCGACTATCCATCTCCCATCCCCTCGTGGGACGGTAGCACTAATAAGGCCTCGTGCCAAAAATGAACCCATAGCTACGGTACCGAGCTCCTGGTCTGAACTAAACTAACATCCTGGTTATGAAAACATATAATACATGATCATACATAACATCATTACGGCCTCGTGCCGAAAACATAGATACGGCCTCGCGCCGAAATCATACATATGGCCTCGCGCCAAAATCATAGTAAATATGGCCTCGCGCCAATAATATAAATACGGCCTCGTGCCGATAGCATAGATTCGGCCTCGTGCCGAAAACATAAATACATGGCCTCGCGCCAATAACATAAATACGGCCTCGTGCCGATAACATAAATATATGGCCTCGCGCCAAAATTGTTTCAGGTATATATATACTAAAAATACATCATTTATCACAACATAACTCATATTTCCATAAATGCTTGGTTCGTAAAATCTTTCACATCATAATACATTTCACATAAAATAATATTCATGCCACACATATGCTGTTAAAAGTCATACTTCATATTCTAAAAACGTGAATTATTTACATCTCATACATACATATACATTTTAATCATCATAGCAGTATTTTTCCCAATCGTACATTTCATGCGTAATACACAATATAACATATGCTTTTCTGAAAATAAATTTACTCATAATCAATAATAATTTGTATGAAAAATTACTACTTTAGTTTATTCCCTTACCTGACTATTGAGAAATTCCTTAGAACCCAAAATTTCACGCCCTTGGCGCCCAAAATTTAATTCCTGCAATTTACATTTTTCCCCACATTAATTAATCTATTTCTCCAAAATAACACTCATCTAGCCTTCCTTAGGCTCCATATACCTCAAATTAATATTTAAACTATTATTTAATATCCCTACTTAATTTTTCAAATTTTGCCTGCGGGTCCCAAAATTACACCCGCGGCGCTCACCCGAGCCCTAAATTTCAAAAATCCTATTTCAGTCGCAGATGCTTAATATTTTAGCATTTCTAAATTAATGCTAATTAATTAAAAATAAGCCCCTTAATAATGGCCGCACCCCAAATTTGGAGTTTTGGCCCGACACCCCCACGAGAATTCCGTCCCACTAGACTTGTAGAGAATCATCCCTAGATTCTCGTGGTGGTGTCCGTTCATCAATTGGGCTTATATTTTGCAAGAAATTAAAGAAAAAGGGGGAAATGGCTTACCCCAGGGAATATGCCTACGCCGCTCCTACCATCGATCCGCTCCAGTAGAAATGACGGCAGCAGCGAATGGAGTCCAGTGGTATCTTCGGATTTTCAATCGGACGTAAATCCGTCGCGAAATCGAGGAGAGAGGGAGAGAGAACGTGAGGAGAGAGAGAGTGTTCTGAGAGTTGCAGAAGAATAAAAATAAAGAAAGGAAAAGTAAAGAAGAAGAAGAAAAGAAGAAGAAGAAGAAGAAAGTAAAGTAAAATAAAATAAAATAAAATAAAAATTCATTCCTTCAAGAAACGTCCTGAAGGTTTCTCTTTTTACCTATATCATTATATTATATTAAATTTTTTTTTTTTTCATTTTTTTTTTAATCTTTATATATATATATATATATATATATATATATACACACACACACATATATCTTTAATATTATTTATTTAATCAATTCAATTTAATAATATTTAATTAATATTAATAATATATTTTATTAACAAAAATAGAAATAAATTTTAATTATTATTATTTTTTCTTTTTCTTTTAAATCCGATTAATTAATTAATTAATTAATTTTAATTATTTATTTTTATTTTTATTTTTATTTTTTGGAATTCATTCCACTAATATTTTATATCTCTTTTTGGGGTTTTTACATGTTCATAGATCAAAAAAATCTATAGGATGAGCGCTCTTGCCACGTTGGACACTAGTGCTACCCACAAATTTATATCGTAAAGCAAAGCAAAGAACTTAGCTTAAAACTTAGCAAAGATTTACGTTTTATAAAAGCAATATATAAGTTTTGAAACCCAACCAATGCTAGGCGTAGCCAAACATATAATTGTGAGAAAGGACATTCAAGTCACACTTCATTACAATGGATTACTTTCATATGAATTTAGGGATGGAAACTAGGTTGATCCTCAAACTTGGGGTTGGATTCCTTTGTTTAACAATTAATCACCCTTCAATGGTTTAAGTAGGGGTGAGCATAATTTAGTAAAAATCAAACTAACTGAATTAACCAAGTAAATTCGATCGGTTTGATTCGATTTGATTTTCATTTTTTTTGAATTTCAGTTTTTGGTTTTGGTTTGATTTTTGGGTTCAGTTAATTTAGTTAACCAAATTACCCAAATAGTGTAAATTAAAAATAAATAATTATAGATTATATATTAAAATATTTTATATTATATATATACTAACATTTTATTTAATTTTTATTTATTATATATATTATTTATATTATTTATATTTTATCTATATTAAGAAAAACTATATTTTATATATGTTAAATATTAAATCGGTTAAAATTGGTTAACCAATTTAATTCAAATTTGGTTCGTTCGATTTTGAGTTTGGTTAAACATGGAATTTCGGTCAGTTCGGTTAATGAGAATTTTTAATCTAATTTTTTTTATTAATTCAATTAGTTAACTAAATTAACCGAACCAACCGAATGCTCACCCCCAGATTTAAGTTATAGCATAAAAAGTGGATCAAGAGAAGTTCCTCTACATCAAGCAACTTAGGAGGGGTTTGGAATAAAGCATACCAATTATATTCTCCTTGTTTTTGGTGGATGATGTATAAAAGCAAGAGTTTATTCCTACTATCATCCAAGATATGCTAAAGGAGCTCAAAGTTGTGATGTTGAACAAGTTATCGAACAATTTGTCTTTGTGATGATAAGTGGAGCATGGGATTGATCTGTTACCTAATTAGGTGAAACCTCCTACTAAGTGGTCATACGATCGTCTTTAAAATAGGATCATATGTGTGTAGATTATTGCGTGCTCAATGATTACTATATGCATGCAATAAGTACCATAATCCTCTAATCATTTATTTGCTTAATCTGCTCAATCATACCAAGTACTTCATGAAACTTGAATTGTGATCAAACTGCAATCAAGTGAGATAATACAAGGTGATAACGAAAGATCACTTATGTGATGCGGTGTCAGGTTTTTTAGTTCTTGGTTATCCCCTACAAGTTAACTAATGCACCAATAACTTTCTAACATGTTGTGAACAAAGTGCTCCATGACTACCCTTAACAAGTTTTTTATGGTATATCTTGCCAACATTGTTGTTTTGGCTCTAATCTAGAAGAGTAGCCAGATAATCTATGAAAGGTGCTCGACGGGCTAATTGAGAATAGTGATATGAAGAATGAGAATTGTTCCTTTGTGCTCTAGCATATCAATATTCTTAGGCACAAAATCGAATAAGGTCACATCTGAATGTATATAGAAAAGGTAAGTTTTGTCTAAGGCTAAGAATATCATTTATTGCATTAAATGATTCACTCTCAGTCATTTAGGGGAAAATAATACAAGCCAGCTTTTCACTACTTGTTGGCTTAAATTACAATCACCTTGCATTTAAGTGTGTTGCACCAACTTTCAAATTGATAATCGCAACATAGTTCCAGCTAACTTTAGTAACATTATGTGCTATGAAGTTGAGTTGGTGACATGACAAACAACCAATTTGCTTTGGTGGTGTCCTCATAAGATATCATTGTCAAATATATTATACATAAATATTTTTTTCAAGTGCAATATTTAATCAACATAGACCCATATAAATGTTTTTTGTGTAAGATTAATTATTTAAAAAAACTTTATGATATTTTGGTATGAAAAAAAATACTTTTAGATTAATTTTTTGTATATTTATGCTAAGAACTCATACTAAAAAATTGTATTATTATTTATTAGTTTATGATGACAACTTCCCTTTTAGTAAATCAATATTTTGATTAGTATTATAGTGGCCCTTTGGCGGGGTATGACAGCAAACATTACCCACTTTAGGTCTTTTTATTTTTTAAACCAATTCAATTATGAAAGAAAATATAATGACGTTAATTTGTACCTAGCTACGGAATAATTGCTTCAAAATAAATTCTTCTCATATTTATATTTGTATTAAATTTTTTTAAGCACTATCAAAATTTTATATTATCAACCCAACCTAAACTCTTATTTAAGAATTTTCCTATCAACATAGAGATGTTTGGGGTTCTAAAATCAATAGAGTAGGTCTGACTAAGAACTCTAATCTGCCCATTCCCATTATCCCCATAACTTTTTCTATCCTATTGTTTGCATTTTATAGGTGTCTCAATCTTAACTACTACCTAAAAAGTAAACAGTAACTGCATTTGGTTCTCATTCCATTTCACATAAAAAATGCAATGTGATATTTTCTTACATAGTGGCACTAACACTTTTCTTTTCTTAAAACAAAAATTGGGTGTGGGTTACGCGGAGAGCAGACTGCAGAGCTCGCATTTGAATAAATAAATGATGAAGGTCAGCGATATTGACTGGGGAGAGAGTCATCATCAATTTTTTAAACAAGAGAATGTGGGCTGACTCGAGAAGAGTGGGGAGTGAGAGAGAAGCAACCTAACATGGTTAGGATTGGTTGACTTGTAGGAGTATAAATATTGAGAGAACGGAGAAGAAGTGCAGTGTCCAATTTCGATTAACGTCATTTTGGCGTTGCCGATAGCTCATGCACTGCCGGGTCAAAGCGCGCTTGCTGCGATTAAGAAATCGATCCCACCCATGAAACCAATAATGAAGTTGTTTTCAAAATTAAAGAGATTGACCTTATGAAGTATTTGTTGCTCTACCCCAATCCTACACATGACAATCATCTCACGTCGTGGGCGAACGCTTCAAACGGGGTGAAGGACTACTAACGAGCTTTAAGTTGGCTGTATAAACACATTCACGAGAACTGAATAAAAAATATACATCAAACGATAAATAAGCATGTAGTAGACACAGCAGTCATATTATAAAATAGCAAAGCAATGTAATTCATCTTACGATACTTTTGTAGGCAACGTGTATTTAACGAGAGAAGCGAGCAGTAGACTAATTGCAATTAAAATAGATAATGAATTATGCAATGTTGCACTTATGTGACAACTCAATCTCATGTTCCACATCTCGTTGCGAAGGCAATTTGTTTGATTTTTTTTTTTTTGGGCACTCCTTCAACACATGATAATGATGACTGGAATCAACTCTTGTTTGACATCTTCATTCACCATAAACGATGCAAGTTAGTTTACTGCTTTTCAAACCCTTCTTAAATTTTGCATGGCAAAAGAACATCATTATCTCCTTTTATCAACACAACTTAAATTGCGTTAAGGTGATCACCATTAACCAAAGATATCCAGCGAAAGGCATAGCAGCCGCCCTAGCCTCCCACAAAATTCCATCCTAGGCATGACTTAGAAATCACCCATCAAATTAAATGGCAATGAAATTTGTTGTCCTTTATACAAATTGAGCTTTTCGAACACAAATAACCCCCCTAAACACAAATTAAAAGGGTGAATAGAAAATTATAGTACAATTTAGGAATGTCTAATATGACCTCTAAACGAGAGGATCTTGTTCGATAAATCTCCCTCAAAACTAATATAGGAGAGGTTTGAAATACCTCTTTACCCTTTTTTAAATCGCAATGGGACGCATTCGGACATAAATTGAGAAAAACCATCAAATTTGGAGCAAAAAGAGTCTTTAAAAATATCCTCAGATTTTTCCAAAATTTACAAAAAAAATGTTGAAAAATTACGACATTTTAAAAAAAAAAAAATTATGGGATTTTTAAAGACTTTCCCCTTATTTTTTTTGTTTTCCCATTTATTTTTACTCAAAAACAGCCCTAATTTTTTTCCTGATTTTTAAAATATTTTTTCTATTTTTTCCCGACTTTTCCCCATTTTCTTTGATGTTCCCTAATTTTTAAAGAAAAAACCAATTAAAATTAAAATTAAAATAAGAATAAATAAATAAATAAATAACGGTTTAGGAAATTAGACCGCTTCGACTGATCTAGAGTAGGCTCAGCTCGGTTGGGCTGGGTGGACCAAGTGTCCACCCACGGTGGTGACATGTAACTCCCCCTTTTTCCTTTTTTTTTTATTGTAATAGGGTGAAGTCAACGTGACGTCACCCGCTATGTGTCAACCTCTAATTATTTTTCTCTTTATTTCCTTTTTTTGAATTTACTGTAGTAAGGTGACGTCACCTACCACATGTCAAACCCTAAGTGAGTCTAACTGATTGACTTAGATTGCTAACGTGGCAACAATTCGGCCGTCTAGAGAAAACACAAATTAGATGGCCAGGCTTTCTCCATGTTGCCCCTCAAATACATGGACCAAATGATGACACATGTCACCATGCGTGCGGTGATACGTGTCCCACTAACCCTAACTATGGAAACCCTTTTTTCTGTTTTCTTTTCTTTTCTCCCATTCACTTTCTCTCTCTTCTTCCTCTCTCTGTTCTCTCTACATTCTGTAAATCCTCTCTCTCTCTCTCTACAAAACCTCTCTCCCTTTCTCTCTCCTATCTCTATTCTCTCTTTTCTTCTCTCTGTCTTCTATTTCTCTCTTCGAGTCTTTATTTCTCTCTTCTCTTTTTATTTTTCTCTTTCTTTCTTCTCTTCCACCCCCTCGTAGACTCTCTCTCTCTCTCCTCTAATCTCTATGTTCTTTCTCTCTCTAAATCTCTCTTACTCTATTCCCCCTTTTTTGTTTCTCTTTTATTTTCCCTCTTTTTTTTCCTAAGTTCTTACCCCTTTTTTGTTTTTGCAAGTTTGAAACAGAGAAAGAAGTGGGATTGTTCGATTCTCCCATGAATGTAGATAAGTGTACCCCCTTTTTTCGCCCTTTGTTTTTGAATGCTTACTTTTGGATGCTTTTCTTTTGCTTTTATTTTGTTCCTCTGGATTTTATGGTACTTTCTAGGGATTCAAATAGGCTTCCTGACTTGAACATGGTTAGATTTACCATGGGTTAGAGTTAGGCATAGGGAGAGTTAGGTTAAGCTTTAGTGGGCTTGACCAGTGGTTGAGTTAGGGTTTTGAGTTTGGTTAGGCCCAATTGTGCCTCACTTGTGATTGAGCCTGAGCTCTTTTACAAAAAAAAACAAAAAACAAAACAAAACTTGGTCTTTGGGCTTTTTAAAAGAGGACTTAGGCTTTTGGGGCTTTTTTTAAAGAAAAAAAAACTTTGGCTTTGGGCTTTGGGGTTCGTTTAAATGGGATTTGGGCTTTGGGCTTTTCAAACAAGACTTGGGCTATAACGCCCCGACTCTCTAGGTGGCCCCGGAATGTTACTAAACACACATAACATACACCTTCTGATACCTTACATATACAACCAGTCCAAACAAGGGAAAAACGGGTGTTTCATACTAATTTGTATAAACATACATAACGAAAATACAATATCATCTAATACTTACTAGAGTTTCTAACTGTTTCTCATATACATCCATACGTAATTAAAATATAATCTGTTACTACAACCCCCCAAAAGACAAACACTGACTAACATCTCACCAGCTCTGACAAGGACTGTCTGCTATCTAAATCAGCCCAGAAGAACGCTAGACTCGATCCCTCGAAGAACCTGAAACACATTTGCATACTAGGGTAAGACACCTTTCAGTAAGATGGATTACATTATCATCAGTGTGTGATTAACATGAGATTTTGTGTTTACATAATACTGCTAACGTTAATCATTTAACTGCCATTTAAAACTATACTCAAATATATATCTGAAAATACATGCTTTCATAATAACATACTACTGGCTCAATATAGCCCTTTCTATAGTAAATGTGCCTATATATGCCTAGAAGATATAGTCTGGTCTGTAGGACTAGGGTCGTCACGCCATCACATACACGGGCGATATGCTTCCCCCTATGATAGGTTGCGCGGCCCGAAGGCTGGACTTAGAAAATAGTCAGCCGACTAATGCTAAGTCAAACATAAAGTAGTACGATGGTGCCTACTCAATCTGTACCCGAAGGCCGCCCGAAAGCTGAGTCATCCGAGATTACTACATCGGATAGAGCCCCAGAAAACCTTTGAGGAGTACTTTACCCAGGTCATCAATCGCCTTTCCCATCCACACTCTCAGCGTGTGGATTGAACCTCTACATACATTTAGCTATGGTACCGAGCTTCAACATGAGAACATAATAACAAGGCTCTACTATTATATATGACAATTTACATCGTATAAAACTATAATTATAATTCATTTCATAAAACTGTACATATCTTTGCTACATGTCTGCTGGATAATAACTTGGTAAAAATCGACATATCATAGCATATCATATCTCATATCTCAAATCTCATATCTCGTATCTTGGCATATAGCCGTTACATTTCAGTATTTCACAAAATCTGCTAATTTAATGCCAATTAAAAACTACACTCATGCCACTCAATATTTTTCATCAGTTAATTCATAAAAAAATTATCTTCTTGATAAAGTAATTTCTGCTGCTAAAACTGGGGTATGAATATCCCTAGGTTGTTACTTTATCAAATATATATATATATATATATAGCTAAATACGGGAAAAATGGAGAAAATTAACCCTACTGTATTTGGTTAATTTTAAAATAAACGCATGGTTTGAAATAACGATTTCCCAACAGGTGAAAACATTCACAAACACCAATACTACACTTTAAAAATATCATACTTAAATTTAAACAGTTGGTTTCAAAAATAAAGTCGCTTAACCGAATCCTAGGCCCAGAAACCTTAGAAAAGTCGTAACTAAATATATAAAAATCATTTTAACATTTCATTCAATTAAAATTCTTAAATATAGCTGACATAATATAGTCCCCTTACCTAATTCCTAGAAACGACCCGAGACGCTCGAAAACCAAACTCGAACTTTTCCCCGAGTTCTAGAATCTACTCCGTTAGATTCGTAGAAATTTGACCCTTGATTCTCGTGGTATCTTCTGATCGTCGAAATGGGCGACGAACAACGAACGATCAAAGAGAGAGAGAAAGAGTGGGTGTGGGTTCTAGAGAGAGAGAAAAAGATTTTTAGATTTCTTAATGAAGAAGCAAACAAAAATCCTATTTATAGCCCCTTGACCTGATCAAATTCGTCGACGAAATGGCGCCTTCGTCGACGAACCATAGAAGGTTGTTCATCGACAAAAGAAGGGCTTCGTCGACGAATTCTAAACTTGATATTTTCAAACATTCTGGATCTCTTCATCGACGAGGCATCGAATTTTGGCGATGAAGCACAAAAGGGCCTTCATCGACGAGAACATTGGTTTCGTCGACAAAGCTTGTTGTTCCATGTTGAAATTTTCCTTTCTTTCTTTCTTATTTAATTTTTGGGTTTCGGTCCCTACAATATCCCCTCCTTATAAAATTTTGTCCTTGAAATTTGCTACTGGTTTCTAACACATCATCTGAACTATCACTGCTCTGACTCTTGGAAGAGCCAGCGGCCACCCACATAGTAGTCCCGTCCCAAATTTATTACCTACCCTCACTTATGGCAGAGAAATACCATGGTTACACATAATATCTCAAGAGATTACAATATCCATACAAAACTCTCCCAAAGACCATAACTATTCTAATTTATAAACAAACTTAATTTGCTACGATACATACATAAGAATCGTTTACATACTGATCTGCTTACCTGGCTAACTCTAAGCGTCTCTAAAAAGATGAGGATACTTCTGACGTATCTCTGACTCTAACTCCCATGAAACTTATTCTACTGTGTGATTACGCCACAGTACCTTCACTAGAGGAATCCTCTTCATATGTAGCTTCTACTCTTTTAATTTAGGATCTGAATTGGTATATCCTCATATGCTAACCTGTCCCCGAGCTCCAATGACTTGTAAATAATCACAAGCGAAAGATCTCGAACATACCTCCTAAGCATGGACATGTGGAACACGTCATGAATCCTAGACAAGGTGGGAGGTAATGCTATCTTGTATGCCACCGAACCAACTTTCTCCAAAAATCTTGAACGATCTGATGTACGTAGGGCTCAACTTGCCCTTATTACCAAACCTCATCAATCCTTTCATCGGATCAATCCTCAGACATGTAGCATCACCTACCTCGAATTCTAGCTCCCGTCAGCATGTATCTATGTAGCTCTTCTATCGACTCTAAGCTACTTTAATCTGTTCCCTGAAGAGCTTTACCTTCTCTAAAGCTTGCTGAACCAGCTCTAGTCCCAAAATCTGCTGCTCACCAACCTCATCCCAGAACAACGGAGATCGACATCTCTAACCATACAGTGCTTCATACGGTGCTACCCCGATACTGGACTGGTAACTGTTGTTGTAGGCGAACTCAATCAATGGCAGATGTCTATTTGCGGGTGAAACTCTGTACTGAACATAAGCTGATATCCCAATGCTTCCTGAAGACTCTTCTAGAACCGGGAAGTAAACCGTGGATCCCTATCTGAGACAATTGACACCAGAACTCCATGCAAGCTAATTATCTCCTAAACATAAAGCTCTACCAGCTTATCCATGGAATAACTGCCTTTCACCGGGAAGAAATGGGCTATCTTCGTCAATCTGTCAACCACAACCCAAATCGCATTCTACCCATAAAGTGCTGATGGCAACCCCGTGACAAAGTCCATAGAGATGTGCTCCCAATTCCATTTAGGAATAGGAAGTGGTTGCAATGGTCCTGCCAGCCTCTGGTTCTTGGCCTTCACCTTCTGGAATGTTAGACATTGCTCTACAAAACGGGAATCTCTCTTTTCATGTTAGACCACCCGAAAGATTCCAGTAAATCCCTATACATCTTCGTACTCCCTGAATGTACTATGTAGAGCGAGCGATGTGCCTCCTTTAGAATGACCCATTTAATCTCGGCATCATTCGGTACGCAAATCCTGGTATGGAATCTCAACACCCCAATATCTGAGATGTTGAAATCCGGCTTCAATCCATTCCAAACTCCCTCCATAACCTCTACCAGCTCTACATCTGCCGTCTGAGCTGCTATGATCCTCTCCTACATGGTCTGTTGTACTACCAAACTAGCAATGAAGGCCTGGTGATTTCCTTCCACTACCTCCAAGTCTAACCTTTCCACGTCCATATAGATCTGATGCTGAACTCCCACTACTGAGACTGACGCATCAACTGACTTCCAACTCAAAGCATCAGCTACCACATTAGCTTTTCCTAGGTGATAGCTAATGGTACAGTCATCGTCCTTTATCAATTCAAGCCGTTTATGTTGCCTCATATTCAGCTCATTCTGGGTTAAAATGTACTTAAGACTTTTATAATCGGTAAAAATCTTGCACCTTTCACCATATAGGTAGTGCCTCCAGATCTTCAATGCATGCACTACCGTTGCTAATTTCATATCACGTGTCGGGTAGTTCTTCTCGTACTCTTTGAGTTGACGAGAGGTATAAGCAATTACCTTACCCTGCTGCATTAGAACACACCCGAGACCCTTTTTGAGGCGTCACTAAAAATAACAAACGTACCATTCCCTGAAGGAATTGTCAAAACTGGGGCAGTAACCAGCCGCTACTTCAATTCCTAAAAACTCTACTTGCACTCATCAGTCCAATCATACTTCACATTCTTCCTCGTGAGTCATGTCAATGGACCTAATAAACTGGAGAATCCTTCAATGAACCGTCAGTAATATCCTACAAGATCTAAAAAACTCTTGACCTCCTGAACATTCCTCGATCTCGCCCATTCCACTACCGCTTCTATTTTGCTCGGGTCAACTAATACCCCTTCCTTGGACACTACATGCCACAAAATTGCCACTTGCTCTAACCAAAACTCGCATTTCTTGAACTTAGAAAAAAGCTTCTTCTCCCTAAGTACTTGAAGTACCAATCTCAAATGAACTGCATGCTTCTCGGGACTCCTCGAATAAACCAAGATGTAGTCAATAAAAACAACCACGAATTGATCTAAATACTCATGGAACACCCTATTCATCAAGTCCAAAATGCTGCAGGAGCATTGGTCAATCCGAAAGGCATAGCCAGAAATTCATAGTGGCCATACCTAGTCCAAAATGCAGTCTTCGATACATCCTCCGATCTCACATTCAGCTAATAATACCCAGATTTCAGATCGATCTTAGAGAAAACATGTGTGCCCTGTAGCTGGTCAAACAGATCGTAAATTCTGGGTAACGGGTATTTATTCTACACAGTCACCTTGTTAATCTCTTTTTAGTCAATGCACAACCTCATCAACCCATCCTTCTTCTTCACAAATAGTTTCGGTGCTCCCCAGGGTGAAACACTCGGTCAAATGTAGCCCTTATCTAGTAACTCCCGTAGTTGCTCCTTCAATTCCCTCAGTTCTGCTAGAGCCATATAATATGGAGCTTTCAATATTGGTGTCGTTCCTGGAGCCAACTCTATAAAGAACTCCACCACATGATCAGAAGGCAATTCCGGCAAGTCCTTTGGAAATACATCTGGGAACTCACTTACTACGAGAATCTCCTCCAGCTTAAGTTCTTCTCTCAGAGTTTCTTTCACAAACACCAAGTACCTTGGGCATTCCTCTTGGAGTAAACTTCTAGCCAAAATAGCTAAAAGGATACGTGGTGCAGAATGCACACACGTCCCTACGAACTTGAATTCTTGCTCCCCATGAGGCCTAAATATCACCTCTTTCCTTCAACAATTGATGTTGGCGTAACTGGCTGCTAGCCAATCCATCCCCAGAATAATGTTGAAGTCGTGCATCTCAAACACAATTAAGCTAACTGGCAAAACCCTGCCCTGAATCTCCACAGGGAAATCTTGAATCACCTTACTACACACAACTACTGACCCGGACGGTGTAGCCACTGATAAGACATCATCTAATAGTTGTACCTCTAACCCACATAACCTGACGAATCCCCAAGAGATAAAGGAATGTGTCACTCCTGAATCAAATAATATCACAGTTTTATTCAAAAGCATGTAAATATTACATGTCACCACATCATCGGCTTTCTCGGCGTCGCTAGGAGTCAAGGAATACATCATCGCTTAGGTTGTACCCCTCTAATAACCACCACGTGGTGCCTGAACACCTCCTTGATTTGGCTTCTGCGGGGGTACATTGCTCCTCGGCATTCCACAATCACACACCAGATGCCCTGGTTTACCACACCGAAAGCACACACCTGAACCCATCAAACACTTTCCTCCATGTCGCTCGCCGCAAGTAGGGTAAGCTGAGGAAGATGTCGTACCCTGAGATGTACCACCGCCAGTCTCTCGCCGCTGGCCTTCGCCACTACTATATTTCTTACAAGTGCCCTACCTCACACCTGAATAAGAACTAGGAGGTGTAGGCCTCTTCTTCGGGTTCTGGACCCCTATGTCATCCTGCAAGCTCTCCTTTGCCACAGTGACTTTATCCACTAATGTAGCAAAGTCCTGAAGCTGCAGTATCGTTGTCTGATTCCAAATCTCCTTCTTCAGAACCCTCTCAAACGTCCAGGCTTTTCTTGCCTCAACCAGTACCATAAATGGATCAAAGCATGATAACTCCATGAATCGAGCGGCATACTACTGAACTGTTAGCTGCCCCTGAGTCAAGATCATGAACTCCTCCATATTCGCATTCCTGACAGTGACTGGAAAGTACTGCTCAAAGAATACCTCTCTGAAATGGCCCCATGACATCACCACCTATACTAGCCTATGCTTATCCAACATCCTCACTGATTCCCACCATCTCTCAGCTTCACCCACCAGCTTATACGTCACGTAGAGCACCTTATGCTCATCAGTGCAATGTAGAATAGCCAAGATCTTCTCGATCTCCCGAATCTAGTTCTCTGCTCAGATCAGGTCGGTACTCCTTGAAAATCTAAGGGGCTTCAGTCGAGTAAACCTCCTAATAGAATCACCCAGTTCAGTCGTGGGTCGATCCTGCCCTCTGGATGTTCGCACCACCTCAGCCATAAGCTTTTGGGCAAAGTCCCGCAATACCATTGTGGAGTCACTGCCAGTCTGCTCCCTCACTACTACTACCTCCAGCGTTAGCAGTATTATCCCTGGATTCCATCCTAAAAATACAATCGAGAAAACTGTTTAAAATCTTGGTACCTTACACATCTGCTATCACTACAATACTTATGAAATTTATCTTAATGAGCTAACGTCCCTAATAACAACATACTCTACTAACGTGATACTCTCATTCTAGCTCAAGTTTCGTCCCTCCACTTGGGAACAAAACTGTCAATGGAATACCGTGATTTTCTAAACCCATCAAATGATCTAGAAAAACACAGAAGTCCGCCAATGGATTTTTGTCTCCAAGCTTACAAAGCCAAACTTGAAAGTCCTATCATACCTATTCCAATCCTTGTCCTGCTTTGACATCTAAACTTTGGTAAGACTCTCTGATTTACTCTGCAGAATGTAGTAAACCTAGTGCTCTGAACATTACCAAATCCAAACGATATGAATCTCATCACATTTTCAACTGGATAATTGCTTTGATACCATATATAACGCCCTAGCCCTCTAAGTGGCCTCGGAGTGTTACTAAACACACATAAAATATATACCTTTCGATACCTGACATATACAACCCGCCCAAAAAAGCGAAAAATAGGTGTTTCATACTAATCTGTAAAAACATACATGGTGGAAATACAACATCATCTAATACTTACCAGAGTTTCTAACTATTTCTCATATACATCCATACCTAATTAAAACATAATCTATAACTACAATCCCCAAAAGACAAACACTGACTAACATCTCACCAGCTATGACAAGGAATGTCTACTATCTAACTCAGCCTAGAAGAACGCTAGGCTCGATCCCTCGAAGAACCAGAAACACATTTTTATACTAGGTTGAGACACATCTCAGTAAGATGGATTACATTATCATCAGTGTATGATCAACATGAGATTTTGTGTTTACATAATACTGCTAACATTAATTATTTAACTGGCATTTAAAAATGTACTCAAATATATATCTAAAAATACATGTTTTCATGAGAACATACTGCTGGCTCAATACAGCCATTTCTATAGTAAACGTGCCCATATATGGCTAGAAGATACAACCTGGTCAGTAGGACTAGCGTTGTCACTCCATCACATACACGTGCGACATGCTTCCCCCTATGACGAGTTGTGCGGCCCGAAGGCTGGACCTAGCAAATAGTTGGCCAACTAATGTTAAGTCAAACATAAAGTAGTACGATGGTTCTTACTCAATCTGTACCCGAAGGCTGCCCAAAGGCTAAGTTATCAAGGATTAATACATCGAATAGAGCCCTAGAAAACCTTGGGAGAGTACTTTACCCAGGTCACCAATCGCCTTTCCCATCCACATTCTCGGCCTGTGGATTGCACCTCTACATACATTTAGCTACGGTACTGATCTTCAACATGAGAATATAATAACAGGGCTCTACTATCATATATGGCAATTTACATCGTATAAAACTCTAATTATAATTCATTTCATAAAACTGTACATATCTCTGCTACATATCTGTAGGATAATAACTCGGTAAAAATCGGCATATCATCATAGCATATCATTTCTCATATCTCAAATCTCATATCTTATATCTCGACATATAGTCGTTACATTTCAGTATTTCACAAAATCTGCTCATTTAATACCAATTAAAAACTATACTCATGCCACACAATATTTTTCATCAGTTAATTCATAAATAAATTATCTGCTTGATAAAGTAATTTCTGCTGCTAAAACTGGGGTATGAATATCTCCAGGTTGTTACTTTATCAAAAATAAATATATATAGCTAAATACGGGAAAAATGGAAAAAATCAACTCTATTGTCTTTGGTTAATTTTAAAATAAACTTATGGTTTGAAATAATGATTTATAAACAGGTGAAAACGTTCATAAAGACCAATGCTACACTTTAAAAATATCATACTTAAATTTAAAAGGTTGGTTTCGAAAATATAGTCTGTTAACCGAACCGTAGGCCCGGAAACCTTAGAAAAGTCGTAACTAAATATATAAACATCATTTTAACATTTCATTTGATTAAATCTCTTAAATATAGCTAACATAATTTAATCCCCTTAACTAATTCCTAGAAATGAAGTGAGATGCTCGAAAATCGAACTCAAACTTTTCCCCAAGTTCTAGAATCTATTCCGCTAGACTCGTAGAGATTTGTCCCCTGATCCTCGTGGTATCTTCTGATTGTCGAAACGGGTGACGAATGGCGAACGATCGAAGAGAGAGAGAATGTGGGCATGGGTTATAGAGAGAGAGAGAGATTTTTAGATTTATTAATGAAGAAGCAAACAAAAATCCTATTTATAGCCCCTTGACCCGATCAAATTCATCGACGAAATGACGCCTTTGTCAACAAACCATAGAAGGTTGTTCATCGACGAAAGAAGGGCTTCGTCGATAAACCCTAAACTTGATATTTTCAGACATTTTGGATCTCTTCGTCAGTGAGTCACTGAGTTTCGGCGATAAAGCACAGAAAGACCTTCGTCGATGAGAAAATTGGCTTCATCGACGAAGTCTGCTGTTCCATGTTGAAATTTTCCTTTCTTTCTTTCTTACTTAATTTCCAAGTTCGAGTTTCTACATTGGCTTTGGGGGTTTTGAATGGGACTTGGGCTTTGGGCTTTTAAATGGGACTTGGGCCTTTGGGGATTTTAAACTGCAATTTGGGGTTTAGGGCTTTTAGTTGAGAGCCAAATCAGGGGTCAACGGACCCAGGTTCAAATTGGGCCTAGGTCTTTGCGCCCACAAGTCAAATTGGTCGAGTCAACAAATTGAATCTAGTTTAATGGGTCAATTTCACAACAATTTTGCATTATTGAGATTACATGATTAAGTATGAAAAAAGGGTAGAACACAAAAGTAAAATCAAACCAACCTTTGGTCTTCAACTCCTCCGACCTTCTTATCCAATGTCAGTCCCTTTCTGCCTCTTCTTTACTTTATGTTCTTCGAATATCTAGCCTTGAATGTCTGCCCTACAATTCCTTCAAGCCTCTTTGAACCTGTAGTGATGTAATAGATGTATTCCTAAGAGGGGGGTGAATTGGGTATTTAAAAATTTCTTCCTATGTTAGGTTCAAATCAGCAATCAGTATTTCACAACCTAGGGTTTGTCTAAGAAAATACCAATTACCCAACAATATTTAACTGAGCAAATATGTAAAACAATATAGCAGTCTTCGTATTTCTCAACCATTCACAATAACTGAAATACAATAACTGAGATAGGAAAATATATAAATCATACATAGCTGATTAATTCAAGTGCATAAATTTAAGTGTGGAAATTAAATAGCGTAAGGAAGAGAAAGTACAACACGATATGATATCGGAGTTCAATCAATACTACCTGCATCCCCGCCTCAAGCTCACAAGTAAGAGGATTCAACTAATGCTCACTTACGAGTGGAGTGTCATCGATTACAACCTCCTCTCCTTACTGGGCGAGGAATACCCCAAGTCACATTACAGGACTGACCCCAACCTACAATTACACCTTACAGGATGGTGCTCCTAATTCTCCTAACCGAGTCTGAACCAATCTGGTGCACACTTTACGGGATGGTGCAAATTCTAACTTTCTAACCAAGTCTGAGCCAATTCAGTGCACGTTACAAGACAGTGCAATCCTCTTCCGACCACACGCTGGTATGACAACAAATAATACAAATTTTGTGTACAAATAGAAGTGCTTTTATACTAAGCAGATATGTACAACAATAAGTACAAATACACTCTCGTATGATGTGAGTTAAAGCTCAATAGAGTGTGTGTGTTTTTCAAACTAAGTTTGCAATCTTTGAGAATAATGTATATAATAAAATACCTCAAAGATTAATCCCTGGAAAAAAATTTCTCCAGATATATTTTTTCAATGAAAGTGTAGGAGAACCTAGGGTTTTGCTTTTAAAAATAGTTTTTGCCCAAATAAAAATAAAAGACCTTTTCAAGCAAATATATGTGAATGAAAATATGCTCAATGTGCTCTTAATCTACCCAATGATTTTCTCAATTAAAATATATTTTAAAATCAATATAGGAGAAGCCTAGGCTAATCTGCTCAAAAGAAATTTTCCGTAAATATAAGCGAGCTTTTGAAATCTTGCAATAGATGTGCAAGATTCTCAGGCTATATAAAGTTTACTCACAAAGATATTTGTCAATTAAAATATGTGGGAGAAACTATGATCTTACTCTCAAGAATGATTTTGAGAAACGTAAGCTAAGTCAGAGTAAAAATGATTTTGATATATAAAATGAATGCCCAAAGTGAATTCTCCCTTGAAAATATTTTTGCAATTATAGGTATAAGAGAGTGTAAAACAATAAAGTACAAAAATAATTTTTAGGATAATTATAATCTAGGATTTGGTTTGAAAAATGAATAATGAGTGGGTATTTATAGTTTTTCAGAAAATATGACCGTTTGGGGACACGGAGGTCATTTTGAATTTGTTTAATTAAAGATTTAAAACGTTTTTAGCGTTTAAAAAGAACGGAACCCGAGAGGTTCGGTCGAATGATCCTAGCATCGGTCGGCTGACCTCTCACAACAAATTTGAATTTCAAATAGGCTTCGGTTGGTTGTGGGAGGTGCCAATCAGCCGAGCCAGGGGCGATTCTGAACCTTCGTAGGTTCGGTCGACTGAGCTTAAGTTCGATCTACTAGTTCATGAACGTCGGTCAGCCGTGGTATATTTGAACTAAGTGGTCGGTCGGCCGGGCAAAGAAATCGATTCAAATATGAAGGTTAGTCGGCTGCCCTTGAGCCTTTGATAATAGGTTGGTCAACCGAGGCGTTTATAACGCGAATGCTTGGTCGACCAGGCTTTTTAAATTTTCAATTTCACTCTAATTTTGACCTTTAAAAATTTCACCCCTATATGTATGAGTATGGCATTTAAGTTAGGGAATTTTTCATGAAAAGTTTTAGGACCTAAGGTTAGTCTATGGTTGTGTTTTGATTTCTTATGGTCGGTCTATGGTCATCCTGAGCTTAGCATTCATATCATGCATGAGATGCATTATTACATACCAAATTTAAACAAAATGCATATACAAAATGAAACAAATATGTCTTCTTTTGATCTTCAATCCGTCGTGGAATATGCCAAGTTGTATGTGCTTTAAGTTCCGTCTTGGCTTCCATTTTACGTTCCCTTACGTGTGTGCAGAAATATAAATCTGTTCACATATTAGATATACACATAAGTAACTTGCGCTTTGTCATTATCAAAATAGAGATCGAACTCAAAAAGTCAACATGTAGGTTCTCCATTCTTCAACTCTTTAGCAATCTGAACTCTTGATTCTCCCTAAACTAACTCAGTTTGCTCCTCTCTCAATCACAATTCTTTGATTTCCCTCTTAACTGCCCTCTCTCAATATGTGTGTATCTCTTCGAGAAACACTAAATGTTTGTATCTTTTTGGAGACTCTTAATTTTTTGTTTGTCTGCTCCTTTGTGGAAGCCTCTATTAATAGGCTTGGGGCCTCGGTCAACATTAAAAATGAATCAATCGAATTAGGAAGTAGATCACTCCTTCCCTTGTTGTTGATTTCCTATTTGCTTGTCCTTCCATGTGTGTGTGTTCCTACTTATAGAAAACTTCCATCATAGGCCTAGGAGCATTGAAACTTGATCTCTATGGCCAATTTCCTTCTATGTGGATCTTCAAAATGTCAGCAAATTAAGGAGCAAATCATTCCATTTTATTGCAAATCATTCAATTTGAAAAACAACTCATTCAATTTTTATTGCAAATCAATTGATTTAAAAAAGAAATCACCTAACTTAAGAAGCAAACCACCCCATCTTTATTGTTGTCTTTCCCCAACCCTTTTTTTTGTGTGTGTGTGCAATGCCAGCGAGGACATTAGGGGATCTGAATATCCATTTTTATTTTCTATGTATTATTTTTTTAATATTTTTTTATTTGACCGATTGACTCAGATTGCTGACATGGCAACAATCCAACCATCTAGAGAAAATACAAATTAGACAGTTAGGATTGCTCCACGTCGCCCCTCAAATACATGGACCAGATGGTGACATGTGTCACCACATGTGCGGTGACACATGTCCCACTATCCCTAACAAAAAACTTTTTTTTTTCTATTTTATTTCCTTTTCTCCTGTTCTTTTTCTCTTTATTATCCTCTCCTCTTCCTCTCTCTCTCTCTCTCTCTCTCTCTCTCTCTCTCTCTCTCTCTCTCTCTCTCTCTCTCTATGCATTCTGTAAATCCTCTCTCTCTCTCTCTCCGCAAACCCTCTCTCTCTTCTCTATTTTCTTCTCTATGTCGCTCTATTTTTCTCTTCGAGTTTTTATTTCTCTCTTTTCTTTTTCTCTTTCTTTCTTCTCTTCCCCCCCTGCCCGACTGACTCTCTCTCTCTCTCTCTCTCTATATATATATATATATATATATATATGTGTGTGTGTGTGTGTGTGTGTGTGTGTGTGTGTGTGTGTTCTTTATTTCTCTAACTCTCTCTTTCTATATTCCCCCTTTTTTGTTTCTCTTCTATTTTCCCTCTTTTCTAAGTTCTTACCCCCTTTTTGTTTTTATAGGTTTCAAAAAAAGAAGGGAGTGGGATTGTTCGATTCTCCCACGAATGCACATAAGTGTACCTCCTTTTTGCCCTTTTTTTTTTTATGCTTTCTTGTGGATGCTTCTCTTTTGCTTTTATTTTGTTCCTCTAGATTTTATGGCACTTTCTCGGGAGCCAAACAAGCTCCCTAACTTGACCAGGGTTAGATTTAACCCTGGGTTAGAGTTAGGGTTAGGAGGAGTCAGGTTAAGCCCCAATGCGCTTAACTAGTGGTTGGGTTAGGGTTTTGAGTTTGGTTAGGCTCAATTGGGACTAACCTGTGATTGGGCCCGGGCCTTTTTTTTAAAAAAAAAAAAAAAAAAAGGAGTTGGGCTTTGGGGCTTTTAAAAATAAGACTTGGGCTTTGGGGGCTTTTTTATAAAATAAAAACAAAACAAAAATAGTAATTTGGGTTTTGGGCTCTATTTAAATGGAATTTGGGCTTTAGATTTTAAAATAGGACTTGGGCTTTGGGCTTCGTTTAAATGGAATTTGGGCCTTGGGATTTTTAAATAGGACTTGGGCTTTAGGGTTCGCTTAAATGGGATTTGGGTCGTTGGCTTTTTAAACAAGACTTGGGCTTTGGGGGTTGTAAATAGGACTTGGGCTTTTAAATGGGACTTGGGCCTTGGGGGCTTTTAAACTACAATTTAGGGTTTTGGTATTTTGGTTGATAGCCAAATTAGGGGTCAACGGACCTAGGTCCAAATTGGGCCTAGGTCTTTGGGTCCATGAGTTAAATGGGTTAGGTCAATAGATCAGATCCAGTTTAATGAGTCAATTTCACAATAATTTTGCATTAGTAGGATTGCATTATTAAGTTAAAAAAAAAAAAGGTAGAACACAAAAGTAAAATCAAGCCAACCTTTGGTCTTCAACTCCTCCAGTATTCTTATCCAATGCCAGTCCCTTTCTACCTCTTCTTTACTCTATGTTCTTTGAATCTTTAACCCCAAATGTATGCCCTGCAATTCCTTTAGGCCTCTTTGAACCCCGTCTATAGGTTGTCTTTTCTTCAGCTCTTCAACAATCTGAACTCTCGATTTGCTCTAGACTGACTCAATTTGCTCCTCTCTCAATCAGAATGATCTTATTTCCTTCGCAATTGCCTATACTCTCTCAATATGTGTGTACCTCTTCGAGAAACACTAAATGTGTGTATCTCTTGGGAAACTCTCAATTTTTTTGTGTGTCTCTACTCCTTTGTGGAAACCTTTATTTTTAGGCTTGGGGCCTCGATCAGCATTAAAAAGGAATCAACCAAATTAGGAAGTAGATCACTCCTTCCCTTATTTCCAATTTCCTAATTGTCTGCCCTTCCATATGCGTGTTTTCCTACTTATAAGAAAACCACCCCATCGTTATTGTTGTCTTTCCCTAACCCTTTTCTTTGTGCGTGTGTGCAAGTGCCAGCAAGGACATTGGAGGATTTGAATATCCCTTTTTATTTTCTATGTATTCTACTTTTCTTTTTTTTGTATTTTTTTGCTGTATTTAGAATTTTTCCTATATTACTTTTTTTATATTTTCTTTATGAAATAAAAATGTACAATTTTATTATATTTGGCCTCTAGACAAAATGAGGTGTCTACAATACACATTCTTGGCTAATTATGATATAGGTTGGATTAAACAATCTACAACATTTATAAGACCTAAGTCTTTATCAAGCTTCAAATTGAGTCTCTACACTTCGCCTTACAAGATTAAGTTGTGAGTAGCCCCATCTGGAGTGTGTTGGGCTTTTGTGGAGCCTAGTTGTGTTTTAATTTGGATGACGACCCGACCTTTATTTAATTAGAGATTTCTATCCTAAGGCTTAATCCGTGGGGCAATGGCCCCGGGAAATTTTTTGGAGCCCATTCAGAACGGAACCCTAGGCGCAACATATAAAAAGGATTGCTTTCGGGTGATTAGGGTTGGCGTGGTTGTACCTGCGAGAGCGAGAGCATTATATTGCTGCACTCTCTGTGTTTTTTCTTCCTGATAATATTGAAATCCCTACAACTCCATGGACGTAGACAAAATTGCCAAACCACGTAAATATTGTCTTGTGCGTGTGATTGATTTTTCTTTGACGTTATTTTTCTTTCTATTTTGTTTCTCACAAGTTTCAGGAATTTGTTCTTTATTCCCAACAGAGTGTTCATTGTTTGATTATACAAATCGAAGTACTAAAAACTAGACAAAACTTAAAGTATTAGTTCAATGTTTTTTATGAATTAAAATTGGCTCAAACTCATTGGTTAACTGATAGTCTAATTAACTGATAGTTTGTTTCAATTATTTGATATAAACATATTCTCAAAACTCACAATTTTTTAAAAACAAAGTTTTTTTTTTTTTTTTGGGTTTCAATTTAGTGTGTGAAATCAAACTTCATTTATATAAGCCAACCGCTCAAAATAGTTTCACCTACTATTTTTTTGTAACTTTTTGATACATTTTATATATTGTTATATTATAATATATAATAAACATATATATTATAAAATTGGCTCATGAACATTAAAAATTGATGAACATTAAAATTGGTTTCACCTATATATTAAAATTGGTTCATGAACATTAAAAGTTAAAATCTAATCAATACTAAACTATAAATATGATAAGTCAAAACTGAACTAAACATATCAACTAACTAAATTTCTAGTTTAATTCAAACTTATTTTTTCAATTAATTCAGTGCTCAATTATTTTGAACAACTCTAACCCTAGCACCAATCGTATAACATGAGATTTTTCCATTAATATTCAGATCCACAAAAATTAGTTCTTTTATTTGCTTGTCTGATGCTTTGAGCAATTACTTCGCACCCATCATTGGGTTTTTCTTGTAGTCATCCACTTGTCCTCTTGACTCCTTAGCAATGGAAGCTTGCAAGGCATTGACGATAAACTTGTTAGGACAATTGGATGATGAGGGCCCCGACGTAGAGAACGATGTAATCTTGTCTTCACCAACTTGTGCCCTTTATTCTCTTTTTTCTTTTTTGAATGAAATAAAATTACTCATCTACCCAAACAAAAAAAAAAATAATAAATTGCTTATCAATTTTGTTATAAAAAAATTTTGAAACAAAAAGCTGCCTAAAATTGTTAATCGTTAGTCGAAAAAATATTAAGTTAATGTAAAAACGAAATAAAACTATCATCAATACCAACTAATAATGGCAAATAATAATATTTTCACTAATTTATATAAAACATCAAAAGTAAGAACCACTAATTAAAATACAACCACAAAAATGGAATTGGATAACTTTTAATCAAATAAGGCTTTGTTTGTTCTTTAAATTTACAAATATTATTTCCTTTGAATGGTATTATTTTATTAATAAAATAAATCTTTTAGAACTTTAAAAATAATTAATCTTTGAATTGAAAACATAAATTTAAGATTTTAAATTTATTTAAATTAAATACAATATAAAATTAATTAAATTTCATCTCAACCGAAAATTTGAAATTTATACTTTTAAGATAATATAAAAAATTTGAAATATTTTAATATAACAAGTACATGTGTATTTTTTTTATTCGAGATTTGAGAATATTTGGGAGTTGAATTTTGACTAACTCGGTCGCCAATCTAACATGCCGCCTTTGACGGGCCGGTGCCCGGAAAGCGCGGAACCATCATTCTGCGAACACGTGGACAATATAGTGGCTGGAGTTAACGGGCAGTTTACTCGGGCAGGAACAAAATATCTGACGTTCTCGGGGGGGGGGGGGGAGAGATGGGCATAGGCATCCGAAGATATTTTTGCGTATGAGAGTCGTAGCCAATAGGATGACAGCGAGAGATATATATATATATATATATAGAGTCCCGATCTGGCCTAACGCACACGTGGCCGCACCTCCTGCTAGGAATATATCTTCCTTTCTACGCTCTTGATCTGCCCACTTCTCTCACGATGCTCGCGGGCCCCACCCCTCATGGGCATGGCCCCCATCATGCATCCCATACATCCATGTCATGCCGTACTGACATCTCATGCGTGGCTGTCCCTGGTTCGTTGGATGAATCTAAAAGCCGTTGAGGGAAGGCTGACGCCATAACTTACCCAATGACCATTAACTTTAATTTTCTTTGTAGAAATCAAATTTAATTATTGAAGTCTTGTTATTTAAAAGTGTAAACACTTGATTACTACTTAAGAGAACAAAATTAATGAATATATTAACATTTTATGTTTAATTACTATGCTATGTTTTTATTAACAATATTATTAATTACTTTGAAATGTTGTTAATTGCATTCAATTTCAATGTATAATTAATGTTAATATTGCGAAAAGTAATAGTAGAAATTTAATTAAAAATATTAATTTGTAACGACCTGCTATTTATTTAATATTTTTTTTTCTATATACATATAACACAAATATCAGCTGTCTGAAATACTACTGATAGCGGTATGCAAAAACTAGGAACTATTATATACAATACCAGAAAAACTATAATATTCTGAAATATATTTACAATACAAAATACCCAGTGACAACATCAAAAACCTGGGATCTACCCCAACTCACTAGCACCAAGATATACCTACCCTCTCAACAAGGGCAGCACCAAAGCAACCTCTACTCGCGAGCCTGATCTGCTCGTCTACCTAGATTTCCTGAAAAACAAGAAGTCACTAAGATGGAACGACACTCAGTAAGAGGAAATATGTTATTACTAGTGTGTGGCGGCTGAGTTATACATTTAAAATATTGATACTATAATATGATTAAATTGATAAACTGTACAAAATATATGTAATGTAATTTAAAGCATATCCGTGTCTCTGAGTTTGTTATCTGAATATACTGCTAATATAATAATATAAACTGCTGCTATGTGATATATCTGTACATAAAAACATCTGTTGTACCCTAGGATCTGTGTATCATGATATAACCCCTCATGATAGGGTTGTGCGGCCCATAGGTTGGACTTATTCTAATTGACCTACCAGACAAGTCAATCTATACCCTCGCTTTAATTTTATTTGTAGAAACCAAATTTAATTATTTTATACTGTGATACATGGATATTTTATACTATTAATTGTCAAATCAATATCATCACATTATTTTGCATATATATATATATATATATATATATATATTTCATGAAAATCATCGGTTCGTACGCCAGTATTTTATATTTTACCATAATTTGCCCCGTACGCCGACAAATCATATTCATAACTCGGCCTGTACGCCGACAAATCATATCTATAATTCGGCTCGTACTCCGGCAAAACATATCCATAACTCGGCCTGTACGTCGATTTTTCATTATAAAAATCCATAATATTATCATGTTCCCAGAAAACAGTAATTCATCATAATTTCTACTCATGCCACACAAACTGGATATTATATATATCTAGAACATATCCTCGCTTTTAGCAGTATTTCCCAACATAATACTCATATATATATTTATATACATATATTTTCATGAAATCAAATGTTATACCATTTTACTTATAATTTTCATAAAATAATTAGTTTAGTTTATCCCCTTACCTCATTCCTGAGAAGCCCATAAAATAAACAGACCCGCACCCGCAAGGTTCTCCATTCAACACCTTGAAAATAATATTTTTCAAAACTAAATTTCAGTATTTCTACGCGTACTATGCTTTCTACAACTATTAAGAAGTCAAATATTGAATAGAAAGTCTTACCCTAAATTTGTGATGGATTCTAAACTAGCCCCACCAACGATCCATTCCGGCAGATATGTAGAAAACTTCCCCAGGAGTGTCGTGGTGGCTTCAGATAGTCGAACCGGCAGGAGATCGACCCGATATCTTAGAGAGAAGTAAGGAGAACCGAAGGGAGGAAGAGAGAGAAGTTCTGTGGCAAAAATCAGCCAAGAAAATGCGTTTAGTGCTACTTATACATAGGCCTTCGTTGACGAGCCACGTCACCTCGTCGACGAGGTCAAAAAGACAATTCGTCGACGAACTCTTCCCTCGTCGATGAAATTCAGAAATGCCCAAAACATCCTCTTAGGATTTTTTTTTTATTGACGAAATGCTTCCTCATCGACGAGCCCCTCATGCTCTCTCGTCGATGAACCCCCTGAATTTGTCGACGAGACCCTGTTTTCATTTTCTCTTTCCTGCTTCTTTTATTATTTAAATATTATAAATTCTCTGGGTCACTACAATTTGATTGAAATTAGATTTTTATGAATTTATAATTGAAGTTAACCCAGTTTTAGATGCCCAAATTAACATTTATAAAACAACACTAACTTGAACATCAACAAATAGTTTAATGATGTTTATCTTAATTACAATTAATTAAAATGAACAAAAGAAAAATTATGTCATCTTTTCTATCATATAAAACAAATTAAAGGGCATAATTTGTGCTTAGAAACAATGTACCTGGAAACTAATTTGATAATACTCCAAAAATGGTACAAATTTAGTTTGCATGTTCATTTTCTAATAATATCTTCCCTCAGCAATGATTGATATTAGCTTCTTAGATTTAGAAATGTTAATATCATGTGGCTGAATTCAAATTATTAACTATTTTCAACAAATCCTTTACTGATTCTCTGTAGTAAAACATTGGTAGTCTAATGACAAATTCATTTCTTTTTCATTTTTCTTTTTGGTTGTGATAATATGGGGTTGTCAAGTCAAATAATTAGAGTTAAATTTAGGACACAATTCACAGTTTTGCCATTTTAGAACCATTCTTCTTCTTCATCTTTAACATTTGGTTCTAGTACGGACTTCCTCACGTTTTTGGCACTATATTCTAATTCTCATGGGCAAGATTTCGTATCAAGCCATTAAGCAACCTTGCCAATGAAAAATCTAATTTAACAAATACCTTATTTGATAAAAAAAAAAAAAAAAGCAAGCACATTTTAAGAGATTGTGCAAATTTAGATGGATAGACGGTAGATTGGTTGTAAATGGACTCATTATGTCAATATTTATCAAAAGTGTAAGGACAATGATAGTAAAAATCATAGAAATCATAGAATCATAAAATGAGGGAGAAAAGAGGAAGGTGAAAATACTTACATTAGACGAAGTAAGAAAAAGTAAGAAAAGATTGAAAGGTAAGAGATTAAGGGGAGAAAAAAATGAGAAAGAAAAAGATAAAGAGATAAAAGGGATCAAAGGCATTGGGGCATTGTTTAGTTTGGATTATTGCATTATGTTTGTTGAGTTGAGTTGGAGATCTGCTCACAGTAAACATTATACTCATTTATGCTCTTATTAGGTCAAACGTACATTCATTCGGTGGTTACAATTATAAGTTCAAAATAATAAATCCTAATAACAGACGAAGTTCATAGAACATTTTAAACCTACTCACAAATTTTGACCATTTCATAACATTAAAGGTCTAAATTATTATAAATGACACGCTTGCCCAATGCTTGCCTTTCTTGTTGCTTAATGATGGGCAATCTTGATCTAATAACTTAGGTGGCCATTGTTGCTAGACATTTTGGGCAAACTTCGGTAATTGATACATGTGACCATCCTCGTCTAATACTTATACGACCATCATCTCCTGGTGACTCTATGTTCTTTGTCACCTGAGTGATAAATGATCCTATCTGTTAGATGATTTGTGTCTCGTATGTAATGTTTGACTTACGCCTCTTCTAGGCAATTATCCACTTATTCACTTGGGTGACTAGGTAAAACATGATCCACCTTCCCTAGACAATTGTATTTTTATGGCGACTATCATAGATAAACGATCACCATCACATTCCAAAGAGTTGCACAAGGATAGCATAGTAAATGCCCCCCATAGAAGTTTCATTTAGTTTCTTAAAATGCTTATAAGTAAGTAGCTATAAATCACGGTCTCAATTTTAGCTAATCAAAAAGTGTAATACCCATCCTTTCTTAGGCTATCTATACTTGGAATATTTTATCTTTTTCCTATGTCATCCATCAAAAGGTGACAAATCACGCGTTTGAGGGGTACATTAATCATGTCATGTAGAGACCCAAACCTGTATAACTTGGGTTTGTCGACAAAGGGTCATGTTCGTCGACGAAGTCCTTCAGATCCTCGTCAACGAAATTCAAAGCCTCATCGACGATCAAATACCGAGCGGATTAGAGAAATATCCGGAACTTGACCTCGACGACAAAGGGATGACCTCGTCGACGAGCCGTGTGGTGGATTCGTCGACGAAGACGCCACCTCGTCGACGAATTAGACTTGGTCAAAGGCCCTATAAATATCCATTCTAGTTGCAAAAAGAGCTAAGTTTCTTTCCAAAAGCTCTCTCTCTCCCTCTACCAATGAAATCTCTCTATCTCTACGATTTTTTCCGTTCGTCGTTCGTTTCCAAAAACGGAGGGTACTACGTGGATCAAAAAAGAAAACTCTAAAATTTTAGTGGATCGGATCGTCGTTTCGAGATTTTCAAGTTTTTTTCCAAAAATCGAGGTAGAGATCTGATCTTAGTTTTGATTGGATATTTGAATAGTAGTAGAAAATATAGTAAGATTATATTCTGTGGTGTTTAGGTTTTGAGGGTCCCGAGTTATCAATTTAGACCGTGTTCGTACGAAGTTTCGTTTCGAGTGTAAGGTAAGGGGAATTCGATTACAACGATCATTTTTGGAAAACTAAACCGCTAAAAAGCTAGTTTATACTTATATGTATGATTTAACTGCTTAGTTGCTAAATTCTACTGAGTAGAAATGCCGGTTTTACAATTTTACTGTTGTTGGTAAAAATGAGAATTTTGGCGTATGATCTCCAAATCTTACGAAAATCACTTATTTGCATTTATATTGTAATAGGAGATGCTTGAATTCTTTGCTTTTCCTTTCAAATGATGTTTACTGGAGTTATATCATTTAGCGGATTTTTGGATTAAATTCGTGTGATATATGTTGAAATAGAAATGTATGAATTTTCTATACTATTGATATAGATTACGAGAACGGAGTTCCAATTTGTTATATTGAGTATGTGGAAAATAGAGGCTGGTGATACACCGAGCTGTATTTGTGGAAAGGGGGTAAACGGAGTGGATAGGCGCCGGTTTGAACCTAATGTGATTATTTGAATTTGTGAAAATACTGAAATTGCACAGGTTACTATATTTTGTTATAAATTGTATATATGATAAATGGAACCACAGCTTGCTACTATAGGGGTTGAAAGATACTCCAATGTAAGAAGTTGAAAAAACTTCAGTAATGGAGGTGAAAGAAACTCCAATGGCAGGGAATATTTCTCAGCTAGAAGGGTACATTGCAACCATTCATGTTTAAAATCAGTTTAGGTACATAGATAGTCGGCTAGCAAGTGTAATGAAACCACTGGTAAAATAATAAGCCAGATGGGGGCAGTCGGACTATACATAGATACTTGACATATGCCTGCACGAACAGGGCATTGTTGGAGATATCAGTCCACAACCCGTACCATGGGGTAAATAGGAAAAACATGTATGACAAGCTGGTAGTTGTTCTAATATTCATATGCATAATTTAAATACTTGATGTGCAAATAAATGTTATATGATACAGTATTATAAAAAATGTTTAAAATGTATGAGTTTGTATGAAAATGTGCATATATGCAGTCACACACTGTTGTAACACTTTCTTCCTTACTGAGAGGTGTCTCACCCTATCATACAACCTTTGTTTTCAGGTCCATCAGTACGTCAGTCCTAGTAGCTAAAGGGGCTGGGAAGATTATTTTGGTTAGCTTACGTAAGCATTGGAATCTCTAATTGAACCTAGATGAAAGTCCTTTTTGGAGGGTTGTAATAACAAGATTTATTCTATGTCTGGTTTGATGTAATTGTTAATGTATTAGTAAACTCTGGTATAAGACTAATAGAAATCCCAATGGATGTTTATATTTTTTTGCGACATTTACATCATAGTTATATATGATTTATACTCATATGTCCCTGGTTAGGGCGGGTTGTTTACGTATCTTGAACAGGTACAAGTATTATGTACGAATGAGTGACCCCTGGGTCCGTATGAAGGGCTGGGTCGTTACAGTTGGTATCAGAGACAAAGCCAGTCGGAAGTATGATTTGATTCATGCTGCCTGGTTAGGAATATGTTCGGGACTTAGGAGTTACTGGTTCTGTAGTCTATAATATACCAGAGTATAGGACATGGATAAGACTTTGAGTTTTGTTTTGTTTACCTAGAGATGAAATCCATTGGCAGACTTCTGTATTTTTCTGGATCATTCGAAGGGTTTAGAAAATCATGACAATCTATTGATGGTATTGTTTACAAGGGAAAGGGTAGAACTTGGGTTAGAATGATGATGTTAAATTAATGGAGTACATCGATATTCAGGATGTGGATTTAAGGGAATTGAATCAATAGTATGGTAGCATTAGTTGATGCTTAGGCTATCACCTTCTAATGGATTCTCATAATTGTTTTTAGGATGGAATCCAGGGATATCACTGCTAACGTGGGAGGCATTAGTAGTGAGGGTGCCGACTCTGAGGCTGATAATGATTCCACTAGTGTGTTGCGTGACTTCACATAGCAGTTTATGGCTGAGAGAGTGTGGACGAATAGGGGTAGGATCGTCCTATGACTGAGATGGGTTGCTCCATTGAGCAGTTCACCAGGTTGAAGCCCTCTGCTTTTGTGGGCAGTACAGATCCAGTTCGTGTAGAGAATTGGATCCAAGAGATCAAGAAGATCCTTGATGTGTTGAACTGCACTGAGAGACAGAAGGTCGCCTTCGCCACATTCAAGTTGGCAGGGGAGGCTAAGAGAGGGTGGGTGTCGATAAAGCAGATGGAAAAGCATCAACCAATACCAATAGCGTTGATGTGGACCCGATTCAAAGATCTCTTCTTTGAACGATATTTTTCGTCCACAGTTAGAAACGCGAAGATGGAAGAATTTATGAACCTGATGCAGGGATCGCTGACAGTGCAGCAATAGGCTGCCAAATTCCAGGAGTTGTCCTGATTTTCTCCATTCGTGATACCGGATGAAGCGAAGAAGGCCTTGAAATTTCAGAGAGGTCTGAGGAGCGAGATACGTAAGCAAATGACGATCTTGCAGCTGCAAGACTTTGCTTCGTTGGTTGATAAAGCCACCGTAGCAGAGGAGTCTTTGCTGGAGGACACAGAGGTTCAGGTCACAAAGAAGTGGCCAGCGCCTCCTAATTCTTCATCTGGGGCAAAGCAGGGTAATTGGAAGAAGAACAGTGGTGGTACGTCTCAAAACACCGCACGCTTTCAACATTGCCCTTTGTGTGGAAAGAGACACTCGGGGCAGTGTTGGTTGTCTACGGTGGCGTGTTTGCTGTGTGGTAGGCAAGGGCACCAAATGAGAGACTGTCCGATGTAGGGAAATAGTGGAGCCTTGCAGCAGCCATACAGAGGCAATGCTCCGGCATAGCGTGGCGGCCAGCAAGGGGGTACGGCCTAGGCTAAGGTGTATTCTTTGACTCCTGGTGATGCTAAAAACGCTGGTGACATAGTCACATGTATCATTTATATGCTTTCTCATGAAGTTGTTGTATTATTTGATTTCGAGGCAACACATTCTTTTATTTCCCGAGATTTTGTTAAATTGTGTGGGTTAGAAGTGCAATTGTTAGACTATGAACTGGTGGTGGCTACACCGTCTGGATCTATGGTCGGGTGTAGCAAGGTAGTTCGGGACTTCCCAATTGAAATACAGGGGAGGATACTATGAGTTGATCTTGTGGTCTACAACATGTGTGGCTTTGACATCATCTTAGGAATCGATTGGTTGTTTGCTAGTTATGCCAGTATTGATTGCCACAGGAGGGAGGTGTTGTTCAAACCGCCAGGAAAGCAGGAATTCCAGTTCCTCGGATTGTGTGTGCGTTCTGGACCACAAATCCTTTCTGCTATGCAAACTAAGAGGCTACTTCTTAGGGGGTGCCAAGGATATCTGGCATTTGTGAAAGACACGCCAGCAGAAGAACGAGAATTGGAGATGATTGCTGTAGTGCGCGAGTTCCCTGACGTGTTTCTAGAGGACTTACTAGGATTACCTCCGAACCGTGAGGTGGAATTTGCCATAGAATTAGCTTTAGGTACGGCACCGATATCGAAAGCTTCGTATCGTATGGCTCTAGCTGAGCTAAGAGAGTTAAAGGAACAGCTTCAAGAGCTACTTGACAAGGGGTACATTCGACCTAGTGTTTCTCCTTGGGGAGCATCAGTGTTATTTGTGAAGAAGAAGGATGGGTCGATGAGGAGATGCATCGACTACCGAGAACTGAATAAAGTGACAATAAAGAATAAATATCCACTACCCAGGATCGACGATTTATTTGACCAACTTCAGGGCACGCAGGTTTTCTCTAAAATTGACCTACGGTCTGGGTATCACCAACTGAAGGTGAAAGCGGAGGACGTCTTGAAAACTGCATTTCGAACCCGGTATGGCCATTTTGAATTTATGGTTATGCTTTTTGGTTTGACTAATGCACCTGCAGCATTTATGGATTTGATGAACAGGGTCTTCCACGAATATCTATACCAATTCGTCGTGGTATTTATTGAAGATATCCTAGTGTATTCTAGGAGTGTTGTAGAACATGAAGTTCATTTGAGGCTAGTATTGCAAATGCTTAGAAATGAGAGGTTATATGCTAAACTAAAGAAGTGCGAGTTCTTGCTGGAACAGATTGCATTTCTAGGGCATGTGGTGTCTAAAGAAGGTATATCCGTGGACCCGAGTAAGATTGAAGCAGCAGTGGATTGGGCGAGACTGAAAAATGTTCAAGAGATTAGAAGTTTTCTAGGTCTTATAGGTTACTACCGACGGTTTGTTGAAGGGTTCTCCAGTTTAGCAAGTCCTTTAACGAAACTCACGCGGAAGAACGTGAGGTATGATTGGACGGACAAGTGCGAGCTGAGTTTCCAGGAGCTGAAACGGCGACTGGTCACTGCTCCAATTCTGACTCTTCCATCCAATGATGGTGGTTTTGTTATTTATAGTGACGCATCAAAAAAGGGCCTTGGATGTGTTATAATACAGCAGGGCAAGGTAGTTGCTTACGCTTCTCGTCAACTCAAAGAATACTAGAAGAACTACCCGACGCATGATTTAGAACTAGCAACGATAGTGTTTGCACTGAAAATTTGGAGGCACTACTTGTACGGTGAAAGGTGTGAGATTTTTACCGACCATAAAAGTTTTAAATACTTTTTCACTCAGAAGGAGCTTAACACGAGACAACGCAGGTGGCTTGAATTGATTAAAGACTACGACTGTACTATTAGTTATCACGCATGAAAGGCTAATGTGGTAGCTGATGCTCTAAGTTGGAAGTCTGTTGATGCGTCATTCTCAGTAGTGGAGGTTCAACATTAGATCTATATGGACCTTGAGAGGTTGAGTTTGGAGGTAGTGGGAGGAAACCATCAAGCTGTCCTTGCTAGCTTGGTGGTACAACTGACTTTGCAGGAGAGGATCCGTGTGGTGCAGAAGGTGGATCCCGAGTTGGTTGAGATTATGGAAGGAATCCAGAAGGGGTTAAAGCCGGATTTTAGTATCTTTGGCGATGGGATATTGAGATTTCGAAGTAGGGTTTGTGTACCGAATGATGCCGGAATTAGATGGGTCATTCTAGAGGAGGCAGACTGTTCACTTTACATTGTACATCCTGGTAGTACAAAAATGTACCGGGAATTGAGGGAATCTTTCTGGTGGTCCAACATGAAAAGAGAGATCGCCCGTTTTGTAGAGCAATGCCTGACATGTCAGCAGATTAAAGTGGAACATCAGAGGCCGGCAGGACCACTTCAGCCACTCGACGTCCCTGAGTGGAAGTGGGAACATGTCTCGATGGATTTTGTGACGGGTTTACTTGCGGTGGTGCATGGGCAGAATGCTATATGGGTTATAGTGGATCGGCTGACAAAGACTACACATTTCATTCCAATCAGAGTTAGTTACTCTCTGAATACGTTGGTAAAACTTTATGTGCAGGAGGTGGTACGACTCCATGGTGTCCCTATATCTGTTGTTTCAGATCAGGATCCATGTTTTACATCTCATTTCTGGAAGAGTTTACAGGATGCCTTAGGATCACGATTGACATTTAGTATGTCTTTTCACCCGCATACGGATGGACAGTCGGAGAGGACTATTTAGACGTTAGAAGATATGTTGCGGCTTGTATACTAGATTTTGGTGATAGTTGGATGCGATATCTATCGCTTGTTGAATTTGCATATAACAACAATTACCAGGCGAGCATAGAGATGGCACCTTATGAGGCTTTGTATGGTCATCGGCGTCGATCTTCGTTTTACTAAGATCAGGTAGGTGAGAGGCAGATACAATGTCCAGAAATGGTTCAGTAGACCTCTGAAAAGGTCGCATTGATCAGGGAAAAAATTAAAGCAGCTTAGAGTCAACAGAAGAGTTATGCTGATACTCGTCGACGAGAGTTGGAATTCGAGGTAGGAGGTATGGTATTCCTGAGAATCGCTCCGATGAAAGGGGTGATGAGGTTCGGGAAGAAGGGGAAGCTAAGTCCTCGGTATATTGAGCCTTTTGAGATCCTTGAAAGTATAGGTTTGGTAACTTATCGAGTGGCTTTACCTCTAGCATTGTCCAGAGTCCATGATGTATTTTATATGTCTGTACTGAGGAAGTACGTACCAAATCCATCACACGTACTGAGTTACGAACCTCTAAAGATCAGTGATGTCTTATCATATGAGGAAGTACCAGTGTAGATATTGGATCGTAAGGTGCAGCAGTTACAAACTAAAGAAATACCTCTCGTAAAGGTATTATGGCATAACCATGTAGTGGAAGAAGCTTCTTGGGAATTAGAATCTGAAATATGCCAGAGGTACCCACAGTTATTTGATGGTATGTAGGTATATAGTAGTGTAGATGGTATAGATTAAATGGTATGATCTTTGGGAGAGTTTTGTTTATGTATATAATCTCTCGAAGTATCTTTTGTGTAACCACGGTATTCCTCCTCCACATGTGAGGGTATGTAATGAAATTAGGCCAAAGTAACTTTGTAGGTGACAGTCGACTTTTTGGTAAAGCTGAATAATAAGAAAAGGTTATGTTAATAATTGTTAGTAAATTTCAAGGATGAAATTCTTATAAGGAGGGGAGATTGTAGAGACCCAAACCTGTATAAGCTGGGTTTGTCGACGAAGGCGAAGTCCTTCAGATCCTCATCGACAAAATTCAGAGCCTCGTCAACGAGCAAATACCGAGCGGATTAGAGAAATATTCGGAACTTGACCTCGGTGACAAAGAGATGGCCTCGTCGACAAGCCATGTGGTGGATTCATCGGCGAAGACGCCGCCTCATCGACGAATTGGACTTAGTCAAAGGCCCCATAAATATCCAGTCTAGTTGCTTAAAAGTTAAATTTCTTTCCAAAAGCTCTCTCTTTCTCTCTACCAACGAAATCTCTTTCTCTCTCTACGATTCTTCGCCATTCGTCATCCATTTCCAAAAACGGAGGGTAATGCATGGATCAGAAGAGGAAACTCTACAATTTTAGTGGATTGGATCGTCGTTTCGGAGATTTTCAGGTTTTTCCCAAAAATCAAGGTAGGGATTGATCTTAGTTTTTATTGGATATTTGGATGGTAGTAAAAAATATAGTAAGATTATATTCTGTGGTGTTTAGGTTTTGAGGGTCCTGGGTTGTCAATTTGGACTGCGTTCGTATGAAGTTTCGTTTCGAGTGTAAGGTAAGGGGAATTTGATTACAACATTCATTTTTAGAAAACTAAACCGATAAAAAGCTAGTTTATACTTATATGTACGATTTAACTGCTTAGTTACTAAATTCTACTGAATAGAAATGTCGGTTTTACGATTTTACGATTTTTGGTAAAAACGAGGATTTTGGAGTATGATCTCCAAATCTTACGAAAATCACTTAGTTGCGTTTATATTGTAACAGGAGATGCTTGAATCCTTTGATTTTCCTTTTGAATGATGTTTATTGGATTTATATCATTTATAGGATTTTTGGATTAAATTCGTGTGATATATGTTGAAATGGAAATGTATGAATTTTCTATACTATTGATATAGATTACGGGAACGGAGTTCCAATTTGTTATACTGAGTATGTGGAAAACAAAGGTCAGTGATACACCGAGCTGTATTTGTGAAAAGGGGGTAAACCGAGTGGATAAGCGCCGGTTTGAACCCGATGTGATCATTTGAATTTGTGAAAATACTGGAATTGCACAGGTTACTATATTTTGTTATAAATTGTATATATGATAAATGGAACCACAACTTGCTACTATAGGGGTTGAAAGATACTCCAATGTAAGAAGTTGAAAAAAACTTTAGTAATGGAGGTGAAAGAAACTCCAATGGCAGGGAATATTCCTCAGCTGGAAGGATACAGTGCAACCATTCATGTTTAAAATCAGTTTGGGTACATAGATAGTTGGCTAGCAAGTGTAATGAAACCACTGGTAAAATAATAAGCCAGATGGGGGCAGTCGGACTATATATAGATACTTGACATATGCCTGCACGAACAGGGCATTGTTGGAGATATCAGTGCACAACTCGTGCCTCGGGGTAAATAGGCAAAACACGTATGACAAGCTGGTAGTTGTTCTAATATTCATATGCATAATTTAAATACTTGATGTGCAGATAAATGTTATATGATACAGTATTATAAACAAATGTTTAAAATGTATAAGTTTGTATGAAAATGTGCATATATGCAGTCACACACTGTTGTAACACTTTCTTCCTTACTGAGAGGTGTCTCACCCTATCATACAATCTTCGTTTTCAGGTCCATCAGTACGTTAGTCCCAATAGCTAAAGGGACTGGGGAGATTATTTTGGTTAGCTTACGTAAGCATTGGAATCTTGTATTGAACCTAGAAGAAAGTCATTTTTGGAGGGTTGTAATAACAAGATTTATTCTATGTTTGTTTTTATGTAATTGTGGATGTATTAGTAAACTCTAGTATAAGACTAATAAAAATCTCAATGGATGTTTATGTTTTTCCGCGACATTTACATCGTAATTATGTATGATTTATACCCGTATATCCCTGGTTAGGGCGGGTTGTTTACGTATCTTGAACAGGTACAGATATTATGTACGAATGAGTGACACCTGGGTCCATATGAAGGGCTGGGTCGTTACAGAGATTGTCCTCAGTGCTCTCAAATGAGGTTTTGGTTCTATCAGATGAAGCAAAAATTGAATATTTCTTCACTATCCTTTGATGGTAAAATCGATGTCCTTCAAATATCCGTCATTTGTAGGTGGATCACCAAATTGAAAGCAATCTTCCTGGAGACTCTTAATTATAATGCTTGTCATCATGAGATCCTTACAATAGAAAATAGATATATTGTAAAAAATAAATTCCTAAAATACAGCCTATAACACCTTGAAGACTAGTGCCCTCAGGTCAACGATAAAAAAATGCAAGGGTGTTAAGGAGTTAGTGAGATTGGAGGCTGACCTTAACATCACCAGAAATTAGAAGTCTTTTGGTCTCATCACCATTACTATAACGTGGCAAAGAAGAAAAAGGTGAGGTTATTAGCAGTCTAGAATCGCATTGCTGACATGTGCCACAACAGTTTTGGGGAGAAGATGACATTGGCCAATGAAAAGGACGCTTCAATGATTATGAGATCCGTCTACCCTTGCCAAGATGCTTGAAAAATTAGACTAAGGCTCTATGTTATATTTCTCTAGTTAAGTCCCAAGCACTAGCGGAATTTAACTAAATCTAAATAAGCCCTAATTTTCGCTTCAAATTAGTTTCCATCTTAGCCTAAGAGATTCTTGTTGTTCATTTCATTTTGGAGAATTTTTTGAGAATAACTCGTTTTACCTCAAAATAATCAACCTTAGGGGAGGTTAGCTTACGCAATGCTCATCATGCGCTTCGCTTGGCGATCTTCTTGTAAGCCTATAGGTGAATATTGAGATTGGACAATTATGACTTTCTTTCAAGAGCACTGCTCCATAGGTGGGACTTATCATTTGATAATGAGTACGCATGCTCTTTTTTTTTTTCTACATTTTGGTCGTGAAGAATGTATTACCCTTCCTATGTTGAATGGTTGGTCAAATTATTTGTGAGCAATACTTCTAGAATATTGAATTAAGAATAAGCTTTGATTGACCAATAGTAAAGGGTGGACGAGAATCACTTGATATCAGATCTAGGCTGGGCCAATGGATGGTCCTCGCTTGGCTCAAAGTTTTTCTCCAAGAACTCACCAATCTCCAAATCGAACTTAATCTTATCTTTGTTCACAACATCATCTTAGGCTTCATTGTCAACAAGGTTTAAGTTCTCAACTAAACACGTGCTATGATATTCTTCATATTTGGCCAAATAAGCTCCTTCATATTATAATCGATCACTAGTCTTCATGATGTTGACCAATGGTGGGATCGATCTCTTCATCTTATTTTATACAATTAGTCAATAAATCATCTGCATGACCTATATAATTGATAGTCTCTATGAAAAGATCTTGTTGCCTCCATGCTGCTAAGTCAAGGGATGAAGTCATCATGAAAAATATAACCATGTGGTGATTGTGAAGCGAACGATGTTTCCTCCCTCACCATTCTCCTACAAAAGAATATGTTGGTAGAGTTCATCATTGTAGCTATAGGCAATGGTTCAGCTACGCACATAGGAGAATCGTAGGCAATTGGCAGCAGAGGTTTTCATAGGTGTTTCTGTTGTTAATCTTTGAATTGCTGAACATATCTTTTTGCATGCGCTGCATCCAAGATCTTATCTTAGTTTGCAAATTGCCCATGATTCTTTTCATCATGGTTATTACCTCGTGAGAAGTGTGAGTTATCCCTTATTATGATCTTCGTCTATAAGGGATTCTGTGGGATAAAGGATCTACAACCCAATTTTCATATTGGTGCTATTTCATTTACATTTTTCCATCCTTATTTAAGCATCATAGAGATCCACCGAAGTTTCTTGTGTAGTAACCTGGGGGAAAAAATTAATTATTAATTAATTAAATATTATTTAATTGAATTAATTAAATTAAGTAATATGATGATTATATATATATATATATATATATATATGTATAAATGTATAAGGATAAGTGATATATATATATATATAAGTATATAATATAATATTATTAGAATATATAATAAAGTAAAAAAAAAAAAAGTTGATAACAGGAAGCTTAAAGAAGCTTCCTGAAATCTGAAAGAATTTCAGATTGAATACTGAAACCCATTCACGCCAATCTCTCATTCTCTCTCTTGCTCATGCCTCTCTCCTCCGCCTTCCTCACTCTCTCCTCAATTTCTCGGCGAATATTCAACCGATCGTAAAACTAAAGATACCGCTGGGTTCCTATCTCCACCACTGACATTTTTACTAGCGACTTTGTCGTAGGAGTAGCGTAGACACCACTCTTGGGGAAAGGTATACTCCTTCTATTTCCTTAATTTCTCCTTAAATCTTCAAACTAAATTGACAATCGAGCACCACCATGGGGTCCTAGTCTCGATCGTCCTTGTTTTGGCCAGAGTAAATTTTCAATTTGAGTTTCCTAAGCACCACTCCAAAGTAAGAGTGGGATTTGGGGAAATAAGTAAATTGGTTATATTTGAGAGTTTAATTATTTATTTAGAATTTATGGGTCTAGGAAATGTTGAAATAGTATTTTATTTAGGGTTGATTTAATTGAACTATGATTATTGAATCAGGATTCGGGTGAGCGCCGCAGGCATCGTTTTAGGGTCCCTGTTGGCGTAATTCAAGAAACTAGATAAGGGAGAATATATATATTAAACCATGTTTTATGAATTAAACGAATAAATGGATTATGTTATGTATATATGTATATGTTTTTGTATGGGTTTAAAATGTCAACTGTTTAAATTATGATTTCTGAGCCTAGGATTGTTTTATTAGATATGTATTTGTGAAAATGGACTGATGAAAGTGAAAGATTTTACAGTATAATTGTGTAGAAAATTAAAGGCATACTTTCAGTATATGAACGATAAATGAGGGTTGGCTTATTTCACAGAAAATGTTTGAAATATATTGTTAAATTTTGTGGCATGAGTAAAATGGAAATTCTATGTTGAATTATGTTATATTTTTGAAATGCATGTTATACAGGAAATGCAAAGAGAATGAAAATTTGTTATGAATTATACTCCATGTGAATATTAATTCAACCATGGATAAATGATGAACAGCTGAAAGGAGTTGTAGTAGCAGAATAACGCATATCTATGTGGACTAATTGATGAATAGATGAAAGGAGTTGTAATCACCACAATCTTTAGGAAATCTCGTTGGTAAAATACTTTGTATGTGTTTGATTAGGAACTAATAATGATTTCGAAATTATGATTAAATGCAAATGGTAATTTTATATGTTATTTACAAATCTCATGTTGGTCACAAGCTAATTTAATATATTGTTTCTTCCCCTACTAAGATGTGTCTTACCTAAATACAAATTCATTTTCTTTAGGACCTCCACGTGATCGAGCTTAAAGAGCTCGGGGTTGTTATAACATTTTTGGATATACAAAGAAAAAGGGTATAAACTTTGATGATACTTTTGGGATGTATAAGTTTTATATTTTATGTTTTATGTTTTAAGTTTTCTGAGTTGTGAATACTAGAAGTTGTAGATTATGTTTTTGGAGATATATATATATATATATATGTGGATGCTGGTGGATGAATGGTTTATTTTGGAATGTAGATAGATGTAGAAAACTCTGGTATTATATTGTTGGAGGATTATATTTATGTTTTCTACTGCGTAAATGATAATAGAATGTCAAGTATCAGGTAAATGAATGGATTACGTGGCACCCGAGTCCCACCAGGTGGGTTCGTAGCACCACGAAGCATAGTTTATTCAGGTATAACGCACTGGATCGGGTTTTCGGGTTCAGAGCACTACATCTTGTGTGTCTACTTGGCCCTTTTTGCTTACACCAAGTGATCAAGGTCGTAGATTATCATATAGATTTTGGCAACAACAATTTAGCACCCAGTAAGGGTTGTAAGAAGTCTTGCACCTTACATTATTCTAGTTCTAGTCGCGTGAAGGGGAATAATCACAGCCTAGAGTTACATTGCAAGAGGGAATTTTTCTATAGTTTCTATCTTTTCAAAGGTTAGTGGAGGCTATTCTTGGGGAGATTTTGCATTAAAAGAAGAATTCCCAAGTGATTCCAAATTAGGCATCACCTCTGTTGACCTTATCGGTCACGCCTGGTTTTGATTATGACAAATACTCTTTGTATCAAATGAGTGTTTGAGGTTTTGTGCAGGAACTAAGATTGTTAAGATCAAGATGGGCACAAAGCAAGTAAAGCCTGAAGACTGATTATCGATCTTAATTGTAATATAATTCAATTGTGAAAAATTGGTCTGTAATAGTAAGTAGGGCTCTGGTTTGTAATAAGCTCACACACATCACATACATGATAAATACATAAGCTCAAACAAACAGTGAGTGAGAAATAACCTTAGAAAGACCTTAGGGTTTCGATCGATCAACACCGTACTTATTCGGTGTCTTAATTTTGGACCCCAAGTGACCTTAGGACACACACATTTTCACACATACTTGTTAGGCACTTGAATAGGGCTTGTATGCTTCAAGACGAGACCAAAATGCACACTTGGTGCACTTTCGGTCGACCAGTCAAGTCAGTTCATTTTGACCAAGTCGACCAAAACCTGTCTAGGCCAACTGATTAACCAAGGTCCTGGTCGACTGAATAAGAATAGTTCAAAAAGCCCCGGTCGACCGAAACCCTCTCTAGTCAACATTTTGACCACCTGGTCGACCGAACCAGGTAGTTCAAGAAGCCCTGGTTGACCGAAACCCCCTAGGGTCAATAGTTTGACCATCCAGTCGAATGAGACAGAAATGAACTCTAACTACTTGGTCGACCGAGGGTCCTCGGGAGAAATCCCAGCGGTCTAGTCGACCGAACCAGCCAGTTCAAAATGGCCTGGTCGACCGAACCTCGAAAAATTGAGAAATCGCCTTCTCCTGATCAACCGAGCCCTCAGTTCAAAAGTCTCCTAGTCGACTGAACCATATGAGACTTGGTCAACTAAACCTATTCTGGTCAACCGGACTTCTCAGGTTGCCCTGATTTTTACCGCAGTTAAATATTTTTTAAACAAAGTTAAAATGCCAAAAACATCATTAAATTTTCTTAATAATACCCAATAGGTCCCCAACGGTCATATTTTCTTCTATGCCTATATATATGAGATCATTTGAGAAAATTAGCAATGATTAACTACTTTGATTAGGGGAGAATTCTCTAAAAACCTAAAATCCTATACTACTCATTTTTTAGCCTCATTCACTCAAGCTTACCCTCTATTAGTGTCTAAATCATTTGTAAGTGGATTGAGTGTCTGTTTGCAAAGGTTTGCTCTCCTTATTCTATTTGATAGATACGATTTTATTTGAGAGCAAAACCTAAGAATCCTTAGGGGACTTTATTGATAAGTCTATCCTAAGAAGACTTTGATAGATCTTCTAAGCTTGCACCTTCATTGCAAGATCTTGAGAAGATTGTATTTGTTTTTGGGTGCAAAACATTTTCAAAATACCTTCAAATATCTAGTGTGCTTTATCTTGATAAATATTTTAAAAATATATTTGTTTGTGTGAGAAAAATCTTTGTTACAATATTCATTGATTCATATCTCAAGTTGAATACAAAGATTATACATCTTTTGCAAACCAAGCATATACTTTATTTGATACTTGCATGCTTGAAACATCCTGCTGATTGAAATACTTGAGACTTGACGTCTTTGTGTGAAATTTTTGGCTGAACATCTTGTGATTCAAAGATTGCTTGTTTGACACTCTCATGTATGCATTACACTAATAGAAAATACTTAGAGAGTTGAACCATTTAGACCACATTGAGCTTACATATTGAATCATATTGTGGTGTATGTTATTGCGCGCATCTAGGTACATATCTGCTTTACACGAAAGCACAATCACTGTACCATCTGATTATATACACATTTGTTGTATATCCAGGCATGGGCCTAAAGAGGAAGACTAGCCCTGGAATAGTCCCGGATTGGCTTAGACTCGTAGGAAAGCTAGGTGCGTTATCCTGTTAAGGCGTGTAGGTTGAGGTTAGCCCCGCTAATTGACCTGGTTAAGGTTGAGGTCAGCCCTGTGTTAATTTGACCTGGTTGTAAACGGTGTCGCTCCACCCTTAAGTGAGCTATTAGTGGAATACTCGGGCTTGCGAGTTAGAGGCGGGAACGTAGGCACAGTTGGCCAACCCCGATAACATATCGTGTGTTTGTTTATATTTCCACTCTTTATATTTACCGCACGCGTATGTTATGTGGATGATGCGCTTGATTTAAATTTCTGAATATTATATTTAACAGCGTATTTGGAACTACATAGAAAGTCCCTAGGTTTTAATATCTTGCCAACATCTAGTTTAACCTAGGAGAAAAGTTTAAAATTCCAATTCACCCCCCTCCCCCCCGGCCCTCTTACGAATTTACCATTTCTTACAATTGGTATCAGAGCCTCATTGCACTTGACTTAAACGTTTTTGCAAAAGATCACAATGGCTCACATTGGTGTATCCCCATTCCGTGAGGGACAGTCACTTTCCAGTCCTCCATTATTTTGTGGTGTCAACTACACCACTTGGAAAGTTAGAATGACCATATTCTTGAAATCTATAGACTGGAGGGTCTGGCTTGTGACTGCTAAAGGAAGATGTGCACAAATAAATGAAAATGACTTTAATATGATTAATTCTAATGTCATAGATATATTGTACTGTGCTTTAGAGACTAATATTTTTGTAGATTGTGGCATGTAGTAGTGCATAGGATATCTGAGATGAACTCGAAAGAAAATATGGAGAGTCCCAGGAGAATGAGACCACCACTCAGGAAGTGGTAAATAATAGGGCAATTGCAGTAACAGCCGGTGAGGTATATGTTCCTATCTTTGCCTCCGTAGATGATTCTATTACTGAATGCTATGATTTATCTAATGCTGAATCATTTGTTGAATATTGTGATAGTTATGTTATTAATGCACTCGATGATTCTCATGCTGAATACTGGACTATATCATACAATGAATCATCCGATTGCCCTAGTGATAACTATGTTATTAGCTCATGCAATAATCCATGTGATGCATGATGTGATGGCTCTTGTGCCAAATCCTGTGATATATTGTATGATGAGTCATCCATTGGCTCTGATGATAATACTTTGTGCATTGATTCATGTGAATGTTATAGTGATAAACTTTGTGATGAATCATGTATTAAATTTTACAATGAAAGCATGCTCTCACATATAGAACTAGAAAAGACCTCATTTAAAATGCATAGAGTTCTAGTTGAGATATCAAAGAAGAAAACATTTTTGAAAAATGAAAATGAATAGGTGGCAAAGCACTTAAATGATTTGAAAAAATATCAGGCCACTCTAGAAAGAAGAAAAATTGAGAAGGTTTTGAAAATTATCTACTTAGAAAAAAAAACCAAAGACTATCCTGAAATGATTTTCAAACCCACTTGTGAAAAGGATAACAATGATAAACCCTTGGAAGCTAAACAGAAAAATATTTTCATAAAGGGTTCATGTTCTCTTTATCATACCCATAGTAATGCCTCATTGAATAAAACTAGAATTTATAAGCATAATCTTTCACGCACATATAAAGTTTGCTTATATTATATAAGAAAAGGGGACGTTTGGTTTAATTGTCTACTTAGATGTGCTAGAGGCTTCGACAAAGAAATGATGTAGGTTATCATGAAAGCAAACCCCGTAGGACTTAGGGAAAAACAAATTCAAACTGAAAATGCATTCTTATTATCCTTCCTCTGTTCCTAGGTTTAGGGGTTATGACGATTGTGGGATTAGGAAGTGATTGATGATTAAAACGAAATTCTTAGTATACATACTCACAATGCCATCTTGTTATACTAAGAATCCTTATCCACTTCCATATGGACATGACATGAACACCTGATATTTAATTCAAAATGCTTAACCCATGCTATCATGAAAATCACAAGTTTTAAGCATACTTTTGTTCATTGCACATAATTGAGCTTTAGGGATCTAGTCTTGCATTATATCTTTCTACCCTAAATCTCATTAGTCAAGACCTAGTCATCACTCTAGGAATAAGCACTGCTCATTAAGATTTCATATTTATTGCGTGCTTATTAAAAGCCATCACTTTCAATCAAGATTAGAGGCAACCACTAAGGGATTCACATTCAAAGTACTCCCTTTTAAACCAAAAATACAAAAATCATCTAATCTTGGTTCATCTCATCTGTGGGAAATCTTTGCAAACCATGATCATATTCGGTAAGGTTTCACCCATTCCTTAGTTTGTATCCTTGCTCCTCTATGTCATCATTTCTATAGGATACTCTCCAATCACTACAGAGCACAGGTTTAGGAAAGTCTCATACTTCTTTATGCTCGGAGCCCAAAATAGGTCAATAAGTCAATTCTTGGTACGCACTTCATTTGAGCAATATTTCTTCCCCAAGAACCCCTAAGAATCATGTCTATATTGTAATATATCAAATTTGGATCTTAGTAAGAACTTTGGATCAAAAATCAGGCAAAATTTGAAAAATACATTATGCTCAGTCAACCGAGCATGGCAGTTATAAAATGCCCCGGTCGACCAGGACCTCGTTGACCTTGACCCTTACGGTCGACGGAACAATAGTGAACACATTCCCATGGTCGACCAAACCTTTCGATTTGCCCCTGGTCGACCAAATCATGGACAATACGCCTTTTCGGTCGATTGACCATCCTAGTTCATTTTCTCCTCGGTCGACCGAACTGTGTCGGTGCCTGGGGAATTCAAGCGTCAATTGACCGTATCGGTTTCTGGTCGACCGAGGTGCGATAAATATGATTTTCTCATTTTTCGCTCATTTGCGCGAGAAATCTTGAGAGATCCTTCACCATTTCCTAGCAAACCAAGTTTCCAAGCCTCATATCATTCGTTGCCATGGCACACATCGAAGTTCACGATATTGCTCACGTGGAGGATGAGTATTTTCTCTTTGAGAGGTGCAAAGTTCAGTATATATGGGAGTTTCGTCCCAAGGAAGCTATACTAGGTAAGATACTTGATTTAGAATTTATGAATCAACATTTTAGAAACATTTTGGATATGTTCGAGTATCAGGGGTGGAGAGCCTTTATCTCCTACCAGCCTGGGGGTCATTACCCGACTTTTGTTAGGATGTTCTATGCCAACTTGGGTAATGATGAGAACAGGTACTTCTCCTATGTTCTGAGGACAGATGTGCGTTTTGACGCACAATATATCTCTGATGTCTTCAACATAGACCGTGGAGACTTTGAGTGCCCCGATGTTGTAAACTCCTGGATATTTGAACAGGAATTCACGGTTGCCTCATTCGCAAACCTGACCCTGTCTGACCTTGGCACTGCTAGCCAAAACAACCCTCCACATTACAAACAGTTCACCCTAAAGGCTAAGATAGTGCACCACCTGATCACCTATAATATCCTGCACAAGGCGGGATCTAGAGTGCATGTATCATTTTTAGACTGCTTTATCATGTGGTGTCTATTCGCTCGGAAGAAGTTGGACCTACCCAGTTTGATAATCCGTTGGATGATGGCCAAGACAATTGGCCACCGAGTGATAATGCCATATGGAAGCATTCTGAACAAGTTGCTTAGGAACATCGGAGTCATGAGAACAAATGTGGCTTCACTAAAGAGGAGACGACCGACGGACACCTTCTCTGGCGTGACCCTAAGACTGATGGGGTACGAGCTCGTAGGAAATATCTGGATGCCCTTTAGAGCAGTAGCAGCACAGGCAAAGGCCCCATAGGAGCCACCACAACTTCTGCAGCCATCAAACTTGGATCTTTTGGCTGCCATCATTAGCTTGTCTGACACATTCATACAGTTTCGGGGATCAGTCCAGTCAGACTTATAGGACTTGGCATCGTCATCCGCTGCACTTTAGGAGGAATTCCAATAGCACTCCATCTCCACTGCCAAACGCTTTACATATTTGGAGCGGTCCATGACAGCTGGCTTCAGTGAGCTGAGTGACCGCAATCAGGCGATGCAGGATGAGAGGGACAGGATGACCATGGACTTCAATTTTGATGCTGGTGACGGAGGCGATGGAGGAGATGATGGAGGGGAGTTCTACACTCCGCAGTTGTTTGCATATCAAATTGCGTGGCCTTGATTCATTCTATTCTATTTTATTTCATCTGGTCTGTACTAAATAAAAACAGCCTTTACTTTCATTTGTATTCTTATACAGATACTATGATATACTACTCTGGTTATTTATGATATATATATCTAAAAGTACCTTGATTTGCATTTGCTTGTGGTTAAATGTGTATTGTATTAAAATGCATGAGTAGCATAGAATGCCTACTGCATGGCAGATGCAGTTGTTGAGAATTGCCTGCTGGTAGATGATAGGTTCTCACATGCTTTACTATTGTGATACTGCTTGTTTGAGAATCATTTTTGTGCAGGTAAAATTTGGGAAATGTCCTGTTTACAGCCGGCATGCTGCCGAATTTTTTGTAGACATTTGCCTAAATAAATAAAACATTACTTTTTGTGTGTGCAAAATCTAAATATGTCACAATTGATTCATTTGCATTGAAGTGTTACTTCCTTGGAATTGATTGCGCACATATATATATATATACAAAGTAATTGTTTCATAACTTGCATACATTTAGGGGGAGCTGTTGACCTTATTGGTCACACCCGGTTTTGATTATGACAAATACTCATTGTATCTAATGAGTGGTTGAGTTTTTGTGCAGGAATCAAGAATGATAAAATCAAGTTGTGCACAAAGCAAGAAAAACTTGAAGACAATTTCATACTCTTAATTGTAATATTTTTCAGTGAAGTTGTCTGTAATAGTAATTAGGTTTTTCGGTTTGTAATAAGTTCACACACATCACATGCATGATTTAATCTGTAAGCTCAAACCGAACCATAGAAAGACCTTAGGGTGAACCCTCGGTCACACCCAGTTTTGACCTTAGGGTGAACCCTCGGTCGACCGACACCGGACTTTTTCGGTGTTTCCAAATTGGACCCCAAGTGGCCTTAGAACACACACATATGCACATATGTTTATTTGGCACTTGAAATTTACTTATTTGGGTCAATTCGGGACCGAAATGCACACTTGGTGCACTTTCGGTCGACCAGCACTCTCAGTTCAATTTGGCCTGGTCGACCGAAACCGGTCCAAGTCAACAGTTTGACCCAGGCCCGGTCGATCGACCAAAATTGTACTGCAACTACCTGGTCGACCGAAGGGTTTTGGGAGGACTCCCAATGGTCTGGTCGATCGAGCCACGTAGTTCAAAAAGGCCTCGGTCGACCGAACCTCGAAGCTTTGAAAAATCGCCTTTGCCCGGTCGACCGACCACTCAGTTCAAAATGCTCCCGGTCGACCGAGCTACTTGAGTCCTGGTCGACCGAACCACTTTTGGTCGACCGGACCTCTCGGGTTGTTCCCATTTTTACCGTGGTTAATATTTTTCTAAACAGGGTTAAAATGCATTAAACTTCATTAAACTTTTCTAAATAATACCCTATAGGTCCCCAACGGTCATATTTTCTCCCTTGCCTATATATATGTCTTCATTTGCAAAGATTAAGCAGGGATTAGCCACTTTGATTAAGTAAAAATTCTCTGAAAATCCAAAAGGCCATACTACTCATTCTTAAACCTCCTACACTCATACTTACCTTCTCATACAAATTAAACCCTTTGTAAGTTGATTGAGTGCTAGTCTAAGTAGGTTTGCTCTCCCATTCATATTTGATTGTTTTATTATCTTTGAGAGCTAAACCTTGAGTATTCTTAGGGACTTTATTAATAAGTCTATCCTAAGAAAACTTTGATAGATCTTCTAAGATTTGCACCTCCATTGCAACATCTTAAGAAGATTGTATTTGTATTTTGGTTGCAAAACATTTTCAAATATCTACTGTGTTATTAATCTTGAAAATATTTGATGAGATATTTGCTAGTGTGATAAAATCTTTGTTGCAATACTCGTTAACTCATATATCTCTTGCTGAATACAAAGATTGAATATCCTTTTACAAACCAAACTTATACGTTGCTAGAACTTCATATACATATGTGTATTGAGAAAACTTGTTGATTGAAATATATGAAGTCTGGATGATATCTTTGTTTGAGCACTTAGATTGAATATCCTGTGATACAAAGATCATTTAGGTTTGCACTCTCACGTATGCATTACACTGATAGTAAATCTATTTGAGAGTTGACATCCTAGACCACACTGAGCTTACAAATTATTTCATATTTGTGGTGTATATTATTGCGCGAATTTGGGTACATATCTGCTTTACTTGAAAGCACAATCACTGTACCATTTCATTGTAATACACATTTGTTGTATTTCCAGGCACGGGCCTGAAGAGGGAGACTAGCCCTGGAATAGTCCCGGATTGGCTGAGACTCGGTTAGGAAAGCTAGGTGCGTCGTCCTGTTAAGGCGTGTAGGTTGAGGTCAGCCCCGCTAATTGACCTGGTTAAGGTTGAGGTCAGCCCTGTGTTAATTTGACTTGGTTGTAAACGGTGCCGCTCCACCCTTAAGTGAGCTATTAGTGGAATCCTCTAGCTTGCGAGCTTGAGGCGGGGACGTAGGCACGGTTGGCCGAACCCCAATAACATATCGTGTGTTCATTTATATTTCCGCACTTTATATTTACCGCACATGTATGTTATGGGTGAATGATGCGTATGACTTAAATTTCACATTATACTTATCTACGCATTTGGAAATTGAATAGGCAGACCCTAGGTTGTGTATATACTGCTGTTTATCCGGTTCAACCTAGGTGATAAATTTTAAAATTCCAATTCACCCCCCCTCTTGGGAATACACCAATTGTAACAGGAGCTCTCTTATGGGAACTTTCCAAGTCGAAGCAAATTAATTCTATTGTTGACTAATCTTCTTGTGTTGGACTTTGTGAAAGATAATTATTGATTGTGTGCACACTTTATACCTCTATTGCATGCTTATATTGATTATCATCTGTGTTGCAAAAAATTGTCCAATTCATGTTTATATTGATATTTTATTTGCTATAATTGGACCATACTGCACTGTTTGAGTAGTTGTGGATAAATTGCTAGGAAATTTCAACTCAAATAGGTTACGTTTATACAGGATGTCTTTTGGAAAGTCTAATTTACAAACGGAAATCTGCCGAAATTTTTCAAAAATCTTTCCAAAATTCATCATGCATAAATGTAATAATCACCCATTGCCTAAGATTTTAATGACCCCTTTTGCTGTAGTCAAAAGAGGGAGATGGAAAGAGAGGCAAAAATAATGGACTTGTTTAAATACATTAGATGCATATTGTGAAGGGGAGCCTTCTTTGGTTTATCCCTATATTTTTGTGTATTGTATTTGTCATCATCAAAAAGGGGGAGATTGTTAACCTTATCGGTCACGCCCGGTTTTGATTATGACAAATACTCTTTGTATCTAATGGGTGTTTGAGGTTTTGTGCAGGAACTAAGATTGTTAAGATCAAGATGGGCATAAAGCAAGTAAAGCCTGAAGATCGATTATCGATCTTAATTGTAGTACAATTCAATTGTGAAAATCGGTTTGTAATAGTAAGTAGGGCTCTGGTTTGTAATAAGCTCACACACATCACATGCATGATAAATACGTAAGCTCAAACAAAAAGTGAGTGAGAAATGACCTTAGAAAGACCTTAGGGTTTCGATCGACCGACACCGGACTTTTTCGGTGTCTTAATTTTAGACCCCAAGTGACCCTAGGACACACACATTTTCACACATACTTGTTAGGCACTTGAATAGGGCTTCAATGCTTCAAGACGAGACCGAAATGCACACTCGGTGCACTTTCGGTCGACCAGCCAAGTCAATTCATTTTGACTTGGTCGACCGAAACCTCCCTAGGTCAACTGATTAACCAAGGTCTTGGTCGACCGAATAAGAATAGTTCAAAAAGCCCCGGTCGACCGAAACCCTCTCTTATCAACATTTTGACCACCTGGCCGACCGAACCAGGTAGTTCAAGAAGCCCTAGTCGACCGAAACCCCCTGGGGTCAAAAGTTTGACCATCTGGTCGACCGAGACAGAAATGAACTCATTCTACCTGGTCGACGGAGTGTCCTCGAGAGAAATTCCAGCGGTCTGGTCGACCAAACCAGCCAGTTCAAAATGGCCTGGTCGACCGAACCTTGAAAAATTGAGAAATCGCCTTCTCTTGGTCGACCGAGCCCTCAGTTCAAAAGTCTCCTGGTCGACCGAACATATTCTGGTCGACCGGATCTCTCAGGTTGCCTTGATTTTTACTGCAGTTAAATATGTTTTAAACGGGTTTAAAATACAAAAACATCATTAAACTTTCTTAATAATGCCCAATAGGTCCCCAACGGTCATATGTTCTCCTATGCCTATATATATGAGATCATTTGAGAAAATTAGCAATGATTAACTACTTTGATTATGGGAGAATTCTCTGAAAACCTAAAATCCTATACTACTCATTTTTTAGCCTCATTCACTCAAGCTTACCCTCTATTAGTGTCTAAATCATTTGTAAGTGGATTGAGTGGCTGTTTGCAAAGGTTTGCTCTCCTTATTCTATTTGATAGATACAATTTTATTTGAGAGCAAAACCTAAGGATTCTTAGGGGACTTTATTGATAAGTCTATCCTAAGAAGACTTTGATAGATCTTCTAAACTTGCACTTTCATTGCAAGATCTTGAGAAGATTGTATTTGTTTTTGGGTGCAAAACATTTTCAAAATACCTTCAAATATCTAGTGTGTTTTATCTTGATAAATATTTTAAAGAGATATTTGTTTGTGTGAGAAATATCTTTGTTGCAATATTCATTGATTGATATCTCTAGTTGAATACAAAGATTATACATCTTTTGCAAACCAAGCATATACTTCATTTGATACTTGCATGATTGAAACATCATTCTGATTAAAATACTCGAGACTTGACATCTTTGTGTGAACTTATTGGCTGAACATCTTGTGATTCAAAGATTGTTTGTTTGACACTCTCACGTATGCATTACACTAATAGAAAATACTTTAGAAAGTTGAACCATTTAGACCACATTGAGCTTACATATTGAATCATATTGTGGTGTATGTTATTGCGCACATCTAGGTACATATCTGCTTTACACGAAAGCACAATCATTGTACCATCTGAATAATATATACACATTTGTTGTATATCCAGGCACGGGCCTGAAGAGGGAGGCTAGCCCTAGAATAGTCCGAGATTGGCTTAGACCCGGTTAGGAAAGTTAGGTGCGTCGTCCTGTTAAAGCGTGTAGGTTGAGGTCAGCCCCGCTAATTGACTTGGTTAAGGTTGAGATCAGTCTTGTGTTAATTTGACCTGATTGTAAACCGTGCCGCTCCACCCTTAAGTGAGCTATTAGTGGAATCCTTGGGCTTGTGAGTTAGAGGCGGGGACGTAGGCACAGTTGGCCGAACCCCGATAACATATCATGTGTTTGTTTATATTTCCGCTCTTTATATTTACCGCACACGTATGTTATTATGTGGATGATGCACTTGATTTAAATTTATGAATATTATATTTATCAGCGTATTTGGAACTACATAGAAAGTCCCTGGGTTTTAATATCTTACCAACATCTAGTTCAACCTAGGAGAAAATTTTAAAATTCCAATTCACCCCCCCCCCTTTTGGGAATACACCATTTCTTACAACCTCCTTTTGACTAGTCATCAAAGGGAAAAGAAATCTTGACAGTTGTACGCTAGGAACAACGCGGAAAAACTATTTCAAGGCAAGCTAAAAAGGCAATAGGGCCTAGAGGTTGTCAACAATGTAGATGCCAAAGGGCATTACTCTCTTGCTTATGAAGAAAATTTTGAAAAGATTTATGATCAACTCGAGCGGATGATGAAGGAAGCTTGGGAGCACCCATTTTCAAGTATGCAATTCTTCAAGCTTTCAAATCCTCCCTTCACAAAGGAGTTGATAGAAATTACCTTGCCATCAAAATTTAAGATGCCTAGATTTGATAAGTGTTATGGTACTTCAGATCCACTAGATGATCTAAACATGTTCAAAATGTTAAAACAACTAGATGCCATCATGTGCAAAACCCTTGCAGCAACGCTAAAAGGCCTAGCATAATCTTGGTATCAAGCAATGAAACCTAGGTTGATAGGATCTTTCATAAATTTAAAGTAGTGGTTTGTAGGACATTCATCAATAGCTAGAAAATAGTAATGACTTCTGCTCACCTAAGAAACCTACTTTGGGGTAAGAAGGAGTCATTGGATGAGTTAGTGTAGCGTTTCACGCATGCTACCCTTTGTGAAACTTATAGCATAAAGTAGTTGTTAAAAATTTATTAACAGTTCTACATCCTAAGGAGTTATTGGTATCAATGTAAGAAGCCCCACGTAAACATGGTGAGCTAATGGCTCAAGTAGAAAAGTACATCAATTTAGATGAAGTAATGATCACCAAAATAAATAGAGTAGATATAAACTGGAAGAATGCTAATAGCATCGATAAGGCTTTTGGAGGGGAGAAGAGATGTAGAATGAAAAAAAAAAATCTTGACATAAGGAGTTGTATAGAAAATCTTCTATTTAGAATTAAGTCATTTTGCATCAAAGTAAAAAGTGCTTTCAATACATATCTAGAGTTTGAAACCCAAATGTTTCTAATGTATCAATGGATGTAAGAGAGAGAGAGAGAGAGAGAGTGAAGACATGACTAATCACTAGAAGCGCTCTTCTCATCATCATCCCCATCCTCCCTACTATCATATTTGTTAGTCTTTTTATCCTTGCCAAGGATAGAATGGCCATACCTTATGGAGTTGGTCGCAATATTGAGAAACTTCAATTTGAATTGATCTCAACATTAATTGGAGGCTCCTTTTAGTAGGCCTGATAAACATGCTAAAGCTTTCTAGGCCTCATGGTAAAAGGAGGAGCCGACAACCTTTGAAATCATTAATATTAATTCTTCCCTATATTATTGGGGAAGGCAACATCGCAACACGCTTGATGAGTTGGTAGGGTTGTGAAGCACATATTTGCCTTGAAAAAAAAAAAAAAAACACTCGCAAAGTCATGTTTCATTCTCTCAAGGCTAAGAGACACACTCTTTAGCTAGGGTAGATATATGCTAATGGAAAGAAGGAATCATGTTAGTTTTGGGAGTCGATATAATGCATATTGAGATGATATAATGGATTTAACAAATGAGCTCTAGTCATATAAACTATTAACTAATGAGCTCTATTATATCAACAAACGAGCCCTACTCATAGATAGATGAGTTTGCTTATATAAACAACCGAAGTTCTACTCATACTCAATAGATGAGTTTGCTTAAATAAACAACCGAAGTTCCTCATGTCAAAAAATGAGCTTTGCTAATAGATAAATGAGTTGTACTCATAATATTAATGGATGAGTTTTTCTCATGAAATTAACAAATGACATCTACTCATAAACTAATATAGTTTTGCTAATACTCTACAAGTAAGCTCTATTCATACTTGATAAAAGGGGCATTGCTCATATTTAATAGATATACCCAAAAGATTGGCTTGGTGGATTCTAGGTGGTCAACTCAATGATTCCAAGAGGTTAGCTTGGTGGAGTCCAACAAGTTGGCTTGGTCTAGTTAGGCTCATATGGCTTTTTTTTTTTTTTTTAGCTATTATTCTTCTTGAAAGGGAATGTGCTTGCCAAATACTCCTAGACCTATAAATAATTTCAAAACTCGGGAATAAGGGCAATTGATGGGGAATAAAATAATATTTAGAACAAAAGAGGCCAAATGGGAGGTTAACTCTTAACAAAAATACAGAAAATGAAGGAACATAATGCTTTAAGATCATATAAATCCCAAAAAATAAAAGACACCTTGTATTAGATATCAAAAGGTGTCTGACCTAAAAAATGATTCCAAAGGGAGGTAAGAGATTTACAACCAACTTTCATACTATTGTTGTTTCATTTTCACTTCTTTCTTCCTTGATTTAAGCATCGGAGAGATATCGAAAGTACACCTAAGCTCCTTCAAATCCTCTTTACTTATCTATAGGTTATCAAGGTCAAATATTGGTCCTACAAATTTTGACAACTACAAAAAGCAAGATAGAGGTCATACAGAGGGGGTCAAGGTCATACAATAATATAGGCAATATAATATAGAGGCAACACAATTGGCTATAAGATATTGATCAATCGAAAGCAGAGATTATAAATAATAGGCAGTAGGAATATCAATAAATATTTTCTACCAAAATCATATTTATAAGTAATATTTATCCTCTTTTTTTTATTCTTTGACACTAACTAATCATGGGAGAAGGCCTTGAGAAAAGTCACCGAGAGCCCTCTTAAATTCTTTTTTCCATGTTATGGACATAAAGATAAGACATTAGATTTTTAATATAAAAAAAAAATAAAAATAAAGTAGACTCACCAAATTTTACTATTTAATATTTTTATCTTTTGAATGTCACAATTGTTCTTTTAATTCGTAAACGTAATTACAAGGCTTTTGATTTCTATGTTTGACTTTATTTAACAGGAATGTTCGTTTAAGATCTAAAATTATATCTTATGAAGACTTTAGAAAAGTATATGTGGCGTCTCGGCAATGATATTTCTCATTTACTTTTATTTTTAACTAATTTTTTTTTTACATTTGATTTGATGACATAATTATTAATTCACTCAATGTTTAATCGTTAAATTTTTTCTTAAATATAATCAAAAAAATTAATTTTAGTTTTTAAGAATGAGACACAATTTTGTTTTTTTTTTTTTTCAAAAAAGTAATGCTGCAGTGAATTTGACCCTATGGAAGAATCTAGAATCACGTGACGCTGGCACTAAAGATTGTTTTTTAAATTAAAAAAATAACAATTATGATAAAAGCCACGTCATGAGGTGAAATGAATGTCGGCTGCGCACTCACATTAGAAAACGGGAAAAAGGCAGTCAGGTCGGACATGTAGGTCGGCACAAAACGCCAAGCTTCGTAATTATATAATTTACAAATCAAATCGGAATCCTAAATCCCAAGACTCGTAGGCTCGGTGTCGCCCTGTGCCTCATACACGTGTCCATAGGGATTATGGTGGGCCACGGCCACCACTGAGGAGCGGGCCCACTGGGGCGGGATGTCCGGGCCTGGGCCAGCACGGGTCACTGGAAAAAGGTTGGACGGCTGGAAGGAGGACAAATGCACGCACCGGCTGACTTTTACTTCCATTAACGACCAAAACTAATCTGGGACGGCAGTGAAGGAGACCCAACTCTAAAAAAATCACAGGCTCCGTCCCTCCCAAATGGGCTGGAATGAATGGATCGGGCCTTTCCAAAATAAAGCCCAGAAACCCAAGGTGGGCTCCGGACTCTGCTGAGGAAACCGTGCCTACTTTGGAAGTTCGAATTTTTAAACTAATAGAATACAATTCAAAAGTATAGAATTACATATAATATTCTTTTCTTTCATAATAAATTAATAATCAAAATGTAAATTTAAAATACCAATATTAAAATTTAAGCATCAATCTTACTAAAATACATTTTTTAAATTTAAATTGTTATTTTGTATACATATTTACAATATGTTGGTTCAGTTTGGTTAATTGTGATTATTGAATGGCCAAATTGAAACCTAATCGATAATCGTAAAAGTGAAAATTTCTAACTAGAAAAAAACCAAATTGAAAAAATGATTAACTGGCATTTCGATTCAGTTTGGTTTGGTTTTGTGACTTGGTTCCAATTTTCAAATTTTCTTATCCACGCCTATTTGGAAGTTTTAAAGATAGTATTTGGAAACATACATTTCAAGTTTTAGATTTAGATTTGTGTGAATTTGAATGAAATTCAATATAATTTTATACTACTTTTGTCCCAATCAATACATATCCAAATCTAACGCCAAAATTCAAACTCTCAAATGCACAGAAAGAAAAAAACAATTTACACTTAAATTTAGTGACACCTCTTGAGTTTTCTAAATATGACTTCTCATCCTTGAATTTCAAAAAAAATATCAAAATAGAACCCTTGAATTTAATTGAACTATTCCTAAAAGATTAAGTTAATGAAAAATTTTGGTTGTCCTCAAAGTGACGAAAATTGTAATGATAATTTTGCTTGTTCATTATGTATTCATGAAAATTGAAATTTTACATATATCTCAAGATCTAAATTGAATACTCTGCCCTTCCATTTATATTCGTTGCCTATTCAATGTAAGAAGATCTACAGTCCATCTTCACCTATTGTCTATTCAATGTTAAAAGATTTATAGTTATAAAGATATCATTCTTTTGACATACATCACAAACACCATGCCTCTCAACCTATCCTTATAGCTACTTTCATCACTGCCTGGGTGTGCCATCGAGAGCTTTGAGCAACTGATCAAAGCGACTTTTTGCCAATTATCTTTATAGGAGGTGTCACTAGATCTTGATCGTTCATTCCATTGCAATTTAAGGGGTGTGTGACTAGGGATGTAAGGACAGAATATTTATATGATTGAATAAAGGTCTCTTTGTTCAATTTGCGTGAAGCAGAATGAGTGAAATTCCATTGAAATCCAAGTGAAGCTTTGACTAATGCATCAAAAATAAAATGGAAATGCCTGAGTTGTGCACTGATTGAAAGTTAGTAGATGGATTGTTTGTAAAACAAAGAAAGAAAATAAAGCAAGGGGCGTGAGGCTCAACGTGGATAAAATAATCAGGTCATATTGATTTACTCAACGAATAATCTTATAGCCGTCCGTCATTAGATTTTCCAGCCATTGCATCACCACCCTCCTACTGGAATTGCCCCTTCAGATATCTTATGGCTTGATTATTTTACCCACATTGGTTTATAAATATGAACCACCCTACCCAAACACCTCACAACTATCTCCCACATGAATTGATATTGATCCTAAAGAGCTTGACAACACAATGACTGATCATTTGATTTTTTTCAACCTACATTTTGTTTTCTTCTTTCTGAATATGAGTTTCCCTGGAAGACAACATCAATGGAGGATTTCTAAGCTCACAAAATTATTTCTCATGTCAGCCAAACAACAATGTCATGCTCTGCATAATTTATATTTATTTAGACTCCAAATTCCATGTGTTGCAGGATAAAAGGTCGAAGGACCTCCGATGAACCTTCCGATCTCGATCTCCTAAAAAAGAAAGAAATAAGAGTGGCTTGGAGGACCCGGGGTGTACTCCGAGGGATCATTCCGATGCCTAAGTAAGGGACTGCTCTAGAGAGGTTGTAAGCAGCAATAAAGATGAGTTAGAATGAGATACCTTTGTCTTTTAGCAATACCCCCTTTTATAGTGGTGAGGTTTGACCCTTGGGGGATTCACCATTATGGCACCCGACGTGGATCACTCCGGTTATTACAACATTTGCATGGATCACTCTGGTCGTTATTGAGTTGGAGCCAATTGCTCTGTCCATTGGTTGACTTGAGTAATGACCGCCCTCATCAATGTTGGGCATTAACTTCCTTTTGACTCAATGGTTGACATATTTAAGGTATATCAGTTGCCCTCCTTAGTTTCAAATTTTCAGAGTTTGTTCTTGAAAGTTTGAAAGTTATCATATCTCTTCCCCACTTTTTCTTTTTTTCTCTTTTTTGCGTTAGCGGGTTGTCAGCTCATCTAAGTCAAGCTTTGTGTACAAGGCTTTGGTTGAGCCGAGCGTATTTGCATGCTGGCTTGGTCCGAGTTGGTCTTCTGTGCCCATAGCTTTACCGAGTCGACATCGAGAGGGTGTTAGCTTTTCCGAGCCAGTTACAGATGGCTTTGCCGAGCTTAACTCTTCGGGTAGTCGGCTGATCCAAGCCGATTTCTTAAGTGTGTGCCTTTGCCGAGCCAAACTCTTTGTGAGGCATTTGTGTCGAGCAGCTCTTCAAGAGGCGTTCGTGCCGAGCCAAACTCTTTATGAGGCATTTGTACTGAGCAGCTCTTCGAGAGGTATTTGTGTCGAGTCGAACTATTGGTGAGACATTCGTGCTAAGCCGAAGTCTTCATGAGGCATTAGTGCCGAGTCAAACTCTTGGTGAGACATTTGTGTCAAGCCGAATTCTTCGTGAGGCGTTTGTGTCTAGTCGAACTCTTAGTGAGGCATTTGTGCCAAGCTGAACTCTTAGTGTGGCAGTTGTGCTGAGCCAAACTCTTCATGAGGCATTTGTGCCAAGCCAAACTCTTGGTGAGACATTCGTGCCAAGACGAACTCTTCGTGAGGCATTGGTGTCGAGCCGAACTCTTGGTGAGACATTCATGCCAACCCTAACTCTTTGTGAGGCGTTGGTACCGAACTGAACTCTTCATAAGGCATTTGTGTCGAGTAGCTCTTCGAGAGTTATTCGTGTCGAGCAGAATTCCTCTTGAGGCATTCATGCCAAGCCAAACTCTTTCTGAGGCATTTGTGTCGAGCAGCTCTTCGAGAGTTATTCGTGCCGAGCAGTTCTTCGAGAACTCTTCGTGAGGCATTTGTGTCAAGCCGAACTCTTCGAGGGCAGTTTTATGCCAAGCAGCTTTTCAAGGGCATTTTTGTGTCGAGCAGCTCTTCAGGGGCATTTTTGTGTCAAGAAGCTCTTCGAGGGCATTTTTGTGTCGAGTAGCTCCTCGAAAGCACTTTTGTGCCGAGTAGCTCTTCAAGGCACTTTTGTGTTGAGCAGCTCTTTGAGGGAACTTTTTGTCTTCAGGCCTCATGAGCGTTGCTCATCAATTGGGCCAGTTTTCTTTGCCTAATGAGTCGTGTTCATCTTTTGGGCTGTCTTTAGGCCTCATGAGCATTGCACATCAATTGGGTAATCTTCTTGCCTAATGAGCGGTGCTCATCTTTTGGGTCATCTTCTAGCCTAATGAGTTGTGCTTATCTGTCTTTACGAGGGAGGCTCACCAGCTGGGCCACACTTGTAGAGTTTTGAGATCTTCCATTATTTTGGTTGTACCTATAAAGTTTCAAGATTTCTTGTTATTTGAGTCGTACCAGCAGGGTTTTGATATCTCTCTTAGGACTCGTGGTTACGTCTCTTTAGTATCCCATTTGGTTGGAACGCGTGCTTATATAGAGTCTTGTCAGCATGCGTATGTTCAGTTTTTGTATCTAACAAGATATAGATCTTTCTTGGACAGTGTGCTTGTAGGGGGACTTGCATTTTTCCCTCGAGACACAAACCCATTAAAGATTTCCCGCCTTCTCTCGATGTGTGCCTTTTGGAGCTTCAGGCCAACTTTTCTCTATGAAAATAACTTGCTTGCTCATTTGCTCCTTGTCTCAACCGAAAGGTTCCTTTGTCTCTGCTAGGTACGGTTCTCCGTCTACCTTTCTCTTTGTGTCTTTCATTGCTTTTGTTTGCTTTTATTTGGTATTGTGTGTGTTATTTTTTGCTTTGTTCTTCGTACGTTCTTAATGTTCTTCACATTCCGTTTAAATGTTCTTTGTGTTCTTCATTTCCTTTGAATTTTTTCCTAGTAAATAATAGAAAATATGCACCGTTAATCCAAATTTTTGTATAGTGTAAATTGTTTCTAGTTGACCTTTAAAGCTTCGTCCTCATGAATTCTTCAAAGGCTCAGTCCAGATCGCCTATTACCGTAATGAATGCTTAACCTAACCTCTCCTTAGCAGAGATGCAGACTATACGTCGTTTATTTGTTATCCCTTACACTATCTACCTTAGACTACCCACCAGCTCTGAGTCTGCTCAACAGCCAGGTCCTAGTGAGATTTGTCTATATACTGACTACCTTAACTTAGGTCTTAGGCTGCCCCTCCTTAGCTTTCTTTTCTAATGTGCTTCATTTTTATAACGTAGCTCCTTCACAGTCGGCCCCCAACTCTTACTTGACATTAATGTGTTTTGCCATTCTTCTCATCAAACGAGGTCACCAACCCACAATGCCTCTGTTTCAGAGCTGCTTTCAAATGAGAAGGCATTCTGTAGAGAAAGACCTATACTATTTCAATTCATTTCCTAATTACAAGTTGTTCACCCCTGGTAGCTCTTCCATTCACGATTGGAAGTTTTGATCATCTGGGGAGCTAGATTATCATGGGCCCCTGCGTCTAGTTTACTCCTCTTGATGGTGATGTTCCTCCCTTCATCATTTACTTATTCTACACATGCCCAGGTTATATATATATATATATATATATATATATATATATATATATATATTTATATAACTTTATCCTTTGTTTCGGCCCGACTACAGCACTTGGCTCCCACTTTGTCCCTCTTAGAGCAAGCTATCCTTTGAGAACCGAGGGCTAGTGCTCGGTAGGGGATTATCCCCTACAAACAGTTGCTCAAGGAGTGAGTCCTTGACTAGTGGGGACTAAGTCGCGTCTCTCCCGGCCTCTACTTTTCATGAGTTTTATGTACATACATGTATTTTGCTCTGCTTGATTTTTCCTTACACCCCCCCCCCCCCACCTTTTTCTTTTTGTAGCTATGGACTTTAATCAATATGAGGCTATGATGGCTTAAGAGAAACAGCAAATAGCAAGTAAGAAGAAGAAAAAGAGAGACTTACAGGGTGATTCTTCTCAACTAGAAGATGCCCCTACAGTAGATAACAAGCCTCCTTCAACTCAGGTGATCCCTTTTGTGACTACCTCTTCCGGGGGACCCATCTTTCATGATCCCACCCTTTCTGGTGCCGCTTCGGTGTACATTGCACATTAAGGACCTTGTGGAGGCGAAGCTGACTCTCCCTGAAAATTTGGTTTCTAGTATTCGGCACACATCCTATCAAGTAGGATTGTTAGTTCTGCTTATGGGCTTATTTTTGCTGCTCCTTACTGCATGTTAATTTTGATATTGTTTGCAGCTAGCAACTATGTCTCTGTCCACTGAAGACAAGGTGGCTGAGATGTACCGGATCTCTACAAAGTTGCGGGAGAAATATGTTACTACACAAAATGAGTTGTAGGAAGCCAAGGACACTGCTGATCATTGTAAGAGAGCTCTTTGAGAGGAGATTGCAAGGATTTGGAGTGAGGAAGTCCCTGCTACTGCTGCTGCCAGTGCTGCAGTATCAAACTATCGAAACTCCAAGAAGTTCATCCTTGACACTTATAAGACTTACCGAGTGGGCTTTCGAAGGTGTCGAGAGCAAGTCAGGACGATGCATCCTGACCTTTCTCTTACAAGTGTATGCTCATACGGCTATGGCAATGAGAGCCTAGAATCAGGGGAGGAGATGGATGAGATCGAAGAGCTTGAGGAGGAGGAGGGTGGAGAAGGAACTAAGGTTGGTGATTAGAAATTCCAGTGCAACATTTTATTGCTTTTGACATTGTACTGGGATTTTCAAACCTTTTTAACTTAATTGTACAACTTATGCAATGGAATTTTAAGAGTAGTATTTTTTTAACATATTAGAATTCCACGTGTTCTTTATCTCTTTTCCCTCTAAGTATTTTAAAGTGTATGCTACTGGCCTGATCTCTGATGCTATTTGGTATGGTCCCTCCCAATTGGGCTTTAGCTTGCTTGAACCGGGTTCTGCGAGGTTGCTTCGCACCTTCCTTAGGACTAGATCCCCCAACTTAAACATTCGTGCCTTAACTCGAGTGTTGTAATATTTGGCCATCTTTTGTTGATATGTCAAGATTCTCATATGCGCTTGGTCTTGTCTTTCCTCCAAGAGATCTAATTTCACTCTTAATTCTTCATTATTGCTCTCCTCGTTAAAATGTTGCCTTCTCTAGGAGGAGATTCCAACTTCTGCAGGGATGATAGCTTCTGCTCCAAAGGCGAGCATGAAGGGGTTTCCCCCTTAGCTGTTCTTCGAGTCGTGTGGTATGCCCAAACAATGGATGGGAATTCTTCTACCCATTTGCCATGTGAAGCCTCGAGTCACATTCTTAGACTGTGCAATATTATTCAGTTCATATTCTCTAGTAGCCCGTTACTTTACGGGTGTGCAATAGACGCGGACAAAAGTTTAATGCCCAGGTCGGCGCAAAACTTTTTGAAGCGGTCATTGTCGAACTGTCTCCCGTGGTCTGTGACTATATCCCAGGGGATGCCAAATCTACAAACCACCAAAGTCCATACGAACTTGGTGATGTTGCACTCTATTATGTGGGTCACGACCTCTACTTCTACCCACTTAGCGAAATAGTTGATAGTCACCACTAAGAATTTCTGTTGTCCTATCGCTTGAGGTAATGGTTTAAGGATGTACAATCCCCATTGGGCGAAAGGACAAGGACTCGTCATGGGGGAGAGAACACTAGCCAGTAAGCGTGGTATGCCTGCGCACATCTGGCATCAGTCGCATCGTTTAACCATCTCGACTGCATCTTTCCTCATAGTGGGCCAAAGAACCCTTGTCGTAGAGCCTTGTGAGCTAAGGCTCTACTGGCCAGGTGATTTTCACATATCCCTTCATGAACCTTTTTTAATACATATTCTCCTTCTTTTATGTCTAAGCACCACAAGTATGGCAATGTCGGGGATCCCCTGTACAACTCTTGGTTTATAAGTGTGTATGTGGCTGCCTTATTTCTTACCTTCGTGGACTGCTTCTTGTTACCTGGAAGGGACCCGTCCCAGAGGTAGTGTATAAGGGGGGTCCTCTAGTCTTCCTCGTTAACCTCTATTACCGCCATATTGACGTCGACCTCCTCGTGAGAAGGCTTCCTAATTCTTTCCAAGTAAATGGTGTTTTCCAAATCTGGCTTTGAGGCTGAGGCCAATCTCGCCAATGCATCAGCCTTTGCATTCTCTGCTCATGGTATGTGCTCTATATCGAACTGAGTAAATGTTTTGATGTACTATTGTGCTTTTTCTAGGTATTTCTGTGAAGACCCAGAAATTTAAAAGGATTAAAATAATTTGGAAAAAAATAATAAATAAAATAACAAATAAATAAAAAAAAAGAAATGACGTGGGAAAAAGAAGAAAAAAAAATTAAAATTAAAGAAATTAAATTAAATTAAGATAAATTAAATAATTAGTTAGTAAATTAAATATTTTTTTCCATTGGATTTAAAAAAAAAACTAATTAAAATGATAAATATAAGTAAGTTATATAATATATATATAAAGTATCTGACAGAGATAAGAAGAGAAGAAAGAAGAAAGAAGAAGAAGAAAGAAGAAGCTGGAGAGAAGCAGACACGCCCCTCCCCTTGAATATTTTTCCTGCATGCCACTCCTCCGTCTCCGCTTCTCTCCTTCTCTCAATTACTCGGTGAGTTTGCAACGAATCGGGAAACGGAAGGTGCCGTTGGAATCCTGGTTCCGCTGCCGACATTTCTACTGGAGCAGATTTTTCATGGGAAAGGCTTAGGCACTACTCCTGGGGAAAGGTAATTTTTCCCCATTTTCTCAATTTCGCCGTTAATACGTGGTTAAATCGACGAACGGACACCACCACAGGGTCCTAGTCATCGTCGTCGTCATTTTGACATATGTAATTTTTCAATTGGGGTTTTTTAGGCTCTACTCCAAAGCGAGAGTGGGATTTGAGAAATTTGACAGTTTGGCTAAATTTAAGAGTATATTTATTTATTTAGGAATTATGACCCTAGGAAATATTTAAATAATATTTTATTCAAGAATAATTTATTAGAATTAGGAATTTAATTTCAGGGTCCGGGTGAGCGCCGCAGGTATTTTTCGAAGTCCCTGTTGGCGTAGTTCAAGAAACCAGGTAAGGGGGAAAATATATATTAAATCAGAATTTTTATGAATTTAATGGAAAAATAAATTGTGTTATATGTACGTGTATATGTTTTGGTATGGGTAAAATATCAATTGTTTAAATTATATGCGAAAATGAACTGATGAAAGTGGGAAATATTTTTAGGATAATGAAATAAGAAATGAAAGGTATTTTTAGTATATAAATATTAAATGTTGGTTGGCTTATTTTACAGGCAATGTATGAATTTTACTGTTAAATTGTGTGGCATGAGATTCTGTGCAAATATATGTTAAATGTAAGAGATGCAAGCTAAGTAAGTAAAGCAATGAAAATAAAATATGATATGGACAATGTTGTCTGCGTATGTTAAATGCAACCATGTAAATGTAAGACAGCTGAAAGAGAGCCATGTTAGCAGATCTAGCACACTTCTATGTAGACTAACTAATAACAGCTAAAAGGAGTTGTGTTAGCAGATTTAGCACATTTCTACATAGACTAACTGATAATGGCTAAAGACCAGCTGTAGTACGAAGTAATGAAATGAAATGTTATGCAATGAAATGACTGATGAAATGACAAAGGCAAATGATGTAAATGGGAAAAAGTCACTTAAAGTGAAACGGAATGCAAAGTTAAGTTATGAACAGGAATGAATGTGCATGAATGTATAATGACAGAACAGAATGATGTATTATGATATTACAAGTACGTATGTACGTAGAACATGTTACGATTGGGCGAGGTGTACCTTTCGCCTAAGGGCTTGCTGAGTAAGGCGAGTGCACTAGTAGTTACAGATGTGGCAGTAGCCACATAACGTACTAAGGCAGAGGGAACCTACTTGTATGGGCGGGTAGAATTCCCTATCCTTAGGGCCTTTGCCGATAAACTATTGTTGAATGCGTGAGTACAAGATTAATTTATCACTTGAGGCTTACTGAGTAAGGTGAGTGCCCTAGTGTGCTTAAATTGTGACCTTCGGGTTGCCAAATGTATCAGAGCAGAGGGGTGCTACTTGTATGGGCAGGTAATCACCCCTATCATCGGGAAATCTCGTGGGTTAAACATTCGCATGTGTTTGATTAGGATCAGGGAATGCTTTTGAAAATTATGTTAAGGATTTTCAAATGTTAAATATTATGTTATATATAAACTCATGTTGGCCACACACTGCTTTAATATATGGTTTCTTCCCTTACTGAGATGTGTCTCACCCGAATATAAATTTTTTTTTTTTTCAAGATTTAATCGAGATTGAGCTTAGAGAGCTCGAGGTTCTATAACATTATTGGGAAATAGTAAAAGAAAATGGTATATTTCTATGTTAATTATGAGATGCAAATATTTATGTTTTACGTCCTTCTATTTTAAGTCTGTGGAGAAAAGAAAGTTGTGAACATACTCAAATGTTTTGGAGATATATGTAATTATGGAAATGCAGGTGTTGGATGATTTATTATAGATTATAGTTAGAATTAGTAAACTCTGGTATTATGTTATATGGAGATTATGATTATGTTTTCCGCTGCGTATGTTATGTTAATTATGGAATATGATTTATTAGAGATTTTATCAGGTTTAACGTGCTGAACCCGGGTTTAAGGGTTCGGGGGGTTACAATTTCTTCATCTTCTGATCCCTAGCCTCAAATTCTCCCTTCACCTATTCAACCACAAGCTAAGAATCGCTTGAGACTTGGAGTCGAGCTACCCCGAGCAACTTTGATAGGCATAGGCCAGCCAACACAGCTTTGTATTCAACATCGTTGTTAGTTGTTTTGAACTCTAACCTTAATGCATACAAAATTTTTGAGCTGTCTAGCGTCGTAAGGATTAACCCTACTCCTCCTCCAACTCCATTCATCGACCCTTCCACGTGTAGTACCCAAGCGTTTGACTCCTCTGTTCCTTCGCAGGATTGTTCTACTATAAAATCGGCCAGCCCTTGAGCTTTGATAGCAAGCCTTGGCTTGTATTTTATTTTGAATTCTTCTAACTCAACTGACCACCTCACCATTCTCCCCGAAGTCTCCAGCCACTAGAGGATCTGAAAAGTGAGGGTCTCAACTTTCGGGCTGCACAGTGGATGGCAAAGGCTGCCTTCTCCACTGTTGTGTAATTGATCTCAACCCTACTGAATACTTTGCTCATGTAGTAGATGATCTTATGTTGCCTTCCCTCCTTCATAGCCAAGACTAAGTTAACCGCATGCAGGGTAGATGCCACACACAAGTAAAGGTCTTCTCCTGCCTTCGCTTTTGTCAATAGTTGTGGGGAACCAAGATACTGCTTAAGTTGTTTGAAGGCCTTATCTTGCTCCTCTCCCCACTCGAATCCTCCAATTTTTTGCTATGCTTTGAAGAACGGTAGGCTCTTATCTCCCGAGCAAGAGATAAACCTACTGAGTGAAGCAATCCTTCTAGTCAGAACCTGGATCTCCTTCTTCGTTCGAGGGGTTTTCATTTCTAGCAATGCCCGTATTTTGTTAGGGTTAGCTTCTATTCCCCTATGTGTCACCATGAAGCTTAGAAATTTCCCTACAGAGACACCAAACACACATTTAGCAAGATTTAACTTCATTTGGTACTTGCGCGACAACTCGAATGCCTCCTTTAAATCTTTGCAATGCTCTTTTGTCTTCAGGCTTTTCACGAGCATGTCATCAACATATGCCTCCATTGTTTTTCCTAGTAAATCTTTAAATATCCTATTCACCAGCCTTTGGTACGTTGCTCCCGCATTTTTTAACCAGCAGGGCATCACCCTGTAGCAGTAAAGCCCCCTTTTAGTGATGAACGACGTCTTCTCCTCCTCTCCAGGGTGCATACGGATTTGGCTATATCCTGAGTATGCATCCATGAAGTTTAGAAGCTCGTGACTAGATGTCGAGTCTACTAGCTAGTCGATGCACGGAAGGGGGAAGCTATCTTTTGGGTATGCCTTATTCAATTCTGTGAAGTCGATGCAGGTCCGCCACTTTCCTTTTGACTTTTTTACCAAGACCACATTGCTAAGCCATTCCAGATAATTGACTTCCCTAACAAAATTAGTCTTTACTAGTTTTTCCACCTCTTTGTCTATCACTTTGACCCGATCCAGCGCGAAGCTCCTCTTCTTTTGTTTCATAGGCTTATGGTTAGGGTCTACCTATAACCTGTGCTCCATGATCGCGGGGTCGATCCCTGACATGTCATCGGCCGACTAGGCAAAGATATATGTATACTCACTTAGTAGTTAGCTCAGCTTTGCTTTCATAGTGTCTTATAAGCGACTCCCGATCTGTACGCACTTCTCCTGATTGCCATTTATCGGGATGTCCATAAGATCTTCATCTAGCATGCTGATTTGTGGATATTCTCCCCTTAACTCCATATCTTTGACGGTCAGGGTCTCTCGTGCTTCATTCTTGCCTTTCAATGCCATTACGTAGCAATTTTGACCTGCCATTTGGTCTCCTTTGATCACCCCAACCCCATGGAAGGTAGGGAATTTCACCTTCAAGTGATAGGTGGAGGTTATGGATCGGGTTGCATTGAGCGTTGGGCAACCTAATATAATGTTGTAAACCGATGGCCGATCGACCACTAGGAATTCTTTCATCAAGGTGATTTGTTGTGGGGATGTCTGTTAGCTTTGGTGCAAACCTAAGGGGGGTGAATTGGGTATTTAAAATTTATTCCTCCTAGGTTAAACCAGATTAGCAGTATTACGCAACCTAGGGGCAATCTAAATGTATATGAAATTGCATATATGATATATTAAATAAATTTTAAAACATGCACCACAATTTCAATATTTCTCAACCAAAAAGTAATTTTGTGCCAATCAGATATGCAGTATATTCAATAGGAAATGTAAATCAAGCACAAAGCAGAATATAATGCAAGACAAGTAAATATGACATCGAATATGATATCGAGGTTTGGCTAATCCTACCTACGTCCCCGCCTTAGCTCACCAACACAAGGATAACACTATGAGCTCACTTAACAGGTGGAGCGGCACCTAAAACAATCAGGTCAATTAGCAAAGGACTGACCTCAACCTTTACATACAATCCTTACCGGACTAGATTACCACCCCCTCAGGCCACGCCTGGAATACAACAGATTTCACAATACAAACAGTGAACAAAGTGTATGCTTCTCCAACAAGCAGATTTGTACCAATGTCAATCAATCAATGCACATCAATAGTATAGGTAAATATAAGTTCAGTGATGTGTATCTTTTTCCAAGAAAAACTCAACAAGATATGATAACAAGTATGTTGACTCTATGAGTCCAATCCTATTTTGATAATGACAAATCACTTGGTATTTGATCTATGCATTGTGATTATGAACAGGATCTACATATAGCATGCACGGAAGGATAACAAGTCATGGAAGCCATGAAGATGAAAGCATACATAACTTGGCAAATCCACGGAACTCAAAGAATACAAGAATGAAGATGCAAGCACTAAGTTTAAGAATGTCATGGGAATGGGTACTTAAAACTCATGTATTTACATTTTTATATGATTTAATTTGAGGCTTAACATATACCCTAAAATGACTTTAGGACTCATACATTTCATGAACATCATTAGGGGACTTTTATAGACTTAAAATATTTTCAAAACCCCGGAAAATACTTTTATAAAATAGCCAATAAAGAAAGCAAAACAGAATTTTCAAACTACAGAGAAAAATTCAGGAAATAGGTCACTTCAGTAGCCTGAACTCAACCTCAGTCATCTGAAGAATTTCTTCAGAAGCCTGAAGATTAAGTTCAGTCGCCTGAAGAATTAATGGTGAAACACAGAATCTAGCCGAGGCACTTCGGTCTCCTAAAATTGGCACTTCAGGCGCCTGAACTTGTCACTTTAGGAGCCTGAACCCTACGTCAGTCACCTGACCCTATGTCCAGGTTATTTCTTCAAAGCTTTAAGGAACTTCAGTTGCCTGGGCCTTCCACCTCAATCGCCTGAACTTGTGGGAAAACTTAAAATTTTAATTTTTATTAAGAGAACTCGTGAGATATTTTTTAATCCAACGGTCAAGATTGATTCTAAGGGTAAAGCACCTATATATACATCATCTAAACCCTAGTGAGAAAGAGAGATCAATGGGAATACACAAGAACAAACCTTTGGCATTCGCTTGAGGAGATTGCACATTTAGCTCAAATTGGAACAACTGCTGAAACTTTAGATTGGGATTTTAAAGTTCTTACGTCGAATCTGAGCTGAGGCTACCTTGATTTACAAAAGACAATCTAGCAATCATTGTGCACTTCGTTTGGTATTGAGGTTTAGCAAATCAATCTGCACGTTAATATTTATTTTCATAAGAGTTCTTTATCTATACTAATTTGCTGATTGATATATATTTTTTCAAAGAGCTTTTCTTTGCAAAATTCATTTTTGAATATGTGTTAAGAGATTGATCTTGTGTTTGCATATATTAGATCATTTTGATAAGATTATCACTTGAGAAACAATTTTGTCATTGATTAAATATTCTTGAGTCAAGTGAGTTTTCATTCAAAGACTTGATATTTTTTATATTACAAGACTATTTGTTTGAATATCCATAAAGTTCATAATGATATATTATTGAAGGATATATTTTTCTAAAAGATATTACATTGGTTTTTTTATCTTTGGAATGCATACCGTATATATATTTGCATATTACAAAGATCATTGTGTGATTGAAAATTAGAAAGAAAATTGTTGATTTTGATTGATCTAATAATCAAGACAAAGTTTTTGAATAAGTTCACATAAGATATATTTGTGCATTTTCGCAAAGTGAACTAGAACCCTAATATTCTCCAAAGCATTTAAATATATCATTACTTGGGAGTTTTGGTAAAAAGACAATTTGCGTATTGAAACATATTCATTCATAAATGATTGTATCGTTTCATACATTCTGAACTTAAAGTTTCATCATATGATTATGTATTAGGAATTTGAATTGTACTCACTAACTTTGTTGGAAGCATCTTTGAGTGTTTTACAGATTTCATTGTATTCACGGTTCGGGTTGTGAACCGGGTTTGAGGAGAGAGTTGTATCTCTTGTAAGCAGCGGATTGTAAGGGAAGTTCTGTCCTAATTTAAGGAGCAGGGATTATAGTGGAATCCTTGAGTGAGTTGCTCAAGGCGAGGATGTAGGCCGGGTTGGCTGAACCTCATAAAAAACCGTGTTTGCATTCTCTCTTCCCATAACTCTTTATTTTTCGCACTACATTTCATTACTTACATTGCATGTAAGTTTGTTGAATAATTTCACACGAACTTGATAAGTAATTGGTTACATTTAGATATAGGGACTAAGAGGTGAATAAGATTTCAAAGAATTTTTAAAATACCCAATTCACCCCCCATCTTGGGATTACACCTAAATCAACAAAGTATGCTCAAGAGTGTTCTAATCAAGCTATATCTTTTAAACAAGTTATATCAAATTTCAACAAAAAATCAGAGTTTCAAAGATGCTAATCAGATAATCAAACTATCTCAAAAGACTTCCTTCAATAAAATGAGCACAAGAGTAGTTTGAAAATATTGTAGCTTGTAAAAAATATTTTGCACAACAAAATCAAGCTATAGGAATCTTGCAATGACAATGCAAAGATCCTCAAGCCTATGAGTTTATCCCAACACAAGATTTACTATATTCAAATTTGTGGGATAAACTTTTCTAAACTCCCCAAAATAATATTAAACAATCAAGCCAAGCAAATGGGAGTACGAGCAATCTATACTAATCAATAACCCAATATAGAACTCTCAAAAAGTTCAGATATATCAAGGGAATGAAGATTTGAGAGTGTCTTGAAGAAAAATGGGCAATATGAACTTTTGAAAATAGAGAGGATTTTTGCTAATGATTTTTGCTAATCTCTTCTTAATCCCCACAAATGAACTCATATTTATAGACCAATGCCAAATTATGACCGTTTAGGACATATAGGGTATTATTAGGATTGTTTTAAAACAATTTAGCAAAGTTAACCTTGTTTAAAAACTTTTAACCTTGGTAAAAATATTGTCCAACCCGAAAGCACCGGTCAACCGAACTTAAGGTTTGGTTGACCAAGTGACAGAGTTCAGTCAACCGTGCAAAAAATGAACTAAGAGTTTGGTCGATCGGACTAAGGGTCTTAAAGGCGATTTTCCCAAATTCGCATAATTCGGTCGACCTATCTATTTTGAACTATGAAGTTCGGTCGACCGAGTTGTATGAACTTGGCAAGGTACGATCGATCGTGCAATGGTCAAAATGTTAACTTTTGACTAGTTCGGTCGACCGAATGTTTTTATACATTCCGACTCGGTCGATCGAATATGCATTTTTAATGCATTTCGGTTTTAATCCCCTTATACATTCACCCAATTCATATAAGCAAATTTGTTTATGCATGCATATGGATCCTAAGGTCATTCTAGGTCTTTTTTAGGACACCGAAAAAATCCAGCGTCGGTCAACCGAAGGGTGCCCTAATGACATTCAATTCCCTATGATCAGTCTATGATCATTTTTAACATACAATTACCTACATGCATGACATGCAGAGATTATTATATATCTATATAAATTACTACAGACCCAAATATAATAAATGCATTTACAAATGAAGCATAAGCAGGTCTTCTTCTTTTGCCCTTCATTTTCTCATTGAATATGCCAGGAGTATGATCTTTAAGACTTTCAGGCTTCCATCAATCCTTTCTCATGTGTGTGCACTGAATTAATGACCTATTCAAGTACTAGGCACACACATTAGTAATATGCAATTTGTCATAATCAAAACCAGAGATCGAACTGAAAAAGTCAACAATGTCCCCATCGTCATGGGGAGTGTTATTGTACCCATTGAATAAACCACGTCTCCATCAAATCCCAAAAATAGGGTGGAAATAGATTTTAGGCGCTCTCTACCGATTTTCATCTCCTACAGCACCAACCAGAATATTATGTTGGCCGAGCTCCCATTGTCTATCGGCACTCTTCTTACCTTATAGTTGGCCACCAGTAGCGACACCACCAAGGCATCATCATGAGGCTGTTGCACCCCCTCCTTGTATTCTCCGTTGAAGGTGATAGTATCTTCTTGTTCCTATTTCTTGTTGTTTGATTCCTTTTCCTATGTTAAAAGCACCTGTTTAGCTTATCTCTTATGAGCACTTTCACTATCTCCGCTGCTTGCAGGTCCATTGAAGATTACAGCAATCTCTTCGACAATTTGCTCTCCCTTTTCTTCTACATCAGGTTTTCTCTGCTCTTGAACTTCCCTTCGGCGATCTCCCCTTTTCTAAGAACCCTGATAGGTTTCCTCTTTTTAACAGGGCTTCGATTTCATTTTTAAGGTGAATGCACTCCTTCGTATCATGCCCATGATCCCTATGGAACTTATAGAACTTCGACATATTTCGATTATGCGAGGGTGTACGCATAGGCTTAGGCCATGAAACATATCCCTTCTCTCTTATATGCATTAGCACGTTGGTTCGAGGTGCATTTAAGGGAGTATAAGATTGAAACTTACTTGTGTGTCCTGATCCCCTAGAGTTGCTTTGTAGTTTCCTGCTCTTCTGTCTTTTTCTTGCTTTGGGAGCTTCGCCGATGCCTTTCACACCCTTTCTTTTCAAGTTGGCCCGATCTCTCCTCGTATCCATCACTTCCTCCAAGTTGATATATTTTTGTTCCCTTGCCATAAGTTCTCCCATGTTGGCTGGGGGCCTCTTTCCAAGCGAGTATATGAAGTCTCCAAGTTGGAGGGCAGTAGTTGGGGCTGCCAGTGCTACCCCGTGATCTAGGTTACGGATCTCTAGGGTTGCCGTGACGAAATGATGTATAAATTTTTTCAATGTCTCTCTTTCTCCTTAAACCAGACTCATAAGATGGACCGAGGTTTTGGCTATCCTGTGGTTGCTGATGAAATGGCTAATAAACTGCCACTCCATCTAAGAGAAAAAGCTGATCGACCTAGGCTTTAGGATCCGATACCACGCCCTAGCAATGCCTTTAAGGGTAGTAGCAAATGCACAACACATGATGGCATCAGGTGCGCTTTGCAATTGCATCAATACCTTAAAGGTATGTAGGTGATCAACTGGGTCGGTCAATCCTTCGCATCTTTCAAAGGTTGGCATTTTGAACTTGCTTGGCAGTGGGACCTCCATCACTTCTTTATTGAAAGGCGAATCTGAGGACATCAACGAGGCCTCTCCGAAAGATCCGAAAGAGCAGTTGGTTCGACCCTTTTTCATCATCTTTTCTATTTGATCGATCTTCCTAATATTTTCCTCCAGCTCGTTCGATCATTGTTCATTGACCCCCACACTGTTGGCGTCTTCCACCTTCTTTGCGAGGTTGGTTTTTCCATTACTCTCCTTCGGGTGTTCTGCTTTCTCCTGTGAATTAGGATCAATTGGCTATTAGCGGGGAACAAGTTCTCCATGACCCTTTTGTTATAAAAGCATGTTGAACATGTCCTCCATCTTCTTCTGGGAGGCTGCCATGTCTTCCATTATCCTTTAGAAGATAAGGAATTCCTCCTTTGTAACCCCTAAACGGTCTCCGGGTGTAGAGTGAATGGACTGGGGTGATTGATCACCCGCAGCAAGATCTGACCTGGAATTGGTGGTTGTTGCCATGATTCAAGAATCGAAGATCAAAAGTAAGATGAACACCTTTCAGAAGCGTTCCTACAGACGGCGCCAACTGTTGCAGGATAAAAAGTCGAAGGGCCTCTGATGAACTTTCCGATCTCGATTGCCTGAAAAAGAAAGAAATGATAGTGGTTTGGAGGACTCGGGGTGTACTCTGAGGGATCACTCTGATGCCTAAGAAAGGGACTGCTTTAGAGAGGTTGTAAGCAGCAATAAAGATGGATTAAAATGAGATACTTTTGTCTCTTAACAATACCCCCTTTTATAGTGGCGAGGTTTGACCCTTGGGGGATTCAACATTATGGCACCCAGCGTGGAATTACAGCATCGACATGGATCACTTTGGCCGTTATTGAGTTGGAGCCAATTGCTCTATCCATCAATTGACTTGAGTGATGATCGCCCTCATCAATGCTGGGCAGTAACTTCCTTTTGACTCAGTGGTTGATATATTTAAGGTATATCACAATGTTTAACATGCTTTGAACAGTTCTAGATTTAATTCTAGTGCCTACTACAATTTGATTCCCAAACCCCCCTAAATTGTTACATATAATTTGTATGTTGTTTGAATGTGTTGTATAATTCTATTAAGAAATTTGAGAATGAATGATAGAATTAAATTAGTTATTTTGTCCACAAAAATGAACATGCTATAATGCATGTAATTTATTTGATAAAATGCTCATGAGAATTTGATATGAACCTTTTTTTTATATTTAAATCTGATGTAATAAAGGACTACCAACAAATTTGGTTATTCAAACAATAGATTCCACAATGCTTTATTACCCTAAATGGAGATCACATCTTCAACCAAACTAGCCTTGCCCTTGAACTTTGAAAGAATGAGGGAAATGAAAAGATAAAAACTTGAATTTGAAATTTAGGTGTTGTTTGGTTAGGATCTAGATTTACCTCATTCCTTTTAAAATCTAAAACAAATGCATTTTATCTTAAAAAAAAATAAAATGACTTTTATAAACCTTGCCAAATGATTCCAAAGGGATCCATTAAAAACCCAACTTTTAACATCTTCATTTTTGTCTTTTCTTCTTTCTTAGATACATTTAAGGTTTAAATGTAACAACCTGCTAAAATTTTTCAAATGATAATAAATACCAGAGTGTCAAAACACCCCCAAATCAAACATACACAATTGTATCCAAAATACCCTCAACTGAAACTAGGGCTATACAAAAATAACTCTCCAAAAAAAAAAAATACTCACTCTTCTGTTGAGGCAGTACTGTAGCCCTTCTAACTGCGAGCTTAATCTGCTAGCCTATCAAGATCACCTGAAAAATTTGTCAATTAAATGGGGTGAGACGACGCTTAGTGAGACGAAATATGATATTGCTAGTGTGTGGCAAGTGAGCTACATGTTAGAAAAATCTGATTTAGAAAATACCACAAACAACAAAGTTGAGTCAAACATGTATACGTGTTGCAAAATAAATCATACCTATGTTACTTAACAAAAATCGATTTTCCTGAATATTTATTAATAATATTGCTAATATCTATAGGTATGACTATTTTTTGTAAATCTGATCATACATATATATATATATAATAACTTAAAATATTCCCTGGATGGATAACTAAAAGTCATGATTTAACCTCTCATGACAGGGTTGCGTAGCCCAAAGGCGGGACCTGACCTGACTGGTCGACCAAGGTAAGTCAACTGAAACTCTGACAGTCAGATCGGCCCCCTCAACCCATATCTGATGGGGAAACTATCCACAACATAGGAACGATCGACTTCTGAATACCACATACTAGCTGAGTTGTGGTTGCACTCTGAACTGAATATAGCTACGGTATCATGTTCTGCTGGCTAAATATGGTCCATCAGGGTCTGATTCTATATATAAACAACTGATATTTCTAAAATACTCCTTTTACCATGATTTTGTAACAACTGAAATAATCATAACATTATATAAACTGATCTAAATAAACTGTAAATACTGAATATCTAAGATATCTGCATAATTGAATAACTGAATTATCTAATTAACTGTAGTAACTGAATGTTATGGTTCTGAGGTTTGTATATCATAGTATTCTGAAAATACTGTAAAATACAAGTTTCAGTACGTATACTGTAAATCATGGTATTTTGAAAATTATATAAACCATGTGCTGATCTAATATTAAACTCATGCCACACCACTAAATATCAATATTATTAGGCTCTGAAATCTATATATATATATGATATGAATAATAATTTGCTAAAAACATACGATTTGTACTGAATCATAATAGAACTGCCTAGCATAGCATATTTCCCTTACCTAATTCCTACTAAAATCCCCTACTGACACAGGTATTACTTGTAACGACCTCAAAATTCTTATCATTTTTTTTTTATATATACACAACAAATACTATAAACATTCCTACGCAGTGAAAACACCAATCATAAAACTATTTATACATAAACTGTACAATACCAGATTCTAGAATATATAAACCATACAAAAATGCCACTCCAGTATCATCTATCCCAAAAACATACACAATTCTACCAAAAACTCACCCTATAACCAGGGTGACCAAACACTCTCTCTATCCGCGAGCCTGATCTGCTCAACTAACTGGCTCACCTGAAAAATGTTAGAGTGATGGGGTGAGTCGACGCTCAGTAAGTGGAAATATGTTATCACTAGTGTGTGGCAACTAAGTTAAGGATACTTTTAAAATAATAACTGAACTGCAATGAGATAAATCATCTGTAAAACATATATTTTTTTCACAATTTAAAACATAATGTATCGTCTATTTTTCTACTTCTCATACTGGTAATATCATACTATACTGTAAAACTGTAAACATACATATATATATATATATATATATATATATATATAACTGTGCTTTTATCCCTGGGACTCTGTACGTCATGATTTGACCCCTCATGACAGGGTTGTGCGGCCCGTAGGCGGGACTCTATCTGGTCGGCCCTCTAGATAAGTCATCATACTCTACACTACCTCAGCCCGGCCAAACTGCATGCTCTCCTAAGCTCGGGACTAGCTACTACCTTGTCAAATCGGCCCCCTCAACCCAGTGTACTGGGGAGCTGCATACTCTCCAAGCACGGCTCACAGTACCCACATACTATCTGAGCTATGTGGTTGCACTCTATCTGTATCTAGCAACGGTACCGTGCTCTGTAATCTGTATCTGTCTGTGTAACTTTCTTCAGGGATCTGATACTATATACATATATACATATATACTCTTTTATTGTTTTCGTTATATTTCCAAAATTACCATAAGTCTATCTTTCTGTACTGTATATACTGAAATCTCTGTATACTGTATTCCGTAGCATCTCGATGCTACCTCTATATATATATATATAGATATCTATCTGTATCTCTGTTTATGAACTCTATCTGTATACTCTGTATGTTATGGTAATAGGAAAACATGAAATTCTGTAACTCTGTATACATGTATATGGATATATATATATATATCTTTTTTATGAAACCATTCATATAGAAAGCTGTAGAAGCATGTACATTTCTCTTTGAATATAAATCTATATCTGTATATTCTGTGTAAACCCATATACTGGAAAAGCTATATATAACTACATATATTGTCATCAATTGTGTACTCAGTATAGTATGATACATCACAAAACTATATAAATCATTTACCTCATGAAAATCTACTCAGGCCACATAAGCATTTAACTCATATTCTGTATAAACTATATAATAAACTAATATGAATATATGTTAATAAATCCTCTAATAACTTTATAAAAGTTCCTCACGTAGCATATTTCCCTTACCTCAACTTTGAAAAGCCCCTATAAAAATCTAGTTGTATACCCGCAGGATTCCTAACCCAACATCCTGAAAATATAATGTCCCAGAACAAAACTTCGGTATTTCTTAGTCTACATCATTTTCTATAACTTCCAAAAAGTCAAAAACTCAATAAATGACCTTACCCAGAATTTGGGATGAAACCTTACTTTGTTTTCCCGATGATCCGCTTCGGCAGATTTGTGGAGAACTCCGCCAGGAGCGTCGTGGTAGCTTCGGATCGTCGATCCGGCGACCAGTGAGGCTGGAAATGAAAAGAGAAGGGAGAGAAAGTCATAGGAGAGAGAGAGAGAGGAGAGAGAAAGCTCGGTGAAAAATGAGAAATATCCCGGATTTCGTATATATATAACCAAGGGATTTCATCGACGAGACACTGTATTCGTTGAAGAGTCCTTCACAAATTTTGTCAATGTGACCCTGTATTCGTCGACAAAATTCAGGTTGCCTCAAAACCCCTCTCGGTATTTTCTCGTTGATGAAGCCCTGTGTTCGTCGACGAAATCCTTAAAGCCTTCATCGACGAAACCCTGTATTCATCAACGAAGCTTGGCAGCTTCCCTTCTATTTTTTGCTTTTATTTCTCTCTCTCTTAATATTTAAATATTATTATTTTTCCGAGTCATTACACTACTCCCGTACGGTTCCCCACTCAACACCCTGAAAACAATATATCCCAGAATAAAATATCATTATTTCTAGGTTTACTACATTTCCTACAACTGCTAGAAAGCTTAATTTTGAATAAAAGACTTTACCCTAAATCTGGGATGAAATTCAACTTAGTCCCACCAATGATCCATCCTGACAGAATTGGAGAGAACTTTCCCAGGAGCATCGTGGTGACCTCAGATCGTCGATCCGATGACTAACGGGGCCAAAATCAAAGAGAGAGGAAGGAGGAACCGTATAGGAGAAAGAGAGAGAGAGAGAGAGAGAGAGAGAGAGAGAACTTTTGTTGAATTTTCTGTGTAAAAATCCGAGTTTAGGGCTATTTATACTATGGGCTTCATCGACGAGCCACGTCATCTTGTCGACAAGGTCAAGAAGGAGGTTCATCGATGAATGTCATCTCCTCGTCGACGAAATTCAGAACTTGGAAAAACAGCCTCTCGGCTTCTTCTCTTCGACGGGGTCCTCATGTACCCTCGTCGAAGAATCCCCTACATTCATTGACAAGGTCCTGATTAAATTTCTTGGGTCATTACATTCTCCCCTCCTTATAAAATTTCATCCTGAAAATTGCTATTCCCATGATTTATTATCCTTTAAGATAAATGGTCTACTTATTTTATTACTTGCCCTCACTTATGGCGGAGGAATACCGTGGTTACATAGGTAGTTCTGGGAGATTACAACTATAAAAGAAAATTCTCCCAAAACCAAAATATTACTTATCTTATACTCTACATTACAATTACACTGCACTAAACAAAATAAAATTGTTATTATCTTAACATATACATCACTGTTGTATTCCACTAAACAAGTGGGGGTATTTCTATCTAATCTCATCTTCAAGCTCCTAAGAAGCCTCTTCTATTGCGTGATTCTTCCATAGGACTTTCATTGGTGGTATTTTTTATTGCACAATTCCTGTTTTTTTTCTATCTAAGATTTGTACCAAAGATATGCTAAAACATCACTGAGTTCCAATTATGCGTAACTGATAATGTGGGAAGGATCTGGGACATATTTCATTGACATAAAAACATGAAATACGTCATGGATTCTGAATAGAGATGATGGCAAAGCTAGCCGATAGGCAACTGACCCAATCTTCTCGAGTATCTCAAATGGGCCAATAAACCTAGGGCTCAACTTACCCTTCTTCCCAAACCTCATGATTCCCTTCAGTGGTGCTATTTTCAGAAATACATGGTCACCCACTTCAAATTTCAATTCCCGATGGCGAGTATATGCGTAGCTTTTCTGCCAACTTTGTGCTGCACTAATTCTATCTTGAATGAATCGAACTTTATCATACGCCTATTGTACTATTTCTGGCCCCAAAACTCGCCTCTCACCTAGCTCACTCTAGTATAAAGGAGAACAACACTTCCTACCATAAAGCGCTTCATAAGGTGTCATGCCTACGCTAGTCTGATAGCTGTTGTTGTAGGCAAACTCCACCAATGGCATATACTGGGTCCAACTACCCCCAAAATCCAACACACACACTCGCAGCATATCCTCAAGTACCTGGATTGTTCTCTCTTTCTAACCGTCTGTATGAGGATGGAAAGCGGTGTTGAATGCCAACTGAGTCCCCAAAGCCTCCTACAAGCTCTTCTAGAACTGTGATGTAAAACGTGGATCACGGTCTGAGACTATAGATACTGGCACTCCATGGGGTCGAACAATCTCCTGTATATAAATCTCTACTAATCTATTCATAGGGTAGCTAACTTTAATGGGCAGAAAATGAGTCATTTTCGTCAACTTATCAATAATTACCCAAATGGCATTTTGACTATGCGACGTCAGTGATAGCCCAGTAACAAAATCCATGGATATATGGTCTCACTTCCATTCAAGAATGAAAAGTTGCTGCAACTGTCCTGCCGGTCTTTAGTGCTCAGCCTTAACCTACTGGCACGTCAAGCACTGCTATACAAATTTTGCAATCTCCCTCTTCATGTCACTCCACCAGAAATACTCCCGCAGATCCCTATACATTTTTGTACTGCCAAGGTGGATAGTGTAAAGAGATCTATGAGCTTCTTCTAGAATTTTTCTCTTAATGCTATCATCTGTAGGCACACACAATCTAGAACGGAACCTCAACGCCCCATCACCAGAAATGCTGAATTCCTCTCCTTAACCATCCTGTATTCTGGCTATCACTTCTGCTAATTCTGGATCATTCCCCCCAAAAGCTTATCCTTTCATATAGTGTAGGTTGCACAATCAAACTAGCAATAAACGTCTGAGGATCGTCTTCCACTAACTCCATGTCGAGCCTTTCCAAGTCCATCTGAATGGGGTGCTGAATTACTACTGCTAATTGCGCTGTATCCTCTGATTTACGGCTCAGTGCATCACCCACCACATTTGCTTTACCTGGGTGGTAACTAATGGTGCAATCGTAATCCTTAATGAGTTCTAAGCACCTTCTTTGCCACATATTCAACTCTTTTTGTGTGAAGAAATATTTTAGACTCTTATGATTGGAAAATAGTTCACATCTCTCACCATATAAGTAATGCCTCCAAATCTTCAGTGCGTGCACTACTGCAGCCAACTCCAGATTGTGAATAGGGTAATTCTTTTCATATTTTTTCAACTACCTAGAAGCATACGCTACCACCCTATCATGCTGTATCAGTACACAACCGAGCCTTTTCAAAGACGCGTCACTGTAAATCACATAACCATCACCTCCTGATGAAATCGTCAGTATCGGTGTAGTGACGAGCCACTGCTTTAATTCCTAAAAACTCTGTTCGCATTCTTCATCCCACACAAATTTGGCATTCTTCCTGGTCAAATGTGTGAGAGGTCCTGATAAGGCTAAAAACCTCTCAACAAATCGACGGTAATAACCTGCAAGTCCCAAGAAATTTTTAACTTCTTGCACGTTCTTCGGCCTGACCCAATTCACCACCGCATCAATCTTACTGGGATCCACTGAAATATCATCTCTTGAGATCACATGACATAAAACGCCACTTTCTCAAGCCAAAACTCACACTTGCTAAACTTGGCACAAAGTTTTTCCTCCCTAAGTGTCTGCAGTACTTGTCTCAAATGCGCCTCATGATCCTCAAAACTCCTCGAATAAACTAATATATCATCAATTAAAACTACTACAAATTGATCTAGATACTGGTGAAAGACTCTATTCATCAAGTCCATGAACACAGTTGGGACATTCATCAGACCAAATGGCATAACAAGGAATTTGTAGTGCCCATACCTAGCCTTGAAGGCTGTCTTCGCAACGTCCTCTGCTTTTACCCTCATTTGATGATAACCTGATTTGAGGTCGATCTTGGAATACACCTGTGTACCCTGGAGCTAATAAAAAAGATCGTCTATATGGGGTAGAGGATATTTATTCTTAATAGTAACCTTGTTTATCTCTCTATAATCAATACACATCCTTATAGACCCGTCTTTCTTCTTTACAAACAACATTGGAGCTCCCCATGGCGATACAATGGGTCATATAAATCCCTTGTTCAACAAGTCTTGCAACTGATCCTTTAATTCTCCCAATTCAGCTGGAGCCATACAGTAGAGAACCTTAGAGATTGGCACTGTCCTTGGAGGAAAATCTATAGCAAAATCCACCTCGTGCTCGGGAGGTAACCCAAGTAGCTCCTCTGGAAAGACATTTGAGAATTCTCACACTACTGATGTACTATCCAGCTTCGATTCATTTTCTAACACTTCCTTACTAAAGCCACATACCCCTGAGCTCCGTTTAGAAGCAATCTGCTCGCTTGCATAGCTGACACTAGCTACAACGGAGCACGTACACGTGAACCAATGAATCTAAATTCTTGTTCACTATGGGGTCTAAAAATCACTTCCTTTTGATGATAATCAATACTGGCATGATTCATTGCCAATCAATCCAAACCTAGTATTACATCAAAGCCACACATATTTAACACAATCAAGTCAACTGGTAGCATTCTCCCCTGAATTTCTATTGGAAAACCTCTGAGTACCCTTTGAACCTCATCATTGACCTTGACAGTGTAGCTATTGACAATTATGTATCTAATGATTGGGTCTCACTTCCAGATAATTTGACATAGGATGCAGAAACAAAGGAATGAGTAGCACCTAAACCAAATAAAACAATAATTGGATATGATAGAACAGTAAAAGTACCTATCACCACATCCGCGGTAGCCTCAACATCCTTCGACGTCAAAGCATAAACCCTCGCTGGGGCTACATTCCTCTGTTGACCTCCACGAGGCACCTAATATCCTTCCCAATAGGACCTGGGAGTTGGAACCTGGTCTGGCGGTCCTGGGCATGCATGTGCCATGTGGCTAGGCCTCCCACAACTATAGCAAACATCTCTCCCTGTTCGGCACTCCCCCAAATGTCGTCTCCCTCATGTCTGACACACCAGGAAGGTCTGTATTCCCTAATTCTCCTGAGGTCCTGTCGTCTGCCTCTGATCTCCCCTATCACGACCTCTTCTCTACGGGCCCCGAATGGAGCCTTCCTGGAAACCCTTAGGTGTGGGCCTCTTCCTCTAACTTTAAGCTGTTATACCTCTCTGTATACCACTCTCAATGATCGCAGCCCTATCTACGACCTCCGCAAATGTCGGAGCCCTAAAACCAATCACTTGCTCAAACAAGTTCTGCCTCAGCCCCTCTTCAAACTTCCTTGCCTTTTTCTCTTCATCTGGTGCTAAATATGAGGCAAATCGTGACAGCTTAATAAATCGAGCTGCATACTGAGATACTATCATCTGCCCCTGTACCAGGTGCATAAACTCTGCTACCTTCGTGCTCTGAATGATAGTAGGGAAATATCGTTCGAAGAACAACTCCTTGAATTGGTCCCACATCACCGACATTGGAACCGATCTCTTCTCTTTAATTAGTTGCGCTGATCTCCGCCAGTGCTTCGCCTCTCCTGTCAGTTTAAATGCCGCAAGTACCACCTTCTATTCATCCGTACATGGGAGCACAACCAACGTATCTTCAATTTCCTAGACCCAATTTTCAACTATAATTATCTCTTCCAGCAAAAGATGGGGGCTTCATCCGCGTAAACTGCTTGATCGTGCAGCTACGCTCCCCTAAACTCCTGGCCATCTTAGCCATCACCTGCTGGGTGACGTTGCATAGTACTGCATCAGTATCTCCACCTCCTGTAACGTCCCTCAATTTCTTAACATAAAATATCACATAATAAATAAAATGGTCAACCCGAACCCGTGGGTAGCAGGGACACCTGTCAAACACAGCGGAAAACCTAGCAGCAGTAAACATAAAATTTCAACATCCAATCATAAAACATAATACCAGAGCATTCTATACATCCTCACATACATCAAAATATCTCTAGGGTCAAACACAAAATAACTCTGACCCTATTACGAAATCTTACCCTTCTCACAGGGTAATCTCACTAGCTCAACGGCGGCCCTGACCCGTCGGTCTCTCAGGGGCTCCTGAAAAATTAATTAAGTTTGGGGGTGAGACACTTCTCAGTAAGGGAAAATAAACTAAATACAGTTGTGTGGCAACATGAATATTTAAGGTACATATACGTATACATATGCAGTACATTTCATAATTCTGTAAACATCTATCATATCGTACTAGATAAACATATATTTTCACATCTGTTAATAAATCATAACATACATAAAATCATTTGTTATAACTGTAGTACTGAAAACAAACCCATGATGAATAGCTAGCTAGTGTCATGTATTACCCCTCATGACGGGTTGTGCAGCCCGAAGGCGAGACCTGACAATGGCTGGCCGACCACTGCCGAATCAAATATATTTGTAAGTACGATGAGCCCGCCACACCCTGGTTCGGACTGCCAGGTGGACGTCCACACTCTACTGAAAGCCACATCGACTATCCATCTCCCTTCCCCTCGTGGAATGGTTAGCACTAATACGGCCTTGTGCCAAATTTGATCTACCCATAGCTATGGTACCGAACTCCTGGTCTGAACTAAACTAACATCCTGGTTGTGATAACATATAATACATGATCATGCATAATATCATTACGGCCTCGTGCCGAAAACATAGATACAACCTCGCGCCAAAATCATACGTATGGCCTCATGCCAAAATCATAGTAAATATGGCCTCGCGCCAAAAATATCAATACGGCCTCGTGCTGATAGCATAAATACATGACCTCGTGCCAAAATCATATAAATACAACCTCGTGCCGATAACATAAATATGGCCTCGCGCCAAGTACATTTCAGGTATTTACATTTGAAAATAACTCATTTATCATATATTCGTCAACTCAATATAACATAACCCATCTTTCCAAAATACCTGAAATTGTATTTTACTCGTAAAAGCATTCATATCATATCTCATTTTACGTAAAATAATATTCATGCCACACATGCTTTATTAAAAGTCATACTTCATATTTTAAAATCATCCTTTTTGGCATCTCATACATACATATACATTTTTTATCATAATAACAGTATTTTCCAAACATACATTTCATATGTAATATACAAAGATAGCATAGGCTTTTCTGAAAATAAATGTGCTCATAATTAATAATAATATGCATGGAAAATTACTACTTTAATTTATTCCCTTACCTGACTACTGAGAAATTCGTTAGGACCCCAAAATTTCACGCCCTTGACGTCCAAAATTTAACTCCTACAATTTACATTTTCCTCAAATTAATTAATCTATTTCTCTAAAATAATACTCATCTAGGCTTCCCTAGGCTCCATATACCTCAAATTAATATTTAAACTATTATTTAACATCCCCACTTAATTTTCCAAAATTTTCCTGCTGGTCCCAAAATAACACCCGCAGCGCTCACCCGGGCCCTAAATTCCAGAAATCCTACTTCAGTCCTAGATGCTTAATATTTTAGCATTTCTAAATTAATGCTAATTAATTAAAAATAAGTCCCTTAATAACCGCCGCACCCCAAATTTGGGGTTTTGGCCCGACACCCCCACGAGAATTCCGTCCCACTATACTTGTAGAGAATCATCCCTAGATTCTCATGGTGGTGTCCGTTCGTCAATTGGGCTTATATTTTGTAAGAAATTAAAGAAAAAAGGAAAAAATGGCTTACCCCAGGGAATACGCTTATGCCGCTCCTACCACCGATCCGCTCTGGTAGAAATGACGGCAGCGGCGAATGGAGTCCAGTGGTATCTTCGGATTTTAGATCAGACGAAAATTTGTCACAAAAATCGAGGAGAGAGGGAGAGAGAACGTGAGGAGAGAGAGAAAGCTGCGTTGCAGCAAATAAAAAGAAAAGTAAAGAAGAAGAAGAAGAAGAAGAACTTTTTAATCTCTTGAAGCTTGTTGAAGCTTCAGGAGGATAAATATAATAATAATAATATATTTAATTAATATTAATAACAATATATATTTTTATTAATAAAATAAAATAAATTTTAATTAATTATTTTTTTTCTTTTTTCTTTTAAAATCCAATTAATTAATTAATAATAATAATAATATTATTATTATTATTATTATACTTTTTTTTTTCGAAATCAATCCACTAATGTTTTATATCTCTTTTTTGGGATTTTTATACCTCCCATACTAGAAGGTCCTGGCCTGTCCTCCCCAGCATTCGTGCCACTGCTTCCTGGATCCATCATGAAAAACAAAGAACACACTTTAAGAACCTTATCTCCTATACAATCCATATCTATCTCCTTTAACTGAAATCTCATATTCACACTTTACTATCTTTCCTGTTCTAAATTCAAAATCAGATCTTGTAACCTAGACACATGACCCAAAGATAGTTTACTATGGCTTTCCTGAAATCTTCACCCTAGGAAATACACAGAAATCATGACAGAAATCCTACACCCAGACAAAACTTCAATCCTTTCCTATATTCTGGTATTGCTTTTGCTGCGCTCTAAAGTCTACAGAACTTAACAACCTAGGCTCTGATACCAAACTGTAATGACCTGCTAAAATTTTTCTAATAATAATAAATACCAGAGTGCCAAAATACTCCCAAATCAAACATACACAACTGTATCCAAAATATCCTCAATTGAAACTAGGGCTATTTAGAAATAACCCTCTAAAAAAAAAAATACTCACTCTACTGTCAGGGCAGTACTATAGCCCCTCTACCATAACATTATATAAACTAATCTGAATAAACTATAAATACTGAATATCTGAGATATCTGCATAACTGAATAACTGAATTATCTGATTAACTGTAGTAACTGAATGTTATGGTTCCGAGGTTTGTATATCATAGTATTTTGAAAATACTGTAAAATACAAGTTTCTGTATGTATACTGTAAATCATGGTATTCTGAAAATTATATAAACCCTATGTTGATCTAATATTAAACTCATGCCCAACTACTAAATATCAATATTATTAGGCTCTGAAATCTGTATATATGATATGCATAATAATTTGCTAAAAACATACGATTTGTATTGAATCATAATAGAACTGCTTAGCATAGCATATTTCCCTTTCCCGATTCTTGCTAAAATCTCCTACTGACATGGGTCCTACTCCAGCAGGGTTCCCCACTCAACACCTGAAAACAATATATCCCAGAATAAAATATCATTATTTCTGCGTCTACTACATTTCCTACAACTGCTGGAAAGCCTAATTTTGAATAAAAGACCTTACCCTAAATCTGGGATGAAATTCAACTTAATCCCACCAACGATCCACTCCAGCAGACTTGGAGAGAACTTTCTCAAGAGCGTCGTGGTGGCCTCAGATCGTCGATCCGGCGATTAACGGGGCTGAAATCGAAGAGAGAGGAGGGAGGAACCGTAGAGAAAAGAGAGAGAGCGAGAGAACTTTTGCCGAATTTTTTGCGTAAAAATCCGAATTTAGGGCTATTTATACAATGAGCTTTGTTGACGAGCCACGTCATCTCGTCAACGAGGTCAAGAAGGAGGTTCATCGACGAATGTCATCTCCTCGTCGATGAAATTCCAAACTTAGAAAAATAGCCTCTTGGCTTCTTCTCGTCGACGATACGTGACTTCGTCGACGGGGTCCTCATGTACCCTCGTCAACGAATCCCCTACACTCATCGACCAGGTCCTAATTAAATTTCTTGGGTCATTACAATAAATGTTCAACTTCCCACTACTATTGTCATAACATTCATCATTATTTTTTAAATAATTTGGATTTTGAGATTTTTGTTGGAACTACTGCTTTGGCCATGTTTTAAACAAGTGCAGCTTCTTGAGGGATGGTAAAGTTCAATTATGGTCTCTTATGTATAATTAATTCCATGTTTCATTTTTAAATTGTTACATTAATTAATTAGTTAAACTTGACATTTTAGTAAGGTTCAAAATCCCTGGGCATTACTCGACTTGATCAGAACAAGGAAATCATAAAGAAAATTTAAACCACAAAGTTCACCAATAATTAGTTAAATATAAACTAATAAAAATAAATTTTATCAATGTCTAGAAGCATTTAGTGAATAGTACATGAACTAATTAAATAACATGAAAGGTAAAACTTTAAGGTATAAACTTTTTGTGCCTTGAAAATCAAGAAGTTTTTGGTAATTTTTTTCATTATCTAGGAAAAAAATTGTTCCTAACAATATTAAAGTGAAATAATTTGTTCCTAACAATATGAAAGTGAAATAATTCCTTTCTTTTTTTAGTAAAGTTAACTAAATTTCACAAGGTTATTGAATATATATATATATATATATATATATATGTATGTATGTATGTATGTATGTATGTACGTGTATATATTAGTTAAAACCCATACTATTAAGCAAAAAATTCGAGTCGAGCTATTTAATTCTATTTTATTACTATAAATCAAATGTGATTGCTCAGTCATCAACTAGGCAAATGATGTTTTTGATTACCTTGTTTTGATGTTTTTTTTTTTTTTTTGTTCATTACAAAGCCACATACAAGGGAGAGCAAGGGTGAGTATAAAGCTATTCTAAAAATAATTAAGGCTTTATTCTTCATGTAACTTGATCATGGTTGTTATATTATTCCAAGCTTAAATAGGAGTCGAATTATGTTTTAGAGATGTTGAAATGAAAAATAATAGATATAATTTGCAATCAAATGAATTTTCTTGTCATTGAAGGCAAACAATTATGGTCCAAAAATAATTAATTAAATATTTATCTATTTATTTGACGAGTGAATTAAAAGTACTAAAATATGAAGCTTAAAAAAGTAGGAAAATTGCAATAATTATTGCTAATGCAAGTTAAGGGTATTTTAGTAATTTTATTGAAACACGTTATGATAATTCTCAATGATGTCACCTCAAGTCACCCGTATAGCTCATCCTCTTTGATGACTAGTATTCAAGTAATGGAAGTATACCCACGTTTATTTAAAAAGCCCTGGCCCAAGTCGTTTAAAATGTCAAAGCCCAAGTTTGTTTAAAAAGCACCAACCCAAGTCGTGTAATAGGTCAAAGCCTAAATCTATTCAAAAAACCCCAGCCCATGTTTGTTTAAAAGCCCCGACCCAAGTCGTTTAAAAGGTCAACTAAACCCTAAGTTCAAGCCCATGAAGCCCCAAGCCCATGTTTTAAAAGCCCCAAACCCAATTTTGAAAACTCGGCCCAAACTGTCAAAAAACAAGGCCTATATCCATGTTAAAAAAAAAATCAAAACCCACTATTTTTTTTAAAGCATTGTCTAAGCCTTTTTTTTTTAAAGCCCCTAAGCCCATTTTAAAAACCTGTCCAATACCTGTTTTAAAATAAACCAGATCCAAAACCATTTTCTTGGCCCAAACCTTTTATTTAAATAAAGCCCAAAAGGCCAGTTTTATAAACTCGACCCAAACCTACTCTTCAAAAGTCCAAAGCCCAACGCTCATTTTAAAAACCCAGGGGTCAAACCCATTTTAAGAAGCTTCCATTTGACCAAAAGAGTCACGGCATCTAAAAGATGGTTGCATCGATATTGGATGAAATTTTGGTTGAGGAGAGCAGAACGCCAAAGTAGTTGTAGTTGGAGGGAAGAGAGGGAGGGTCAATCCTCGCTTGTCTATGTTGTTGTTGCTGGCTTTGCTTTAGAGAATTTAGCTGGGCTTTGAGGTGATGTGTCTTTGCTTCTTTCTTTTTGAAAGCTTGAGAGAAAGCCGACATATGCTCAATCATTTGCATGAGTTCCTTATGCAATCTCTGGATATGGTTTTGACATTTGTCGATGAGGATTGGTGTGATATCGAACGCTCGAGTCACCACAAGCCCACTTGGGCTTAACCTAATTTTGACCTAGCCCAAGTCACTACAAGCCCACTTGGGCTTAACCTAATGTTGACCCAGCCCAAGTCCCACCAACCCCATCGCAGGCCCACTCGGGTTTAACTTAACCTAACCCAATCCAACCCAACTAAACCCAAAACCTAACCCTAGCCCAGGCTTCTCCCAACCCAGTTTAATCTCAGGAGCTTGTTTGGCTCCCAAGAAAATACCAGTAGGATATAGAGAAACAAAAAAAGAAAAAAATAACAGAAGAAAACTAGAAAATAAACAAAATGGGGCCAAGAGTGAGAATACTAATAGAACAAAGAAGAGAGAGAGAGTATAAAGAGAAACAAAGAGAAGAGAGAAGAGAAGAGAGAGAGAGTTCGCAGAGAGGAGAGAGATAGCAATAGAGAGAAATAAAGAGGAAAAAGAAAAAAAAAGACTTTTATACTCAGGGTTAGTGTGTCACGTGTCATTACACAAGTGGTGACATGTGACACAACCCTGTTCAAGTGTATTAATTTAAATGATTATTAATTTTTGGATGATATTGAGCAAATTCATAATTTTGATGATTAAAATTGAAAAAACTTAAACTATAATGATTAAGTTGAATTCAAGTGACACATTCAATTACTACAATTGTCCTCTAATCCTTCATAATTTTCTAAAACTTCCACCCCAACTCGCGCACTACTTTTCGCTACTAGTAAAAAATTGTGCTTTGGCGTTCTCAAACGACGTCGTGGCGTTCAACTGGGCTTCTTCGTCTTCTGCCCCCGCTCTGCGCATCATCCGTGGACTATGTTCGTCTGGCGAACCACAGTAATCACTAATCAGTAATCATTAACCAGACCGTTAAGCTGCAGCGCCGGCAATAGGAAGCAGCCATATAAAGCTCATCATCAACAAATGAAAGTCTTTCCCTTTCTTCTAATTCTCTTTCTCATCTCTTCCTATTTCCTCCCTTCCATCGCTAGAGGTGGCGAGCGCAGCTTCAACGTTTCAGGTATCCTTCTTTTCCATTAGCCATTTCTTTTATTGGTTCGTCGGCTAAATTTTTTTCCTTTAAATGCTCCCTTTGGTTGATGAGAATCTGCCCAAAAGGGTAATGGATTGGAGTCTTCTTTCCCCCGAGCATTGTGCAGATCGAAAGATGGAATTTTGGCTTTTTTTTTATTAAACATTTTTCTCTTTAGATTTATGAATTGTAGGAGCTTTGATTCTAGCTGCTCTGAGTAGGATTTGTAATTTTGACCGTCAACGAACAATTCATGAATCGTTATATTTAGAATTAGATTGAGTTTGCTTTAGGAGTTGAAGTTTTTGCCGATAAAAATGACAATAGAGTAATTATATGTAGCTTATAAGGTCATTACTAGCACGCCAATGGAAATGATGGTCGGTTTGACTCTATGTTTGCCTTACTGCCTCGATTTTTGGTAGGTTTTGTGGATAATGGTTACGAGGGTTCGACCAGGCGATTACTGGAGGAGAACTGGTCTAAGGAACGGTACAGATGAAAAATTTCAATCTGGCTTATTTTCAAATTTCTAGAACTTTATTTTATTTATTATTATTCATTTGTTGCTAAGTGAGTGACTCATTGCGCTGCAGTGTTGATATACCTCCTGGTTACAAGACCAATTCTGACCTGGAAGAGGCCATGAAGGCATTCAGTAGAAGGTGTAGCAGTATTTCCAGGATGTATAGGTGATTGACGTGGCTTGTAGAATGTGAAAGCGTTTTTTTATATGTATTTCTGAAGTACTGTACTTGATTTTGAAAGCAATAATTACATTGATTTATCTCTTAAAAGCAAGAAATACTTATTGACCAGTAGCTATGGTGCCTTCTTCTTTTGTACTTAAGTTATAGTAAGATACTGAAATGAGGAAATAATGTTTTTCAAGTATTAGTTATGTTCAATGGCTTAAAATATCCTTGTTTTAAGGCATGCATAGTATTATGCTGATTTGTTCTTTGTTTCTCTCTTTGAGGAATCATTCGAATCTAAATCAGCATTGGGACAAGTGTGAAAGGAGTTCCACTGGTAATATGGTTTCACTAGGAAAAGCTAGTTCCCTTCATATATATGTTTAGTTTCTGTTTTTATGGTTTGTGTCACAATTTATTTCTTGACGGGCTATATGGCTTATGTTTTTCTTTCTTGATTTGCTATAGTGGGTGATAGAAATTTCTGACAAGCCTGGAGAGGAAGAGGCTGAACCTGCATTCAAGGTGAATGATGAATGATTAGCCATGCACATGTGCACACACTAGCCATGAATTTCTCTATGAATGACATTTTATTTCTACACTAATCAAAAACTACAAATTCTGATTAAATTTCTAAGCAGACCACTGGAAATTTTACATTTTCCTTATACAGTGAGTGTTTATGAACCCTGACTGGAGGCTTAACTGGAGTGGAGGTGTTCATTTAATTTTGCCACAATAGACAGTTTGTAACATGAGCGGATCTGCATTCACTGCATTGACAATTGCCCCCACTTAGGTTTCAAAAGATCCTTAAACTATATTTATTACTTCCAAATGGGTTTAAAAAATTTTGAAAATTTACCCCACCCAAAATAGATTTTGTCACAATCAGCAACCATAGCAAGGGAATTTTTGCTATAAATACTGAAGAATAAATTGTATAATTGAATGGGAGATAGGTGGATGAATTAGTGCTTTGTGACTTTTTTTGAAAGACACATACTTAATAGCATTGAAAGTGAGTAGATTATGTAATGATTTCAAAACATAAAACTTGTCAATGACTATTGCGAAATAAATCTATTTATTTTGGGATGAATGTAATGAAAATATTTTGTGCCTGTTTTGATCTATATTGGGAAACAAATACCTCTTTTTGACAATCATGAAACTAAAAAAGTCAGAGCATTTATTTAGCAATTAGCTAACACTAAATGAAGGAAGCTAATATACTCCTGTAGTTTTACATGTTGTTGGAAGAAAATGTTATTTTAGTAATTAGTGTTGCAAGTGGTGGTACTTTTGTCCTTTATGCCTTTTTGATTGTTAATATATTAGAGGGTAGACCTGGAGTTGTATGTGTACTCCAGGAAATTGCTGACTTTTCTTTCTTTTCTTCTCTTTTCCATCTCTAACCCTTCATTTTCTTCATTGAATCTTCATTTTTTTTTTTTTTTTTATAAATTTCATACTTACAACATGGTATTAGACCAATAAACTTTTCTATACTCGAGTATTCAAAAGGAGGTTTCATGTTGTATGTTGTTTGCTGATGATATTGTATTAACTGATGAAACTAGGGACGGAGTAGAGGCTGAGTTAGAATTATGGAGAGAAGTTTTGGAATCTAGAGACTTTAGGATAAGTAGAAATAAGACATGAAATGTAATTTTGGTAATGATAGGAGGAATATTGGAGACAAAGTTAAACTTGACAATGAAAAAATAAATAGCACTTGTAGATTTCGATACCTTGAATCTATTATGTAAGTTGAAGGAGAAATTGAAGATGATGTAATGTATAGAGTTGAAGCATGTTGGGTAAAATGGAGAAATGTTTCAAGTGTGCTCTGTGATCGTAGAATATCCTTATAATTAAAAGGGAAGTTTTATAGGATAGCTATAAGACCATCTATGCTATATGGATTGGAATGTTGGGCGACGAAGAAATATAATATCCAAAAAGTAAAAGTTGTCGAGGTGAGAATGCTTAAATGAATGAGTGATATAATATTGAAAGATAAATTAAGGAATGAACATATTTGCTGTAAGTTAGGTGTAGCTCCTATAGAAGATAAGATAAAGGAGGGATGACTCAGATGGTATGGACACTTGTAACATAGGCCACATAGTGCACCAGTGAGGAAGAATGAGTTAGTTATTGTGGGGGACAGTAGAAAGGGTAGGGGTAGACTTAAAATAACTTGGGAGGAGATAGTGAGTAAGAATTTAATATCCCTGAATCTGTCAAAAGAAATGGTCCATGATCGCATAAATTGACAGAAAATGATTCATATAGCCGACCCCACCTAGTGGGATTTAAGGCTTGGTTTTGTTGTATACTTGATTAATTAGACATAGTTATGGTCCCTTCCTCCTCTTTTCACTTCCTTGACAAATCTTAAAGTAGTTTTTGTCTGGTTTGAGAATCTTTTAGGGTGTCGTATCTTCCCCCTCACCCTTTTATCTGTTAGCTACTTTTGTAAGTGTTGTGTGGTCATGTTGGTTTGCTATTGTAAGGACAGAACTTACTGATTTTGGTAGACTACTGGTTTGTTTAATGCTTCCTATAATTGGTGGTCAAGTGATGATAATGCCATGATGTTGTGATTGTTGTTTCATGTCTACATATGTGTTGCTTCCAGGTTGTTTATAAGTGCCTCAGTGTTCTTGAAGTGCCTGTGGTGCTTTGATGTGGTTTTCTGTTAGACCCTTGATTACCTTAATATTGCCAAGGCTCACGGTGTTGTCAATTCATTTGCCAAGGCAATATGACAAGATGGTCTGTCATGGGATATCTTGGCTTTCGGTGAATTGAAAATCTATGTTGCTAAGGAGGGAGCACATAGATGCTAAGTTACTTACTTGACATGGTTAGAGATGGACATGGTTGGGGCCATGGTTTTTGACAAAGTTGCCATTTTGGTTGGTTGATTTACATGGTTGAATGGTTAACTCACGTATATGTCAAGTGCCTTATTGGCTTATGGTAATCATGCATGACACAAGGTGTTGAATTACAAGCTATATAGAATTGTTGTTTGATTGGTTGGCCAAAGCTTAATTTTTCACAAAATTAGACTTATGGTCGGGGTACTGGCGAGTGAGGATTGTAGAGGGGGATGAATCCAAGACGACTTATGTAACCAGATATGGCTCCTATAAGTTCCTAGTGATGCCATTTGGTTTGACAAATGCCCCTATCACTTTCTACAATTTAATGAATGATTTTTTTTTTTTTTTTTGTGAATTTATTTATTGGTTTCTTGTGATCTATTTGGATGATATTGTAGTTTATAGTGATTCTTTGAAGAATGCGAATTCTGTCGCCAAGAAGTGATGTTCTTAGGACATTGGGTGAGTAAGGTCGAGTGAGAATAGATGAACGAAAGGTACAGGCTATTCTTGACTAGCCTATACCTTTGAAAATTGCTGAACTACGATCGTTCTTGGGTTTGGCTAACTACTATCGGGAGTTTATCTAGGGGTACTAAAAAAGAGTTGCCCCATTGACTTATTTGTTAAATAAAGACGAGAAGTGGGCATGGACAGATGAGAGTCAACATGCCTTTGATGACATGAAGTTTGCAGCTACGGTTGCCTATATTTGATCTACCTTTTGAGGTGCACATTGATGCTTTAGACAAGGCTATCGGAGGAGCCTTTGTGCAAGAAGGTTACCTTGTGGCTTTTGAGAGTAGGAAGCTAAAAGTAGCTGCAACCCAGTACTCTACTCATGCAAAGGAGATACTATATTAGTGCATTGTCTAGAGACTTGGAAATAATAATTGTTGGGTATAAGGTTCATAGAAATGATTAACAATGTGGTGAATACATACTTCAAAACTCAGAAGAAAATCTCACCAAAATAAGCTTAGCGACAAGAGTTTTTGGCTAAGTTTGATTTTGAATTGGTGCATAAGCCAGGAAGGCAGAACCAAGTGGCAGATGCTTTGAATTAGAAAGAAGTGGAGGCCTATGTTTTAACCCTCACTTAATTGGAATGTAGCTTCCTATATTGTGTTCTATATGCTGTAAAGATGGATTCTGAATTTGGTAAACTCTAGTAGATGGTGAAAGATGGAATTGTGGGCTTATATTAGTTGGAGGATGGACAATTAGACACAAAAGAAAGTAGAGTTTATGCTCTTTTTACCAGAGGAATCCGAAATGAGTTAATGCGAGAAGTGCATGATGCACAGTGGGCTGGTCATCTGGGAAGGGAAAGAACAGTAGCACTACTAACTAGGTCACATTTTTGGCCTAAGATGGAGGAAGACATTGAAGCCTATGTCAAGACATGCCTTGTATGCCAACAAGACCAATTGGAGAGACACAGGGAGGTAGGGTTGCTGCAACCTCGCCTTATTCCAGGAAAGCTGTGGAGGAGCTTGTCTATGGACTTTATTGTGGGCTTACCAAAGGTGAAGGACCTGCAGTTCATTTTTGTGATAGTGGATTGCTTTTCCAAATATGCAGTGTTCATACCAACTCCTCACGCTTGTCTTGCAGAGGTGGCTACAAAATTTTTTTTTTCAAACAGGTGGTGAAACATTTTTGGATGCCTGAGGATATAGTAAGTGATAGAGACACCCAGTTTACTGGTAGGTTTTGGACACACTTGTTCAACCTCAGACCACGAACAAACTGAGAGGGTGAATACTTTGCTTGAGGAGCATTTGACGCACTATGTTACTGCGGATCAGAAGAATTGGGTTTATTTGCTTGATGTTGCCCAGTTCTGCTACAACCTACACAAAACTTCGTCTATTGGGATGAGTCCTTTTGTGTTGGCTTTGGGGTTTCAACAACTCACTCCACATGACGTGCCTGTACAGTGCATTGGCAGAGAGTGCCCTATTGCATACTTGTTAGCCTATTGTAAATAGGAAATGCTTGAAGAGGAAAAGGACAACTTGTCTAAGGTAACCCATAGGATGAAAAATTATGTAGACAAGAAAAAGGAGGGATGTTCAGTTTCAAGAAGGGGACATGGTTCTTCTAAAATTAACACCTTAGATATGGCTGAAGATCAATTGCAAGACAGTGCTTAGGGGAAAGTGGGGAATGTTGCTTAGTGATTGAAGACTAAAAGTTCATCCGACTTTACTTGTGAGTTTTATGAAGCCTTACCATGCAGACATCCTAAATAAAAACAAGAGACAGGCAAAGAGATAGTTTGACAGGTGTCGCGACGTCCTGGACCCGCCAAACATGCACGGGTGTAGCTGCGAATTGGGAAAAATGGGATGAATTTAAAAAGAATATTTTCGTGGAACACATGGTGTGATGGAGTTGCCACTAACCTTTTGAAGTGTGGTTAGAACATTTGATTATTACTCAATTAAGGGTAGAATCGGTCTGCGTTGCCAAAGTTGGGATCGGGAGTAAGGTTACGCGAGGGGAAGGTATTAGCATCCCTTACACACCCGTTCTTACGAATGGTGCCAGATCATTCGAAAATTATCCCTCAAACTAAACTTAATAAGCCTTTGAAATTACTCCTTTATGAAAATTGAAAAAGAATGAAAATGGTATATATGTATTCCCTCAGAACCGAGACATATCGTACTCTGAAGAGTTCATGCCTCCCTTTGAAATCATCGGGATTGGAAAATCAAGAAAATAAGGAACAAAATAAGCTCCCGGGATTTTTGAAATTTGTAGGATTTGTCTAAGTATGGAAATAATATTCCGGTAGGTTTTCAAAGTCCTTCGGGATGACACAAATCTTGGGACCTCAAAAATATTTTTTATGGTTTTCCTAAAACTTTTTTGGATTTTTTTTTTGTGACTTTTTCAAGTGCAAAGACATTTTGGAAATTTTTGATTTGTGTGATTTTGCAATATTTTTCCCAAAGTGATTTAAATAACAAAAAAGGAATTAAGGCAAAATCCATGATAAAATTAAAAAAAGGAAAATAAAATAGAAGGCTAAATTGGTTTCATATTGGTTCAGATGACCCAAACTGACTCGGGAATGAACCAGTCAAAGGGGGTCGACCAGTTTTAGGCCTAGTCAAGGCCATCAAGCCAACACGCGGTGATTTTTGTGAGAGTGCGTGAGGGTGAGTGTATCAGGATGACAAGGTACCGAAAATAGTCTTCATGTTCCAAAACATTTTTTCTAACTTTTATCTTTTCTAATATTTTTTTGTAATTTTCCATATTTCCCTAATCTTAAATATCGAAAAGATAATTAAAAATAATGAAAGTCAAGTCGAAAATATTTTTAGAATTTTCTTCTAATTTTCTCCTTTTTATGATTTTTCACATTTTTATAAATATACAATAATTACACATATAAGTAATATGTACAATATAAGTAATACTACATAAATGGTAAATATACAATTCAAATTAAAATACTAGTGCACCAAATATAAGATATAAGTAAAGCTCTAATATACTAAGTATATAATATTGTTAAAATGCTAAGATACTAAATATGCAATGTAACTAACTAATATTCTAAAATACTAAATACATATGTAAGTTAGGTTCTAAGAGACTATACACAATACAATTAAAACATCAACCTACTAAAATCCTAACATGCTATATAATATGATTAAAACTCTGAAAGGCTGATAATATGATACAACTATAATTTTTGAACATTAGATATCAAAAATAATTGCCTACAATATGAATATTAATCAATAAATACAACAAAACCTAAACCTAAACATCCAGTATGTAATAATGAAGACCCCATGACAATAAGATGAATCACTAACTGCAACAAAATTTAACTCACTTATTAAAGCAAATTCCAACCATAAACATTCTGCAATCATTTAGTATCTTACAAGTTACAATAAACACGGCAAATTATTGAAACATATACCATAACATTAACACTCCTACAACAATATTATTAATACAATAAGAATTTGAACTCTAAATATTAAAAAAAATCTTAGCAATAAAGGTTCTACAATAATAATATTAATTATTTGACATATACAATAAAAACCTAAACATATTCAATACTAATAAAAAAAAAAACCTACAGTATGCATATTAGTCTTTTAACAATCAAATAAACATGAATATCAAATTTTCAAGTGAACAAAAATATAATTATAACAATGAAAATTAAAATGCTTATAATAACAGAGGCCGTGCATGAGTGGGTGTGTGTGTACGTGCATGCATGGAGTGTTTGGTGTGTGTGTGTTTATGTGTATGCATGTGTGAGTGAGAGAGGAGCTTATAGCAGGGAGGTGTTGCCGGACTGAGAGTGAGCCCAATGAGCCGAGACGTTAGATAGAGAGTGACGATCGCGACTGAGCGAGTGACAAGTGCTGCGAGTGGCGAGTTGATGTCTTCTCCGGACTAGGTTTTCTGAAGTTTAAGCATGGAGGAGACTTGGTGGTGTATCCGAACGTGATTCTGAGGCTTCAATGGAGGCAGTGGTGAAGAGGTCTAGACGCAATTTGCAATTTGGTGGCTTTGACGGTGTTTGCAGTGAGGCCTCTCTTACGGCAACAGCTGCTCGTCGGCGACGTGAATGCGAACCTGTGGGAGGAGCAAGGCGATATGGCGGAGGTGCCCACCGGCTGTGGCGATGCCTCTGAGCATTCGCGAGCGAGAGAGAGAGAGAGTGATCGCCGGCGTGCGGGGGAGGCTACGGTATCACGGTGCAATGTGGAGAACCCTTGCGAGTCTGTAGATGGTGACAACAGTCTCCTCTGCGGCTGCTGTGTGTGAGGGCTGGTGTGAGATGGTGGTGCTTGGCGGTGGTGGAGTTGGAAAATTGGAGAGAGAGCTCGAGGGTGGGAGAGTGAGGGAGATGAGGGAGAGAGTCGGGGGAGATGGAGGATGCTGTGGGCTGCTGGCATGAGGATCATGAAGCGGTTCGTCGGGTTGCAGGTTGTTGTGGTGCTCATGGCTGGGCAGAGGGGCTGTGAGGTGAAGCCGAGGGGTTGGTTACGGGGTGAGGCTGTGAGTTGAAGAGGGCTACTTGCTGCGTGGCCGGAGCAAGAAGACTGGGTGAGGTTGAAAATGGAGGGTGAGGGCTCAGTTGTGCAGCGGGGCGGTGATGCTATGGCAGCAAGGTGAGGTTGCGAGAGGGGGCAAGGAGACAGAGGGACCTGTGTGCACAGGGTAGTGGGTGAACAGTGCGCAGAGTGTGTGCAGTGGCTGCCTCCCCCCCTCCTTTTATAGACCCTTTTGGCTTTGTTTTTGTTTGCCCAATGCATGTTCCCCCGGGAAAAGTCGGGTGACCCATTGTGAGAAGTGTACAAAATTTTTTCTTTTGAAAAAAACATACATACCTAACACATTTGCCCTATAGTTTTTATATATTATTTTTTTGCTTTTTCTTTTTGCTTTTGTTTCTTTTTTGTTTTTGTTGTAATAATAATAATAATAATAATAATAATCAACTACTACTTCTACTAATAATAATAGTAATAATACTAAAACTAATAATAATAATAATAATAATATTACACAAATAATTATAGCTTTTTTTTTTTTTTTGTATTTTTCTTCTTTTTGTATTATTATTATTATTATTATTGTTTTTTTTTTTTTTTGTATTTTTATTGTCGAACCTTATCCTACGAAAAGAGAGACTCAGCCAAAAATTAAAACTTAATTTCTCGAAAATAGAAGGACTCGTACTCCATTTTTTTCTTAAATGCCCGGAACTCGGTAAAAACAACGGGGCTCATTTAACACATATCGGGACTCGGTAAAAACACCAGGACTCTGTAAAAACACAGGGGCTCTTTGAAAACATACCGGTACTCGGTTTAAAATACCGAGACTCGACTTAAGATGCCGGGACTCAACTTAAAACACTGGGACTCGATTTGGAAAACCAGGACTCAATCAGGTTTCTCAAAAAGGGTCCTCCAATTTCCGGGGCTCGAAGTCAACTTTTATTGTGCTAGGTCTTCTTGGGGTGGCTTGGTTAAAATTGGGGTGTCAACAAAAGGGATGTCAACAAAATCCTAGATTACAAAACCGAGGGATATAGTAAGAAAAATCAAAGAGCCATTACTTGGTAAAGTAGAAGGGTTTGGTAGAAGCATAAGCTACACAGGAAAGGGATGTGATGCTATGGCAGTTTGAGAAATAGATAAGGGACTATATTGGCAGCTTTCCAACAAGGACGTTGGTGTCTTTTGGAGGGGTTGGTTTGTTAGACCCTTGATTACCTTGACATTGCCAACACACACGGTGTTATCAATTCATCTGTCAAGGCAATAGCACAAGATGGCTTGACATTTGGTGAATTGACAATCTATGTTGCTGAGGAGGGAGTACATAGATGCTAAATTGTTTACTCAACATGGTCGGAGATGGATATGGGTTGGACCATGGTCTCTGACAAGGTTGTTGCATTGGCTAGTTTTGATTGACACGATCAGATGGTTAACTTGGGTATATGTCAAGTGCCTCATTAACATATGGTGCTTGCTTGTGTGTGGTATCGTCATGGTTAAGGGGAAACCATGCATGACACAAGGTCTCGACTTGCAGGTTGACATGTTGACCAAGTAGGATAGTTACTTGAAAGTTTTCCTTGTAGTGGCTGACATTTAGGTTTGTTTGAAGGGATAACTCGTGGGTTGACATGTAGCAATGTTTCTAGCCACATAATTGTAAACCTGTGGGTTATGCCTTGTTAGCAAATGTTGGCTGCCTCTAGCACAATCTAGGTAGTTGGGGTGTCAACTTAGACCCGTTAGTTGAATTAATATGACATGTGGGTGGCATGGGACACTAGAGGTTCATCCATGGTGTTCCTGCTCAGGTAATGAGTGTGTAATCCTTGTCTCTAAATAAGAATAAGGTTAGGAGGTGTTGCTCTTAGAAATTGTTGCCTTGTGTATGCCATACTTCTTTACACACATTAGCAGGATTAACCATCAAATTCAGATTGTGTGCCATTGGCTTAACCAAGCGAAACTTGATGCCATCACAATGTCAAGGCATGTTGTGAGAACTTAGACCCTGTTACACCTTCCTCGATGTGTGTGGTCAAAGTGTGGTCTGCTTTATTCTTTGTGGTCAAAGTGTGGTCTGCTCTATTCTGTGTGGTGGTCAAAGCCACATAGTGCTGAAACTTTAGTTCTGTGGTCATAGTTGCCTCTTCAAGTTCTAGACTTTTGAAGTTTTGGATTGTTGCTGTGTTGCTTGATTCTGAATTGTTATTGTATTGTTCATTCCCCATATGGTGTGTGCTGACTGTATTGGGATTGGTTCTAATGGAGAGCATTGATTGATATTGTTAAATTTTAGATCACAACCATCAAATTGATTGCATCCTCCAACTATCTGTTGTGGTCTTAGGCAGCGCATCTATTTATTAACACAAAAAGGAAGTCCAAGTATCTGCTGTGTTCTCCTGCTGCCCCAAACTCCAAGGATTATGAATGATCGGATGAAAGAGAATGATCTATTGCTTGTGTGTTTGTGGAATTGCATGGAGCCATGAAGTGGTGCGTAACGTTTCATAGAACAACTAAGGTTGAGATCTTCGTGAAAGCTTCTCAGAAGATAAAAAATCAAACTCATATTTTTGACATGGATTAGAAGTTCATTTAAAAAAAATATATAATTATGACCAAGAAGGTAGGCCTAGTTAGTAATATAGCACTCTCAAGGGCATTTGGGATGAATTTGTTATCTTATAATAGTTCTTGATTGTCAAATTTTTGTTTGGGTTAGTGTCATAAGCTTCAACCCCTCCGTGATCTAATCAAAGAAGGCTCTTAGTTTTCTTCTTAAGCTTCCTTCTTTGATTTCCCATTATCTTGCAGAAGTTCTTGGTTGCCAAGTTTTTGTTTGGGTTAGAGTTGTGAGCTTCAACCCATCCATGATCTATCCATAGATGATGGATGGATCTCCTGTGATCATCCTTTGTCGTTTAAGAGATCTTGGTTGCCAAATTTTTGTTTGGGTTAGAGTTGTGAGCTTCAACCCCTTTGTGATCTAAGTAGATGGCTCTAAGTTTTCTTCTTAAGCTTCTTCCTATGATAGTTTAGCTAGGGTTAGTGTTGTCTTTAACCATGGTAAGAGAAGTGCTGGAGGTTGAGATTTGGACCATAGTTGTGGCAGAGGTGGTGTATTAGGATGAGGAGCGTGTTGGAGCAATACTCATGATTACATGCATTGTGGCAAAGATAGTTGATTGCCATTGGGATCTCCATAGGAAATCAACTTTGGTCAATTAAATCTCTTGCTGGGGGGAATTTTAATAGTGACACTTCAAAATCACCTGGCTTTTGCTGATGGTTCGATTACACCAGTTTCTAGTTGAGGCAATATTTTTTCGTTTTCTTCAATGTTATATGTGCCTAAATTTCCTTTGAACACGTTATTAGTTAGTCAGTTAACTGAATATCATAGCTTTTCCATAACTGTTTTTTTTTTTACTTATTTGTTATTCATATATCTAGACAAAGAAAAGGAGGGCTTGAGAAGGATGACCTGTACTATTGGTGATATTGTATCTGTCTAGTTCTTGTCATACGGCTTCAATTTCTACTTGTGGTGTTTCTTTGAATCAATGGCATACTCATTTGGGTCATCCATCCTCAATAACTGCATCAAGTTTTCCCCATGTTTAGATCTATCTTTCATTTTGAGTGCTTTGTTGTTAGTTAGGAGAGCATATTAGGACATTTTTTTTTTCATCTAGAGTAGAGTGTCGTAGTAAATCATTGCTTTCTCTTACTCATTTAGATACATGGGGTTGTATAGAGTACTAGAGTCGAGGATGATTATCAATATATTGTGTCCTTTGTGGATGATTTTTCATGTATGACCTTGATCTATTTGTTAAAAGACAAGTCTAATTTTCTTAATGTAGTTACTCAATTTTCTGCCATGAAGTAGAAACTTAGTTTGGCATTGGCATTCAACTTTTTTGAGGTGATAATGTGCTTAAATTTGTTCAAAATGAGCTTTAGTGTTTTTTGCTTGGTCAAAGGAATTATTCATCAAACATCATATGTACATAACATACCTTTGAGTAGAATGGAGTAGTTGAACGAAAACATGGATATTTACTTGACATAGCATGGTCTTTACTCTTTCAAATGCATGCTTGTAAGGACTTTTGGATTGATGCTCTTCTTATAATGTGCTTTCTTCTTAACAAGATGCTCTTCACTGTTCTAGGGTGACAAATTCCTTTTTCTATTATTCAGCTAGAAACATCCATGCCCTCCATTGTACCTCATGTCTTTGGGTGCATATGCTTATTTTTTTAATGTTCCATATGCTTTTAAAGTTGCGAGGACTCCATTTGTGAAATTTGTGAATTAGTTAGGCAATGTTTTTTTTGGAGGCTTTATTTAAGCAGGCCTTGTCTGATGTTCTAACAAGCCATCCTTATGTGATATTTATACCCGTCCAACTTGAGAGAAAGTGTGAGAAGATAATATTTTATTTGAGTAATGAGGTGGTGTGAGTGGGGTATTGTCCTTCAGTTTAATGTATTAGAGGGCATACCTGTATGTATGCCCTAAAAGCTGCTGATTGGGTTATCTCCCTTTCTCCTCTTTTTCTCTTCTCCATTTTTAATCCTCATTGCTATGTTTTCTTCATTGAATCTTTAACTTATCTCAGATCTACAGCAGCTATCATGCATATTTTGGAGAAACAAAATTTTATTAAAATGTGTGTCAGAAATCTCTTTAAAAAAGTTGGTGCACAAGTGCATCTTCCAGCATCTACTTTAAAGTTCCATTTTGGATGTTTAAGTTTTGCCATAATGAATGTCTTTTTTGTCAACTGTCTTTGGTAATCTATGCATGAGAGGATCGTCAAGCTTGGTGAATTATTTGCTGGATGTTGCAGTTTATTGGAAATGTGCATGGAGATGAACCTGTAGGACGCGAGCTTCTGTTACTGCTTGCAAATTGGTTATGTGATAATAATATGAAGAATCCCTTGGTATTTTCCCTCTTCTTTACATATATTTTTTCTTTCTTGACATTAGGGATTTTCTATCCATATGTTGCTTTCATTTTTTATTTCATTTACAGAAACTTTTGGCTGCTTGAAAGTTGACCCAATTTCTTGGTTAATTCATTGTTTTCTTTCCTCATTGCTTTCTTATTGATACAATGTTTTGGGCAGTTTTTGATATGTTAGTTGAATCAGTAATTTGTTTTAACAAGCTTCCAGCTTTTTGGTTGATTTTTTTTTTGTGCGCTACTAGCTTTCTGGTCAATAACAAATCTAAAAAACTTTGATCTCTCTCTCTCTCTCTCTCTCTCCACCCCTTTAGTTGGGCATGAAAATTCTTGAGCCTCCTTGGTAATTAAAATGCATCGGTTTATTAGACATTATTGTGTCCCCAATATGGGTGTTATTCATTGTTTGTTTATCTCTTCACGTGCTGTTGGGCTGCACGTGTGGGGAGTGTCAAGGCCTTATACACATTGTTGCCCCACAACCTAACAGCTTAAGCTTTTAGGTAACATAATCCTTTCTCCTCCCTTGTCTTCTGATTGCAATAGTTTGCGATGTCTATTCTGTATCGTGTAACATGATGTTTTAGCATGAATTTTATATTGAATTTTGTCCACATGGGCTTAATCCTCCTACGTTTATGTTTACAACAGTTTTATTTACCTACACGATTGAACACATTTGGCTGCAAGTCTAATTTGTTTGAAATATGTTTTGATTGTTACAGGCAACATTAATTATAGAAAATGTTCACCTTCATATTCTTCCTTCGATGAATCCTGATGGATTTTCTCTTATGAGGCGTGGCAATGCTAACAATGTTGATCTAAATCGGGATTTTCCTGACCAGGTATTTTGTTTACAACACTGATTCTTTTTGGTGTAAACATAATCACCAAATCCATGACATCGTGTGAGGTAGAGTCCTTCAATTTGGAATTTTATATCTTAAAAGTTTTATGTAGGGTTTTCAAATTTGAATCTAAATTCTCAAATGGACTCAATAGACTTCTCCACAACCTCAACCTCTCACGGTTAAGATTGTGAAAACCAACTTGCAAATGATAAATACATTATCTTGAAATGTTTTTCACCATTTTTTGGGTTCATTTTGAGCATCGCAAAATTTATGTCTTCATAAAGTGGTGTTTATTTTCCCTACTTTTTAGAAAGTGGCGTTAGTTCATAAATAAACCTAGCATTTAACATTGCGTGAAACAAAAATATAACAGGTGCGATAATTAGTGTAAAATTTATACTATTTTTAATTTCAGTTATCCTGCTATTAATGTTGGTTTTTAAATCTGAGAGTATATTGTCTTTCTCTACCTATGCTACCAAACAATTCACTATTTTGAATGAAGCACATCAAATTGTTTTATGGAGTATCACATGCTATAAGCCTTTTAATTCCCTTGCTGAAGGTGGGATTCATTTAATGATATGTGGCTAAAATAGTTACCTTCAGTTTACTGGCATCAAATTGTATTTCCATCTTGTTTTCATGATTAAGAAGATGAAACAGAGTTTTGCATGGTTCGAATTATATTGAAAATTTGAGATTCAAGGTTCAAAAACCATATTTTGGTTGTCCAAGTCAATGCACAGTTTAATTCCTATAATTTTATCATCTTTTCATTTGTATAGTAAAATGCTTTGGCTTTATAAATAATTCATACTTAAGATTCAAAATGTTGATTCAAGATCTAATTTATGTTATTTCAACTTTCAAGTTGTATATGCTAGTACTTTTGCAAGCATATTTTCATTTAACATTTATTTGAAAATTATGGTTAAGTTATATTATATATGCTAGGACTTTTAACATTTCTCAAAAAATTATGGTTCAATTGGTTTGCTATCTTTTCTTTATCCTGGAGTAACTAATGATTAAAAGCATTGACTGACATGAACGGCATAGTTCTTCCCTATGAATGATGATGTGGATGCACGACAACCAGAAACGAAAGCAATCATGAGGTGGTTGAAAGAGATTCATTTCACAGCATCTGCGAGTTTGCATGGGGTAACAATTCTCTATTACTAAGCTATAAATGCTAAAACAATGTGCTGTACATTTGATGCAATGCTTCGATATTTTTGCCCAGTACTGATTTTGGTCCTTTTATTACCCCCCTTTCTATTTCTGTGCTATTTTGGAAAGCCATTTTCTAGGATCCCTGCTTCCAGAACTTGTGCTCTCACTTTATAAATGTATTTTCTTGTTGTGCACAGGGAGCACTTGTTGCAAATTATCCATGGGATGGCACTGAAGATAGAAGGTGAATATTCTGCATTGGGTACTAGTCTTTGAAGACAAACACGGATATTGATCTTGAGTTAGTTGCCTCAATTTTCATATTTTATTTTCTATTAGTCTCATTCTTAGTCATACTTGCCTCTTCTGAACTCATAATCTAGTGTTTCAAATGATTGCTAGCCTAAAGATAGCCCTCACCCAGCAACCCCTAGTCGAATTCAGTGTGCTTATTTTCATAATCAACTGCTTACTAAAAAGAAGCCTACCAGTTAGCTGGGCTTCAGTGGGGCGCAGTAGGAATTCTTTCTTATGCCCATATTTTCCCAGGCTATATAGCTTTAAGCCAGGATTTGCATTTCCAAATTGGGTTGAATTCAGCTACCTGATGCTTGTCTATTGCCAAACCTATTAAAGCAACCGTTTAGCTTTATATTATCCAAAGGAATCATTAAACTTTGTGGAGCTATGCTATATCGTATGCAAATTACTCTTTGTATCTTTTTACTTTGTATGCACTGCAAAACGCCTAGCATTTTTCAAGTTCATAATTTTATCTATCGAAAACGCATTCTTGTTATGGGTTTTTAAATTATTTTTTCAAGTTAATGTTTCTTTGGAAATTATTTAAATGAATCCAGGAAGCATTACTATGGATGTCCTGATGATGAAACCTTTCGGTTCATGGCAAGTGTATACAGTCGTTCCCACTATAACATGTCTCAGAGCAAGGAGTTTCCTGGAGGAATTACAAATGGCGCACTATGGTAGGGTAATATGGAAGTAATCCTCATGAAATTTGTTATGATAGAATTGTATTGATTTGGTTCTTTTTTCAGAGCTTTGTTCTTCTGTAACTATTTTGTAGTAGTCAGTTTAATATAAATAAAACGGAATAACTGTTATGAATACTGCTTGTCTTTCTTCTTCTTCTTCTTCTTCTTCTTCTTCTTCTTGTTCATTAACTGTTTCAAGCAAGACCTTGTTGCAGGTATCCTATATACGGTGGCATGCAAGACTGGAACTACATCTTTGGTGGTTGTTTTGAATTGACCTTGGAAATTAGTGATAACAAATGGCCTGGTGCGGATGAGGTTAGTTTGTAAATGTCAGGACTGTCACATGTTGATTGAGGCTTCCTCGATTATTTTCTTAATTCTTTTTCTTTCCGAGAGAGAGAGAGAGAGAGAGAGAGAGAGAGAGGTTGTTGTTTGGGACTGAACATAGTCTAGTGTATGCCACATGCATGACTATGGAACAAAAAAGAAAGTGTAGAAGTAAAATTATGCCACAGGTCTAAGAAACAATATTGAAATAGAAGTAAACTGTGTTAGATTAGGTCTAAGAAACAATATTGAAATATAAGTAAATTGTGTTAGATTAACAGATAATGTTATGATGCAGCCTGGGGTTCTTTGGTTAGAACAAATAAACTTGCACATAGGGCGCTTAGCATCTAGTTGGCAAGAAAGAATGTTCTAGCAACAGTTCCCATATAATTTAGAGTATGAATGTCCCAATTTGCTTGGAAAAGAATCAATGGTGAAGCCGTCAAGATCTGGTGCTTTATCACCATTACATATTTTCAAGGCACAAAGAATTTCTACCTCACTTAAAGGATGTTCCAGGAAGGGGAGCTTAAGCGCAACGGTAAGGTTGTTGCCGTGTGACTTGGAGGTCACGGGTTCGAGGTGTGGAAACAGCCTCTTGCAAAAATGTAAGGTAAGGCTGCGTACTATAGACCCGTTGTGGTTCCCCCCTTCCCCGCACATGCAGGAGCTTTGTGCATCGGACTGCCCTTTTTTATTTTTATTTTTATTTTTTATTTTTTTAAAGGATGTTCCAGCCATCTAGCTGTAGAGGCGCAGATTCTGCTGAAATTTATCCTCTCAACTTGTGGTCTCCAAGTAGAAGGCTTGGGGTAGAGATTGTTTCCTAGAACTTACAAATGCCTTCTTTGATGTCCCATTCTTCATCTTTAGTTTTCCCATTAACTAACTCTCTTCAATGTGTAATATCTCCTCTGGGCATTGGCCGTACGATAAAAATTTGGTGTATAATCTCCCTCCTTAAGCCATAAGGCCCTAGGATTTGGTGTATAATCTCCTATATGGATAAATCTTTTCACAAGAGGATCTTTTTTGCTTTGTCTTCATCATTGAGACCTTGAGAAATTTCTTCAACATCAAAGATCCAGTATTTTCCTCGAAATGGCTTCCTTTCCACATGGATACCTTGGAATGCATCGAAATGGCTTCCTTTCCACATGGATACCTTGGAATGCATTCTTATTTTGCCATTTGGGTTTTCCTTTAATATTTTTCAACTCAGAAGTAAGAACAAGGCTTGCAAAGCCTTCAATTGGCGGGTAGACCACCACTGCTTGATAAGCTTCCCAAACCATTTTCTTTGAGCAACATGTTTTCAAAGCGAAAAGGAGTTGGTTCCCTCTTTATTTCCCTGGTGTCCAGAAAAATGGAAAAGTAGAAAGAGGTAAGCCTAAGGAGAAGCTTTTGGGTAACCCTGGAAAGTGTGCCTCCCAGCCCGTCGAGATTAAAAAGCTATCAATTCTTGGAAAAGGGAGTCTTGCTCGAGTTGGACCAAGCGAAAGGTACTCATTGAGAGGGACGTCCGTAAGAGCATTCACATTAAGGAAGTCCTAAAATCTTTCATTCTTGCATTCTCAGTTGTTTCCCCATTCCTTCCTTGAGTGAGGGAGGAGCACCATGTTGAAATCCCCTCCAATAGCCCAAGGAGCATCCCATTTTGTTCTAACATAATAAAGATCATTCGAGAATAAGCGTCTGGATGGTCCTTCACCTTGTCCAAACACACTAGTAAAAAGCCAAGAAAAGCTGTCATCCAACTTCCTTAAAGGGCAGGGCGCTGAGTGGGCTCCGGATGTGTTCTCAACCAATTCACCTGCATCTTCCTTCTTGTTAGATTACCAATTTACCCAAAAGCTTAAGCTTCTTAGGTTGTGGGCCAACAATGTATATCAAGCTTTAACACTCCCCTGCAGGTGTAGCGTGGTTGCACATGGAGAGATGAACAAACAATAAATATCACCTACTACAGGGAAAAAAAAATTATTATTATTATTATTATTATTACTACAACAAACAACAACAAAACCAAGTCTTAGTCCCACTAAGTGGGGTCAGCTATATGAATCCTTTTCTGCCAATTTATGCGATCATGGACCATTTCTTTTGATAGATTCAAGGATATTAAATCCTTACTCACTATCTCCTCCCAAGTTATTTTAGGTCTACCCCTACCCCTTTTACTGCCCCCCACAGTAACTAAGTACAAACATTGTTGCCTAAATAATAATAATAAGGATATTATTATTATTATTACTAACAAACATTAAATACAGGCAACAAGAGTAGAACCCAGGACCTTTTGGTAACTGTGGCTCTGATACCAGGTTAGATTACCGCTTTGCCTAAAATCTTGAGCTATTTGGTTGTGGGCCAACAATGTATATTAAGCTTTATGACTTTCATATAACCAGGATTCATGCAGCACTGCCAACAGCTCTGAGGTAAATCCTGCTGCTATTGCTATATCCCAGAATACTGTTATGAGTAGGAATGTAAGTGGGCTGGATTTGGAGCAGGAGGAGCAGAACTCGAATCTGCCTCGCAAAGAATTAGCTCTCCTGCCTACAGCCCTGAATCCACCTCAGGGCATTATTTGTATCCCCATCTCCGCATCAGTAGGAGATCCACCTCATGCCAGAGATCCGAATCCGCCCCACCAACTATAGAAAGCATACAAAATTTTGAAAAAAAATTTCATGTCTTTATATTATGGATTTAATATAATTATATATAACATAACCTTTGAAGCAGAATAATATAAATTAAAATTTAGAAATTATAAATAATTGAATGCAAATACTTTGCTTATACACACACACATACACTCATATAATAAGCTTTAACACTTCCATATAACCAGGAGTCCTGCAGCACTGCCAACAGCTCTGAGCTAAATTCAGCTGCTATTGCTGTATCCCGGAATACTGGTAATGAGTAGGAATGCAAACAGGCTGGATTTGGAGCAGGAGGGCCAGAACTAGAATCTGCCTCACAGAATTACTTGTCTTGCCTACAGCCCTGAATCCACCTCAGGGCATTATTTATATCCATTTCTCTGCCTCAGTAGGGGATCCACCTCCTGCTGGAGATCCACATCTGCCCCACCGACTATTAAAAACATAAAAAATTTTGAAAATAAAAAAAAACTCATTTTTTATATTATGGAAATAACATAACTTGTGTCTTGTTTTTAATTTTATAGTACATGACATAACCTTTGAAGCAGAATAATATCAAATGAAAATACTTTGTATACAAACATACATGCATATATTTATTTATTTATTTGTATCTGGGGTGGATTCAGGGGAGTTTTGGTTAAGACTAGTGGTATTCGGGGCGGGGCGGTTCTGCGTAGGAAAATACATTTCTTACTTATTGCCCCAAATCCGCCTTGGGTTACAAAATTCATTCCAACTACTCTCCTGAATCTGTTTAGAAAGTACCAGATCCACCCCTATACGGTGGATCAAGGGTGGGATATCCACCAACCTGAATCCAATTACATACCTAGTGATGAGATTCTTGTCAAGAGCATCCAACCTAGTTTATTGCTGGCATGCCAAAGCCCTGAGTATAGGATCTCCTTTCCTAACACACCTCAAAACGCTGAGCTAGGTCTTAGACTCTTAGGTTCTCCATTAATAATGAGTTAATGACAAGGAAACAAGCACTTGACAGGTAACCCCTCATCCAAGACCTCCACCTCTTGTTAAAGCCCTTCCTAGCCAACATAGTCCTAGGCTTTCTCAAAATTCAAATGAAGTATACACCCTTATCCTTCCTCCTGCACTCATCCTTCACCACCTCATTAGTCATCAAAACAACATCCAAAATTTGCCTACCACCCAAACAAGCACTCTGAGAATGAGAAATAGTATCACTCAAAACCACGCTCACCCTATCAACCATGACCCTGGCTATAACCTCTTACACACTAGCTATGATGCTGATAGGCCTAAAATCCGTTGCCTTAATCGGACGACTCTTATTAGGCACAGAAGTTACACAAGTGAAATTAATACTCTAACCAATTACTTCTACAAAAATAAAATAAAATAATGCAACTTAGAGATTATCCTTTTCGACAACAACAACAAAAAAAACTTCATCAACTCTCCCCTAATCACATCTCAATAATCCTGAAAATAAATGCCATGTTAAAACCATCCAGACTGGAATCCTTATCCCTCTCCATCCAAAACACAGCATTGCTAATTTTTTTTTCCTTCTCAAAGCTATTCCCAACCAAGAAACATGATCCTCAGATATAGGACACAACTCTAAGCCCTTAATTGAGGCCTAAAATAATCTTCCTTTGAATAAAAGGGTTTAAAGAAACCTGTAGTCTCCTGAACAGTCAAGGTTGGATCCTTAATAATATCACCAACACTAGATTTCAATTCTTCAGTCTTGTTTTTCCATCTCTTTCCATTAGCCAACTATGAATGAAATCTAGAATTGCAATCAGGTTTCTAACCCACTTAATTCTAGTCTTCTTCAAAAACACTTTATCAACTCTCCCCTAATCACATCTCAATAATCCTGAAAAGAAATGCAATATTAAAACCATCCAGACTGGAATCCTTATCCCTCTCCATCCAAAACACAGCATTGCTAACTTTTTTGTTCTAATCAAAGCTATTCCCAACTAAGAAACATAATCCTCAGATATTGGATACAACTCTAAGCCCTTAATTGAGGCCTAAAATAATCTTCCTTTGAATAAAAAGGGTTAAAGAAACCCGTAGTCTCCTGAACAATCAAGGTTGGATCCTTAATAATATCACCAACACTAGATTCCAATTCTTCAGTCTTATTTTTCCATTTCTTCCCATTAGCTAACTAGAATGAAATCTAGAATTGCAATCAGGTTTATAACCCACTTAAATCTAGTCTTTTGCATCCAACTTCTAACTTAAATTCAAATTATCCAATGAGGAATGCTAGGAGCAGTTGCTTCATGCTGTCTCCTCATACACTTCCTGCAAGCGGCCTTTTAATTTTTGAAATATCATAAAACACAATCAGTTCAAATGGTTTTGAAATCTCAACGCTAAATTATGCTGAATGGTTAAACAGTTGAATCCATTTTGATTTTTGAAAATAATGTCAAGTGGCCCAATTATAGGGAGAGTGTATGAAGAAACTGCATGGAGCAACTGCTTGTAGCAATCCTAATCATCTAAAACATTCTTAGGCGAGACACACCTCCCACCATTAACCTCAGGCAACCACAAAGAATCCCATTGAAGCAATCAAGTTCTCACCATCGAAGCAATCAAGTTCTCAATTCATTCTGGTTGACTTCTTGACTGTGTTGGCATCCATTTGGTATTTTAAATATAATACTTAATTGGACTATCTCTGGATATGGTTATGGCTCTATAGGCTAGGACTAGTGCACAGTTTGGATTCTAGATCAGTACAACTGGTTTTAATTTTGCTTTTCATATTGAATTTTTATCTAATTGCTTGAATTTTTTGATTCTTTCAAGGCTATCTGGCATATTCTTTCTAACAATTTTTTTTTTAGCAATGCAGCTTCCTAGTCTTTGGGAGTTCAATAGAATGAGCATGTTAAATCTTGTTGCCAGCACGGTGAAGGTAAGCTGAAGTCTTCTTATTTATTTGCCGTAATACAGAGTCAGTTAGCTGTGGGAGTTTCTTAGTGCAATGCTCAATTATTTTCTAGGATCTTAATTAATTGTTATTTCATTTTTCTTATTGATAAATATAGGAATACCTCCAATTTTTTTTAAAACTTTATTTAATTTTTAAAATTTTTTTGGGGCTACAAGAGTAGAGGCTCAAACTAGCATTCCTAAAGAGTGATTTTGATAGTGAGTTTGTGTGTGATGGTAGTTTGTTATTGGATAAATTTTTATGGCCAGTATGGGTGTGATTTAGATTCCTGAGATTTAATGGTGACATTACCAATGTGTCAGCCATTTCTTTTGAAAGTTTGCAAGGAGTTCCTATTTTTTATGATGATGAAAAGTTTTTTTTTTTGCCGCCCCGGGGGGGGGGGGGGTTGTGGTTTAAATAAAATTGGGCACCTTGTTTGTATTTGCCAAATCCGATATCTCTTGTGAGGCCGTGAGTGAAAAGGGGGGGGGGGGGGGGCATTGAAGCCCGATAATTGATGGATAGGATGAATTTGTGGTTGTCTGAGTTTGGAGGACAATAACCCAAGGTGGATGGTTGTAAAAGCAAGATAAAAAAGGTTGACATGAAAAGTTTCAATAAATTATGATGGAAGGGGTTGAAAAGGGAATTTAGATTTAGCTGTAATCGATGTTCATTTTTGTTTTTTCCCCCTCTGGTTTTCTGCTTTCTTTAGAGAACTCATTGTCCTTTATGTTATTCTTTCTTCTTGTTCCCACTAAAATTATTTTTCTATGAAAAATGTGCTCATGTGTAACGAGTAATTCCAAAAGGAACTTTAGAAGTGGAAGTGAGAATTATTTAAAATATTGATGGTGGTCTAGAAATTATTCAATTCACTAGTGTTTAGAAGAACAAAGATCATAGTCATTCCTCTTTGATAGAGGGGAGCAGTTAAAATCACATTGAAACTGCAATAAACAATAATTGCAGGGTTTCAGCATGCTTCTTATATTCTATGGTATCTGTGAATAAAAACTTTAGAATTGTAAACATGCATTTCCAAATTTTTCTATGGGGTTGATTATATGGAGAATGAAATAAATCATATAAATGGATGACACAATTGCAGACTGGGGTACATGGAAAGATCTTTTCATCGGAGAGTGGGAAGCCATTGCCTGCCTTCATAACTATCAAGGGTATAAATTACTCGGTATGTGACTAGTCTTTCATCTACTCTTGCTTGCTAATTTTGTTTGCGGAATTCTTAGTTATGGTGATGTTTGGCGTGGAAGTGTATTTGATAGTTTGATCTGTTTCATTTGTCAATCTTTTGAATTAGTGGTCATTTATTTAGAAGTGTTGAGATTTTTGGTAAAACCAAAGACCTAAAATTATGTTAAGTCTCCCCCTCTATTTATAGTATATATCAAATACATCCTAATGACTAACTCATTTATTAACACTAACATACTAATAATACTAAATGACTAAAATAACCATTAAAGCTCCCCATCAAGCTGGAGCATGGATATCATATGCTCCTATCTTGTTTTACAAATAAATTTAATACGAGCACCCCCAAAGCTTTGGTAAACAAATCAACAGGCTACATATCAGACTTCACATAAGTTGTGGTAATGAGCTTCTGCACAAGTTTCTCTGGAACAAAGCGGCAATCAACTTCAACGTGTTTTGTTCACTCATGGAAGACTGGGTTGGAGGCAATATGAAGAGCAGCTTGATTATCACACATCAAGTCCATTAATTGAGGATGTGGAAAACCAATTCTTCCAACATGTTTTTCAACCAAACAAGCTCACATATAGTGTGAGCCATGGCCCTATACTCACTCAACACTTCACTTGGCCACTATAGTTTCTTTCTTACTTTTCTAGGAAATCAAGTTACTAGTTACCATCGGCAAAGATGTAGCATGTGGTTGTGGAGCTTTTGTTTGAAGGTAATCTGACCCAATTTGCATCAGTATATCCCTGAATATAAGTGTGACCTTGATCTCAACATAAGAGACCTCTTCTAGGTGCACCTTTGTGATATTTGAAAATGTGAATTGTTGCACCCGATGACTTGTCCTAAGAGAATCTAGAGATTGACACACAACACTCGTTGTAAAAGATATGTCTGACCGGGTGATTGTGAGATAATTCAACTTCCTACAAGTCTTTAGTATCCTCCCAAGTTAGGCAACAAATCATCCATATCCGACACTAATTTGCTGCTAGGATCCATGGGTGTATCAACTAGTTGGGTCCCAACAACCCAGTCTCATCTAGAAGATCAAGAGTATACTTCCTTTGTGATAAAATAGTTTCTATACGCGATCTGGATACTTCTAATACCCAAGAAGTATTTCAATGGTCCCAAATCTTTGGTCTAGAACTTAGTTTGTGGAAAATAAGGCTCTGAATACCTTGATCATCATCACCTATAGTTACAATTTCATCCATATGTGCAATAAGAAGAATCCTACTTAATGAAGTATGATGATAAAATGGAGAGTGATCCACTGCACACTGTTGGCTAAACTCAAGTACTACAACACTGAATTAACCAAACCATGCTCTGGGAGACTATTTTAAACCATATAATGCCGTCTTGAGCTAACAATTATGCCTAACTCCCCTGAGCAACAAAGTCAGGTGGTTGCTTCATATAGACCTCCTCCTCAAGATCACAAGCATTCTTGACATCTAATTGATGCAGAGACCAATGACTAGTGGTGACCAAGGAGATGAACAAATGTACTAATGTAATTTTAGCAATAGTGAAAAAAATATTGAAATAATCCAAACTATGCACTTGACTATACCCCTTAGTAACAAGATGTGCCTTCAGATGAGCCACTTAACCATTAGGGTTGATTCTCACGGTACATACCCAGCAAGTATGGTTCAAAATCGCGGTCGCGGGTAACGTTGCATAATAGTCGTTGGCGTCGCAAGACACGGGAGTTACGTAACAGGAAGCGGGCATAACGATCATGATTTTTTTTCACTCATGCACAACCATGCCAAAATTGAAAAATAAGCATGAAATCCATGAATACATGATTTTTAATGAATTTTGATGGCTTTTATTCAACCTACCAATGCTTTCTAATAGGTAATATGATTTTTATATTAATTTTAGTGCGCTGTTTACAAAAAAAGGCTTTTTATTTTTTAATTTAATTTAATTTAATTTTTAATTTAAGTAAAAGTTGTCGAGATGAGGATGCTTAGATGGATAAGTGGTATAACATTAAAAGATAAATTAAGGAATGAACATATTCGTGGTAAGTTAGGTGTAGCTCCTATAGAAGATAAGATAAGGGAAGGACGACTCAGATGGTATGGACACTTGCAACGTAGGCCTTATAGTGCACCTGTGAGAAAGAGTGACTTAGTTACTGTGGGGGGCAGTAGAAGGGGTATTGGTAGACCTAAAATAACTTGGGAGGAGATAGTGAGTAAGGATTTAATGTCTTTGAATCTATCAAAAGAAATGGTCCATGATCGCATAAATTGGCGGAAAAGGATTCATATAGCCAACCCCACTTAGTGGGACTAAGGCTTGGTTTTGTTGTTTTGTTGTGTTTGTTGTATTACTTTAATGGGTAAAAGGATGTAGAAATGTAATTAAAATGAAGATAAATTAATTAAAGACAAAAAGTTACTAAAAATGATTCAATACTTAATATACACATACATACATGAATTTGAAAAATGATTGGTATCAAATTTCAATAGTTGAATACATGAATGCAATTTTACAAATTTATAACATAGCACATGTCACAACCAAAATGAATGACGTGGAAGGTCTTCATAATTTTCATCTCTATCTTGAGATTGGGATTGGGAATTATCTCTCTACCCTTGTGGAAATACATAGCTAAATAAACCCATGTTGACATCATTTTGTTGTTGCTCCGGAGAATGTACTAGTGGTGAAAAAGATCCAACTGATATAGGAGGCGCATAATCTCCTCCTTGACCATATCCTAAATAATATCTATAAGTTGGGGCTGGGGCTGGCTCTGGGTAGTGTGTAGAAGAAGACTCATTAGATCCAGAGATTCCTGATCCACTAAGATAAAAACGTAAGTCACGAGATACACAATGTGGATATTGTGGATGAGATTCATATGATTGTGACGACGAATCATCTAAACCAAAGTCGCCAAAACTACGAGCCACACCATATGAATCTTCAGTAGAATCACTAGGGTCACCACTAGTAGTACTTCTTCTCCTGGGTTGTGAAGATTGGTTCCCTAGAGGAATACCCAAGTCATAATTTTCAGGTGTATCATGTAGTCCATAACGACTAGAAGGATATATATCCCTTACAAATGATGTTCCTGTGTCATATCCATAATCATATTCTACACCGCCACCACCACCACCACCACTACCATCCCCCCCAATCCCAGCTCAAGTACCACACTACCACTACCACCATCATCATCACTTGGTGGCCTTAAACCAAGATTGTCATCACTTTGTGTACGTTCAAGACTTGAATTTGAATAATGCACATTTATTGGTGGTTGATCACCTCCTTCTGCAATTCCACCAACCTCTTCATTTAACCAATTTGTATTGTCCTGACCTTTGAGTAGTGGTGTTTCTCTCTCCTCTAACCCTGGACTCAAAGGATCTTCTTCTTTGAAAATGTAGTCCCAATTGATAGGATTGAAACCATCTTCAATTTCCTGCTGGCTTTTCTTCTTTGTATGTCTTAACTTTAACCTTATGTTTTAATGTACGAAAACAAGTTTTTGTAGTCTCATGTACTTTAATCTATTTCTTATTTTCGTATGGATGAGGCTAAAGGTGCTCCAATTACGCCCACAATTCGAAGCTGGTGTGGTCTGGCTAAGAACTCTGATTGCTATTCTTTGGAGCTCAGGTGCACACAAGGCATAATGAATCCACCATTCGGCTGCATGAATAATTAAAGAGAGTTTTATGTTAGTATAGCGTATTTTTCAAAAGTCAAATTTGAACATAAAGAGAGAAAATAGAGCCATTCATTCATTATTTAGCTATATTTATTAGGATTTGTTTGTTTCACTATCCTTTGAGCCAACAGGGTTCCAAATGTCTCCTGCCTATCTCAAGATAGCAACAACTAAAAAAGGATGATTGTGAAATATAATTAATTAATTAGATGTATTAATAATTATTCTAGAAAGTATTATAGAATACTAAAACAATTCATCATTCAATTTAGTGAAACCAATACTTACTTGATTAATAGCTTGCCCAAATTTGTGTATCTATATCAGGTACTAACTTGGTTATCACTTTTTTAACCCCATCCATGACTTCTTTAGCAAACTTCATGAGAGGGTGGGACACCATAAAGAAATTGGGGGTTAAAAAAATATCCTAAAATTAAATTTAGAAATATATTAATCAATAGTTTTTTAATGCAACTATGCATAATTTAAAAGTTAAAATAATAATAAATTGTATTTGATTTACACTTACCAGTAGCGTGTAGATCTTGGTGCAATTGAAAACTCCATCGGTTGTCTATAATTTTTCAATAGTCTTTGTAGAATCGACAATCCTTTTGAATGACCAACTTCGCCTTATCACTTGCCTCGTATAGTCGTATATGAAACCCATGATTGGTTTTTCATCATCATCAACCAATTTAAGAATTTTCACTAAGCGTTACCGCACTTTAATTATATCGGAGGCCTTTTTGCCAAAACTCTTTGGCTAAGATAATCTTCTTTGAATCATATGTTGTGCCTGATTTTGCCATCCCAAACCTTGAATTTTTCCAAGTATCAGATGTAAACATTTCCCTTAATGCTTGTTTATGCCTAACAATAGTCTCAAAGGCCATGAAGTTGGTGGCAAATCAAGTGATGGCAGGGCGAAGTAACTCTCTATTATTTGTGAATTTCTTCATGAAATTTACTGTCCATGTGTGGTTGTAAATAAATGAGATTATTGTTTTTACATCTTCTAAGACCTTCTTCATGTTACTTTTCTTACCAATATCTTCAAGAATAAGGTCTATGCAATGAGCTGCACATGCTGTCCAATAGAAATTGGGCCTTTTCTATATTAATAATTTCCCTCCTGCCTTCATTGCAGCTTCATTATCAGTCACTACTTGGACAACATTCTCCTCTCCAATTTTTTCAACCATCTCGTCCATTAATCTGAAATGAAATTATAGATTTAATAATTACTACTACTTAATTAAAAACATATAAGTTCATAATACTATTTTCATATACAATTAAAATAAGAAAATTACCTGAAATAATATTCACCTGTTCTGCTTAGCACATCAGAAGCATCAACTGACTAATGAAACATGATGTCTCTATTGTAGTAAACTAAAAAATTTATTATGTGTTTTTTAGTTGGTCCTGACCAACCATCACACATAAGGGTTACACCTCTCTCCTTCCAAATGCCAGCAAAAGAAGATATATAATATTTCATTTCTTGATACTCTTGCTCCAAATAAATTTCAGATACCTCATAGGATGATGGACCCTTCACCTCCTTTCCAACCTTTGCAGCAACATCAAGCATAGGTTGCATAATTGGAGAGTCAGCTACATTTGTTAGAATCTGATTATAAATTAGAAAATTTTCTAATTGTTTTTTCTAATTTACTTCTTAAACCTTTCAGTAATTTAGTGTTGATTTTTGGTTGTTTTGCACTCTTGTTTTTTTCTAAAATAGGATCCATTGCCTTTAGTCTAGCTTCAGGGGCATCGGGATTGATCCATTGTCGTCCACTACCTCAGCTTCTCGACCACTATAAGATCGAGCTCCTGCTCTACTGAAACCATTGGCAGCACCACTGCGAGAGCCACCTCCCTCTTCATAAATATTACCCCCTCTAGCTGTTCTTGTTCGAAATCTTTGTCTCTCTTCCTATTGTTGTTGTGATCGTATGCTTTCTTGTCGAGTAAATCTCATTCTTTCTTCTTTCGAGTCTTCTTCATCGCTCAAATTCTAAAAATCTCCTTTAATTTGAGCTTCTGCTTCATCTTGCCTTTTTTTTTTTTCTCTTTTCTTTTCAACATATTGTTGTAGATGTTTCATCATTTGTTCTTTTACTTGTGTGGTCACATTTGAGCATCCAACCACTTGACCCTTATTGTGTGCCAAGTGTTGTTTTAAGCGTGTAATGCCTCATTTAATTATCTTCCCACACAACTTACACATAATAACATGTCTGTTATTATCAATCAGAGTACCAAAATGCCATCCAATGTCCTCATTAGGTAAGTTCTCATTTCCTTTTTCACGTGACATCTTGATAGACTTGATTTGATAATCTCTACACAAAACACAGAAAATACAAAGTTACAGCCTTTATAAAAAAATGAAAGGTATAATATTATTAGTAAATACTAAATAGTAAGTACTAAGTAGTCCTTCTAATTTTAAATACTTATTACGTAAAAATAAAATATAATATTTGATTAAAAATAATAAGTAATCTTCATTTAAAATATTTAAATAAATAAAATTATAAAATATTAGATATTTTATTTATTAGTAAAGTAAGAGTGTTTATGCATATATTTAAGGGATGTGTTCTCTTGTTGAAAGGATTTCAATAAATACATATCTTTAAAGTGTGTGGATAATTACAAAAAAAATATATTCCTTTATTTTTAAAAAGATATTTTCATTATTTTTCATAACTTGATTTTATTTTCATTTATAACTATAAGAAATTAACATTGTAATTTTAAAGGTGAAAAAAACTTTTGCTCTGCTTTCATATACATCACTAATAGAGATCCATACAATACAAATTGACTATTTAACTTTTTAAGCATTTTCTCAGTATAGGGATTAAAATAAATTTTTTCTAGAAATTCTAGTAGTAAAAATCAGAATTATTAATCTATTAAGTTAAAATTTTGTTTATTAATTTATCATTTTTTACTTTAAACAAAAAATAGATCATGTAAAGAATTTTTTTTTTACCTAATTTCAAATTTAAGGTCAAAATGATGTTTTAAAACTTAAAAAATATTAAGAAATAATAAATCTGTGATGGAGCTAGCCTTTCATGATTACTTTTCAAAAAAAATAAGACAATTAAAATATACATAAATTAAGAAAAAATTATTTTACATATCATTATTGTTGATTTCTAATTTTTTACTATATTAAATTACTTTTTTTTAATTCAATTTAACATACAAGTAACAAGTTACAACAAAATATAATTTTTTTAAAAGAAGAATATAATGAAAAGTTGAAGTGGCTAGTGGGTCTTTGTGTCTCATACGTTGTGTGCGCTGGAGAGTGGAGAGTGGAGTGCTGAGCTGAGAGAGGAGCCTTGAAGCATGAACGGCCGATGACTCCAAAGTCAAAATCGAAGGGTTGGTCGCTGGTGAGTGGCGACGTTTGGCGGAGGGAGCTGCTGAAGGGCTATTGGCGACTTGCGGAGGTGGCGGAGTTGCTGCAGGGCTGTCGCTGGTGACTCATAAAGCTGTTGCAACTCCTGCAAGGCTGCGAGTGCGACTGCTTGAGGGGGTAGATGAGTAGATCTGATCCGAGGCTTCAAAGTGAAGCCTTCTTATTTAGCTTCATCCAGCAACAAATCAAAGTTCAAAGGTACGCTTTTCATTTTCTTCTTTCAATCTTTTGAATGGCATATTGAATGGCAGATCTGCCAACGATGAGTGGTTGGGAGAAGGGGAAAGCAGGGATTTAGGGAATCTTCCTTCGACTGGCAAGTTGTTGGCCAGTGTAATGGTTCGTAATGGACCGTTATGAATTGTAACGTTGGGTAATGGCTGTTACGGACCGTTACGGAGACGTAATGGTTGTGAATTTCTTCCGCTTCCGCAATATCGGCCCATATCGGTTTCGAGCACCCCATTTTTAGTTACGTAACGACCGTTATTTAAAACCAGGTTGAGCAACGACCAACCATGGATTTGTCAAGATAAAGTGATACCAATTCCCAAGTATCATTGTCCTATAAGACACTCATCTCTTCAACCATTGTATTCCTCCACCTAGAGTGGGCTAAAAATTTAGAAATAGATTTAGGAAGGGCAACAATGATAGATTAATAAAAAAACAATAATAGGAAGGTGACAAGAAGTCATAGCAAACAAAATTGGAGATGGGAGAAACGTATGGTTGTGTTAGGTCTTTCTTTTGATTACCACTTTACCTAAAAGCTTAAGTTGTTAGGTTTGGGTCAAGAATGTATATCAAGCTTTAACACTCCTCTGCACGTGCGGCCTGACAGCACGTGGGGAGATACACACGATATATTACACCCATTATAGGGAATATGATAATTTTTTAAACACCACATAACAAATGCGAGCAACGAGACTAGAACCCAGGGCCCTTTTGGTAATCAACTATGATACCATATTGAGGTTTTTGATAAAACGAAAGACCTAACACAAAGATAGGTCTCTCGCTCTATTTATGATATATATCAAATACATTCTAATGACCATAAGACCCTTATTAACTCACTTATTAACATAACACTAACACACTAATAATTCCAAATGACTAAAATAACCATTTACAAGAAGTAATGTGAGTTTTAAGGTGTTATGGTCATTTTGATGTTTAATTTTCTGCTGGACAAAGTTGCTGCCCTTAGATTATTTTAAATGGAGGGCCTAGATGGTTTCTTTGCCAGGCATGCTGTATAATTTTTTAAAATGGTTGTTCAAAGTTGCAGTCTTTTGATATTATTTTGCAACCTGCTACAGCATCTTCCTCTCCCTTTATCCTAAGCGTGGAGACATTTTTCTTCCCTTCTTGTTTTCTTGTCTCTCTTATATGTGATTTGCATCGGTTGGTAGTAGAGCAAGTTCCAGTCCAGCAGGTTTCTCTCCATCATTTACAAGAGGCTAAGGAGGAGAACTCACCTTGCATGTCATCTATTCTAGTGTGGCATTTGTAATTTTTTTGCTGCTATAGCAATGCTCGTGGAGTCTCGCAGTGAATTAGTTCTATGGGTTTCAACGAGATCTGTATTTGTTTCTAGAAGCAAATCACTTTAGCTTCTTCTTGCTTCCAAAACTTTATGAATTTTGATGCATTTTTAAAAATTTTCTACTTGCACTCGATCCTCTTTTTTCTCTTGTCAGCACTTCACAAGGACCTCTCTCTCTCTCCCCATCTCCACCTCAAAAAAAAAAAAAAAAAAATCTATTTGATACCTTTATTTTGCTGTGCAAATAGTGACGGATATTTTATGTACCATGCCTGATTAATTAATATTGTTAGTATACCTCACAAATTTGGATGGAATATTTGGGCCTAACTATTTAACATCAAAATCATCATTTTTGTTTCACTTAAGTGAGTCAGAAGTTGTGATTATGGTCTACATCAAGGGGCAAACCCTTGAAAATTCAATTCCAAAACCAAACCTACCAAACTTTTTGCGAGAGATAAATTGTAGACGGTCTACATCAAGGGACAGGCCCTTGAAATTCAATCTCAAAACCAAGCCCACCAAACTATTTGATAGAGAGAAATCGTAGACAATGTCTGCTGGGACGAACCCTTGAAAATTCTATTTCAAAACCAAGCCTACCAAACTAATATAATATTAACATTTAAAGGCCTACTATGCTTGGTAACCAAGAAAATTAGGGTAGAGAAACCTAATGCTACTAGGATATCACTTTCCTAACTAATAAAACCTTAAAAAATTCTGTGGCCTAATAAAATTCTGCTTAGAAAATACCATGAAAATATATAACTAAAAAATTAAAAGAATTTCTAAAAGTTCACAATGTCTTGAATTTGAATTTCTCCCCTATTTTTCACAAACCATATCCCTGAGCTTTTTACATAAGAGATTATATATATATAATAGAATTTTTTTATTTTAATAAATTTCAAAATCCATCCCAATATTTCCCTAAATTTCAAATTGGCAGGTTCAAGCTGGCAAAGCATTTGCTGATTACCATCGCTTGCTTGCTCCCGGAGAGAGATATGAAGGTATCTGATTATTTATTTTTGCTTGTCATGTCCATTCCAACCTATTTTTTCTTATGGTTGCAATTTTTCTTATTTGTTTACTTTTTTCAGTGCTTTATGGTAAATATAAATTGAATATGTTTATAGAGGAAAAATTTAAATTGAAGCTTTATCTACCTATCTGTGTTTGATCTGTTTGTTCCAATAGCACGCTCCCTTTTCAGAAAAAGAGAACCTATGTCACCTGTATGATAAACCATGTGTTAGTGCAGCTTGACTATTATTGTTCAAGCACTGCTTATGTTTAAGAGTTCAATTTAATCTTAAGTAAAACATTCCTTGAACTGCATTTATGTGTGTGTACAACTGTGCATAAGTCTCCAGGGCAAGCTGGGTTTGACTTGAGCAGGAATTAGAGGTGGAAGCAAAGGTAGAGCATGAACACTCTCATCATAATTAGCTGTAAGGTAGGGTCAGATAGCACTTGGTGTTGAAATATTTTAGTGCATTTCTTAATGATTTTTGCAGGACCCATATTTGTCAATTAGATCCACAAAATGGGTAAATTCTTGGAGCTAGGTTTGGGGTGGAATGGGAAACATTTTGTGTGTTAATATGAGGTGGGTCTAGGAGGCGCATATGGAACAGATTTGTGCAACAATTTAATCATTTGGCCGAGATGATTTCTGATACTTGCGTTGCTCGTTCTGGTCTGCAGCATGACCATCAAAAAGTGGGTTTACAGTGAGATTAATGAAAAGATCAATATGGGCCAGATCTTGGGATACAATGTGAACTTAAATGCATAAGTGGGCCAGCAGAGTTTGCTTCATAACCATGCCTGATAAAATGTTAGTAAGGTCCAAAGTACACCATGTAGTAAGATTGCCTGCAATTCATGCAAAATACTAGATTCATCAGAGTAATGTGATAACTTCTCAGGATAGCCTCTTCAAGTCCTCAGGGTGGAACTCTTTTGGATGCAAGTTGTGGGGGAATCATTTAATGTTGTAATTGGGAAATTGGAGGTGTTCAACTGTGGGGTTATTAAAAATTCAATTGTTAAGTGGATGGCAAGTGTTGGAATATATCTATGGATCATGAAGGGCAGAATTTTTTGCTAATGAGTTGTGTAGGCAAGAGTACTAAAGGCATGAATATGGACACTGAGCAGAGACCATGGCATGCTTTTGTGGGAGATAATGATGATGAAAAGTCTCTGGTTGCTGGTGAGGATGACAATAAGGTCGAGCCTGCCAAGGGCTGTATCGCAGGTGATTAAATGTTTCAAATGGAATATGGCTGGTAGTTATTGTATGGATGGAGCTTTCAATCATATGAAGGTTGGTTTAGGAAAGATGGGTATTAAGGGCGATAAGTTAAAAGGAAAATGGGGGTGATGGTTTTGATAATGAAAGAGACCTTGAGAGTGAGTTTTCTCATGATGGAGGATCACTTTTGGGTGAGTTCCATGGACAATATGGATTTAGTTCAGATTCATCTGATGCTGTTGCGGATATTTCCTATGTGTCGGCAAATCTGCTTCAGGGTTCAGGTGTAGTTTGCAGCCCCTTCGCTGCAGTTGATGAAAAGGAGCTTTTGAAAAGGAATTGACAAAAATGAGTTAATTGAGATTGTTGTAAAAATTGTTTGGCCTCCACGTGAAGGAGATGTTAGAAATAAAAGCTGATCCGAGTATTTGGTAAAAAAGTTATAAGGTGCTTGAAATGCCTAAAATGACCAAAATAGATGTGTCAATTTAGGAGACATTATTAATGCATGGAAAACTTTGTAATATTTGAAAAAATAAATGAGAAGTAAGGTGTACTCCCAAGAGGGGGGTGAATTGGGTTTTAAAAATTTCTTAATAAATCTTTTTATTAAGTCTTTCCCAACTCTTTTATATTCAGCAATCATACAAGTATAATTGATTTGCAATCACAAGTACAGCTAAGAATCAATTTGAGATTAAATCTTTATGAATGAAAAGATCAACTTGAATAATATTTTGGAGATTTTGTTTTACAACGCTTTGCAACTTTATCAAATTTCCTTTCAGCAATTTAATTCAAAATCAGAGCTCAATTTAGCGTTTGAATATGTCAATTCAAGCAACAAGGTAAGCTTGATTTCACAATATGAAACAAAATAGAAATTTCAGCAAGTTTCTAAAATTTAGACTTTGATATCAAATAAATTAATGAGTTTTGATATTTATCAATCAACATACTCTCTTTAATTAAGGTTTCTGCAATTCCCAATAGCAAATTAATTTCCAGCAATTAAGTAAACATCCATGCAATTTATATATGCAAAAAATTAAAGAGAGTAGGGAAGAGAGAGAGACATCGGATTTTTACAAGGTTTGGTCCAAGGCCTATGTCCTTGCCCCAAGCAACTGCTGTGAGGATTCCAACTTTCTTTATTAGGGCAAAGTTACAACCTCTGTCCTTCTCAGGTGGAGTTCCCTCTCTAACGAGAACCCCCTTTCGCTAGTCTAACGATTCAATCCCCTGAACCGTCAAAAACAACAAGAGATACAAGAACAATTTTGTGTGCAAGAAACACTCTCAAAAGAGTAGATTAGTACAATTTAAAATCAGAATATACTTCAGCAATTTATCAATATAAAGAGATGAAACTCAGATATATATCACCGTGGATTTATTCTTAGATTGAAATCTCAGTAGAAAACTCAGAGTATGGTGAAAATTTATCGGCAAAAACTCAGCAATGAACTTTCAGTAAAGTGTATTAAGTAAGAGAGCTTTGAGAGTATGAGTGTAAGCTTGTATGCTGATTGCTATTGATTGTTGGGTGTTTAATTCTTGAAATCAAATTGTATTTATAGAGTTTAAAAAGTAATTTTTCATATTCCCCAATTTACTTGGTGTGTTTCCCAAGTTTTCTCATTGTTTGGGGTCCAAGCAATTAATTTTGGAAACATTCCCTCGCTGTTTTAATTTTAAAAAATTGAAGGTCAGTCAACTGAACTATCGGGGTCAGTCGCCTGTGCCTTTATAAATTAGCGAAGTTTCAAACAAAAAATAGGGTCAGTCGTCTGATCTTGAGAGGTTAGTCGCTTGATGCCATTCTGTCTGCTCAAATTACTCAGCATAAAAATTGTTAGTTGATTGATCAGACATGGTCAGTCGCCTGAGGTTACCACTTTCTAAAAACTTTTGAATTTCCATCCGTTAAAGATGTCAGTCAACTGATCTTACAAAGTCAATCGTCTGAACTAGCAAATTTACAAAAACTTTGCTTTTCAACCTTAGGACTTTGAAAACTTAAATGAGACTTAAAAAAGGTTTTTCAAAATATGGTCTCTAAGTCAATAATTGTTTCTAAGAGCTTCAAACACTTATATTGAAAATATGCGAAGTACTTACATGAGACTTTTAAACAATTATGACACTTCTATTCACTAAGTTTTCATATATTGCTTCCTTTCTTTATGCTTGTCTTGACTTAATGTTTCAATAGTCTTTTAGCTTCATAAGATCTTCTATTTTTGAGTTCGAGCTTTCAAAAGACTGTCAAGCACTTGTTCTTGATCACTTGAGTCACTTGATCTTGATACTTGAGTTATCTAAAATATCATTACTTAACCAAATATGTTAAGTTCCCTTGATTTGTTATCATCAAAATAAGATTCATAAGCCTTGTTAGGCCAACAATAAAGATACCCATGGAATAGAATAACTTGTTAGGCAAGTTAGCTTTTAGCATTTAAAAGCTCCAAATTTGTAACTTCTTATAGTTTCCCAAAAAGGCTAAAAGATGTCTTCTGTGAAAAAGGTGAAAAATGGCCAGTGGGAGTTGGCAAAATTGCAACGTTCAATCAAATACAATGGGAAGGGGTTATTAAAGGGGTTTCTTAATCAGCTTTTTGTTAAGATTTTCTTTTAGTTTGTTTTTGCTATGTTATTTTCTTTGAGGACTTCGAGTCCTATAGCTTATATTCTTGTTTTCTTCTATCTACATATAATTTTTTTCTTATTTTTTAGATAGAAAAAAGATTATTTGCAGAAGCATATGGGTGGGATAGCTTCTGATAGTTTGATGTGATATTGATATTGGTCATTGAGGGTTGCAAGATGAACTTGTTTTAGATGTGTCTTTAGTTGATTCTGAATCTACATATTTGTTGGTGTGTTCAGAGCTTCCCTTTACGCTGGTGTGAAACCTTCACATATGGTCCAGCTTCTATAAGATTGAATAAAAGGTTTCATTTTTCATATTTTTAGTCAAAGAATCCATATATTGATTCTTAATCTTTACGTGCGAGTAAAAGACTAGTCTAGCTTCACATCCACTTTTTTACCTGTCTGTGCACTTCAATTGGATTTATTTTTTGCCACATTGCCTGAGGTAAATATCAGCTTCATTGATGCAAAATTTCCTGACATGTTCCCTGTTTCTTGGACAAAAGTCAGCAGCCATCCATTAGCATGGTCTTTATACAAAGCAATTCACATATGCCATGTGTTCATGTTCAATCACTTTAAATGTTGTTTTGACAATGGATTTAATGACATCCATTTTTGCACTTTCCTTGGTCATCGGTTTTCCTTCAACAGAAGTATACTTGATGCAGTGTTTGGGAGCATGGATTTTGAGCCTTGAATTTGATTTTTGTGGATTTGGACAAAATTCAACACAATTTTATATTACATTTTGTCCAAATTCGTACAAATCCAAATCCCAAATCTCTCCCAAGCATGTGGTGAATATATTTAGAAACAATTTATGCTGAGTAGAATAAGTTACCAGAACAGAAATTTACTGCTACACGCTTTGTAAATTCTCTTCTAACGGGTCATTCAATATAAATTATACATTTACTTCAATCACTGAAATTACAATTTTCATAAATTCAATTAGTCATCACTTGGCCCAAAATCTTAAGATGGTAGTGAGACCCATAGGTTTTAGTATCTTTAGCACACTACTGCATGTTAAAATCCATTGCCTTTGAAGAGTGGAAAATGCACAGGCTCACTGTACCTCATGCTAAGATTTTATTTTTAATTGACCAATCAAACTCTCAACCTCAAAGAGGCTCTAAATGTCTAATAACTTACATGCCTAGAAACTTAAGCTGCTAGTTGAGGCCATATGATTGGTTTTTAACATCTTTAGCATACTTAAATTTCATATTTTGTTCCCTAGCCCAAGAAATCTTTGATCTGAAATGAGTGTACTTATTGTGAAAAGTTGTTATTTTAAGCTGATGTCATGGAATGGTTCCTTTTATTCTTTCTTTTCTTTTTTATTTAAAGCGGTCCCTCTACCTGCTGCTTTGGCTGGCATATGAAAACTTTGTGAAGCCCTTGGGTGGTATTAGATCCTCTCATGCTCTGTTTCATGCATGTGTGTGTATCATGTATTTGTTTTGCTTTTAAATGCATATTATTCTATTGTTTTGATTTAATTTAAATTTATGTGCATGGGATGAATAGATGAAAATTTGTGTATTACCAGTGCTTTATTCCATGCTCAAAAAGATAATAGTATTGTTGGCCAGATATATTTGTTGCTTTTATTTGTTTGTCATCCTAGTTGCATGCTTAAATGATACTTCACTCTAATTTTATGCTTACTAGATTGTTCGTGCTTTTCATGAACTCAACTTGATTAATCCCATTTTTAAAAGTTGCAGACATCTAATATTTTTGACTCGTACTTACCTCCAAGTTTTTTTCTTTTTCTTTTTCAAAAACACTTTCCTCCTGCTAGTATTACATTTCACAATTTCTTTAGTGATAGTAATTAATACCCTTTGAATATAATCATTAATACTTGAAAATATTTTGTTTTTTAATTACTACTTGGCCAGAAAATGGACAGGCTTAGATAATGGTTTATGAGTGTGCATGCACACACAAAGGTGGACTTGGACAAAGTATGTTCATGCATTTTCTGAACTTTCTCTGACTCGTACATAGTATGGTCTGCTCGATGTTGATGTCTATTTCTTAATAATTGGTTGCATTTGTTTTTGACATATAATTCAAAATTTTAGTACTTTTTAGGCCACAATAATAACAGTCAACTTACCAGGCATATGATGGCAATGAATATTGAACTAGGAGGGACTAAAATGAATTTTTTGAATCCTATGGGTGGAAAAGTACAACTCCGCTCCTGATACACTTAATGTCCTAATCTTTTCACACACAGTCGGTCCCAAGCTTGGGTAGAGGAGGGTTTCGCTAGGTAGCTGACAGCTGCCATGAAATTCATCAGATCACCATGAGTTCCATGGTGTATGTTGTTTGCAGATAGATGATAGATTGATAAAATTAGGGGTGAAGTAGAGGCTAAGTTAGAATTATAGAGAGAAGCTTTAGAATCTAGTGACTTTAGGATAAGTAGAAATAAGACAGAATATATGATATGTAATTTCAATAATAGTAGGAGGAATATTGGAGACAAAGTCAAACTTGATGATGTAGAAATAAATAGCACTTGTAGATTTTGATATATTGGGTCTATTATGCTAGATGAAGGATGAAGGAGAAATTGAAGATGTAATGCATAGAGTTAAAGCAGGTTGGATAAAATGGAGAAGTGCTTCAAGTGTGCTTTTTGATCGTAGAATACCCTTAAAACTAAAAGAGAAGTCTTATAGGACGACTATAAGACCAGTTATGTTATATGGATCAAAATATTAAACAACTAAGAAATAACATATTTAAAAAGTGAAAGTTTTCGAGATGAGAATGCTTAGATGGATGAATAGTATAATATTGAAAGATAAATTAAATAATAAACATATTCGTAGTAAGCTAGACATAATTCCTATAGAAGATAAGATAAGGGAGAGGCGATTCAGATGGTTTGGGCACTTAAACGTAGGCTACATAATGCGCCAGTGAGGAAGAGTGGTTTAGTTTGAGGGGTAGTAGAAAGGGTAAGAGTAGACCTAAAATAACTTGGAATGAGATAGTAAGGATTTAATAGCCCTGAATATGTCGAAAGAAATTGCCCATGATCGCATAAACTGGAAAAAAAGGATTCATGTAGCCGAGCCTACCTAGTGGAACTTATGGCTTGGTTTTGTTGTTATGGGTGGAAAGTACCAATCTCTTAAGCTTCATGGATGTTTGTGCAATTTACCCTTTCTTGAAAAGCCAGGTTACAAGATTTTAATATTCATTCTAAAAATTTAGAATTGTAAACTTGCAGGGTTTTCAAAGTTGAGCAGCAGAAGGCATTAATTTTATTGACTATAAAATTTGCTCATAAAGCACTTGGTGTGATCAAGAATAAATCGAACTCACTCCTTCAAAAAACTTCAAATGTTGCACAAGACATGGAATAAACAGGAAACATGGAAAGATCAACCTTCTTGTAAATATAGAATGTGGCACCATTTGTTCCATCTGGCAACAAAACATGAAATAAAAAAATGCCCTTGGTAACGAAAGATCAAATTATGAGGGATAAAAGCAAAGAATAAGAAGAATTTATTTTATATTATAGTATGATAATACACATCCACATCTATTCGACCACATTGGTTCATATAACTGTCCTTTCCTATGTTATATTTTAATTTATGTTGTATTTTGATTGAAAGATCGCATTGAGCATGCATATGGGGGTATGAATGGAAGTTATATGAAGGATGGCTTTGTGGGGTTTGAATATACTTCTGATTTGGTGTTTATAATTGTGACTTGTAGTTATGGCCTCTCTGCCTGGGTATAAATCAAAGACCACACGCATATTGCTTGAAGAAGAGGGCACTACGGTGGATTTTGTTCTGGACCCAGAAGTGATGCTGAAGGGGCTACTACGAAGCCCCTGTGATTGCTACTGTAACAATGGGCGGCTTTACTTGGAAATTTCTCTTGTTTTGATTATTATTTTGGCGTTTCTTTGCTTTCTACTGAAGAGGAAAGCCATGGCCAATGTTTTGAAACAGAGACCTGTTATTATTGGAGGGTCAAAAAGGTAAGTTGTGATCTTGAGAATCTCTCATTGTTGATCTTATGCCAATCGTATATTGTATATTGGAAATTAAATAAAGAGAAAAAAAATGTGTTCCCTCTTCATTTTGGGTCTGTAGGGTCGGATGACCATTGCCCCATAGTAATCGCATTTGGATTGTTACATTTAAAGATATTTTTCGAAGTTGTGATTTGCATAGCAGAAATATTGATGTTCGGGAAATAGGGTTTTTGAGAATATAGGATTTTCAGTTTCCTTTGGAACCTTGTTAGAGGCGTGCAGATGTTTTCATGTTTGGTTTATTATTGATTTATTCTTGGGATATCATTCTATTCTTAAAATATTCTTAAGTTGGATATGAGATATTAGAAAAAAAAAAGTTTTTATATAGCATTTTAGAACAAAATTTAGTAAATAAAAGAAAATATTAAAAATTATCCAACTAATTGAGAGTTTAATATCAAAATTTATAATTAAAATAAGATTATAAATTACTATATATTTCAAAAGCCAAATGATTTAGGAGGGCCAGGCACCTTCCTGTTCTGCCTCTGGAGTGCTGCCAATTGAATAATTGAAGGCAGGGACTTCCTTCTCTATTTGGGGAATGAAGCTTTGAACAGAGTGATTCAAATGAACATGAAAAATACAGCAAAGGAGGTTCTTCAGAACGATTCTAGGCTCTGTTGTGTGGCTGCAAGTCCAGTTGACTCATCTTGCTTCCTCCGGGAGAACGTTGAGAGCTCAAAAGTGCAATTATTTTTTCAATGAGGTATTTCGAGTTCTTAAAATTTATTAAGATCTTTCTTATCATTGCATAATTTTTGGTGGTTTCTAGCTGGGAAGTCTGATATTCGTTTTTTAAAATGGTGGTAGGGATGTTGACGTCGGGTAAGTTTGTGAATCTATTTACCATTTTTTGTCAAAATAGCACTTAAGTCAGTTATAAAATGTGAATCAAATGCATAATGTCCAAGAATTGTTGAGGATTTTAGTGAATTATTGGTTGAATCTGTCAACTAAATCTCACATGAAAGGTGTTGTGTGTAAATTAAATGATAAATATAGAAGTTAATAAAAAATTAGATAAGTTAATAAACAAGATCAAAAGAAAATAGGGAGTGGTAAAAATAGTTGTGGTTTGAGTCTAATTTGCAACTTCTTGTTCACCCAGCCCTAGGCTTGTTTATTGGCCTTGGAGAGACACTTAAAAAATACTTGCGATATATGAGATGTTCACCCGGGCTTGTCTAATAGCCTTGAGAGAGATATATGACTACCTCTTATATGATATATGAGATTTCATTTTTGATTACCCGCTAAAGAAATTCAGCTAGATTGTCCAATTTGAAAATTGTTTGCCCAAGGTTTCTTCCTACTTGTGGAAATTGGTTTTGATGTAACTCGTGCTTTGCTTGCCTTAAAATGTTATTTTCATAAGATTCAAATTTTATCCGATGGTTGTATATGTTTGAATGATTATGTCGCCCAGTTTATCCTTGACCAATTATTTTTATCTTATTAAATTTATCAAGTTTGTTTGGAAAAGTGGGCGTGGTCTAGGATAGTTGAACGATTAGAAAGAATTTTTATTTATAAATCCCTTTCTCCAACTACTTTTTTTTTGATTTTTTTGTTCATATGAGTTTTATATAAAGTTTGCTATAAATCCCTGATCAAGTATTTATTTTTTACTTAGACCTAATTTATCTTTTGCTGGGATACTACATTAACTGTTTCAATTTTGCGTTTGCTCGATTAAATGCCCAGATTGTGTGGTCGATGCTGGCCTCATATGACATAGAAGGTCTAGGTCACTTATAACTTGGCTAATTATCTTAAGCTATGTTTGATTCTAGATCAGTTCCTCAATGCCCTCATCATATGTAACTGTCATTTTGATCTGATGAGGTAAGTTGCAATTGGGGGTAGGTAGGGTTTATCCCAAAAGAGTCAAAAAGTAGGGACTTTCTCTCTTTATATTTCTTAATAAGTATTTTAAATGCTAAAACTTAGGACATCCTAAGTTTTAGACTTTTATATTGGAGGCTCAAATTCTTAAAGGCCTTGAAAGGAGTATAGGATAAGAGATGGACTACCTGCCCCTACATAGCTCAAGCCCAATGTGAACCTCTCCTTGACCAAACAAAAAAATCTTAGTTGTTAAAAGAAATAAATTTCACACCTTACGTATATGAAGGAAAAAATCACGAGCAATGACGTAGATAATCCAAAACTATAACATGTGGAGAGCATATGCATGTTTGTGTTTGCTGATTGTTGTTGTTTTTACCATTCTACAAAACATTCATCAACATAGGTTAGCAAGATTCTGCATGAAAGAGTAGACTTGAATGAATATAATTGGAGAAATTATAGAAAAGACTTGCCTTTCCTTACCATTGTTCAACTGTTGCTGAAGTACTTAATTATTATGTTGTCATCTGGCCACTCTTCTCACTCGATTTATCCATGCAAATATTAAATTAACTAAAAAAGTGAGACCTTACTACGATATGATGAAAATTTAAACACTTTGCGATGCCCGTGCAAAGGGGCATTGTCTATTTAATAATTTTTTTTTTCAATAATTAAAAGCACGAGGTTAATTAGAAGCCAATGAGTAATTTTTTTAGCAAAAAAGAAGTGAAATGTTCTTATGAAAATGGGGAACGTCTTATATTTTGTTCCATTTGTGACCAATTTGGGATATAATTCTATGTTAATTGAAAGTCAGTTGCCTGCTCTAGTAGAGACTTTTGCAATCACTTTTATATGTATGAAATCATTTTACAAGCAATTAAATCCTGAAAAGTAAAGTTACAACTGAGCAGGTGATCAATAGACATGATCCCTTTCTTTAAACACACTAACACATTGCATGCTTACACACATACCTAAATGTGTGATTAGCTTATTTGCATTTATACTGGAAAAAAATATAAATATGACTGATTTTGTTCTTCACATTGTCATGGCATCGCTGTCAGCTTCCTCAGAGACTAAAATCTCAAGTTTTTGAAGCAATAAATCAAAGTCATCTTGGCTCTTGATGAGACTTAAACGTACATAGCGATTTTCAGCACGAAATAAGCTACCGTTGCGGCCAATGACGTTGGCTGCTCTCAGCATTGCAGGACAATCTCTGTCTTCCTCCCTCTCACACTTCAACCATGCATAAGCTACAATGATTCCAATAAGCTATTAGCAAGGAATTTTTGGCTCAAGATTTCTGCCTATATGCATTCATATTATCCTATCTTTTGAGAAAGGGACTGAAGAAAAGGTTTTAAAGAAAAGAAAGAATAAATAAGGAAGTTTTTAGCTGATCTTTTCTCCATAGATTATTTGCAAGAAAAGCATGTGCGTATATGCATAACGCATCTTTGTATGAGAATTACCTGGAGAAGGTCCCCTGACAGTTCTGAAGTAGTTGCAATAAAGAGGCACAAGCTGCTGAATGGACAAACGCTTTGACATTGAGATTGTTTTGCTTAATTTTTCCCAGCGATTCTTCATTGTTTCATATCCGAATCCAAAAATCTTCTTACCTCCATCTTCAAGGACTACTTTGAGAAGCTTCAAAGTTCGTAACTGGGTATCCTTCGAGACACCGGCGGTGTTTGTCATAATATAACTTACCATTCTTTGGTATACAGCTTCATCCTTTATCAATGCCCATCTGCACAACAGGAATGTCATATCTGTAGCTGTGAATTGTACAAGCAATATTGGCTCTATCAATGTAATTTTTTTTTTTTTTAACATTTTATCAAACAAAGAGTATTGCTTGAAGCTAATATTCATAGCATATATCCATGTAAGAATATTATATTCTTCTGTTTGGTAATATAAAAATTAATGATGTAGCACTCAATACATTTGTTAAGATAGTCTGAAAGATTGAAAAATAAAGGCTGGAGGATGAGTAAAACATATATGGTTGGCAAATTGTTAGATGGTACTGAAATCTTTTAATTAAAATGCACAAAACTAATGATCGGAAGCTCTTATGCATACATAAGCCAAGCACTAGAAGAAGTGGACAATTCCAGCAGAAGTGTCGTGCTTGTGGTTATGAGGCACAGGAAGTTAAAAGCTTAAAAAAAAAAGAAGAGGATATTAAAGAAGGGGACAACTGCTTGATAGACGCTCAATTTGATTCATTTGAGAGTAGAGCGGACTCCACAAGTTCTCAAGTCATGTATCAGATTTAAATGTTAATATTTGTCAAATTAATTAAGTATATTAATAGAGTTATACATAGAGACTATGAGCATAGGAGTGGTGTGGGTACCCGAATCTACTGCCGGCGTGACCAGTGAGCTTTGATAGAGTAAAAATCATAAGGTCATCATCGGCGGCAGCTGGAATCGCCGTAAAATGTGGCCAGTAATAGGCACGATCATGAATTGTTTTCGCTGAAGGACCTTCAAGAACAGCCTCCTTCAATTCGCCGTCGGGATTATTTGGCGACGTCACAAACTCGATGAAATTCCCTTGCCCTTTTGAACTACTGTTCTTCCACAACGACGCATCTCCTTGAAACTCAAAATCCACCGAATGGTAGAGCTCCGTTTGCTTTTCATACACCTGCCCTCAATCAATTAATAACGGCAAACTTTTACCTTCTTACAATTATTAATTAACACAGTTCAAATGAAAAATAATCAAAGTCACGCGTGCAGCTGGAAAAAATCGATCATGTAGCGAACCGGGTAAAAGGGAATGGAAGCAACGACTCCCGCCGGAGATGATGAGTTGCGGGTGGCGGAGAGGGCGTAGACGGCGGCATTAAGGAGATGGGTTGAGCCGGTGCCGAAGACGATGAATCTGCCGGCGGTAACAGCATTTCCGACGACGGCGTGAAGAGCGCGGATGTGGGTCTCCAGCTCCGGCGAGATGTCAGAAGTGTCGGGAAATGAATACCCCATCCGATGCCATCCCGCCACTACCACCGCACTGCTTGCTGCATGCTCCCTCCAGAATGGCGCCAAGAATACTGGATTTCCACTGCAAATCACAATTCAACATAAATAAATAATAATAACTGCCCGGCACGATTAACTAGTAAAAAACTGATCCCCCCTTTCCATCCAACAGACATATTACATGGTACTTTGATAGCTAATCTTGAGAACAATATTAAAATTTATTATGTTATTTTAGATCATTTGCTCAATAAAATTGTCAAGTATTTAAAATTTATGAATAAAATAATATTTATAAAAATTAAAATTTGAAAATATTATGAACATGTACATATCATATACACAAACTAATTTAAATATAAAATTAATTGAGAAAAATAAAATACATATATAGTTTGTACTAATATTAAATGAGAATTTAAAATATAAATTTTGAGTCAAACTCAAATACTTTATTTTATAATATATGAAAAGTTAAACGCTAATTACATTTACATGCATTTATATAATTATATAAATACTTATTATGGACATGTACATATTATATAAATTTATGGGATTGCCTGTACTATATAAAAGACAGAAGCAAAAAAGAATAAAAAAGAAGAAAAAAAAAACTCAATGCCACGTACCACTGCTGGATTGGGTGCTAAGGTTTAATAATAATAATAATAATAATAATAATAATGTCTGTGATTACCCTCAACAAAACCCAAATCTCTCTTTGGAAGGCCTTGTTCATGTATTACGGACTCGAGTTCGAATTTTAAATCCAAATTTGTTTGCATATGGACAAATGTAGTGTAAAGTAAATTTAAAATATGCAATGCCAAACACAACTTGATAATTTTTTAAATTTTACTAGCCATGTCGCTCAAGAAATTCAATGAAGATTATTAAATTAAGAGTGAAAATATTACATACACGTGCACACATTAGTTTATATGAGCAATTCCATGTGATTGGTGTTTAAAATTTCTTAAAAATTGTTTAATTCTAAAAACTTAGACAAGAATAATTTATCAATTTTTTAGTCTATGATTCTCAGTAAGACAATCATCCAATTAGAATATAGAATCCTCACATGTGTGAAGTATTAAGGAAATTGTGTCATTTTCTAACAAATTGTCAACGGTTTCAATAAACCCCTCGATAGTTGCTTCGACGATTTGAGACAGAATATTTGATGTGAGAAAACTGTCGATGGTTTCAGCAAACCGTCGACGGTTATGCCTGTTGTTAAATTGCCGAGAATCCTAATAGTTTAAGATTTGATATTATACGATAGTCTGCAACGATCTGGGATTCTTCAATTGTATTACTTGAATATCTATTTGTATTTGATAGTCTATAATCTCTTCAATTTAGTATTTAAATACTTTTGAATTTGTAATTGAATTTGTAACAACTATACATTGTACAAGTCTTATATATAGAACATCTATACATAAATGAAAGTGTCCTGCATTTTCTATATGATATCGGAGTTCTTTTTCAAACGAGTTTTTTTTTTTTCCCTTTCCTAATGGTCATTTCCTTTGAGTCCGTTGTTGTCACCACCCTCGAGACTCTTGGAAGTGGCAATTCTACTCTTATTGCCATCAATGCCGGATCTCAGCTTCCCTTGAAGCATACTTGTTTCAATTTCCCTTCTTGGTGCGCCCAACTGACGTCATTGCTCATTAGTTATGACCTTCAGGGCTATCTTGATGGTACAACTGTTTGCCCGTCACGAACCTTTTCTACCAGCACCTCCTCTGTCGATTCATCTTCTGCAAGTCTCCAATCTGACTTTTTGGCGTTGGCTTCAGCAAGATAAGCTGATCCTTCACGCCATCCTTGCATCAGTCTCCAAACCGTTTATGTCGCTCATTGCCGCTTCAACCACTGCTTATGATGTTGGTCCAAGTTGCAACAATTGTACGCCAATCATTCACGCACTCATGTTATGCAACTTAAGGAGGAGTTGACTCTTATTCAGCAAGAGTCCCGCTCGGTCTCACAGTATCTCCATGCTATCAAGGTTTTATTGATGAACTTGCTGTGGTTGACTCTCCCGTCTCAGCGGATGACATTACTCTATATATCCTCAAGAATCTTGGCCTTGAATTTCGTGAGATTGCAGCGCCTATTTGGGCACGTGAGACTTCTCTCACATTTGAGGAGAGCTTCATGATATGCTAGTTAGCCATGAAAGTTACTTACGACGTGTTGACGCATCCAATACTGTTCTAGTTGCCACAGCGAATCCCACTCAACGCCGCACTCCCGCTTCTACTTTCAATCGCAACCAATGTTCAAGCCTTGGCTCCTATGGTTAGCGTCGCCCCAACTCTCGTCGCAATAATCGCAGGGAGCCGGATCATTTGTCAGCTGTGTGACAAAGTAGGCCACTCAACCAACACTTGTTACTCGACTTTAGGAGTGAAGTCTGTCAATTGTGTCGCTAACAATGTGTCCACCGATAAAAAGTGGCTTGTGGATTCTACTGCCTCTCACAACATCACCTCCGATCTTGCCAATCTCTTTGTTCGCTCGAAGTATGATGGCACGGATGAGGTCGTCATTGGCGATGGCTCAGGTTTGCGAGTCACACATGTTGGCCCTTTGTCTCTATCCTCTTCCTCAAAGCTTTTTAAATTGACTAATACTCTTTGTGTTCCTAATATTCATAAAAACATCTCCGTCAATAATTTCACTCATAGCAATAATGTTTATCTTGAGTTTCACCCATTTTATTTTCTTGTGAAGGATTGGAGCACGAGAGCAACTCTTCTTCGTGATAAATGTCAGGATGGGGTCTATCCAATACCGATGGCGTCTTCTGCTAAATCGTCTTCTGTTTTAGCACTTGTTGGTGAACGAATTACAGCTAACACTTGGCATAAATGAATTGGGCATCTGTCAAATAAAGTAGTTGATTTTGTTATTCGTATTTTTTCTCTACCAGTTGTAGTGTCTTGTGTCTCTTCATGTTCCATTTTTAATGCCTGTCAATGCAATAAAAGTCACAAGTTGCCTTTCTATTCCACTTCTCTTGTTAGCACTCATCCACTTGAATACATTTATATTGATGTTTGAGGGCCTACAAATTCCACTTCTCTTGATGGGTTTCGATTTTATATTTTGTTTGTTGATCACTTTACTAAATATTGTTGGCTGTTTCCTATCTGATGAAAAATTGATGTTTGCAACATTTTTTGTCAATTGAAATGGCTACTTGAAAATCAATTTGGTTTTCACATCAAACACTTATATTCAGAAAATGGGGGTGAATATCAAGCTCTTCGTCATTTTTTTACCTCTAATTTCATTAGTTGGCTTACCACTGCTCTTCATAGACCTCAGCAAAATGGTTCAAGCGAACGTCGACATTGACACATTGTCGAAACCGGTCTCACTCTGTTGAGTCAAGAGAGTCTTCCTCATTGGTCTTGTGATTCAGGCATTGGTTTATTTAATAAATCGTATACCCACTCCTATTTTGAAAAAAAAAAAAGTCCTTTCGAATTTTTGTTTGGTTGTTGCTCTAATTACAAAAATTTTCTTATTTTGGTTGTTAGTGTAACCTATGGCTCAAACCTTATATCACCGGTAAACTTCAACCCAAATCTACACCTTGTCTCTTTCTCGGTTACTCGAGTTCTCAAAGTGCCTATAGGTGTATGAACCTTGTTACCTCTCGCATTTACGTGTATACGCATGTGGTCTTTGATGAATGTGTCTTTCCCTTTTCTTCCTCTGCCCATGTTGTTGTGCCTTCTTTGTCAATTTTCGGTGTTAACACAAAGGATTTTTCTATTCCTGTGGTGCCTTCCATTGGACGGATACCCTCCTCTCCTACCACTGTGACGGAGAGCATTCTTGCAGCTCTGACTTCATCTTCCTAATCTTCATCACCCTCCCCTACATCTTTTCAGCCAGAGGTAATCCCTTCATCCACCACACCTGCATATATGGTTCGATCCAACCGTACTTATGGTATGACTACCTGGTCTATGAATAATAGTCATAGACCCAAACATATTTACCTTGCTTCTAGACACCCTCTTCCTCAACCTGTTGAGCCCATATGTGTGCCTCAAGCCTTAAAAGATCCCAAATGGTGACATGTTATGCTCGAAGAGTTCACTACGTTGGTCAAACATAGCACATGGGAGCTGGTCCCATTGCACCTTACACTTAACTTGTTGGTTGCAAATGAGTTTTCCATATCAAACAAAGTCCTGATGGGTAGTATTTCTCGTTATAAAGTACGATTAGTGACCAAAGGTTTTCATCAACGACTTAGTTTTAATTATAATGAGATGTTCAACCCTATTGTGAAGCCAGTGACTATTTGTGATGTCCTCTCCATTACTATTCAGAAAAATTGACCCCCTTCGACAGCTGGAAGTTAATAATGTGTTTTTACATGGCTGTCTTCAGGAGGATGTATTCATGGTTCAACCTCTAGATTTGTTGATCCTAATCTGGCTTCTCATGTTTGTAGGTTAAAGCGGTCTTTGTATGGCTTGAAACAAGCACCTCGTGCTTGATATCAAGAACTGATCGAGTGCTTGTCTTCTTTAACTCGGCTTTTAGCAGTCTAAATCTGATTCTTCTTTGTTTATTTACACTTGTACTGATGTTACTGATGTTACTCTCTATTTTTTGGTATATGTGGATGACCTCTTAATCACTGGGAGTAACTTTGCTACTATTTCTAAGGTTGTTCAACAATTCAGTCATCGGTTTTCTCTGAAGGATCTTGGCCCCTTGCATTATTTTCTTGGTGTTGAGGTGATTTTAGTCACCCGTGGGCTGTTCCTCTCCCAACAAAAGTATATTCGGGATCTTCTTTACGCACTAAGATGGATGGTGCTAAGGTAGTGATGACTCTCCTTGCCACAAAGGATCTTCTTCAACTTCACAATGGTTCTTCTCCTACTGATCCACTGAATATCGCTGAGTTATAGGAGCTTTCCAATATCTCTCTCTAACTTGGCCCGATATCGCCTACCTGGTCAATAAGCTGGCTCAGTTCATGCACAAACCACTCAGCTCCATTGGACCGCTGCCAAACATGTTCTGTGCTACTTGAAGGGCACTCTTTATCATGACATCCTCCTCAAGTGCATTGAGAATCTTACTCTTCAGGGGTTTTCCTGATGCTGATTGGGTCGGTGATAGAAATACTATATCCTCCGCCTCTTCCTATCTTATTTTTCTAGGTGAGTGTCCTATTTCATGGAGCAAGCAGCGTGCTGTGGCTCGTTCCTCCATTGAGGCGGAATATTAGGTTCTTGCTTTAGCCACCTCCGAGCTTGTTTGGATTCGCTCGTTGTAATAGGAACTCGGTATTCTGATTACTAAGCCCCCACATATGTTTTATAAAAATACTGGTGCTACCTAGTTGAGTCTTAACCTTGATATGCATTCATGATGAAACATATTGCTATTGATCTTCATTTCGTTTGTGATTTGTTACCAAAGGTTTGCTGCAGTTCTCTCATGTTAGCACCCATGATCAACTTGCAGACCCACTAACTAAGGCTCTATCCCATCACAAATTTCATTATCTATGCTCCAAGATTGGCTTAACTGATGAGACACCTATCTTGAGGGAGCGTATTAAGGAAATTGTGTCATTTTCCAGCAAACCGTCGAGGGGTTGTCGACGGTTTCAATAAACCCCTCGACGGTTTCAATAAACCCCTCGACGGTTTGATACAGAATGTTTGTTGTGATAAAACCATCGACGATTTCACCAAATCATCAAAGGATTCTGCTGAAACCATCGACGATTATACCTATTACTGAATTGCCGAAAATCCTAAAAATAAAAGATTTGATATTATCTGATAGTTTGTGACGATCTGAGATTTTTCAGTTGTATTACTTGAATATCTATTTGTATTTGATACTTTAGAATATCTTTGATTTAGTATTTAAATACTTTTGAATTTGTATTTGAATTTATAACAACTATACCTTATACAAGTCTTATATATAGGACATCTATACATTAATGAAAGTGTCCTGCATTTTCTTTATGAAGTTTCAAAATCAATCACAAACTAGATGACAAAGTTTAAACAAGGATATGTATTATATTATAAGTAGTGTAAACTTATTTTTCTTTTCTTTTCTTAAACAAAATTCTTAATTAATCATGTAGGGACTTGATCTGACTTCCTAAAAATGTCATTGTCTTTTATGGAGAGTGTAATTAGAATTGTAAGAATGAAAAGGTTAAATCCTAAACTTGGAAGTGGTTAGGTATTGGTTAATCGATCATTTAAGATGCTATAACAAGTGAAAGTAGGAGTGACAAAATAGGTTGACAGTTCAGATTTAGGTTGGGCCATAAATAGGTTGGTCAAGTTTGAGTTGATTCATTTATAAATGAGTGAGTAAATAAAAAATTCAAATATGTCCAATGAATAAATTATCAATGCATACTTGTTAGTGACTAGTTAAGAAATATATAATATATTTATTTTAATTTTTTTCTTCAAAATTTCACCAAAAATTATTTAAATTTTGAAAATTAGCATTCATTTATTCTTTTCCCGATAACATCTTAACATATATGAGTTCATAATACATATTTATAAATTAAACTATTTTTTCTATTTAATATATTTTTTGAAAAAATAATTGAAACTTAAAAAATAGCACTTACAATCTATTTATCAATTTTTAACTCCTAAAAAATATATTCAAAAAATATGATTGTATAACTCATATTTTATCTCTATCTTTTAATAAACCTATGATAAATCATACATGCATCAACTATCATAATTGATCTATAAAAATTAATATTTTTTTAATAAAAATTAAATGTGACACACGACGAGTCACGAGCTCGATTAACCCATTTATTAATTGAGTTCGAATTGGGGTGTTTATGAATTGGTCATTCATTCCCCAAATTTGTTTTAAATCAACGAAAGAAAAATCACTTATTAGATTGTGATTCATTTTACCATCCCTAGTAACCCTCTCTTTTTACTCTAACGTTTGGTCTTCTTCTTCTTCTTGTATTTCTACCATGTTTTCAAAGTTGCATCAAAGTCATAAAAAAAAGGAGAGATTAAACGTGTCAAATTAAAATTGAAATTAAATTAATTAATTCCACCGCACATAATTTTATAAGAGAGTATCTGGTCCAAAATATTTGACAAATCTCTCTCTCTCTCTCTCTCTCTCTCTCTCTCTCTCTATATATATATATATATATATATATATATATATAAAGTTACAATCAAGATCCGCAGGAAGATTTGTCAAATATTTTATAAAATTATGTGCTGTAAAATTAATTAATTTAATTCCAATTTTAATTTGACACGTTTAATCTCTCTCTCTCTCTCTCTCTCTCTCTCTTTATGATTTTCAAAAGTTTGACTTTTTATTTTTATTTTTTTTATGATTTAGATGCGACTTTGAAAACATTATAGAAATACAACAAGAAGGATGGTAAAATGAATCACGATCTAATAAGTGATTTTTCACTCATTGATTTAAAACAAATTTGGGAACAAATTTGGGTATAGAATGAATGACTATAAACACATAATTTTATAAGACAGAGTCTGGTCCCAAAAAAAAAAAAAAAAAAAAATATATATATATATATATATATATAAATTAAACAAAATAATTATAGTTATATTTTTATACTGTATATAATAAAATTATATTAGTATGGATGTATATTCAGTCTGATTAATAATTTCTCGAAAAGGGTAATCATGAGAGAGAGAGAACCTATCCGCGTCTGCAACACAAGGGGGGGAGAGTTGGGAGCAGTCGGAGCCACCGTAGCAGGCGTTGCACTCGCAGCGGGGTGTGCCGCCGCCCTCGGCCGCAAGCAAGCCATCGAGATAGGCTGTACCATGGCCGGAGCAAGTGAGGGAAGCCACCGCCTCAGCATCCTCCGCCGCACCTCTGCTCCAACTCAGCTTCTGCTGCTGCTGATGATGATTAACCCAGAAATAATAATAAAGGTTGAGGGTCACCGAACACAACAAACACACCCCATACAGCTTCAGCCTCCACCCCAATAATTCATTCCCCTTCTCGTAGTAACTACTCATCCTCTTTAATTATTTATTTCTTGAAGCCTCTCCTCCTCGCTCTCCGGAGGTGGGGGAAACTTCTGATCATCAACCTTAAAAAAAACAAAACATAGTAGAAAAGATTGATTGCTGCTGTCTGGTTGGGAGAGCCAATTTGCACGTCAGAGAATTGTCTTATTTATACGCCGGCGCTTCATTCCGTGTGCTATACACACATGCGGCCAGTGTTTATTTTAACATCTCCACGTGGTGGAGTACCATTGGCAACCTAATAATCAAGTCTTTCCACCAATAAAATATTAGGTGCACCGGGGATGTGCATTCCTTGTTAGGAAATTGAATGGGTAGGAACAGTATCATACAGCTAAAATAAGAAATTAGAAAAGAGGAATTGACACCAAGATTTACGTGAAAAACCTCCAAACAAATTGAGAGAAAAACCACAGGCAAGAGTAGAAGGAATCTACTATAAAAAATAATGATACAACTTCTCTCAAATTAGGAGAAACTAGAAATACGGGCTACAACAAAGATACTTTGTAGGAGAGTACTTGATCTCTCTCTAAAGGTGGAGTTGGAGATGCTTGGGATGGATACAACTTCCTTCACCACTACTTCCCTATTTATAGGGGTTTTGTAAGCCTCTTTTTCAAAGCCGTCAAATGAATAGTGTAGCCACATTTGTAGACTTGTGCAGCCACTAAATGAATAGTGTAACCACCAAATGAATAGTGTAGCCACCTTTGTAGACTTGTGCAGCCACCAAATGAATAGTAGCCACCAAATGAATAGTGTAGCCACCATATAAATAGTACAACCACCATATGAATAGTACAACCCCTATGTTAGACTTTGAATGCTTGAAAAAGACTTTACAATTTAACATTCTCCCACTTAAAGTCATTTTCAAATCCCCCCTTTTTTTTTCATCCTTTCTAGTCTTGCCAGTTTCATGCCATTTACGTTTTTGTTAAGCCATAAGAGGATATACTCTATATGAACTTGTCAGTGTTGATTGGTTTTGTCATAACATCTGTTAGGTTGTCTATGGTGTGAATCTTTTGCATGTCCACACTTCCTTCTTCCATAACTTCTCGAACGAAGTGATACTGTACTCCGATCTGTTTTGTCCTAGAATGAAAAGCTCGATTCCTTGCAATATGCAAGGCACTCTGACTGTCACAATATAGAGAAATTTTCTCTTGACTGTGCCCGAGTTCTTCCAATAGTCTTTTAATCCATATTGCCTCCTTATAAGCCTGCGTAGCTGCCATATATTCAGCTTCAGTAGTAGACAATGCCACAACAGTCTGCAACTTTGATACCCAGCTTACTGCTCCTCCTGCAAGAGTAAACACATCACCTGTAGTGGATTTTCTTTTGTCAAGATCACCTGCAAAATCTGAATCAACATATCCCCTGACAATAAATTCTGATCCTTCGTAACATAATGCAGCATCTGAGGTCCCTTTAATGTATCTTAGGACCCTTTTCACAACATTCCAATGCTCTCTACCAGGATTCGCCATGAACCGACTGACCGTACCAACTGCTTGAGCAATATCTAGTCTTGTACAAATCATAGCATACAGTAGGCTTCCCACTGCTGATGCATACGGCACTCGAGACAATTCCATCCTCTCTGCTTCATCGCTAGGACACATATTTGAGGATAATTTATAATTGACAGGAATTGGGGTAGAAATTGGCTTACAATCTTGCATGTTAAAGCGTCGCAAGACTTTCTTCAAATAATTTTTTTGAGAAAGCCAAATCTTCTTGTCTTTTCTATCTCGGTTAATTTGCATCCCTAAAATCTTGTTTGCTGGTCCCAAATCTTTCATATCAAACTCCCTAGCCAATTGTGTCTTCAATTCTTGGACTCTTTCTTTGTGGGGCCTACAACCAATATATCGTCCACATACAATAATAAAATAATGAAATCATTATTACCAAACCTCTTGTAGTACGTACAATGGTCTGCACTGAGTCTGTTGTATTTGAGGCTAATTATGAAGGAATCAAATCTCTTGTACCAACATCTTGGCACCTGCTTTAAACCGTACAGAGATTTGGTTAACCTGCAAACCAAGTTTTCTTTTCCTTTTTCTTCAAAGCCTTCTGGTTGGAGCATGTAAATTTCTTCTTCAAGTTCTCCATGAAGAAAAGCAGTTTTTACGTCTAACTGCTCTAGATATAAATCAAACACAGCACACATAGCCAATACAGTTCTGATAGTAGTAAGTCTAACAACTGAAGAAAATATTTCATTAAAGTCAATACCTTCTTTCTGAGCATACCTTTTCACTACCAGTCTTGCACGATATCGTTCCACTTGATCGTTACCATCTCGTTTGATCTTGTAGACCCATTTATTTCTAATGGCTTTATGTCCATATGGTAATGGAACAAGCTCCCATGTATTATTTCTGTACAAGGCTTCAATTTCTTCCTGCATTGCTGTCATCCACAAAGAAACATCAGTGCTACTAATAGCCTCATGGAAAGTTGATGGCTCTCCATCTTCTGTTAGAATACAATATGCAGTATTACTTGCCATGACATAATCTGAGTGTCATGATGGTTTCCTTGTTTCACGTACTGAACGTCGAACTTCTGTATCATTGGCGTCATTTGATTCTTATTCCTCATGCTCTGGTGCAGCTTCAAAAGAATCTTTATTTTCTTCTATCTAAACAGTAGTCGTTTCTGAAGTGCTGTTGTTTTCTTTATTTTGCATTTCATTTTCTACAAATATCACATCTCTGCTGACTACGACCTTGCTCCGTCAGCATAACCCAAGAATATGCATTTCCTAGACTTTGGGTCCAATTTAGATCTTTCCTGGGCATTATACATTATATATGCAGGACATCCAAAAATGTGAAGAGAAGAATATTGGGCTGGCTTACCAATCCACATCTCCATTGGTGTCTTCAAACCAATTGCTGTTGACGGTGATTGATTTATCACATAACAAACGGTTTTGACTGCTTCAGCCTAGAATGACTTGGCTAGATCTGTAGTCTTCAACATGGCTCTGGTCCTTTCCAATATGGTTCTATTCATCCGCTCTGCTACGCCATTTTGCTGAGGTGTATGCACAACAGTGAACTGTCTTTGAATACCCTCTTGCTTGCAAAATGAAATAAAATTGCCATTTTATATTCTCCTCCATTATCTGTCTTTAAGCATTTGATTCTTTTTCCAGATTCAAGTTCCACCTGCGCTTTGAATTCTTTGAACACTAGAAACACATCTGACTTCCTCTTGATTGGATACACCCATAATCTCCTGGAGTAGTCATCAATAAATGATACAAAATAATGCGCTCCTCCTAGGGATGGAACTGGTGATTCCCATACGTCAGAATGAATCAAGTCTAGAATGTGTTTGCTTCTGACAGTAGATCTTTCAAATTTTATTCTATGTTGCTTACTTGTAACACAATGCTCACAGGAAGGTAGACTTACTGATTTGAGTCCGAGAAGAAGATTACGTTCTGAAAGAATCTTCAGACCACGTTCAGACATGTGGCCAAGTTTACGATGCCACATTATCGTTGATTCTTCCTGGGTTGATGCAACTGATGCGTCTCCCTGTTGTATAGTATTTTCCAACAGTGTGTATAGATTTGCCACGATCTTTTCTGCTTTCATCAATACAAGCGCGCCTTTGACAACTTTCAAGATCCCATTTTCAATAAGGGTCTTACAGTTGAGGTCATCTAACTGTCCAAGAGACAGTAAATTTTTCTTCAAGCCCTTCACATGTCGTACCCCTTGAATAGTGCGAATTGTATCGTCGTACATCTTCATTTTAATATTACCAACTCCAACGATCTCTAAGGCATGATCATTATCCATGAATACAGATCCGCCTGAAACAGGTTCATAAGAGTGGAACCAATCTCGGCGAGAGGTCATGTGACAAGTTGCTCCTGAATCCATGATCCATACATTAGTAAGTTTCTTACCACCATTAGAGATTATTTCCGCTTCGCTGTACAGGATTTTGCCATCACTAGAAGTACTCGCAGTGTATCCTTGAGAAGCGTTCTCCTCAGGAGCTTTCCCTGCGTTCTTCTTCTTATGCCAACAATCCTTCGAGATGTGCCCCCTTTTGCCACAGTTGTAGCATTTAAAATTCTTCTTACTCCTTGACTTTGATCTACCATGATTGTGACTCCCACTAGGGCCACGTTCTGTTGATCTTCCTCTCGTCATCGGTAGTGCCTTAACTTGTTGAGAACTGGACGATCTGTCTTCCTTGTTTTTGCGTCTGGATTCCTCTTCCAGAACAGCTACCGCAACATCATTAAAGACTAGATTATCTGACTGAATATTATTTGTAATGTTGATGATGAGTTGATCATACGAATCTGGCAGACTTTGGAGTAGAAGCTCCGCTCGTTCGGTTGGTTCAATATTATGGCCTAACGTTGTTAGTTGGGAGAACAACGTATTAAGATTGTTGATGTGGTCCGTAACCGATGTGGACTCACTCATTCGAAAAGAGTAGAGTCGCCTCTTTAAGAAGAACTTATTGTGAAGTGACTTTACCTCATAGAGCTTTGCCAGTGCATCCCAAATTTTTTTTGCTGACTTCTTCTCTGCAATGCTTGATAACACCGAATCTACTAATGCTAGATGAAGATTAGCCACAGCATTGTCATCCATCTCGCTCCATTTTTCATTAGTTATCTCTGTTGGTCTGTCTCCAATTGCCGCTAAGCAATTGTCCTTTCTTAGGACTGCTTTTATCTTCAATTTCCAAAGGGAGAAATTACCCCCATTGAACTTCTCAATTTCGTACTTTGTTGCCATTGTAGTAGATAAGATATGCTCCTCCACTAAACCGGCTCCCACTTTTTCACCGTGATCAATACCGTATACGTGAACAGTATTGTAAATGAATGGAACTGTATACTTGAACAAATCTCGTATACGTTCACAATACTGTAAAAGTATTCGGTGACACGTGTGAGTAGTAACCGTGAATAGTAACCCCAACCCAAAGGCCGTAACCCAAGGCTCTGATACCACTGTTAAGAAATTGAATGGGTAGGAACAGTATCACACAGCTAAAATAAGAAATTAGAAAAGAGGAATTGACACCAAGATTTACGTGGAAAACCCCCAAACAAATTGAGGGAAAAATCACGGGTAAGAGTAGAAGGAATCCACTATGAAAAATAATGATATAACTTCTCTCAAATTAGGAGAAACTAGAAACACAGGCTACAACAGAGATACTTTGTAGGAGAGTACTTGATCTCTCTCTAAAGGTGGAGTTGGAGATGCTTGGGATGGATACAACTTCCTTCACCATCACTTCCCTATTTATAAGGGTTTTGTAAGCCTCTTTTTCAAAGCCGTCAAATGAATAGTGTAGCCACCTTTGTAGACTTGTGCAGCCACTAAATGAATAGTGCAACCACCAAATGAATAGTGTAGCCACCTTTGTAGACTTATGCAGCCACCAAATAAATAGTGTAGCCACCTTTGTAGATTTGTGCAGCCACCAAATGAATAGTATAGCTACCATATAAATAGTACAACCACCATATGAATAGTACAGCCCCAATGTTAGACTTTGAATGCTTGAAAAAGACTTTACAATTTAACATTCCTTCATCTTCTCCCACCTTTAAATGAGTAAATTTGAATTTTATATTTGACTTTAAACAATTTGTAGATTCACATAGAGTAAATTAAAGACTCTAGGAGAGTTGAAGCAGATCTACTTAGGTTAATTTTTTTTTTTATCCTAATATTAAAATTAAAACCAAACTTCTCCCATTTAAAAAAACTAGAAAGAGGTAGTAGTCGAATTCTTAATGGAGTCATGAATTGGAGAGATTATTTGGTAGACCAAGTCTATCTAGTAATTTTTTCTTAAATAACCAACTCGCGAACAATTCAAATTAAGTAAAAGACAACTGGAGTTTATTTGAGTTAAAAATAGAATAGATATTAAAGCAACACTTTGATTAAATGGAACTTGTATATTTAAAACTTCACAAATGCTTGGAGCAAACAAATTTAAAATAATAATAGTAATAATCGATTGAGACACTCCGTGCACGTAATACAAGATAGGTGAGTACAAAAATTATAAACTTCACCCCCCCTTTTTTTTTTTATTTCAAATGTATAAACAAGACTTAAAAGACCAGTGGGCAAAATGGTCAATGTTAAGGAGACTTCGATTGAGGAAATATATTTCATGCGGTGAAGCATTATCAAGAAAGTGAAAACAAGAGGGATTGGGGCACGAACAAGAGGTAGGGTTAGAATGAAAGAAACTTTGTTTGGTGAGGATGGTGCAAATAAAGTTTTGCACTAGTTTTTATTTCAAATGTATGTCATGGGAAATGGAGATTGTTAAAAGAAATAATTGATGCTAAGGCAACTTCGGTAGAGGGAATGGATCTAATGAATGAAGCATCGAGAGAGAGAGAGAGAGAGAGAGAGAGAGAGAGAGAGAGAGAGAGAGAGAGAGAGAGAGAGAGAGAGAGAATGGTTTATGGAAAATCACACTTCTTTAGTTCTTTTCATTTCAAATGAATGACACAAGAAATGGAATCAAGTGGCTGGAGGAATGATGTTGAGGCAATTTTAGTGAAGAAATACCCCACGTGACAAAGCATCAAGAAGGGAAAACCATGAGAGTAATTGAAGTACAAGGAATAAGCAAAACTAGGAATGAAAGAAATTTTATTAAGTGAAAATGGATTTGTTTGTGTCCTCTTTGCACCTTTTGGGATATGGTTGTTAGACCAAATAGTTAAAAGGTCTTTCATTCCTACTATGTTTTGATGTTATCAACCCATTAGCTGCTCTCAAGGTCACTAAAGTTTCTCTAAGATATGTTTCAGGTATACAAAATGACATCTGAACCAACAAGCAGTCAAAACAACTCATGTCATGACCAGAAGCACAAGTCTCTTAAAGCATTCATGAACAATACAACAAATGTACAAAAGTCATCTGAAAAATGAGTGTGTAAAATAAGAGAGAGATTTTATCTTGTAAATATCTTGTACATAAAGTGAAACTCAATACAAAGAGCAAGAAAAGGGACATATCACACACACACAACAAAGTACTAGTTAAGCCATTTTTTAAGTATATAAAGAAACTCTCAAAATGAACAAGAACCTTGTTAGAAACTTAAAAGGACAAAAATTGAAGAAGGAGGATCTCGTCGATGAACACAGGGTTTCGTCGACGAGCTTAGTGCAAACTTTGTCGACGAACACAGGGTTCTCGTCGACGAAAAGAAACCGAGGGGCATCTGAATTTAGAACCACAACTCATCGACGAACACAGGGCGTCGTCGACGAATTAAATGAAGGCCTTGTCGACGAACACAGGTTCGCGTCGAAGAAAATATACCGAGGGGCATCTGAATTCAGAACCAGCAACTCGTCGACGAACACAGGGCTTCGTCGACGAAATTACTGAAGAGCTCGTCGATGAACACAGGGGTTCGTCGACGAACGTCGGGCAGCAGCGAACATTAAATGCTGCGAAGGGCTATTTTTGAATCTTGTCTTACATTCATAAATGCCCAACGGCTCTCCAGCGTTGCCCTCGTCCATTCAATGTATAGATAGGAGTAAAAGGCATTTTACTATACACCTTGAGAAATCATATTGAAAGAAGAACATTCATTGGTGTTGTCATCTCTAGGGTTTACTCACAAACTCACTTCCCCTCTTCTTGCTACTCTTAGTATTGCATTCACTCTATTGACAGAGGATCTTGAGTAAGGAGTTTATTGGTTTAACTACCTCAAGGAAGTATTCAAGCTTACACTTAATCTTCATTTACCTTTTTGCAAACAAAGGCTCTTTGTGGGCTGTTTTTGGGTGTCTCTAAGTGAGCACCTTGTTGAAACTCTTTGTGAGCTGGTGTGTATTGACTTATCCGCCCGAAGGAGGATTTTAGTGGATTTTGGGAATCCTTGAGTTGGTCTCAAGGTGTGAACGTAGGTGGGGTGCCGAACCACGTAAATATCAATGTGTTAAGCTTTTCTTCTCTCTTATCTCTCTCATATTGTTATTGTGATTTGCTACATTTCCTTTACTCAACAATTTTATGCACTTGCTCTTGGTAAGATTTTTGTGTTTGTAGAAAGTAATCTCATTACCGAAGAAAGTCTATTCACCCCCCCTCTAGACATACTACTAGGCCAACAATGGTAATAGTCGTTTGGCTATGAAAATATGTTGCTTAGACACATGGCAAATAAACCATAAGATCTACAATGACAAATCACTTAAATGGTACATTTGACGAGTGTCACTTGGACATATGGTAGTCACCCTATGAGGTTAAACATTCACTGCTAAACCATTCAAGAAATAGCAAGGAAGATCACCTATCTGTTCATAGCTCATCCACTCACTACTGAAGAATTTGTAGGGTGAAACACAGTGATCTTTTGTCTTAAAACTCAATTCACCATCACTTTGATGCAGTTGGTATTGACTTCCTTTCTCAGATAACTTATAACTTCTAATCAGAAGCTGTACCAACTGCTTATGAATTGAACCAAACTCGATTAGAGTTAGTAAAATTAATCGAGAAAATTAATTTGTCTTTTTGTATTAATAGCTAACACCTTTATATTGGTGCGGTAAGAATAGTCATCCTTACTGAATTAAAATTCAAAAAAATCAACTAAGATATTAAATCAAATAGAACTGAAAATAATAAATTAATGGTCATAAAATGTTCATTAAATAAATAATATAATTAAAATAACAAAACTTGCATTTATTATAAAATCCTCAATTAAAATGTTAATTTTGAAATCAGAGATTAATTTTACATAAAAAATAAATTATCTTTCAAAATCACTCAAAATTTTAGATCGCAATTTAAATGTTATAGTCATAAAAAAAAAATTATTTTTATTTTTATTTATTTTATGAAAAATAATAATTTTTTTTTTTTTTTTTTTTTTTTGTGTAGCCTATTAAATTCTCTGAACACAATGGCTGTATTTTTTAGAAAAAAAATATTTTCCAAACCAAATATTAGGTAGGAATAGAAACATCTTCCACATTCTCTAAGAATAATAAAATTACAAAGAAAAAGAAAGCTGGCATTTGGATGGAGATGCTCAACTTGGGCACCATTTATATCTCCAAGTGGGCTACGCGCTGCCGTTCCCTTCTGCACGCATCTGGAATCTGTGGATGATTAACCTAATGGGAAGAATTTTCTTTTTTAAAAAAAAAAAAAAATTGATGCATAAAACTATCATGTATGTGAAAAAGATGAATGGACAGTACAGAATCTTATTTTATAATTTTATAATATATTATTTTCACGCCTCAAATTTGTGAACCCTCAAATTTTATAATTTTAAAATATATTATAAATAATTATGAACCCCAACACTTCAAAGATTCTTAAAAAGAAGAAAATGTCATTGTCAAATACGGAATCTTTTCAATTTAGGTTGTCCACACGAGCTGTGATACCAGAATGCTGCTGGGTCCCAATCATTCCTGGCAAATTGCGTGTGCATACAAAATACAGATAAGCTATCAATGGTCATTCATATAATCGTATTTTATTTAATTACTTTTTTATTTTTTTTATATATTTTAATATTTTTTCTCTCTTTTTAAAAGATATTAAGATGTGAAAAGTTCAAGACAAAAAGTTGTGATTAATAATGTGTTTGATATCAAAATCGTGCTTCAATTTTTTCAATCAGCCCTTAAAGATCAACTAGGGCTATGCAAAAAATATTTGAAAACCGAACTAACCTAAAAATCTGATTTAAATAGAATTGAAAATTCGATTAGCTAATTTGTTTGATTTGATTTTGATTATTATTTTCTAGGATATCAATTTTTTGTTCCACTTCAATTTAATAATCAAACCAAAAGGCTAGATAGGTCTACTTGGAGACAATAACAACATACTCGTATAAAAAGAAAAAAAAAAAAAAACTAATTTACTCCCAAACCCAAAAAGCTTTTCGCAAGGGACCTCTAATGTGTAAAAAAATGTGCTATGCCCCACAATAGCTTAAAAGCCATTTAATAAGTGAAACCATCGGTGACCCGAAATTTAAATAGAGAATATAAAGAGATAATTTATATAACTCTTTTATAATGACATACAATCCCTTATTGACGGGACCATTAATCCTTTAAATCTTAGGAATACCGTCGACGATTTCCTGTGGGCTAGGGGTCTATAAAAGGAAATCTATTATTTCTTTTCCATTTCCATTCTCTCTTTCACTCAGGGTTTTCTCTTTCTCACCCCCTTTTCCTAAACCGAGCCTCTCACTCTCTCTCTAGCCCAGAATCTCTCCGCACGTGCTCTCTGGTCCTCTCTCCCTCCTCTTAGCTTACCAATCCTCGTTCCTCGGCCAAGTTAAGAAGTTAGGGTTTTCCTCCAAACACTGTAGGCAAATTTTCAGGATCAGGTAAAGGGATTAGATTATATCAGTTATTTTTGAAATGTGAACAGATTAAATTGAAGTTTATGGATATAGGAATACTATGTATGATTTTTTAAACGAATCAGGCGTATGAAAATGAAGTTTTTGGTTTATTATATACGTATTTGAGAAAACCTAGAGTAGGATAATTATCTCCTTTTTCATGTAAAACATATATTTTGAGTTAAAATAAACCCTAGAGATGATTATACCCTTACTTTCAACAAAATATATTTTCTCTGGACAGTTTATTATATTATGATATATCATTCAAATAGTGTGTCATGAGAATGATTATTATTGCATAATTAAACTTGTTGATTTTTAGGGTATGGTATGGTTGTTATGGTTTTATACTGATCTCAGGAAATGTTGAGCATAATTTGGAATTATGATATGACGGTTTTATACCAATTTGTGAAATGATGATTTGAAATGATGGTTTGATATCGAGTTGAGAAAAATAAAATCATGTTATTGTTTTTATAATGTAAATTGCATTATATGGTTTAAGAACCCTGAGAGACTTTATGTAAATGAAGCTTGGTATCGTAACTAGTGAAATTGATAGTGCAACCACACTGTAATGGAAGTGTAAGCCATGAATAGTCGATTTGGCCTAAGAAGAGTAGGGTACCCTCTTGGGTTCGGACCAGGATGAGATAGGCAAATTGTACTTTAAACAGAATATTTTTGACTTAGTCTGGTGGTAGATCAGCCATGGCTAAGTCTAATTTTTAAACCATACAACCTGATCATGGGGGTTTATACATGATGTTAGTCCAACAAGATTGGTTCTTCTATGCATATATGTGAATTTATGTAAAATGAGTTATATTGAGCCGAAACTATGTTATGAAGGAAATTATGTATTTTCAACGATATAAGTGCGAGTATAGTTTTCAAATTCCATTTTTCTTACAGTTAAATAAATGGATGTATTTTGTTCACACTAAACTTATGTTAGTCATACATTGATGATAATCTAATTCGTCTTACTGAAAGTATTTCATCCCAATATCCATCTCATATTTCAAGACCTACAAGGAATTAAGCCTAATGAGTTACAAGGCTGGGATTAGATTATATAGTTATTGTAAGTGCTTGCGAGACATTGCGTTTGTTATGTTTTTGTCTATTTTTGGATGAAATATTAAGATTTGAAGGTACATGTGTAACAATGGTGGTTTTCAGAACTTTGGTAAAGTATTGAGGTTTAATTATCTTCCGCTGCATATTTTAAATTGAGTTATGGACAAGGATACCTGAGACCCCCTCTCGGATTCAAGTCGTTATAATTATGGTATTAGATATATATATATATATATATATATATATATATATATATGGATTATTTACGAATAGAAATGTAGTACTCCAGGCCCCACTGGATTCGGGTCACTACAATTGAAGAAGCATATGAAAGACCGACCAAGAGAAGGTAAAAACTCTGTAGGAACTATGATTATGATCCCATAAATGTTACTCTATTTAACTCTTAACTTGAACAGTATAGAAGGTCCTCAGGTCACCAAGGTCTTTTACATTTTGCTTTCCTTGTAGGTAGGAGTGTTCATGGTTCAATTGTCCAAACCAAAGTTCTAAAAATAGAACTAAAAGTTATAAAAATTGAACCACTATAAAGGTTTTGGTTCACTATTTTTGTGAACCGATAGAATCAATTGTCACATCATCATAAAAAAATAAAAATAAATGAACAGATCTTGTTTGAGTTTTGATTTGGTGTGTGCAACTGCATTTTATTTATATAAATTAATTAAACAAAAAAAATTTGTATATATATTGTTTTTTTTTTGGTAATTTTAGGATATATAATATATTGTTATATAATAATATACAATATAAATAACATATATTTTAAATAAATACATGAATTGGTTTTGTTCGGGTAATCATTTATTCATGAACATTAAAACCATTTCGCCAAGTTTCTTCAAGTGGGTTTATTTGGTTTGCTGCTTAAGGCTATTTACCGAAGTCATCATCATCAGAGATGGTATGCTCTTTAATACCATTTGTCAAGTTTTTCACCTCAAAAGGCGACCTTCTCTTGAATGCTATCTGCCAAGTGGGTTTATTTGGTCTTGTACTTGGTAATCTTGCCAAATTTTTTCAAGCGGGGCTATTCCACCTTTTGAGCTTTTTATTTAGTTCTTGGGCTAATAGAAATCCAAAACACTATGCTCCTTTGGAGCTAATAAAAAAATCAAATATAATGTGATCCTACTAACTAACAAGCAGGAAAAATAAAACCTAACTTTAAATTCCTCTTCCTCCCCCCCTTTTTTGGCCTCCTCAAACCTTGGAACTAAGGTGCCTCCCTCTTCTTCTTGCCTTTTCTGGCCTTAAAGTTAAGATGCTCCTTGATCTGGGGAGCTTGATTCCTCTCTCCACAAATAAGAAAACAAGCTTTATATTGTCAAAGATAATTAAAACTTGAAATCCTTTTTAATGCTTTCTAAGACATGAGTTTATAGAGATTCACCGATTACATAATTCTTCAAAAAGGCTTGAGGATATCTCTATCTATAGATGTATGGAGAGAAAAGTCCTACTTTGGTTCGACTTCATCAAAGCTAATTTCATCAAAGAGTGTTGTGTAAAAAGCTATCTATACATTTTCTTTGGTTTTATTCATTAGAGATAAATACTTGCTATGATCTCACATATAGTATGACAGAAAAAAAACCTTTTGCTTTGGCAACATCATCTCAAATAAAGCCTAAGACACCATGTGGATTTCCATTTGGCCTTATTAGCATTTACTCAAATTAAGTTAGTGACATAACAATCTCAAATTGGTCATTAAATTCAATGAGGCATAATTTAATTAGTATTCTAGTGTTCCTTTCGAACCCTTTTGATTTGAATGGTAACAATTTGATTGGCTTGCTTTTTTTATTCCTACAAATGCCCCTCAAGACTTGATTATATGCACAATCTTTGAATGAAAAGCAAGCATTGAAAATTTGATTCTTGACCTAGACAAATGGGGCCTCAATTTCACTTAACAAAATGTTCATAAAAAATAAACACCTTTTAAAAGAAAAGTGAAAAGGGTTGTGGAAAGATGGTAGGTGCCGAGTGTTTGGGATCTCATGCCATCCCCCTTGATGCAGAATATCTTGTCTAGTAAGAAATACCTTAAAAGACAAGGGAAGAGATGGTGAGAATAGTAGAAGGGTAATCGTTACAATGCTATTTATAGGTAGCTAGCCTAACCTACTAACTTACTTTTAAAGGATTTGAGATTATTCGATTTATTTTGAATTCAAAGCTACAACTACATTATAAATCAAGTCTCTTAGGACATTTAAATTTGAATGCAGTCCTATAACTACCCTTGTAGCTTAAACCTATAAGCCATCTAACTCAAATTCAATCTCCTAACTACCCCAAATGATCTTGTAACCAATCCTTTGTAATCACATCCAATCTATTTCCTTGGTTGCAACATTTTTTGTGATAACCTGATCCTTGATGATGCCTAGATCCTATCATCTAGGCAACCATGTTTGACTTGTGGGATGCCTCGTAAGAGTGTTCGTGTGATGCCTGGCTACCTTTGCCTATGTAATGGCCTGACTATGTGCCTGCCTAGCAGTGTCTCGCAATTCACTATGATTTGACTTAGGCCTAGTATTGGCCCTTCTCATTAATATTTAAACAAAACCAAAAGTTACCTACGGAAGGATACTTCGCATAGTTACATCAAACTATCAAAAAATCAAGTCACATAAATTCTTCCCCAATTTATGTTCAATTGCAATGTAAGGGAGAGAGCATTTATTGGGGGATAAAATCACGCCCCCTAGGGCCCTGCGCTATCCACAAGATCAAAGAAATCTCCCTAAGAAGAGGGTAGGTTAGGTCGGCCACATGTTGGTCATTTGACTAGAGTAGCCTCCCCACGAGGGGGCATGTTAGGTTGGCCATATTTTGACCACGTAACCAGAGAAGCCTCCTAGTTAAGTCAGATGTGTGATAAACATGTGATTAGAGGAGCCTCCCTAGGAAGGGGCAAGTTGAATTAGCCACATGCCAACTATGTGGCCAACTTTGTTGGGGTTGAAGGTGTGATAGAATAGACTACAGTTACAAGTCTACCAACCAAGGTAATCCACGTGATATTTTGTGAGGAAGGTGGGTATGCAAGGGGGAGTTCCTCCTCCAAAGGGTATATCACTTACCCCTTTCTTTCTCTCTCAGTTACACTAAAAAAGGCACAAGTGACTTGAGCATTAGAAAGATCCCTGGAGGCCATTAGGACTTCCATGGATGCTTGCTTTTCGTTAGTCTTGTTTAAAATCAAAGAGGATTGAACAATGTGGCAATAGAAGGGTAGGTTACATCCTTATGCACAATTCAGCTTCCAAGAACTTGAATGTCACTAAGGAAGGCAAGCATGTGCCTCAAATTCTCAATGGATATCCTATTGCACATAATTAGAAAGTTGCCATGGCATGATCCTTTATTTAAAGGCCTCCTACGCTCAATATGATCCATTTATGTTAGGAAGGTATTATACACACCCATTCCATGAGTGGTAACAGATTAGAGTATAATTACCCTTTTCAGCTCAATTAAGCAAGACTCTTAACTTTTCCATGTTTATTAATTATCGAGTTTTTAATATTGAACAATCCCACCATTGTGGAGACTGCGCTCACCTCGAAATTCTCGAAAGGACTCCATTGCCCCACTTTCAAGTTCCACTATCGAGCATGTAAATCATACATAAAACACCACAAATTGTCTAATACAAATTACCAAGATAATTCAAAAGTGATTGAATTAGATAAAATGCTTTCACAGTTAAATAAGCAAGACCTAAAATGACCCATCCTTGGTTCTCCATGACTTTGGTTCTCACATGCAAGGTCTTAAATTTCAATTTCGATTCAAATTTCAAAGCTCCAAAAGTACGGAAATTTCGATTTCGATGCCGATTTCGATTTTGATTTGAAAAAATAACAGAAACTAGCAGTAAAGCATGAAATTCTTTGTGAAACTTTAGAAATGGTTAAACATAAAAATATAAGTTTTAAAACTAATATATTACAAATTAAATACATCTATGTTTTGTATGAGGTGGAAAATTTGCAAAATAGTATGTGTATCAAACATGTTTGTAAGATAATGTACATTAAACATATTCAGTTAATGCAAATGAAATTTATAAATCATTTAAATATTATTTTTTATACAAATATTGATAATTTAGACATGAATGGTTAAATAAAATATTACTATAAGTTTATTTTTTTATATAATTTCAAAAGAACTTGTGATAGCCTTTTGTTTCAATAAAATAAATTAAAAGAGAAATTTCACTTCACTCTCGAGGTTTCGATAAATTTCGACAAATTTCGCTAAAATTTCGAGGTTTTGATAAATTTCGGATGATTCGTTGAGATTTCGACAGAAATTATGCAAGACGGAAATCGACTGCCATTTCGATTTCTAGGGTAACAGAAATCAAAAATTTCGACGGTAATTTTGACAGTTTTGTGGAAATTTAAGACCATGCTCACATGCATGCAAAAGGTGACAAAATGATGGTAAAGGGTGCAAGATGACATCCAAATGCATTTAAATTCGATTTTAAAAGTCTACCTTTTGAATTTTTCTTCAAATGTTTTGAAAATGACAATAGAAAATACTCAAAGACATGGAAACACATTTTGGGATTTTCTTTATAATAACAATAATGTAAAAATGCCAAGAACATGATGTTATCAATCATATATACAAACTCACATGTACACTCATGCATGTCCACACATACTATATGCATTCACATGTTTATGCATACATTGACACACATATATGTTCATATGCATGCATGCACAGGTACATATATTCATAACCTTACATGCTCATAACCATACATATATGCATTCACATGCCATGAACACATGCATTCACGCAAATGCAACTTTTAACACATCCGTGCTCACATTCCCATGCACGATCATGCTACTACATACATGCATACATTTACAAGTCCTACATGTTCATTCTTCCACATTCATTTACCTACCTTGCACATGCATGCATATACAAGTGTAAAAACATTCCTAGGCTAAGTTATGCATACCTAGTCAAGCATATCTTCAACATGCATGCATCAATGTACTCATGCATATACACATACATTCCTACCTACACACATACACGTTCTACACATAAAAAACTCATGCATGAACATGCACATTAATATGCACACAGTCACTACACTCACTTACATAGGCAACACGAACTCATGCACACATATATAGGCTCAAACAAGAGAGAGACCACAGAGGGGCAATTCTATGTTCTTGGTGCTGCTCTTGTTATTGCTAGGAAGGGTGAGGGGGGAGGAAAGGAGAGAGTGGGGAGAATGATATGTGCGGGTGTGTGTGTGTGTGTGTGAGAGAGAGAGAGAGAGAGAGAGAGAGACCCCACAAAGGGGGGCAATTCTATGTTCTTGGCGCTGCTCTTGTTATTGCTAGGAAGGGTGAGGGGGGAGGAAAGTAGAGAGTGGGGAGAATGATATGTCCGGGAATGTGTGTGTGTGTGTGTGAGAGAGAGAGAGAGAGACCCTATGGCTTGAGTTTGGGTGTTTATATAGGAAGGAACGGAAATTAAAAAAAAAACAAAGAGGAAACCAAAAAAAAAGAAGGTGAAAGGCATAGGTGGGGAATAAGATGGAGCTGGGTTAGTATAAAAAACCAATTTTGGCAGACATGGCCAGAGTGAGGGGTGGTAGTGCATGTGGTCTTTGGCAAGGGCAATATGAGGTGGATTTTCAGGCATAGGAAGTTTGGGGGAGGAGAAAGATGAACAAAGAGGTTACACAAAGGGGAAAGGGCCATACATGTTAGAGGATGCATGGGGGATAAGATTGTCAAAAAAAAAAAAGAAATTTTTATCATCAGAAAAGGAGGGAAAGGGCTAACTCAGTGAGCTTGCGTGTGGAGAAGGAGAAGATCAAGGCCCAAAACAACATCGTTTTGGCCCTGGTTTCAAATTTTTTTATTTAAAAAATTCATTAGCAGGACCACGCACATGTGCATGCAACCACTTGCCAATTAATTAATGAGTTCAAATAAAATACCTAAAAATTTTAGAAAAATTTAGAGAGGGTAAAAATAGTAGAATTATACAAAAAAAAAAAAATCGGAAAATATAGGAATTTTCATGATTTTCGTGCAAAAATCTCAAGAACCTCCCCAGACTGTTCCAAATCATTTTGAAACGTCGCGAATCACTTGAAAACCACTAAAAATAACTAAAAAAAGTAGCATTACCCTAAAAAGGAAAAAAATGGGCAGAGAGAGAGGATCAAGGCTTCTCTTATTTAGTTTTTCAGAGCAATTAACTCAGACAAAATTTAGAACTGCAAGAGAAAGAGGAGCTTCTTTGATATGCCAATAAAGGATACCCTTGAAATACCATTAAAGACATGAAAACAATAAAATTAAAAAAAAAAAAAAAAAATTAAAAGCAACACACTGGAGGTACCACAAAACCAACCACATGAATTTATTATGTGCCTTTGGTTGGTGTTTGTGCAACTTCTGTGCACCAACCAACCAAAGGCACATAATAAAGGCCAAGTAATTGGACATTTGGTGTATAGGAAGTCGGCACACATTGGGATGGGGCCTTGCCTAAAGGTCATGAGGGCAACCTTAAGACATGAAAACACATTGGCCTAGTGTGACACAAATGTCACCCAATCATCAAACCATTGCTTGAAGTATCAAAATTTCAACCATAGACAAAAACAATAGGGTCGTTTAGTATTGAAAGGGTCCGCCTAAGGGAGCGAACTTGCATGGTCTCAATTACCAATCCAAAGCATAGGGTCCTGATCAATGCAAAGCCTCTAGAAGGAAAAGTTACTAGTTTAAGACCCAATAAATGTTAGTATCAATATGATCCATTTATGTTAGGAAGCCATTTGAAATTTTGCTAATTTAGGAAAAGATTATTAATTAACAAGAATTTGTGCAAGTATTGGGGGCCATTTGTAACCTTACAATTGATTTAGGATGGGTATAAGTAGTCTTGATACAAATCTTGTAAGGACATCTAAAACATTATTCAACTAGCCAGTACAAATAAAACCTCTCTCTCCCTCCCTTACTATTCTTTATATCACTACCTTCCTTACCTCTTCTGATATGAGTATACTTATTTCCATCCTTTCTCCCTCCTTTGACTTTCAATGATTTTTATGATTCTAATTTCCTATTTCGCAAGATGCTACCTTGCGCAATAGGAAATCCATCCTTACACCTCTAATAGGGGCAAGCATAAGATCCCAAACATACTACTTCTACCATCTCCCTATAACCAATCACCACCCCACGAAATTTAAAGTTGTTAGCACAAAAATTAGACAAATATCTTTTTGGCATACCTAATAGGACCTACCATGCCGCCAATTGCCACTAGTGCAGGACAAACAATCAATGGAGACAATGTGTTGCAAATGTTGGCCAAACTTATCATGTTGATATGGTAGTGATTCAACACCAAATAACTAAAAGAAAATATTCATTTGATTGCTTACACCTCTCATGAAGTAACGATTGCAAATGGGCATAATGGTTTGCAATTTAAAAGTTGAAATGAGATCCTCAATGGAAAGCATGCAAAAATACATGTTCAGAGATACATGGTCCATAACAGAAACTTTTTTCGTAACTCACCAGCAATATTTCCATAGGTGTGGCCAAACCATCACTCATAATTTGTGATCCATAGGGGTTTGACCAACCTGCTTTTTGTCAAGTAGACATTGGGAGCCAAGTGTCGATCACTCCATAATATCCCCCTAGCCGAACATTCACTTATGATAATTCCATTTTGGTTAGACAATAAGAAGACATCATAATCTTTTTACAGTCATTGACTATGAGGATTATGAGAATCTTCTACTTGTTGATTACATAAAAGAGGACGAAGAGCCTGAACCTACCATTGACAAAAATTATGAGAACTCTTTTGTGGCCAATTGCATCGAGGAAAGCGAGGATTCCAACCTTGAACATAAAGAAACAGAGAACTCTTTATGAATGAGAAATTGAAGCCCGCTAATGATGAAGGTTCTAGTCATCTTAAGAGCAAAAACTATCTCAAAGATCATGGGGGTTTTAAGTAACCTGATGATATAGGCTTGAACCCTCATACCAAGACTTGGAAAATTAAAGAACTTGATTTGATGTGGGCAAGTTTGTTGGTGAAGCATTTTCAAGTTAGGCGAGAATCAATATGGTATTGGCCCAAGTTGAATATAGCATGATTGGATTATGTCTTTAACTCATGACTGATCAAACTATGCTACAAGGAATTTAACCAATCAAGACATTATTTGCCTGAAAAATAAAATGAAATAAAATAAATTTGAATACTCTTTAGGGTTGTGAAGGTAATTATTGGCATGCATCACCATTGGCCAAAATGGTCGAATCCTCATCCCTCATCCAACTAGTTATTATAATATTAGTGGCTAATTATTAATAAAATGAAATAAAATAAATTTGAACACTCTTTAGGGTTGAGAAGGTAATTATTGGCATGCATCACCATTGGCCAAAATACACACACACACACACACACACTTATTATATATTGGCTTTGCATCATAGGCTTTAAGTATAATGAGATCCCAACACCATGTGGCTGAGGTCCGACACTTGGATATAAGCGCACTTCAGGATTCACAATTACCCCCTTTTACAACCAATAATTGCCCACCAAAGATGTAACATGGAGGCTAATATAATCACATGGCACATAAAAAGTTGATGCAGATTAGAATAGGATCTGGCCCAAAGTTCATGATCGCGACCTTATGACATAAGATGCACTAACCCAATGACATAAATGTCACCTAGCCATCAAATCATTACTCAAAAGTGTCAGAAGGTCGGCCATAGGAATTAAACACAAGGTTGCCTAGCATAAAAAGGGTTGGCATAAGAGAGAACTTGCATGGTCTCACCAAACTAAGGTGTAGGATTCCGATTTGTGTGAAGCCTCCCGAAGGAAAGAAGTTGTTCGTCAAAGACACAATAAATGTCTAAATCAATATGACCCATTTATGTTAGGAAGTTATTTGAATTTTTGCTAATTTAGGATAGGATTATTGATCTGCAAGACTTGTGCAAGTTTGGAGGCTATTTGTAACATTAGAAATGACTTGGGATGGGTATAAATTGATGTTGATCTTGTAAATACATCTAAAACATTATTCAACCAGCCTAGTGCCAATACAACCACCATAGTGCCTAGCAAACTCATCTCTTTAATTATTTTCTATAATTCTATGATTCTAATTCCCTATTTTGCAAGGTGCTCTCCTTGTGCAAAATAACATCGATCCTTACACCTCTAACAAGGCAGTCATAGAATCTCAAACATACCACTTTACCATCTCCCCATAATCAATCACCACCTCACCACATTTAAAAGGTTTTTGTACATAAGCTGGACAGCCATTGGCCAAGAATTTTATTTTAAAGAAAAAAATTAATTTTTAGTGTCTCTACATCAAACACTATTGGAATCACATATTTACCCTAATATGATAATTTTCATATTTGATTACTAAAAAAAGTGAGAAATAAAATGAAATATTTTGTAAATTGATGAACAGGAAAAATTCTTTGATGAACAGGAAAAATTCTTTTCATTCTAAATAGGTTTTTACATAGAAAAAATACAATGAACAGTATATTCCTTTATTTCTTCCCCTTTACTTTTCTCAAAGAAATACTTAATCCGAACTGAGCATGAAGATTGCCAAACCAACATAGCAGAACATAAAAACAAATAGGTGATGACATACGCATTCCAGTAGAAGATCTTATGCAGGGGAGGAAAGAGAAAATAATACAGCATTAAAAATAGGACTTGTGAAGAAGGAAATGGATTGGACATGGAATCAGCAAAAGTTAGTACTGCTTGAAAGAGTTTGAGTTCCGAACCTCTGGGCGCCTTTGGGCAAGTAGCTGCTTTGTCCTTTCAAGAACACCAAAGAAAATTGAACCCCCAATGCCTATCCACAGTACTCTTGGCCCAATGCCCTGCAGCAGACAACAAGGATTGTCATCAAATTATACTTTTCTACGAGTCCTTTACAATCTACCTAAGAGGGGAGAAAAAAAACTCTACTAAATGTAGTGCATCCTATGTCAAATATATTCTAAATCTAGAGACCTCTCCTGCATCCCATGTCAAATATATAGTAGCAATTATACATTTTTCACTTGTGTGTCTATATATGCATACTCAAAGCATGCCACATTTTGGGGCACTCAATGTATTGCAATTACACTTGGTGTACCACAGTGTTCGATTCCTATTTCACAAACCAGAACACTCCATCAGATTCAAGGCAATATTACTTGTGCACAAATCAGCATACTGAGTTACAGTTCAATTACCCAAGCCAAGCGATTATGACAGGTTTTTATCTTCGATTTAGTCAAAGACACATTGATCTCGCTATCATTTCCCACAAGACATATCCACATGACACTTCTGCAAAAGTACATGAACAACTTTGTTTTTCCACAGTTTTAAGTAATACAAAAAAAGAAAAATGCTTCTTTATAATGCAGTAACGGGACATCATGCAATTGGTTTGTTCTTGTTCAAAACAACAGGAATTTAAAAGAATTCTTGTCCCAATTATTACCATTCATTGCCCTCAGCCTGAACAGCTCTGTTAGGTTAGTAATAATACGACCAAATAAATCTACTTGCCAACACTTTCATTATATCATTAAAATGGAACAAGAGCAAAGAAACGATAGTAAAAATGGCTACTTCACTTCTGCATCGAATTCTCGAGGAAGAAAAATATAACATGGATTGATCATACCTTCAAAAGAGCAGGAGTACCTTCTTCTCTTATTATAGTCCTAACACAATCAAAAATCCCTCTGTACTGGTTTGCTGATCCCTGCAAGGATTTAAAAGAAAAGACGCTCATTATGCCATCGGATCTGAATTGAACCATTAATCTAGTCATCACGTCAAAAGCGAAGAAGAAGCAGATGATCTGAACCTGAACCATCATTCTCGTCTTTATCACATCAAGAGGAGTTGTCATAGCTCCAGTTATTGCGCCTGCAGTATCAATGAGATTTGATTAAAGAAATTCAGACTAATGGAAGAAAAGGGTTTATTTGTTTTCTTTAAAACACACAAGTTCCCTATGGAATATGACTGCTCAACATAAAGACTGAAACCACTGCGGTTTTCTTTTTCCCATTGGAAAATGCAATAAGGGAGAGAGATGGGTCAATGCTATCAAAATGAGATAGCATATCCTAATAATTGTGATATTGCAAGCCTATTAAAAAAAAGAAAAAAAAAAGAAAAAGAAAGAATCACAACAGCCAGACAATTATCTGGAAACTGGTGCCAAAACATGAGGAAGGGAAGCCATTTTTTCTTCATTTGATCTTTAAAGACACAGAACTTCAAAGATGTGAAGAACTGTAACAAACAAAAAATTTAGATTTTTGTACTATCTTTAAGATATTAATGTGGAACTTCCAGTATTATTTCTGGGATTTGCATTTACCAAACATTTACTGAAGGCTATCGAGCCTAAGGTCCCCTGCTCACCAAAGGAATAACATCAGGAAAAAAGCTCATCAAGGTGATAGTGACACATTTATCTGAATGGTGCACTCTTATCAGACTATCCTTTGGCAAATGGTTTTCTGTATATCAGAGGAGACTCAGAAGAGTTGTCATTTTTCAAAAACTTGGGAGATCAAAAGGGTTCAGGTTCAAGAACTTTTTAAGTGTATAATCAACCTTTGCATTATAAAGATAATCTTGCTTCTGTATCACATGATAAGCATGATCATCAGACCTGCATCATGCATTTCAACTTCAACACACTTCATAATGGGGTTTCACAGATAAGATAAGCCATTGAAGGATTTAAGCACGAGTTTCATGATGTTTCTTGTGAAACAAACGTGACAGTGGTGTAAGTTTTTTGAAATTGCATCCAGTTTCTTTTGACGATTGCATAAACAATAATAAATGGAGCTCCATCACCGAATTTTGATGAGGATGGAAATTGCAAATATTCAAATAAAACAGCAACAGCCTAAAACAAAGCATAAAATAAAGGCACACTCAAAAGAAAAAATTTGTCTGCCATGTTACCAGCAAAAGCACCAATTATGGCATTCTCTGGATCATTCAGTTCCCTTTTCGCCTGCCCAAAGAACAAGAAAAACAGAGGGGGAGGGGGTTGGAAGTTAAAAGATAAAAAACCAATCAATCCTAAAAAATTTTATCCATGAAATTATGCACTCAATATTTAATCATCCATCACATAGAAACAGAATTTTTTTAAGGAAGAAAGATATAAAAGCTAGAGGATGAGATGTCATCTGACAATTAATGAAGTAGCGAAGGATGTAAGGAGGGGAGGGAGGGGTGTCTCATGAAAGTTGGATTTTGAGAAAAGCCTGCGACATGGCGAGTTGGAGCTTTTTGGACCATGTTATGGCTAAGAAGGGATTTGGAGGGACATGAGGAGAGGGATTAAAGGGTGCTTATCCTCAATAATGATATTCATCATAGTGAATCATCATCTGAGGGAGTGGTTTAAGGCTTCATGGGGGTTGAGACAAAAGAATCCCCTATCCTGTTATCTATTCAATCTTGTCGTTGAAGTGTTGAGTCATATGTTGAGACATGCTCAAGGCCTAAGTGATTTAGAGGCTTCAGGTTGGTAGGGAGGAGGTTGTAATTTTTCATCTTCAATTTGCTGATGATACCCTTCTTTTTCTTGAGGTCAATGTTGTCAGGTTCAATGTTATAACCTTAAAATGTTTGAGAAAATTTTGGGACTGAAGATAAACATGTCCGAGGGTGGGTTTACAGCCTTGCAGGTAAAAATATTGGCCGATTTAGAAGTTTTTGCTACCCTTAGGAGGGCATACCATGTTACACTGGCCTCTCACTTATTTGGTCTCCCTCTGGGTAAAAATCCTAACTCTGCTACTTTTTGGGAGCTGGTGGTGGTGAGAGTGGGTAGCAGATTGGAAGGTTGGAATAGGGGCGTATTTATCTTTAGAGACCGCATTACTCTCATCATTCTAATATTCCCATTTATTTTCTCCCCGTATTCCAGCAGTGTTGGCTGCTGCCCTAGAGAGGATTATGTGAATTTCATATGGTCTGAGTATCAGGGAAGAGAAGAGATCATCTTGCTAGTTAGGAGAAGGTTAGAAGACCTTAGTCTGGGAGTTGAGGGGACAGGAAATGGGGTGTTGGGCCTTGTGAACTTGTTCTCTAAAAACATGTTGCTAGTTGGTAGATGATCATGGAGATTCCCCTTTGAGGTTGATTCCTTATGGCACATGGTTATTATCAAAATAACACTTTATCTAAAAGCTTAAGCTATTAGGTTGTGGGCCAACAATATATATCAAGTCTTAAGATTCCCCAACATGTGCAGCTCGATTGCACATAGAGAGATGAACACACAATGAATAACACCCATATTGGGAACACAATAATTTTTTAGCAAACTTACATTAAAAGCAGGCAACAAGACTAGAACCTCAGACCTCTAGGCAACCATGACTTTGATACCATGTTAGAATACCACTTTACCTAAAAGCTTTAGTTGTTAGGTTGTGGGTCAACAATGCATATCAAGCCTTAACAGTTATTAAAAGCAAGTATAGGTTGCATAGGAATGATTGGGATACTAGGGTTTGTGGCAATGTTTCTAATGCTAGCCCTTGAAATCTATTTCTCTAGTTGCTCACTTCTCTTATTCTCTTATCGGCTATCAAGTTGGGAATGGGAATCATATTCAATTTTGGGAGGACTCTTGTATAATGCCTCTGTTAATAGTTACTTAGTCGTTCAGCATTATTATTAATTGTTAAGAGTTTGGTTTGTAATAAGTGTAAGTAAGGGTACTATAGTCATTCCTATTGTACTTAACATATCTTATAAATAGAGGGAGAGACCTATCATTGAGTTCAGGTCTTCCATTTTACCCAATTATTCAACATGGTATCAGAGCATGATTTTGAAACCAAAACCCTAAGTGTTACCACCCCCATCAAACCGAAGCCTGAAACCCAAAATCCGCTGCGTGTCTATCATCATAGAAGATTTTTCAGCGATACTATAACCCTAGAAATCAGCCAGCAGCAGCAGAAATTCAGACCAGTCGCTGGAATTTTCTAAGCAACACTGCTAGTTCAAGAGCATCAAATCCACTATAGATTTGTCAAAATCAACACCTTAGTCACCCACAGGCACTGCTGATCTGCCCCCTCTGAAATCCCACCTCCAGGCAGTGTCCCATGCACCCTCATGCGCCGGACGAAGGCTGCCAGGGCCAACCCCACATGCCGGCGTGTGGGGCCACTTTCAGGCATGGTTTGGACCTGAAATGATCCAGCAGTGATCCAATCTCTCTATTAACATGTTTTTGGAGTTTTTCGTGATGTTTTTTGCCCAAAGATCTCACTCTTTTTAATTGCTCAAGTGCAGCACCCAAGGAATGGTTGTTTGATGCTTCATGAAGCAGTTTATCAATGGTTATCGAGTTTATTGGGTCTGAAACAGTGGGATTTGCTATGTTTTTCGATTCAATGATCTAATTCCTTCCATATATCAAAATATCAAGCAGTTGAACGTGTCTTGCTCAAAGATTAACAGTCATTGGTGACCTTCTTGGAGCAGTGACAGTGCTCATAAGCTGTTTTTTGTAAGACTATGGCAGGGTTATATAAGTAGTTGGCAATTTCTCCATGGTAGTTTCCGTGGTTCACTTCTCCAATTGTTTCAATGCTGTGAGTTGTTTTCTTGGGGCTGTGTTTGAATTTCTTGGTGCTGTGGCAGTCTTGTACTGATTTATTTGTGACTTGTTCATGGTTGGTCACATTGCTCGTGGTTGTTCCGATTGTTCCAACAATTAATCTTATGGTCATAGGGCTCAATTCGTGAATGTTGGGATGGAGTTTGCACATCCCAAACGTATGGTTCCTTCGTTGATCACTTGTTTGAGTGGAATCGTGTACTGTGACTATATTAGAGGAGGAGTATTCAAGGTTTCTACAATATTAGTTGTCCCAACTAGCATATTCTCACATTGTGTCTTTTGCATAGAAACGTAATCCTACAGTCAGTATGTCATTTGGTATCCTTCCTACTAGTCCTTGGTTTATCGATTCTGCTGCCACTGACCATATAACAGGTGCAACCAACTTCTTTTATGATTTCTAGTATCCTAAAAATCAACCTCAATTTACCCTTGCTGATGGGTCCACTGTTATTGTTGAGGGGATAGGAACAGTAAATCCTACTTATTCCATCTCTCTTTCTTCTACTTTATACATTTCCTAAATCTCCTTTCAATCTCATGTCAGTTAGCAAGCTTACAAAGTCACAAAATTGTTCTGTCACATTCTTTCTTGAATCTGTTGTTATTCAGGATTTGAAGATGAGAAAGAAAATTGGCACAGGGCGTGAGGCTCGTGGACTTTACTACTTTGAGTCGCCTTCTCCACCCATTGTCTAAATAGTCACAGCCACACCACTTCAAATCCATTGTCACCTTGGTCATTTGTCCTTGGACAAGTTGAAATAGCCGGTTTCTACATTGAGTTTTGTGTCTAATATTGAGTGTGAGTCTTGTCAATTGGGCAAGCATCATCATGTTCCCTTTGCTTCCTGAGTCAACAAACCAGTGGTTAGTCCTTTCATGCTAGTCCATTCCAATATTTGGGGTCCTAGTCGTGTCACATCAAAGTTGGGGTTTCAGTACTTTGTTACATTTGTTGATGACTACTCTAGGATGACTTGGTTATATTCAATGAAAGACCATTTCGAGTTGTTTGATATCTTTTGTGCCTCTGTTCAGTATGACAGTCAAGATACTTCGTAGTGATAATGCTAAGGAATACTTCAATACCCAATTTAATACTTATATGACTAGCTTTAGTATGATCCATCAGCCCTCTTGAGCCCAAAATCCACAACAAAATAGCATTGTAGAGCAGAAAAACAGACGTATTCTCGAAGTCACTCATACCCTATTGTATCAAATGAATGTCCCCAAAGTTTTCTGAAGTGATGTTGTGCTCACAACGTGCTCCCTCATCAATAAAATGTCATCCTTTGTCCTAGGCAGAAAAATCCCATATTCAGTTATCTTCCCTAAAGCTCCTTTGTTCTCCCTTCCTCCTCGTATATTCGATTGTGTGTCCTTTGTTCATCGTTTAACTCCAAGAATGGATAAGTTGGATCCTCATGCTATCAAATGTATCTTTTTGGGCTATCCCTATACTCAAAAAGGATATCGATGTTATAGTCCTACTTTACATCGATTTTGACTCTCTAGATGTCACCTTCTTTGAGTCTACACCATATTACTTAGATTCCATGAGTTCTGTTGACAATAAAGAGTCTCTTTCTCTACCTTGCCTTCCAGATCCAAACCTAGCATCTATGCCCAATCCTCCTACATCTTCATCCAATTTGAGTCCTTCTCGTCCCCTGGATCATCCCAATTTGTAGGTATACACACGACGACTCAAAGGGGAAGTACCTCCTTCAGATTCGACGACTCTGCCTCTAGTCCCCTTGTTGAATGATCTTGTTTCCCATGATGTTGATCCTCCTATAGCTGTTCGAAAAGGGAAATGCACTTGTAGCCAACATCTGATCTCTAATTTTGTTTGTTATGATTTCTTGTCACCCTCTTATTATTGTTTTGCAAGTACTTTGCCTTCGGTTGCTCTTCCAAAATTTGTTTCTGAAGCCCTATCCCATTTTGGGTGGAGGACAGCAATGGTTGAATAGATGCGTGCACTAAATGATAATGATACTTGGGATTTGGTACCTCTTCCTCCTGATAAGTCTGTGATTGGTTGTCGCTGGGTGTACACTGTGAAAGTCAATCCCGATGGTTTTGCGGCTTGTTTGAAGGCTCGCCCCATGGCTAAGGGGTATACTCAAGTGTATGGTTTGGATTATTTAGACACATTCTCTCCGGTCGCTAAACTTGACTTAGTACGTTTGTTCATTTCTTTAGCCACCACTTGTCATTGGCCTCTACATTAGTCAGATGTGAAGAATGTTTTCCTACATGGTGATCTTCATGAGGAGGTATATATGGAGCAACCATCTAGGTTTGTTGCTCAGGTGGAGTCAAGCTTAGTATGTCGACTTAAGAAATCATCGTATGGATTAAAACAATCTCCAAGGGCATGGTTTGGCCATTTTAGTGTTGTAGTACTTGAGTTTGGCCTTCATTGGCGTGCAGTAGATCACTCTATTTTTTATTATCATACTCCATCTAGAAAAATTGCTTATTGTATATGTGGATGACGTTGTGATCACTGGTCATGATGATCAAGGCATCCAATACCTAAAGCTTTTCCTACAGAGTAAGTTTTAGACCAAGGTCTTGGGACCATTGAAGTACTTCTTGGGTATAGAAGTATCGAGATCTCATACAAGAACTGTATTATCACAGAGAAAGTATGTGTTTTATCTTTTAGATGAGACGAGAAAGTATGTTTTTTATCTTTTAGATGAGACGGGGTTGTTGGGATCCAAACTTATTGATATACCCATGGATCCTAATAGTAAGTTAGTGCCAGATATGGGTGATTTGTTGCCTAACCCAGGCCGGTATAGGAGACTTGTTGGAAAGTTGAATTATCTCATAGTCATCCTACCAAATATATCCTTTGCAACAACTGTTATGAGTCAGTTTCTTGATTCCCCGAGAACAAGACATTGGGATGCAATGATTCACATTTTGAGATATCTCAAAGGTTGACTCTGGAGAGGTCTTTTATAACAAGATCGGGGTCACACTCATATTCAGGGATATACAAATGCATATTGGGTTGGGTCACCTTCCGACCAAAGATCTAGAACTAGGTATTGTATCTTTATCGGTGGTAATTTGGTGTATCGGAAAAGTAAGAAAAAAATGGTGGTGGTCAGATCGAGTGTAGAGTTAGAATACAAGGCTATGGCGCACACTATATGTGAACTTGTTTGGCTGAAGAACATGTTGAAAAAGCTAGGTTTTTCACATTCTCAGTCTATGGAGTTGATATGTGATAATCGAGCTGCTATTCATATTGCCTCCAACCCTGTCTTCCATAAGCGGACAAAGCACATTGAAGTTGATTGTCATTTTATTCGAGAGAAACTTGTATAGAAGCTCATTACAACCACTCATGTGAAGTCTAGGTTTCAGCTTGTTGATTTGTTCACTAAAGCCTTGGGAGGTGCTCGTGTGAAATTCATTTGTAACAAGCTAGAAGCATATGATATATACGCTCCATCTTGAGGGGGAGTGTTAATAGTTATTTAGTCATTTAGAATTATTATTAATTGTTAGTAAGGGAATTATGATCATTCCTATTGTACTTGACATATATTATAAATAAAGGGAGAGACCTATTATTGAGTTTAGGTCTTTCATTTTACCCAATTATTTAACAGCCTTGATTAATGCTTTTTATTATTTTGAGGAGGCCTCTCTTAGTATTTTCAATCTTTTTTTTTTTAAATCTCAATGAAAGACAGGTTGATAATTTCATCATGTTGCTCAGCATGGGAGTCTTTTGTTCCTCAAACGAGAAGTGATAAGGATTTGGATTGGGTTTTCTTTTGGTTCTTTTTACACTAAATCTTTTCTTTCCTAGTTGTTGAAAATGCCGAGTCCTTATTTTCCCTTGAACCATTTGAATAGAAAACCTAAGGTTCCTCTCAAGATCCAGGGCTTTTAGTTGGGCATTGACTCTTAATAGGCTTAATAACAATTATTTTCTACAGGTGAAGCCTTATGAAGCCAAAAATCCATGTGTTTGAAGGCGAGAGATACAACAACCTCCATTGTCAAGTGGCTAGACTGCTAAGGGCTTATCTTTTCTCAGTTTTCAAGGAGATCTTGGTGTTGTCTTAAACTGTTGATGCTTTATTGTTTTTGTGGCCCAGAGGCTTCGGAAGGAGTAAAAGGGGAACAATTTATGGAGATGTGTGGTATTTTCCCTTTCTTGGACCATGTGGATTGGAAAGAACGCAAGGATTTTTAATGGCAAAATAAATCCCTTGCATCTTCTTTGGGATAGAATTGTTTTCTTGGCTTCATTTTGGGCTCATTTTTCAGGTTGCTCCAAGGGAATTTTGTTGTTGGATCTTTTGCAAGATTGGAAAGGGGCTCTGATGTAATTGTTTATGTTTTTTGCTTTAGATTTATTATGTATTTAGTAAGATATTTTATCCTCCTTTATTTGAAATTTTCTCTCCTTTCTATTAAATAATTTCTTTCTCTATCAAAAACAAAAAGAAAAAAACAAAAACACCTATGGAACTCCTCTTTGCATCATATGCTACCTCAATAGCAACCAAAACTACATCAAGAATCAATATATCCTTTATAAAAGCACCCTCTGACATTGTCACTGCATCACCTAAAACGTCACAAATCTCCTACACAACAACTTAGGCATCTTTATAATGACTAGTAACAAAGTAATTGGCCTCACCTTGGAAAACAGATTTTCCTTAGGAATAAAGGCAATAAAAGTTACACACTCCTTCCAACAATCCAAAAAAATCAAATTTCATTAATCATTTCCCCTGTTTCCCCCCCCCCCCCCCCCCTCTTAAAAAAAAGAAAAAAAATCCCTCTCTCAATCAAAGACATTGTTGTTTTTACCTCTTTTGCATCAAAAGGTCTCTCTAACCAAGCAGACATTTTCTGCTTAATGTGTTAAAAAAATCTCTCTCCATCTTAAAATTTTTTGTTTTGACCTCTTTCACATAAAAAAGGTCTCTCTAACCAAGCAGACATTTTCTTCTTAATATGTCTCCAATCAAGCCCTTATCATCGACGTATATGAACATGGTTTTAAACCAGCAACCAACCTGATGCTTCATTGGGTTGATCTGACCAGTTAAACCAATGGATTAAGCAGGTGGGTGAACCGTTGATATATATCAGTTAAAAAAGCATACAAGGATAATTGAGTACATATTTTGTTCAACAATAAGATCAAATTTGTAAAAGGGTGTACTGGTGACACCCTTTGATGCAGCATGCAAACAAGAGCTACTTTCGTTTCCTAATTTTTATTGTATATTCATTTCTTTTATTCAGGGTATTTTTATTTGGGTCTCATCTTCAAAATTCTAGGGCATTATTATTTAGGAAGCAAGATTCTAGGGTATTATCAATTAGGAAATTCATATTTTCGCTTAACTAGGTTTCTTAATTGCTTTCCTTATCTTCCAAGCATTACAAGTCTATAAAAGGCAAATGTATATTTTTTTTTTTTTAAAGTTGTTGGATGTTGGTCCTGCATCAAGATGCAACTGACATCAGACTAAACTCTAATCCAACACAATTGTCTTTCATTTTACCGGGTTTGTGATCTCAACAATCAGAGCAGAACCTTGAGCCACCATTGCTGCATTGGCTATGGCTGCTGTGATACCATCCCGCCATCATCACCACTGCCCAGTCAACTCTAAATCAAGCCATCACTGCACCCAAAAGCTCTATATTAAAGCTGTTGAAATATATTGTACTTACATGTCCTTGCTTATTCAAATTTGAATATATTTCATACAATTGAATTTTGATGACTCTAAAACAGAAATGTGTTCAATGTGCTTTAAAATTACATACTTGGATTATATTGATGTAAAAATGTGAAGTAACTGCAGGGTCAGGTCATGAGATGATTGATAATGTGTCTCATGCATGGCAGAATTTACATGCTGTCTCCGCTTGATTGTGAACAACAAACTGTTTTTTTGGTAAGTTTATGTAATTTATTCTGCAAATTTTTAAATGAACAGTAGGACACATCCTATGCTTATTCTCAATAGTTTACATGCCATCCCTACTTATTCTGAGTTGAACTATCATTCTCTTGAAAGTCAACTAATTAGATAGTATTCTAGATCTTTATATAGCTAGCTTGATTCTCATTTGGCAATTTCAAAATATCATTTGATTTATTTGATTCTCTTATCACTTAAATTGCTACATGTTTATCTTAAGGAAAGAGATTCAAAATTTTGAATTTGTAATTTTTTAGAAGAGAACTCTTTATAACTGAATTTTGCTTGTCTTCAAAATCAATGTGGGCATGTCTTACACACTCCCATTCACAATGACTCTTGTCTATGCTAAATGGAAACTATATTTGAAAGTCTAACCAATTTATTATTTGATTTTGAGATATTTGACTATTGTGGACTTTTGCAAGAGACACTTCGGCAAAGAGACGTTGGAAGCAAGTCTGTATATTTCCTATGTGCTGGAAATTCAAAGATACAATGACAATAGTACACAATTGTCTAATCTCTTGCTGCATCTTACGGACAAAAGGAGTTACCAAGTGAGAAAAATCTTTCCTACACTAAATAACAAAACCAAGCTATCACCCTGTGAAGTCTCATTCGTGTGCTTGGAGAAGAAATTTGAGCTTTAATTCTTTATTATCATACCATTCTTCTTAACAGGCTTGAAAGTAATATCTTTCACTAGTCAATTGAATTAACTGATTGACTTAATAAAAAGCCTGAGATATATGTTATTTTGATTTTAAATTCTTTTTCATATACCATGTTGATGTGATTAGATTACAGGATCCATGGACTGTTGTCTGAAATTGATTGGTGGCTTTGGTAGCTGAGTTTGAGTTGTAGACCCATTGTTATTTGGACAGTGTCTGTGTCTGTGTGCACGTATTGTAAGTTGGTTGGCATAGTGGATTACCTAAAGTGTTTGCTTGGGGAGCGGATGTAGGTCATGAGGACTGAAGCACTATAAAATTCAATATGTTTGTGTTTGGGAAATTTAATTTTGCTTCCGCACCTTACTCTTTAAAATTGTTAAAACACAATTTTATGAAGCACCCAATTCAGCCCCCCTCTTGGTTGCCTAACCAGGACAACACCCCCCCTCCCCCATCCACCCCACCCATAGACTAAAACTCAGTCCACCTTCTCTATCAATCTCATTCATCAACTGACTCTGTCAACTCAAACCCTTAATTGAAATCCAAACCATCTACATCAATCAAGCTTCAACCCTAAAACCTCAATTATCCCAACCTATTTAGACTGGCACATCCAACCATTAGTCCAGCCACAATAAAATCTCTAGCCAGCATGTTGCTGTCGCAACAAAACCATATTCCAAAAACTTCAACTCAAAAGAATGGAGCATTGATTGGTGCTAGAAGCTGCCATCATTATGGAGAATTTGTCACCAATGGCATCAAGATTTATAGAAACTTCAGCAACCCCATTGAGTTCTGATGTCTCCATCAACATGATCCTTGTCTTCATGACCTCATACCTGTGCCTTTCATGTCCTAACAGGTTCACAACCCCTGGTTATCGAAGAAGTGAAGGAAGGTGAAGGATTATTATTTATCCCATATCAAAACCAGCCTGACCAGCTTTTTACATTGTGCCTAGACCACCAAGTGGGAGAATCCTGTGAAAGTAGAGATCAGCTCCCCAATTTTGGAAATCTCAGCTAAGCTAGGAAAAAGTGGTGAAATACTCAGATTCTGAAGTCTCGGACAACCATGTTACTGAATTGGCCGAAAAGGTGGAGGCAGGATATAATGAAATGAAATTAAGCAGGGTTGTACAGTTGCACAAGATGAAAAATGTCACCAATTACCAGCTGTGTGCTATTAACAACCAGCTTCACACCATCATTCCAAGGTTAATTTCCATAGAAGCAAAAAGGGCCATGAATACTGGTAGTTCTGAACCTGTAGTTGATGTTAACCAAATGACTCATCCCACTAAAAATGTGCTATCATGTTCAATCTGCCAGAGTTCAATGGGAAGGTGAACCAGACTCTTTTAGATGGGATAATGCACATGGAAGACTAGTTTACTTACAGGGAGATGCCAGAACACCCAGTATGCTGTTTCCTGCTGTGGTTATGCCTCTTAATGGTCGCAACAGCCACGGTTAATTGCATTGGTCTATATTTGGGTGGTATCATGGACTGGGAACAGATGAAGACTCTCCTGACAGATGAGTGGATGGATTATTCCCATTAGTTATGAGCCAAAGATGTATCAAAAAATGTGTGACTTGTCCCTTAAAGATAATGACATGGAGTCACACACTTGGGAGTCCTAAAAATTGCATTCTAGGAATCATCTAACTTAAAACTGTAAAGCATAAGGTTTCCAGATATCTATGTGGACCAGACTTGTATACTGATCTCCAGATTCTGAACTTCCTGGAGTTCTGTTCCATTGAGCATGCACCCTCTCTCTAGGGGTAAAGAGCTGCATCAGGCCTTTCCAAAGCAGTTTCTCATAGCAACTCTAGTCCCACCTTTTATAAACATTATATGTAGGAAAAAGGACAGAAATTTTCTTCAACTCCTACTCCTAGGACTAGGTTAAAAGGATAAGGGAAAGAAGCAGGAACCTTTGAAGTTCTTTAAATTTGGAGAGAAGGGTCATGTTGCCATCTTCTGTCTGTATCATACGCTTGCTGTTGCTGTGGAAAAACCTGGAAAGGTGGAAGGAAACATAGTTGTTGATTTGACTTCTAATGCTCAATTGCGACCACATCGTGCCAACGACACTCAACTGTTCACCCCTAGAGTAATTCGTTTTTGGAGGATCCAACCATCCTACACATATTTTGGCAAATCCTAGTTCTTCCCTTACCCTGGTTGTCTGTATTCTTGGGTTGCATGTTTAGATCTCAACCAGTTCGAATTTGTGCCTACTACTCATATCAAGTGAGAAAATTCTTGCAACTGCTCAAGTTACATTTATTATGCATGGGATACAATTCTCTATGGAAGCAAGTTAGAGCCTTTTTTTTAAAAAAAAAATAGATAAAGCTAAGGCAGTGAGATCAGGGTCAACATGATATCTTTTATCCAAAGTCCAATTCCATGTCAGACATTGACAAGCAGCAGCAAATCCAGCAATAACTCATCAGATGCAGACAAGCAGTTGCAGTACCTCATCAAGTCCCAGCTGCCAAGAGAGTAAAATGAATCTGCACCAAAGCTTCAAGAAATATTCTTTGAGTAGCCCTTCCAAATCGAACTCGAGGATCAATTTTTTCCAAGTAGATGACATTGATGCAGGATGAAACCTATGCGCCACCACATCATGCTGCTGATATGGATCATCCATAAATACTAACTATTATAGGAAATTTTAACCATTTTTGTTGTTATTTTTCAGCAGGCTAGTTTCAATTTGTTTTATTTTAAGAAAGCATATTTAAAGTATTTAGGGTTCCTTATGTAGCTTATGCTGGGTCCCAAGGCTAGGAGCCAATAGATTGTCTTCTGCAATTGACTTTCAGCAGGTTTTGGGAATTAAAGAATTTGATTTTGAGGAATTTGTGCTTAGCCATACTGTCTGCTACTTCACTTAGAGTGGAGGAAATACTCACCATCACCCCCTAAACAATGAAAATCCATCAAGGAAATCAGTTGTCCAAATTACATATTAAATAATAATGGAGGAATTTTGAACTCATTGCAAAATGATCCCATTTCTTCATTTAGGGTAGACTCAGGCGGTCCCTTCATGGGATTTTCACTTCAGGAGAGTCTTGAATGATAGGGAAACTATAGAGTTATATAATTGTGGGGTATCTTCCGAAAATGATAGTCGATATGGGTTGTTAATCCTTCGGGAGTTTATTCTTGTAAATCTTTCTTGAATTCTTGGTTGGGACAAATTTCTCCTTTCCCCTCTACAAGGTAATATGGAAGGTCAAAATCCCCCCCTAAAATCAAAGCATTTCTTTGGTTGGTTGTGCTTAATAAAATAAATACTAATGACTCGTTGCAGATGAGGAGACCTTTAAAGGCTTTCCTTCCTGATATATGTATGCTTTACTTTCAGAGTCCATCTCACATCTTTTCTTGCACTGCGATTTTGCCTGGAAGGTTTAAAACAAGTTTTTCTATTACTTTGAAGAAAGCTGGGTTTGTCCTGGAACAGTGAAGGAGTTCTTGGCAATTTTTTTTGTGGGGTATGGAAGGAAGAAAGAAGGAATCGCATTACGGAATTGTGCTTTATTTGCAGTGTTTTGCGGCTTGTGGAAGGAACATAATCTGCGTATATTTTCAGGGAAAATGTTACCATATTGATTGGTGCGGGAAAAGATTCTTTTTGTCTTCTTTATGGTGTATGGGCTATGGAAACTTCAAGGGAATGCGTGTTTAAGATGTTCAGCATGATTGGCAGTCTCTTCTTAGGGCTTCTTGAATTCCTTTTGTCATCTTTTATTTGTGTTTTTTTCTTTTTTGGTTTTCCTGAGGATTCCCAGTTTTGCTAAGGAGATGTCTTCTCTCCAGATTGTACATTCTTTCCTTATCTAATGAATTTCTTTTTCTATAAAAAAAAAATAATAATGAGGAAGGCAAGCTTACCGCTAGCTTATACCCTATCCGGAGTTGCTCATATATGCAAAATTGGATGGCATCAAAAGGCAAATCTCGCAATAGAAAGGATCCAAATCCCTACAATTTAATAAACCAAGTTCAAGAAATATACTGAGAATAATGTGAAACATACAGCATATTAAAATTTTCCACTCACATTGATCCAGATAGCTTGTGAAAAAAGAAACACCACTAGTCATTTTTAGATTAAAAAATGATAGAGACATCTCCTTACTAATGTTAATGAAGAAAATAGAAGAATAAAATATAAAAAATAATTATAAAAACTATAACAAGAAATCCTTGCGCTACTCTAGGAGGATGCCAAATAAAACCTACATAGTAGATATCACAAAACTAGAGAAGTAATCCTGATCAATTTGGATGATAATACTAAATGTGGAAAGGGATACATACTGCATACAGCCCTTTAAAACCTTCATTAGATACAATAAGGCGAACTGCATCAGGAGCTGAAGCAAACTGCCCAGTCTGCATCCTTTGTTTAACAACCTTTTTTAAGTGTTGAAAAGATATTCAGTTCAACAAACCAAGGAAAAATGGAAAAAAAAAAAAAAAAAGGAGGGGGGGGGGGGTGGGGGGCAATTTTTTTTCTTGTTTGTAGTAAACTTAACTACCTCTGTTGGTACACGAATGAAAGAAGAAGCAGCCCCTCCAATAGCACCTGCAGTCTGAATGAAGTCTGAAACCTTTTATAAAAACAAAAAGTGGGGAAGGGGAGGCTCTATCCTAATTTGGAGGAAAAAGCTATCCCCCGTGGAAGAAAAGGAGATCCTAGGCAAGGTCTTAAATTTCAATTTTGACTAAAATTTTTAGGCTTCAAAAGTATGGAAATTTCAATATCGATGCCAATTTCAATTTCAAAAATTAATGGAAATTAGTAATAAAGCATGGAATTCTTTTATGAAGCTTTAGAAACAATTAATAGACATAATAATGCATGATTTAGAACAAAAATATTATAAACAAAATACATCAAGGATGATTATGTAGTGTATAAGGAGCAATAATTGCAATGTAATAGTAGTAAACATATTCAATTAATATAAATGAAATTCATAAATCAATTAAATATTTTGCCCCCATTTGGGAACACTTAAAAAAAAAGTGTTTATAGCACTTATCACTTAAAAATAAGAACTTTTACAAAAAAAAAAAACGTGACGTTTGGTTTGAAATATAACAAACTCTTATACGCAAAAAGTACTTTTCCGAAATCACTTTTTTAATACCTATTTAAGTAAATTTTGAGAAGCAATCCAAGATAACTTTTTGGCCACTTACAAGTGGCACTGTTCATAGGTGGGGTCAGTTTTGTAAATATAAAAAAATTTAGTGGCTGTGCTTATAATTTAAAAAATAAATTAGAAGATAATCATATATTATTTTACTATGTATTATAATATATTTAATTATTAATGAAACATAATTCAATTGATTTTACTATGTATTATAATATATTAATTATTAATGAACATAATTCAATTGAAGAAGAACCATCTCTTAATTTAAATTAATATTAAAAATTCAAAATATTAATTTAATTAATAATACTATTTTAACATAAATTCATATGCTAATGATATGTTATAAATATAAATTAAGAACAAGATTATTGTTGATCAAAATATAATATTATATTACTTAATAAAAATATTTAAATGTCAATTAAAAATAATAGTTAACATAATTATGAATTAAAATTAATTATATATTATTTTATTATGCATTATAACCTATGAATTATTAATAGAAATATAATTAAATTATGGAATGAATAAAAAGAATCATCTATAAAATTTAATTAACATTAAATAAACAAAAAATATTAATTTAATTATTAATACTATCTTTAACATAAATTAATACAATAATCATATGTTATAAATATACATTAATAACAAGATTATTGTTAATTCATAAATAATAGAATATTGTTTTAGTTAATAGAAAATATTTAAATTTTAATTATAAAATTAGTATAATTATCATTAAAATTTTCAATTATAAAATATTAATATTTTTATTTAAAATATATTTAAAAGTACATATTAGTTATTATAATTCAATTTTGGATTGAACAAGAACTATTTGTTAATTTAAATTAATATTAAATAAATAAAATTTTTAAATTTAATTAAAAATATTATTTTTATCATAATGTAATAAGATAGTAATATGTAATAAACAAGATTATCATTAATTAAAAATTAATATTACATTATTTTTTTAATATAAAATATTTAAATTTTAATATAAATAATTATTAATGAAATTATTAATTAAAAAATATTAATATTTGTAATTTATAATATGTTTAAAAATAATCATATATCACCCTATAATAAAACTAAATATCCAAATATCACTTATGTTAAACACAACCAAACACTAGTTAATAACTTTTAACACTTTTCTAGTTCAGCGCTTAATTATCAGCACTTATTAAATTTAACACTTTTTTTTTTCCTGAAAAACGCTTCTATATAAGTGGTTCCAAATGACCCCTTAGTATATCAATTAAAAAAAATTTAGATATAAATGGTCAGATAAAATGTTGTAGCCAATATCTAAGTTAGTTATAACTTCAAAAGTTGGAAAGCTATAATACATATCCTCCTTGTAACGATATTTGATTCACTATTAAAAAAATATAAATTAAGAGAGAAATTTCAATTCAGGTTTTGAATCTCAATTTAAATTTGAATTTAAAATTACAAGTTCAATGAAATTTGTGTAAATTTCAAATGATTTGTGAAGACTATGATGGAAATTTTTAAAATGGAAATTTACTGCCATTTTGATTTCGAGGGTAGCAGAAAATTGAAATTTCAAAAATTTCATGAAAATTTCAAAAATTTCATGGAAATTTTAAGACCACGATCCCAAGACACAAATTTAGGCTACACAGCCTACAAGGGAACAAAATTTAAGCACCTGTAAAAATCCTAGTACATGAAAAGACTGTAATAATAACTGAGCAAACAAAGAAAAGTTCAGGTGAATGTTCTAGATCAATTATTCCTTTGATGTAAAATTCCAATGTCTTATTAGTGGATAGAAAGGACAATACTAGGTCATCACCATGGTCTTAAATTTCCACGAAATTGTCGAAATTTCCGTCGAAATTTCTGATTTCCGTCACCCTTGAAATCGAAATGGCAGTCGATTTCCATCTTGCATAATTTCTGTTGAAATCTCAACGAATCATTCGAAATTTATCGAAACCTCGAAATTTTAGAGAAATTTGTCAAAATTTTAACTATGCAATGAAATTTTGTCGAAATTCAAACAAGAGATTCGAGAGTGAAGTGAAATTTCTCTTTTAATTTATTTTATTTATTTTATTGAAACAAAAGGTTATCACAAGTGCTTTTGAGATTATATGAAAAAATAAACTTATAGTAATATTTTATTTAACCATTCATATCTAAATTATCAATATTTGTATAATAAATAATTTTTAAATGATTTATGAATTTCATTTGCATTAACTGAATATGTTTAATGTACATTATCTTACAAGCATGTTTGATACACATACTATTTTACGACTTTTCTACTTCGTACAAAACATAGATGTATTTAATTTGTAATATATTAGTCTTAAAACTTATATTATTATGTTTGTTAACCATTTCTAAAGTTTTACAAATAATTTCATGCTTTACTACTAGTTTCTATTATTTTTTCAAATCAAAATCGAAATTTCCATCGAAATATCCATACTTTTGGAGCTTCGAAATTTGAGTCGAAATTGAAATTTAAGACCTTGGTCATCACAACCCCACCCAACCGCCAAAGGTATTCGGATAAGCATAGCGGGATAACTTACCAGATGAGCAAAAGCACTAAGATTTTCAGGGAAAGTTTTTAGCAATTTCTGCTTTGCAGGTTCATACACACCAAGAAATACAGCAGAAGCCCTGTGAATGTTAAGAAAGCTAATTAGCTACTTGCCACCCATTATGTTTAAGCATTTAAAAGGACTGGGACACTACAAAGAAATTAAAAAATAATAGAAAACTAAAGAAGCATTGAAAAAAAAGTTCAATCCATTAAAAATCAGTCAACATGAAAAACATGGAACAATTTTAAAATTATTCTGCTCAAAAAGAATAATAGAGGCTAAAATATGGGATTTAACACAACTAAAGGCACGGTAAACATGCCCCGAATTGCTGATGTATGCTGAAGCTGTCAAGTTGTGGTTAATATTCTCTAGAAGTCAGACAGTCAGTCCACTCTTTACTTTGTTAGTTTCAATAATGTATATTAATTATTGCTATCTATGTGTCATTATTATGGTCTAGTCAAATGTCTCGTTTCCAAAAAGGAAAACAAAAATCCATAATTTTTTAGGAATTTCAATGTAATTTTGGGCATTTCAATTGAAATTTTGGAATTTTTAATTGAAAATTTGGAAATAGTTATGAAAATCATAAGATCAAAGTATCACATTTTTGTACGTGTCTTTGCATGCTTATCAATGTGCCATTTACATACACTAAATACCATATTCTTGCCATACAGACATCCTATTCAACTAACATTATGTTGCAAATAACATTTCCCAAGGATTATGTCAAAATTTCCATAATTTTACCATAGGTTTCCAAGTTTCCTCAAATTGAAATTTTGACAGTTTTTAATAAAATCTAAATGAAGTGGAGATAGCAATACTGAAAAGAAAAAACTACAAGCCACTAAACCTGATTGTAAGGGCTCTGAATAGCAGCCACTATGCAGCTAACAGAATTTCGAGCCTCCAGTATGACTTCCAAGGCTTTGGCACTGAGAAATAAAAAAGGCAGCCATTAAAGCTGGTTCATTCCGTGACTGAGGCCATAACGGTTACATTATTGTGCCTTACACGACCGAGAGGCATAACACTTGATTTTGGAATCTCTTTTCAGTTTCTTTTGCAATTTCTCTGTTTCCCATGATTCATGCGGCCTATTCTGGCACACACCTACCTATATACAGCTTTGAAAACACAATTTTGAGCTTGAAAATCAATTCAAACAATGCCCAGCTTCACATATACACTTTCAATAGACTGTAAATCTCAAATCTTCCACTTGTTTGGTGCTGTGAGTAGTTAATATTCATTAGGAATTCATTTCCGAAACATGATATACTTCGTTTTTGCCTCAAGAAACAAGAAGTTGAAAGGATTACCTATTACTTCGGATGGTGCTGACTTTCTCTCAGTAATTCGTTTCAATGTTTTGTTTTATTTTTGCTTTTAGCTTAAAGCTTTGTTATTCTTTGTCGTGCATGCTATCATATGATCGGATGGTAACAAAATTTATTTAATAATTATTGATATTTTTTTTATTTGCTTCTTATATTATCATATAATACACAGCAATACTTGAGTAACTTTTTTCTTGTGGCTGATGATACAAGTATATATTATGTACAAGGTAAAAATGTAGTTCAGGTATATCAGTTACCACTAACTAGGTTTTGAAGAATATTTTACTTAGTAATTAATGTTTTTAGTTAGTAACTGATATCATAATTACTTAATTAGTTGATTTTTGGTACTTAGTGTTTCTAACCAGCAATTAATAATTAATAATTCTACTTTCTAGTTGTATTTAATGCATTACATACTTAAATTTAAGTATTCTGAAATTTATTTTTGATTTTTTTATAGGTAAAAATAGAATCCATTGAAGGGTAAAAAGGGGTGCCACACTGCCACCAAAATCCAAAAAACAGCCAAAGGGAAAGGCTCACATTTGATACAATCAAGGTCTTAAATTTCGACTTCAGCTAAAATTTTGAAGCTTCAAAAGTGCGGAAATTTCTATGGAAATTTCAATTTTGATGTTAATTTCAATTTAAACTTTAAAAAATGATAGAAATTAATAAAATGTGGATTTTTTTCATAGAAAAATGATTAATAGACATAATTATGCAAGTTTTAGAATTAAAACATTATAAAATAAACACACCAACAATAAGTTGTGTATAAGGTGTGGTAGTTCTAATATACTAACCATAATAAACATATTCAATTAATAGAAATGAAATTCATTAATCAGTTAAATGTTATTTATTATATAAATAAAGATGATTAATTTATAAAGGGTCAAATAAAATATCGTTATAAGTTATATTTTCATGTAATTTCAAAAACTTTTGTAAAAATTTTGTATTTCAACAAGAAAAAAGATAAATCAAGAGAGAAACTCCACTTTTGGTTTTAAACTCGCACTTGAATTTCAAGGAAATTTCATTCTATGGTTAAAACTTCAACAAATGTCGATAAAATTTTGAGATTTGATAAATTTTGGATGACTTTTAGAAATTTTGATGGAAATTTTTTAAGATAGAAATTGATTACCATTTCAAACTCATGGAAATGGAAAGCAGAAATTTTGACAGAAATTTCCACAATCTTGTGGCAATTAAAGACCATGGATACAATGTGTCCAAGAAAATCAAGAGCTGTTTAAGTGTCTAACATTTACAAACCACAAACCAGCTGAGGTAAGTGTCTAAAATGTACTGACCACAAAACCAGCTGGAGTAAGCCATCTATCTTTGAGAATCATGAGCAACGTGACTGATCCATTGAGTGCCCTTCTATTTCTTTTCCATCCACGCAATCAAAATAAAATAAAAAAAATGGTATGAGGGATCAGAGTCAGTTTTTTACCCCCTTTCTTTGCTTTTGAGCAAATGTCTCTTCAGGCCTAAATCTCCCACCTCACAAGGCTGCTTGACTTCCTCAGAAGCCTATCCACTGTTGTCAAGACCATATTTTAAAGAATTGACCTTCCTCCAATATAGATATTTTTGATTCCTGAATTTCCATAGCTATTGCCGGGGAGGACTTTGTTGAACATTGTGAGGGATTTCAGACTCCGATTGCTAGATTGAAAAAAAGTTGCTTGACAACCCCCATTTTAACTAAGCAGCACCTCAACTACTCACTTGTGCTTCCCACAGGAATTTTTTCCAAATATCTTCAAGTCTTTTGGTCAACAAGCTGTGAATGGGGAAGAGGAGCATAATATGCCAAGAGGTTTGGGGAAGTATTTTTGATAAGGGTGAGTCCCCCTAATTTCTCTTCCAACCAGCAATTTTTTTCTCAAATCTCTCAATAATGCCAAAACTCTTCTATCTTTAAACTTGGTTCCAAGAGGAAGACAGCTTGAAGCCCAAAATTGAAGCCAGGAAAGTGCTCTCAATCACCTCATCTAAAGGAATAAGCTCACTTTTACCAACGGTGACTTTCAATCCTGAAATTGCTTCAAAACAAAGAAGGATACAACTTAAATTGAGAATTTTCTGCCTTAAAAAATATTATGGAGTCATCTGCAAACAGGATATGAGGAAATTCCATTTCCCTACCATTTCTTCCAACCCAAAACCCTTTAAAACAACCTGCCTCTGAAGCTTTTTTCAGTAAAGACTCTAAAACTTCCACAACTATGATAAATAAGACAGGAGGGAGGGTATCACCTATCAACTTGGCACAAGCCTCTAGATGAGTGGAAGAAATTTGAGGGGCTGCCATTGATGAGAATGGAAAAGGAAGGCATGGTGACATATTGTTGAATCCATTTGCACAATTAAGTCCACAAAAGTTGTTTTTTTAAGAATGTATGAAAGAAAGTCAACTCACATGATCGAAGGATTTTTCCATTTTGAATCTACACTACCAGGCTACCAGCCCCTAGACTGAGAATCCACAACGTCAATGAGGGCTGCTTTCATAATCTCTCTACCTTCAATAAAGGCACGTTGGTGCTGGACAATAACTTCCAGAACAGCTTTTCTAAGTCTCAAAGCAAGCACCTTGGATAACATTTTGTAGATACTTCCCACTAAGCTAATAAGACAAAAGTCTTTGATGTTTGAGGCCCCTGCCTTCTTTACGAATCAAGGCGACAAGTTGAATAAGCGATCTCCATTAAGCTGCCTGATTCATGAAAATCCTCAAAAAACAAGATGCACATCCAAGACACTTTGGACACTCAACTAATCCATAGTATTTACCAAGATAAAAGGCCCGCCCCTCTACTATTCTCCACTTAAATACCAAGGTTCAATCTCAATTGGGAAGTTTTAGCTCCTTACATTGTCATGTTTGAGAATATCCCAGTTTGCTTAAAAGAGGGCCATCATGAAACTGACAAAGGCCCGGGGCTTTTTCATCATCACAATTTTTAAGGGGTTGGCAATTTCTTCCTCACTTAAGGGGCTTTAGAGCCACAGGGTAAGAAGAGTAATTTAACTTTCTGAAGGTGATGCCATCAAGCTTTTGTCTCCAAACAATTGGTTTGGAATAGGATTCCATAGAAATCATAAATGTCTTCCTTAATCGCCCCTTCTCCAAGATTTGTCCATCAATCTCAACTAGACCTTCCGTGGGCATTTGTTGTTCAGTGGAAGAACCATAGGACTTGGTGTTTTGCAACCCCACACCCAGTGAGCCATAAGGCCCTAGATTTTTTGTCTCCAAGCTATTTTTTCCATATTAACGGTCTTGGAAATCTCTTTCCAATGAGGAAGTCTTCTTGTTTTGTCTTTGGTAGTCAGGCATCGGGTTATCTCTTCATCGTCCAGCACCTTAAGGTTGCTTTGGATAGAATCCTTTTTCAAGGCAAGCCATCAGAATCACACCCAATATACTACAATCAGCACACATGAAATGAAAACCACAACAACACTGCAGAATCAGGCAGAACACACTAGCACAGAACAGCACCGTAGAATTTCAAGAGGCAGCTACAAGCACATAACCGAAGTTACAGTACCCTGGAAAGAATGAAAGATGTAAATAGTTTCTCGTGCAATGTGACAAAAGTTGCCTTTAACCACACAGAACACAGCAGACTACATTTTGATTGCACAGAACAGGGCAGGCCACAATGAACACTCAATAAACAACGTGGCAGTAGCTAGAAGCATATGCATGCATGAAAACAGCAATCACAACATCATAACAGATTAACAGTATCACCAAACAGTATTATCAGGATTTTCATCCTTGACCTCACCCAAAAAATTTCTTTCTAGAAAATAATTGCCTTGCACAAATTAAGAAAATAAATTACTTAAATCAAATAACAAATTGAGAGAAATTTCTAGGAATTAACCTCTTTTGACGATTCTTGATGAAGGCAAGGCCAGGCCTCCATCCTCTCAGCACCCCTCAACTTCGAGCCCTTGAGCATGGCGACATACTCGATGACTCCCTTCCACAACCTTCCAACTTTTACCCTGTTACAGTAATTGTCCCACTGGATAACTCCCTTCCACAAACCCATCCTCGAAACTGACATCTGTTCTTTGGATCCTTGTCAATACCAGGCCGCTAGGTCATGATCAGTGTTCTCCTTCATAACCTTTCCTTCAATTGCCAAAATCTCAACCCTATAGATGGGGGCCTCCTCTTATGCCATTGACCAATCTGGTAACCTCATAACCGAACTTAAGATTCACAAAATCTCTCAACCTACCCTTGTAATCCAGAAATTGTAACCTTTCTGCTTTGATACCCAGGAATCGACAGGGTCAAGCCTTCATCAACCTCGGTAGTCCTATAATAAGCCTTGAGAAATTGTTAGACCCTGCACTGAACCTTTTGTCCCTCTCCCTCTTATAGTCTTGTCACGAGCCTCACTAGCACTCAAAGTTGAATGGGTGAACAGGCCACACTTAAAATTGAGAGGAAGGTGATCGGTATCACCCAACTGGATGCTTTGAATTTTCACATCTCTGAATACACTGGCAAGCTTGTCTTCATCATTGTACTGGAAAAAGAGAAACTTGTGTGGGTATAGAAGTTGATGGGGGTGTTAAGGTGCAGCCAATGAAGGGGATGCAGCAAGCCACAGTGGAATTATATACCGAAAGGCATAAAACAGTGTGTCAGTTAAGGTTCTTGAAAATGGCAGGGAAAGGTTCTTATGCTTGAAGAAGGCCAATAGCAAAACATTTTACGACATACAAATTCCAGAAGGGGAACAGGAAAAAGGGTGGAGGGACTTCCTTGCTGCACTGTTGGAATTATCAGCACCACCTATAGATATTTCCAAACTTAACAGTGGTAGTTGGAGATGCTCCGACTACAGGTCTTCAAACTTTCAGAGAATTGAGAAAGAGTGGACTAGCATGTTTCAGAGGATATCGTCAAATTCCTCCTATGCCAATGTGACCAGATGAGGGGATGCAGCAAGCCACAGTGGAATTATATACCAAAAGGCATAAAACAGTGTGTCAATTAAGGTTCTTGAAAATGGCAGGGAAAGGTTCTTATGCTTGAAGAAGGCCAATAGCAAAAATTTTTACGACATACAAATTCCAGAAGGGGAACAGGAAAAAGGGTGGAGGGACTTCCTTGCTGCACTGTTGGAATTATCAGCACCACCTATAGATATTTCCAAACTTAGCAGTGGTAGTTGGAGATGCTCTGACTATGGGTCTTCAAACATTCAGAGAGTTGAGAAAGAGTGAACTAGCATATTTCAGAGGATATCGTCAAATTCCTCCTATGCCAATGTGACCAGATAAGCTCCAGCAATGAGAATGGAAGCTGGAATGGAAATAAACCACCAACAAAGGGATCGGGGAGGCCACACGACTATTACAAATCCTTTTCCCTTGACACATGAGGGTGGGGACACCGAGATAGACCTCATTCATGCTGGGGGAGTTTTTGTACGGCTGACAGGTTTTTGCAGCTGGGGCAGGCATTTCAGAAGTCTAACTTATTCCGGTGGAGAAAACTAAGGCGGTGTGGGTCAAAGGAAGATACCAAATCCAGAAAAGTGGTTGGAGAGGGTACAAACCCAGAAGCACAGCAACCACGGCCAGCGGCAGCAGCAGAAAAGGGCGGCCCAAATCAAGTTAACTATGTTCTGGGTGGGCAAACTTCAGAGGGCAATGGTTGAGAAAAAACAGAAGCAGTGTTATATTGAAGAGGCTTCTATGAGCAGCAAGAAGCAAGATTATATTTGCAACCAAGATGCACTGTCAATCGCAGCTCCATTGGAGAGGATGTTCTAAATATCACAAGGGAAAATGGAGGATGACTTAATGTACAATTAGAAGAAGAGATGGGCAGTATGTGTGAATCAGAGAAGGAGCTGATTTTGAAAAGGAAGGGCGGGCTCAGATGTTCAAAGGATTTAGCGGGGATCTTGAAGAGGATGGGTCAGATAAAGCCAATATTCCAGCAGCGAGTTCTCAGCATCTGGAGAGGATTAGCCTTCATTCATATTCAGATTTTACTCCAGCAGTTGATCAGATGGGAGCTGAGTTTGAACTTGCTGAAGACAACGGGTTATTCCAAACAAATGAAGATGAGGGTGTGCATGGCTCGAAGCAAAATGCACTAACACCTCACTACGAATGGAGAATGATCGCCCGCATAGGGATCCTGAGTGTACACAGACAGGTAAGGACTCTATTAATCACTTTTCAGATCAATTAAATGCCTTGAATGAAAGGGGTCTTTGTCTTCTAACCCTGAGCTTAATCTCCTTCGTGTCAATAACTTGGTTTCTTCCTTGGGCAATTTTGAAAAAGAGGGGGGGGGGGGGGGCGCGCTAATGATGAGAAGGTAGATGCTTCTTTAAGCGATCTGGGTTCCTCTAGAACTAGTATTGGTATCCCCCCCTTCCTAATCAGCCTTGTCTTGTCTTAATGCTATATGCCAGAGGAAGGATTTGTAGGGGAGGGCCGTGAGTTTAGCTCTGAAGGAGGTGAGGGAGACTCAATGAACTCACACAAAGCTCCTAGAAGACCTTAGCTTGAAACTAATAGACCCCTTAGGAAAGGAGGTGAGGTTGGGTTTGAGCCCTAGAACCTACAAGAGAAGAAAAAAGAAAGTTCAAAAAGAACAAAGAAATTTGGTTTCCTCTATTAATTATGAGGGGGGTAAGGGGATTAGGAAGGGTGGAAAGCAGGTTAATATAGATTATTAGTTGAGATAAGAGGCCTAGGGGGTGAGAGAAAAGGAGCCTAATCAAGAAAGTAATGTCTAAGTACTCCCTGAGCATCATAACAATTCAGGAAACTAAAATGGAAATTTGGGGCGATCATAGTAGGGAATGGGACTTCTTACCCTCTCGAGGTGCCCCTAGTGGTGTTGTTATGTGGAATTCTCGGTCTATCTCTAAAATGGATAATTTAGTGGGGTTCTTTTCCCTTTCTGTTCTTGTGGAGGTGAAAGGGAGGGGCCAATGGTGGGTATCCTCTGTGTATGATCTTCCTAGACCAACTCTTAGGAGTTCTTTCAAGATGAGCTTTATTACGTTTTTGGGTTTTGCCCACCTAGGTGGGTAATGGGAGGGGATTTTAATGCGGTTAGGTTTGTGTGGTAGAAGAAAATGGGGGGCTGACTTAATGCTAGCATGCAGCAATTTGATATGCTTATTAGGGAGGGTGGCCTGAGAGATCTAATCACTTCCCTATTATGCTGGAATCAAGTAGGGCTTCATGGAGTTCCATTCCTTTTAGGTTTGAGAACATGTGGCTGGACAATGCTTCTTTTAAGCCCTTGGTGAGAAGCTCATTGGATGAAGATATATGGAGGGGTTGGGAAAGGTTTAGGTTTATAAGGAAGTTGAAACATTTGAAGGGGAATCTGAAAATTTGGAATAAAGAGGTGTTTGGGGATGTTAGAATAAGAAAAGCCAGCATCTTAGGTGAGCTAGATTTTTGGATAGAAAGGAAGACGAGAATAACCTTTCTAAGATTAAGGAGGAAAAAAGATCTCTTTAAAGAATTATTTGGAAGAGATGATTTTCAAGGAAATAAGGAGTTGGAAACGAACCGTCATGCCCTTATTTTTGGCACATGACCGGCAATGACTCCCTCTAAAATATGATGGAGGCACTGGGCCTAGGCATGAATTTGTTTTACAAAACCATCATTTGAAAACAAGTTAGAGACCCATTAAGAGTGAATATTTGGTGAAACCACACGATATATACAACATTTCATAAAGTAACTAAAAATGTTTTACTTAAAGTGACAAGGTCTTTACACTGGGGTGTACTTTACATACAACATTTTTCACTTTCCCTAGTCTACATACATAACTTCCAACCAAAAACATGCTTAGTATCTCTATCATCTTCCTGCCAACCTATAAAACATGTCAAAAATTGCAGTCTCTTGGAGAACTTAACAAGTGGGCCTCTCCTTAAGTTCGAACCTAAAATTGTAAAGGAATAGGTTGAGGAACCACAAGCTTAGTAGACTTTCTTAAATCCCCCTTATTCAAATACGGATTTCAATACTTTAACATATGATTTCTTATATGCATGCACAATCAATAGACGTATGAACACACTCTTTATTCTAAGCAATATGCATGACACACTCTTTATTCTAAGCAATCTCTTCATCTAAAGTTACCATCACAAAACATCCAAATAGCATGCATATACATATTTTTTTCAACATAGCAGCACTGTCCAAAAGAAGTGCACATTTTACTCAAACAAGTACCAAATTCCAGGTCATTTTGGCGAACCACCGCTTAATGCAAACTTAGCTTGGCTAACCACCGCTTATTGAGTAATACTCTGGAGGTTTACCACCTTTCACCCAAGGAAGACACAATCCATGCTTAAATTTCACAATATCACAGCCACAAACAACACATAGTGCCAGCTACTTCGCACAATAGCAGTTCAAGATATGCATAAACAAGCTATGCCATAGCAAGCAAAACCATCATCCTTACGAGATGAATATCTATTGCATGAAAATTTCCTAACTAGACAAAATATGCAGCCATGATAACAAATGAGAGCATATATGCAGCCATATCAAGTAGATAGAAACAACAAGCTTAAACCTTCCATATTAGGATTCATTTCCATGCAATTTTCTACCCTCTACTTCCAAAGGATATGCAAAATCCCTATATGAATAACAAAAATTAACATCAACCTTCATTTTCAGCGTCTCCAAATTATTTTAAGTTTCCTTTCAATGTTTTATATTTTGTCCCGATTTCCCTGACTTCTTACAAAACTTCTCTCTTTTCCTCTCTCTCTCTCTCTCTCTCTCTAAAACTAGGGTTTACAGCAAATATTTGTGGCATTTTGTGTTGTGGCTGCTCTGCAGGGCTGGAAGGGTCAAGACAGCAGCTACGTGCTACCAGCTGCCTGTCAAGTGTCTCCTTCTAGGCTGGAAACATGACAGGTACTGCAGCAGCTGGTGGCAACGAGGGTCCTGTGGTGCTGCCATCTATGCACTAGGTGGGCTGCTGGTTTTCGAAGCTGCCAGGTGGCTGCTGCTAGGTGGTTTTCATCATACCCTATCCTGTTTTAACAATCCCCCTTAAATTTCCTTTCATCAAAGCCCCCCTACACTAATAAGTCAAATGGAATTTTCCAAACTTAATTAATGAATAATATGGCTAGTATGAACTTGTTTAATACGAAAACAAAGCAAAACCATGGCAAGTTATCAAAGTAATTAAATTTACAGTGGCCTAAAGGGTATGGTTATCATACAAAAGACCAAATTTAAATGGATCAAAGAAGGAGATTGTAATACTGACTTCTTCCTTAGGCTAGCTAATGGAAAGATGAGGAAAAATATGATTAAGGAGCTAGAGGTGCAAGGAGGGAGAATTATTAATGATCCTAATAGAATAGCCTCAAAGATCTCTAATTTTTTTGATAATCTTTATTCTCATGAAGAGGTTTGTAGACCGATGGTTGAGGGTTTAGAGTGGGATCCCATCTCTAAAGATCAAATGCTTTGGTTAGAGAGACCTTTTGCGGAGGAGAAAGTGAGGGGGGCAGTTTTTGGGATGGAAAGGGATAAGGCTCCAGGTACAAATGGTTTTAGTCTAGATTTTTTTCAAGACTGCTAGGATACTGTTATGGATAACTTGCTCAAAGTCTTTTATGAATTTTATGGGAATGGAATTCTAAGTAAGAGCATTAACTCCACTTCTATTACCCTGTACATAAGAAATCAAGGTTCATTAAGATAGAGGACTTCAGACCTATCAATCTAGTCTTCTTATATATAAAATTATCACTAAAGTTCTAGCTAATAGGTTGAGGTGCTTGATAAGACCATTTCTACAGCTCATAGTGCTTTTGTCGGGGTAGACAAATAGTGGATGCCATTTTTGGTGGCTAATAAGGTGGTGGAGGATATTTGTAGGAGAAAGAAGAGGGGATTCATATTCAAACTGGATTTTGAGAAGGATTATGACAGCGTTAGCGTTAGTTGGAGTTGTTTGGACAAAATTTTTACAAGAAGGGGTTTTGGTGAGGTTGGCGATGATGGTTAAGGGGTTGCTTATTTAGTGTATGGCTCTTGGTTGTGGTGAATGGGGAACCTAGTCTTGGTTTAGGGCTTCTAGAGGCATTAGCCAAGGGGACCCACTTCCCCTTCTTCTGTTTGTGCTGGTAGTTGATGCATTGAGTAGAATGGTGGATAGGGCTGAGGATCGGGGGTTGTTGAAAGGTTTGGGAGTAAAGAGAGAGGATGTGGTGATTTCTCATCTTCAGTTTGTAGATGACACTATTTTCTTTCTAGAAAATCATAGGCCTTCTTTCAAATGTATTTTGGGCATCCTTCATGTCTTTGAGAGGGTATTGGGGCTTAAAATAAATTTGGGGAAAAGTGTTCTAGCTAATATTAATGTGCCTTTTGAGCATGCTTGGGAGTGGGCATCTGAGGTGGGTTGTGGTCTTTTAGAGTGGCCTTTGACTTACTTAAGGGTCCCTTTAGGAGGCAATCCTAGATCTATGAAATTTTCGGACCTGGTGATGGAAAGAGTGGCCAAGAGGTTGGATGGTTGCAAGGGGGTGCTTTTTCCCTTGGGAGAAGAACCACTCTTATGCAGGCTTGTTTATCTAGAATCCCCTTATTCTATTTTCCAATTTTAAATTTCCAGTGGGGGTTGCAAATAATATTGAGAAAACAATGAGAGATTTCTTACATTCTAGTGGGGGTTTTCGGGATTACTTAGGTGGGAGCAAGGTCTTAAATTTCGATTTTGACTCAGATTTCGAAGCTCCAAAAGTACGAAAATTTCGACGGAAATTTCAATTTCGATTTCGATTTGAAAAAATAATGGAAATTTGTAATAAAGCATGGAATTCATTGTGAAACTTTAGAAAAGGTTAACAAACATAACAATATAATTTTTAGGACTAGTATATTACAAATTAAATACATCTAAGGTTTGTATGAGGTGGAAAAGTTGTAAAATAGTATGTGTATCAAACATGTTTGTAAGATAATGTACATTAAATATATTCAATTAATACAAATGAAAGTCATAAATCATTTAAATATTATTTATTGTACAAATAATGATAATATAGACATGAATGGTTAAATAAAATATTACTGTAAGTTGGTTTTTTCATATAATTTCAAAAGCACTTGAAATAATCTTTTGTTTCGATAAAATAAATTAAGATATAAATTTCACTTCACTCCTAAATTTTTCATTTGAATTCCGACGAAATTTCATTGTATAGTTAAAATTTCGACAAGTTTCGCTAAAATTTCGAGATTTCGATAAATTTCAAATGATTCATTGAGATTTCGACAGAAATTATGCAAGACGGAAGTCGTCCGCCATTTCGATTTCGAGGGTGACAGAAATCGGAAATTTCGACAATTTCATGGAAATTTAAGACCATGGGTGGGAGGAGGTTTGCAAGTCTAAAATGGAGGAGGATTGGGTCTTGGAAATTTGGTGTCTAAAAACATCGCGCTCCTAGCTAAATGGTTATATTGTTTCCCTTAGAAGATCATTCTCTTTGGCATAAGGGAATTAGAAGTAAGCAAGGGTTGGGTGTGAATGGGTGGGATACCATTGTTAGTTTGCAATGTTCTTTGGAGAGTCCATGGAGATCTATTTCTCACATTTATCGTTTATTCACTCCTCACATTAATTTTGTAGCGGGGAAGGGTTCTTGGATTTGTTTTTGTAAAGATCCGTTGTTGGAGAATGATGTTCTATCCACATCTTATCCTCGTCTCTTTCAATTGAGCTTAGGGAAAGACAGTATGATTTATTTCTTTGTGGTTGATTCGGTTAGCCTTTTGGTTTCTTGGAACTTTCATTTCAGAAGATCTCTAAATGATAAAGAGTTGATGGCACTCTCCTCCTTGTTGTTGTTATTGAACAATTGTCATCTTTCTTCAGCTAGGGATACTTGGTCTTCAGCTTCAGCTTCAGCTTCAGCCTTCTCAAGTATTTGGAAGGCCAAAGCTGCCCTATGGATTAAGGCTTTCATTTGGCTGAATGTGCTTAATAGAATCAATACTAATAATCTGTTGCAATTGAGGAGATCTTTGAAGGCCCTAACTCCAGATGTTTGGGTGTTTTGTTATTTGAATTCTGAGTTGGCACCTCATTTGTTCTTACACTCTGATTTTTCTTGGAGCATCTGAAATAATTATTTGGCGTGTTGGGAGAAGCTTGGGTTTGTCCAGCGTCGGTGGAAGGAATGTTGGCCATTTCTTTTGAGGGTCTTGGAAGAAAGAAGGTAGGGCTGCTCTTTGGAAATGTGGAATATTTGCAGTACTGTGGGGTTTATGGTTGGAGCACAATGCATGGATTTTTTCATGGAAAAAATTGAATAGGCAGCTAGTTTGGGAAAAGATTCATACTTGGCATCTTCATGGTGCATTGGTTTTGGATGCTTTAAGGGAGCAGAATTTTCAGAAACTCAGCGAGATGGAGGAATTTTTTGCTTTGATACTTCTAAGTATTATTTTGTGCTTTATGTTTCATTTTTATTGATTTCTCCACAATTTTGTTGGAAGATGTCTTATTCTCCTCTTTGTAAATTATTCTCTTTATAATGAAATTTCCTTTCTCTATTATATATATATCATCACTTGACACCAGTCAAAGGAAACATCAGAACAGCAACAGCAGCTTGCCAGAAATAACATTTCTGTTTTGACATGAGAAAATTACCATGAGCCACACAACACCCACAAGACTGATTCAGAGCTGAGAGGAGAAGGATTAGAAACCATAGTCAACTCTCTAACCAGGAAAAGAATCTAAACTTTAAGAGTCAACAAGGAAGAGAAAGGGAGAAGAAGAGAAGTGTTGTCACCCTGCATCAAATTAATCAGGGCCTAGGAAGTTTATTGCTCTGATACCACGTAAATCTGAAATATATTAAAGTTTCAATGAAGAAATACAACAAATAGGGTTAGAGATCAAGGAAAAAAAAAAGAGAAGAAAGGGAGAATGCCTAGTCGGCAGTTTCTTGGACCATGTGTACAGATCCAGGTCTTCCCTCTTTTACATTAGTAATAAAAAATACATTAAGTACAAAAATACCCCCACTCACACCACCTAATTACAAAAATAACATATTCTCTTCTAACATAAACAGTAATGAGGCAATGCTATATGCATTGTTTGAATCCAATGGAATGCACCCCTAACCCTAACACAATTAAAGCTTTACTGCTTTTTCATGCCCTGGGATTTTCTGATAAAAAAATTAACAAAAATGTAATTAGAGGGCATTTAAACAAATTTGCATAGAATTGGCCCTGTAAACTTATAGAAATTTGCAAGGCTATTCCAGATTATGTTGTCTTTTAAAATTTATTCTTGTGCACATTTAGATTGGCCAACAGACATGAAAGAATCTATAGTTCAAACTTCAAAATGATGCTTAAGGTTTTATCTATGCAACAAGTGCACATCAATTTTAGCATATATTTTTCTGTCTGAGAGGTAGATAAGAAAGAGGATGTCCTGTATGCTGCCATTTGCCATAAATCCCCGTAAGATCCTAAGTTGGACAGCTAGTATCAGTACCAAGCAGCAACAGCCACTCTTCTGTCTACTCTACAGAACTTTTGACATAGAAATGCCTTTATCCAGGCATACATTTTCTTCATTTGTAGTTTGATCAGTCGAAATGGATAACAATTGGTGAGCAGGAGAATATAGTTAATCTAGGTATTTAGGACATAAAAATTTGAAGTTGAAAGGGACACAGTTCCAGTAACCCCAATAGTTAGAATATAAGGCCTTATTAGGCCCTTCTTGCTTATGGAGTTGAAGTTAGCATTGACTCAAACCCTAACTTGGTGCTGAAATGCAAATTAAAATAGTAGAGAATAACTATTATCTCATGACAGAATGAAAAAGTAACTAGTATGATTCTGTATGCACACTAACACAGAAAGCTTTTATATAAATTCCCATAGATAAATAAAGCCAATTTTGAAACTATAAGTACTTACGGTAAGACGCCAGCAAGATTTCCAGCTAGTCCAGTATAGAGACCCCTCCAAATAATTTTTCCTCCACCATGAACAGCCTAACATGTAACTCAGCCAGTTAGCCAGAATTATTTTGGAGAAAAGGAATTATAAACTGAACAAGAAAAACGAAGAAGTTGACATAAATTTCATAATCAGGACAACAACTATTGAAGAATACCAGAGTGAACACGATATTAATAAAAGGGAACAAGGCATGAGAGAAACCCCAAAGGGATCGGTACAGCTACTCTCTCATAAAAGTGAAACTAACCAAGACCAATAAAGTGAAAGCTAAAGCTACAAAATTATGACAACTCAACTTGAAACAACATGAATTTAGCAGTAATCATTCATAGAACTGGGATCAATCAGCTGCTACAGGTGGCAGAACAGTCTTTATTCAGTTCCTGATCCAGCAACTCCAGCCAATAAAATTAAGCCAAAACAACAGCCCCATATTAACTGCCACCACTACGACTCAGAACTGAAAGAAAATTATAATTTTTATCTTTCCACCATGAAAGTAAAAAGTTCACATAATAATTATAATTCTTTTTTAATTTCATTTCTTTCAGAAATATTAGTCTGTAAATGATCGAAGAGAACTGGTGGGTTAACAAAAAGCAATAGTTGACTAAGAATAATATTACATATAATTAACCTGCCTGAAGTCGAGTTTTAATTGTATCAATTGGGTATAAAGCTGCTTCAACAACAACACCAGCAGTACCTCCAGCTATAATGCCGTCTGCAAAATTCATAGTAAAGAACTTAGAATGATGAAACCTTAAGCTTGCAAGCTTTTTCTTTTCAAATGTATGAGATTTATCAAATGCTAGCAAGGTCATAGCTTAAGGGGAAAATGACATTTTTCTTTTAAAGAGCCACAGCCAATAACAAAATCCATGACTAGAAAACAGAACAAGTTGAGAGACTATTTTAGTAATTATGTGATTTGAGTGGGGCATTTTTGTATTTCATGCCATTTTTATTATTAATATGTAAGACGGCAGACCTAGACCTGTACATATGCTCCACAACATGCTGCCCAATTTTTCCTCTTCCTTTCTTCTTGTTCTAGGGTGGTGCAAAAATTGGTTTCAACGAATTAAGCCAACCAAATCAAATTTATTTGGTGCAAACAGTTTGGTTTGGTGCCAAAAATTATGACTGAAATTTTATTTGGTTCAGACTCAGTTTTATTAGTACAAAAAGAAACCGAACTTCCCCAATTCTTCAGAACAGTTTCGGTTTTCCAGTTCCTCTTCAATCTTGCCCCCACCGCAGCACTGCTTGTCTGCACCAACAACATTGCCACAACCATGCTTTGACAGAGAAGCCTCTAGTAGCCCGGTGAATGGTTAACATCACTCACCCTAGCCTCAATGGGGATGCAAGGTGGCTGATCTGACCCCATCAAGCATCAACCCCATCTCTGCCATTGTACATCCTGAATCCATCACCATGAGCAGATCAATTTGAAGAATTGATGAAGAAGACAAGATGTAAATGAATTATAAAGAGGGAAAAAAGAACTAAAAAGGCAAGGGCAAATGGGAGAGTAGAGCAGATAGACCCATCTTTGCACCTCCATCATCACCATGAGGTAAGATTTGAGAGAGTGGGTGTTCATAGAAATGAGAGAGAGTATCAGATTTTTTGGTGGGGAAACCTCAGGCTTATAACTTCAGTCCGTTTCGTTTCTTAAAGTTTTGGACCAGTTTGGTTCGGTTTTGATTATGTATGAAAAGTTCGGTTGGTTTGGTTCATGTTTGAGTTGAACAAAAAAAATTTGGTTCTGTTAATTTTTGGACGAATCGACCGATTGCAAGCCCCTATCTTCTCCTCTCCTCTTCTTCAAAGTTCAATCAACTTCTCCTTCTCTTCTGTGGGACAGAATCAAGTTTTTTGCTCCTCTTGGGGCACATTCCTTGGAATGTTTGGGATGATATTGGTGTCTGATCTTCAAAGGGATTAGCGGGACAGCAATATTTTAGTTAGACGTTTTGTGGAGGATGCGTCCTTTTGTTTAGATGTTATTGAATTTTTTATATTTTACAAACAAAAAATAAATAAATAAATGAAAAAAGGAAGATAATCGTTATACTCCTCTCAAGACAGGGTAGATGACTTGCTCAACACTCCCCAATGGAGCGACCAGCAGTCCAGCACTCCCCGAAGCGTCGAATGACCATCTCATCGACCACCAATCGCTTATTGGTAGTTTCTATACTTACCTAAGGGCCCTGCGATCACTTTGGCAACACTTCCTAGGCCTACAGAGGGTGTTCAAACATCAAGTTCTGAGCTTTCGAACCAGGGAGTCCACACCAGCAAAGAAATTCTCTGTTTTTTACCAACCTCCTTGCACCGGCCCTCTGTCACTGTCAGTGTTCTACTGAGGCTGTGTTTTGTTATCAGTGTTCTTCCGAGGCTGACACTGTCTGACCTTGTTGAGTGATTTCTGCTGCTAGACAATTACTGGCTATTGTTTGACAGATTGCTGTTGCTCATTTGCTTTTTGACCGCGAACTGTAAATTGAGTGGGCATGGGGGAAGAGACTGAGATGAGTGGTCACTCTGCTCTAAAGATTTGAGAGGAAAATTTTTAATGTGAATCGCAAATTATAGGAAAGAGTGGAAATGAAGAATTAATTTTTGAGGCTTAAATTTTGAGGGAGCCTTGGCCTTCCAAACTATAGGAAAAAGTGGAAATGAAGAATTAGAACAGACTGAATTCAAAAAAAAAGATTTGCAAGAAAAAACTCCCAATTGATCAAAGGATCAAGTGCAAATATCCCTCCCTGATGAAAGTTTACTTCCATTCAACAAGGATAGGAAAGAAGACAACTCCTCCATCTCCCTCTCATTAAGAGGTCTCCTAAAATGAAGATTCCAATAAACCAAAGGACTACTCAAATTCCCAACAGAAAAAAGAAAAGAAAAAATATTGCTCTATTTTTTTCAGCACACAAACAAAAGAGACAAGAGGCAAAGGTGGATAAAACTTCATTACCTAACCACAGGTCTTTCCAGAAGCGGAAACATGACCCCTCCCCACCACAAGATTAGTGTGAGGTGTAAAGGATAAATCTAAGAAAATGGACCTCCACAGACTCCCTAAATAACATCTTAGATTACTATTGGACTACTGGTATCCCACCCATTTTCACCCAACCCAAACTTGCTTCTTATTACTCAATGCCCAAGGGAAGATTCTTCTAGAGGGAAGTGCCACAACCATTTAGCTAAATGGGCAGTGTTTTTAGACACCAGCTTACCTAGACCCAACCTACCCTCCTTTTTCAGCTTACAAACCTCATCCCATCTAGCTAAATTGATCCCTATGCGCCCCCCCACACCAGACCATAGAAAGTCTCTCATGATTCTCTCTAGTTTATTAGCAATTTTAGTCAGAATCTTAAAAACAAACAGAAAATAAAGGGGAATGTATGAAAGACAAGCCTGAATCAGAGTAATTCTATCCCCTAAAGATAAGAAAGGCCCTTTACACCCATCTAACCTCTTCATCACCCTCTCCACCATTGGATTCCAAAACTCCGCTGTTCTAGGATCCCCCCCCCCCCCCCACCCAAAGGAACCCAAGATTAGTAAAAGGCTAATCCAGAATGCCACATCCTACTTCAACGGCCTGCTCCCTAACTCACTCGTCGATAAACATTCAAAGCTTCTAATCCACTCTTCCCCATATTAATTTGGAGACTAGACATCCTCTCAAAAATCTGGATGATACCCAAAATACTTTTAAAAGAAGGAATGTGATCATCAAGGAAGAAAATGGTATCATCAACAAACTGGAGACGGGAAACCACCATATCCCTCACTAATTTTATACCTTTAACCAGCCCTCTCTCCACAGCCCTATCCACCATCCCACTCAACACATCGTCCACAAGAACAAATAAAATGGGCGTAGAGGATCACCTTGTCTAATGCCCCTAAAAGCGCTAAACCAAGATCTGGTTAACCATTAATGATCACTGAAAACTACACATTAGAAAGACAGCCCCTAATCCAATGACGCCAACACTAACCAAAACCCTTCCTCACAAAGACTTTATCCAAAAAACTCTAACTTGCTCTATTGTAAGCTTTCTCAAAGTCTAATTTAAAAGCAACCCCCCTCTTCTTATTCCTATGACAATCCTCTACCACCTCATTAGCCATGAAAATGGTATCCAAAATTTGCCTCCCCCCCACAAACGCACTCTAGGCACAAGAGATAGTATTAGCAAGAACTGCACTCAACCAATTAGCCAAAACCTTAGTAATAATCTTGTCCACAATAGAAACAAGACTACTAGGTCTAAAGTCCTCAACTTTAAAAGATCTATATTTTTTAGGCACCAAAGCTCTAAAGGAGGAGTTAATACTTTTGGTCAAAGTCACATTCCCAAAGAATTAGGTAAAAGCTTTCAACAAATCCCTCTTAACAGCCTCCCAACAACCTTGGAAAAAAAAACATGTTGAAACCATCCAAACTTGAAACCATCCAGACCTGGGGCCTTATCCCTTTCCATCCCAAAGACCACCCCTCTCACTTCCTCCTCCTCAAATGGTCTCTCTAGCAACTCTTCTAATCGTCAATAATAGGATTCCAATCCAGCCCCTCTAACATTGGTCTAAAATTATCGTCCTCCAAATAGAATTCTAAAAGAAATTAGTAATAGCGGAAGCAATCTAATGAAGGTCATTAGAAACTCTCAAATTCCACATGTCTAACTCCCAAATCAAACTCTTGTTCCTCTTACCATTGACTAGCCTATGGCAAAAAAGGAGTTACAATCGCCATCTTTTTACCCATTTCAGCTTCGTATTTTCCTCCCAAAATGAACTTATAAGAGTTGGTCGCTAAGGTCCATAAACTAAGGAAACCCACCATTGCCCTCTCTCTCTTACTTCAAAAAGCACAGAAAGGGAAAAAAACCCTACTAGTGTATCAACTTTGGATACATTCCAAGAGTGCCACATGACGAGGATGCCACTAGAGGCGCCATGCGAAGCCAAAAATTCCCAATACCTGCTACGGTCCCCCCCAAATATTACTCACAACCCCCCGATCTACCAGTTCTAGCAAAGTTTCCTAGATAAGGACTATGTCCAGGGAATACTCAACCAAAACTTCCTTTTAGGTTCCACTTCCTAGTTCCCCCCTCCCTAAACCTATAACATTCCAACTAAGAATCTTCTTAATTTGACATGTTTCCCTCCTTTCCCTACCATTTTACTGTCCTTGTAATTCATCGACCAGACCAAGTTTTTAAGTTCCTTTTGAACTTTCTTTTTCCTCCTCTTATACGTCCTAGGGCTCAAACCCATCTTCACCAAACCACCATTAGAGTGAAGTAGTTCCAAGCCAAGGTCCTCAAGGATTTTTTGTAAGTCTATGTTGTCTCTCATCGTAGTTTAAACTGTAGCCCTTCAATATAATAGAATCTTCCCTATGGCATACAATTTCAGACAAAAGAAAGTGTTGATTGGGAAGAGGAAGAATTACTTTACTAATGAAAGATGTACCAAGATCCTCTAAGAAAGTATCACCCTTTGCAAACTCACCGCTCCCCCCCCCCCCCCCCCCCCCCCAAAAAAAAAAAAAGCACCAAAAGAAGGAATAATTGGATTAGTAGAAGGGGAAATATTAAACCCAAGGCCAGGGTCGGAAGACAAATGCGCCTCATTATTTAAAGCAAACCTATGAATCCATGATCAAGATTATGATCAGTAAAATTCATACCTTCTTGAGTGAAACCAAAATCCGACTGAAGACAACCTCTCTTTGATTCTTGTGGAATTGTTTCTAGACGAAGACAACCTCTCTTTGATTCTTGTGGAATCGTTTCTAGACTATCTTTCATGCTGCCCTTGCTCCTCGAACTCTCTGTTATCGTCTTCAAAGAGCTGTTTTAAACCCTCCTTGTCTGCATGTTCAATGTCAGCTCTCATCTGATTGACCAACAATTCCATTTCAGATTCAACAATGCTGCCCTTCTTCCAAGTTCATATATTCTAATTCCCCCACTTGTCCCATCGTCATCTCCTCTCTTGGAATTGATAAAAAAGGAGAGATCTAGTCCCTGCTGGTTGTGAGGAAAACTGCTTCCTCACAAGCACTCCTTTGGCCATCGCCAGCCAAAGAACTTCCTTGATTCCCTGAACTCTGCCCTACCAAATTACCTGAGCTTGCAGGTTCTATGTTTGCTCTTTCCACCTCAGCCGCTAGCCTACTTGCTGAATTTCTTGAGGTGGAGTCCTATCAGCATCCCCAATTGGACTAGTGCTCTGTTTTTTAATAACCCATGTCGCCATTTGTTTTTTATGCCCATACGAATAGGGCTTTTGAGTTTCCAGCCCAGCCTTGTCCATAAGAGAGTGATTCCTTTCTTTCCGGCCACTGTCTTGTATGAGTTCAGAGCTCCTGTAAGGAAAAGAGCCTCCCCAATTCCTAAGGCTTCGAATGATTGCCTTTCTTGATTCATTCCCCATAGTCTAAACTCCTTTGGTTACATCGGCGAAGGAGATATTTGGTGTAATTTTCCAGAAGACACTTTTTCTCTCTGCACCTTCCTCCGACCTAACATTTTTTGAGCCACAGTCAGCACATCTCCAGCTTCTAAGATTAGTTTCACTGGGGTTCATTCTTGGGCGAAGAGAGTTCCAGAAAAGCAGCAAAAAAGGCCCTCCACCCACTTTTCTGAACTCCTTCAGGGACTCACACTGCATTAATTTGTCCTTTATTCTCCTTCTTCAAGCAGATATATCTACCTATGCTGTTTTCTAAAATCTGGAGGCTAATTATACTGCCTGCTTTACTGAAAGTAAGTCTCCTAGGACCTCCTTCGTTCCCTTTTCTAGCTTCACAGATCACCCGTCAGTTTTGTAGCCCATGCAAACTCCTCTTTCTCCATCTCAATAGAGGAGACATATTTCCCTGCAAATTCCGTGATACAGTACGTTGAGGAGGCCAAAATAACTAAAGAGCCTACCTTCCTTTCAATTTTGAAGGTTGCAAAGCCACCCTTCCTTGCTGCCATAACGAACCAAGAGACCAGGGTTCAGGTACAAAAGAAAATTGGCGGGTTATTCCAGGAGGGTAAAAGTGGTCTGGTAGAAGAAGGCCTGTGTAGGGTACAGGAGCTGTAGGTTCCTTCGTAGGGATGAGGGAGCTGTCGGAAAACAGGTCAATGTTTCCTGTGTATGAAGTTAAGGTTCAGCAAAAGGGGTGGAGGAGAGGAAGTATATTGGGTGATAGTAACGGTTTTTGCAAACTTGGGAAACGAATGGAGGCTTACTGCAAGTAGGTGAGAGGGCGAAGGGAGACGAGTGGAGAAGGAAAAGTTAAGACTAGAGATTAAGGAAAGAGCTGAATGGTCGCGAGCTCACTGGAGGGATACAGATGAAATTGAAGCAGAGAACCATCAAGGGTAGTGTGTTTTTAAGATCGTCAGATTGGAGCACTGTTCAGGCAGCACAAAGCAACGTCAGTGGGCAGAAGGTAAGCGGATGAAGTTGAAGAAGAGAACCATCACATCTGAGTGTAGAGTGTTCGAATTCCTCGGCGTCGGAGCACTATTCAGGCAGCATCAGATTCGAAGCAGAGAACCATTGGAAGAGGGTCCCAGTTTTATGAGTATTCAAACTAAAGAAGCAAGGATCTTCCTCCAACAAGACCGAAACTCCTCTGATCATCATTGCTTTGGCAAAGCATGGGAATCCTGGCGGCTAGGAGGTCCGGCAGTGCAAGGCAGCGGCTGGTGTTTTACCTTATTGATTAAATTTTCTATTACCTAAACATCTCTCTCCCTTTCCATAACTTATCGAGGCGGCAAATCTTTCTAGTTCCCTACTCAACCTATAGGAATTCCTCTTAACTCTTATTCACACTCCCCCAATCCAAACAAATCCACCTTTACAATTCACCAAGCTGAGATCTAACTCATCAAGAAGGTTTTGAGCCTCACTGTTGCCTCTCTCATCACCTAAAGAGTCCACAATTTGGAATTTACCTTGAACGGTTGATTCCTTATGGCACAAAAAGAATTAAAAGAAGTAACAAAATGCTTAGGAGTAGAGAGAATACCTTGAGTATTGGCAACGTTTGTTAGGCTAGCTGCAAGATCTATTTTTGTGCAGAATACTTTTTTCCTAGGTTACAAATTTCAGTTGGATAAGATTCAGCGATCGAATTTGAGGCAACAGAAAGATTAACCACGACCCCCCCCCCCCAACTAGCAAAGGCAAGGTTCCTCTAAAATCAGGGTCCCATCTGAACAATGACCCTTTAGGTCCTTAATACCAAGTCTTTGTTGTTCTGAGGGAATATTGTTTGATAGAGCCAAACACTCCACTTTGCTAATCAGTAATGATGGCTCCCCTTCTTCAGCCTTAGAATCTTCTGAGCGCCTCAACAAATCTGGTAACAGACCCTCCTCCACAGAGTCATGAGAATGTAACAACTCTGTCTCCTCATCAATTTCTCTGAGGGAAAAAGGCTTGAAAGAATTACAAACTTCCTTCCCTTTCCGCTTCGTTTCTTCATTCCCAGCCCTCAAAGATTCTCTCGCCTTCTCGTGTAGTTCCGAAAGTCTATGAACCATCACTTTCTGTGGCGAAGAAATCTATTCATGTTCACCCTCACCATCGATTTCTCTTGCTACCCATTAAATTTCCTCCAAATCTCCAATCCTTCATAATAGACACCTCTGTGAAGCCTTCTCATGAACTCTAGATAAAGAATTTGATTGCTGCTTTCTTTTGTGCTCCTTGTTACGCTCATTTGGTTCACATATCGATGTGGCCCATCCTCACAAAACTCCTTAGATATTGGACTGGTGACTTGGAGTTCATTAGATTAAATCTCATTAACCACCTTAGGCCAATTTTAGTTGAAGGCCCAATCTCTAGGCTTTGTTGGGAGTGTTGGTCCTCGGACCATCAAAATACCGCTCTCCTGTATCACCCTTCTACACAACATTCGCCACTTTTATATTGTTTCCCCTTGTATTATCTTGATTTGCTGCCAGCATCCCATGAATGTTGCCTTGATTCATCCTTCCAAAATTATAAGATTGCCTTCCTCATCTCAAGCCACCAAAAAAATTCCATTGCTGCCACCAAGGAGCTTCCAAACGATGGTAAACTAATTATCATTGGATCTCACACGTTGGAACCAAGAAAACTGAACCACGGCTTACATTCAAAGAACTGCAATCCAAACATCTTCATCCTTTCTCACCTCATTTCTCCTTGGGACTATTTCAATTGTTGTTTGCCTCCACTCCCTCTAACATTTCAAGCAAATTCCTCCACCTTGAAGCTTCATTTCCATCTAGCAAGCATATCCTATGGAAGGCACCTTTGTTCAAAATATTCTCCAAAGAAATGAAACAACCAAATCCATTTGCTCTTAACCGAGCCAAGAAGAAATGGTTTAGGGTCTTGAGGGATTTCACCCATGGAAGTGAAGTGTTGGTGAAGAAGAAATCGTGAAGCCCCTTTGCAAACCACCTTTTGTCCTCTATGGAGAGCAAGATGGAATAACGATGCATCCTATTTGTCTCGATGATGTTGAAAGCACTGCCTTTTTTCCTCAAAAGAGAATTTTTTTTTTATCAATAAAGATGCTGGAGTTCTGAATTGAGAAAAATAAAAATAAATAAATAAATAATAAATAAAAACCAATCTTATTTTAATAACTCCTAATGAAATACCAAAGGATCAGGGAAAGAACTGAAAAAAGATTGAAAATTTACTAGGACCCATCATTTTCCTCACGTCCTCCCCTCTCGTTTTGATAGATGCTACTGGCAAACACAGGTCAATCAACAATGGAGTACATAGATATCCTTGGGGCTTAGTTTGAGCTTTTGCTAATTCTGCCGCTTTAATGGCTAATTGAATGGGCATATTCATTTCCAATGAGAAATTTTTGGCTTCAAGAAGGAGCTTCTCTCTGGTAATTCTGGACAGATCTAAGGCTTAATATGACAATCTCTTCTCAAATCTTCAGGATATTTTGTTAATTATGTGGTCTAGAATTCTTGGAATTCGTTGTTTCAATTATTTGGAAGGTGATGAGCATGTCCTAGTTCTTTGGAGGATTTTCTACTTACTAACTAGAGAGGTTTTGGAAGGTATAAGGATAACAAGAACAACAATAAGCCTTAAGCTCCATTCGGTGGGGTTGGCCTAGTTTATTGTCTTCAATGGGTGTCATGCCTAGTTTATTGCGTATATGTTCATTCCTTAATTTATCTTTTAGTGTTATACCACTCATCCACTTTCACAATCACATTTCCTCAACTTTTACTTTTTGTACATGTTGTTTCTTAGTTGTCCAATATTCTAAACCATAGAGCATAGCTGCACTTATAGCCGTCTTATAAAACATTCCTTTCAATTTTATAGGTATTCTACAATCACACACCACGCCTGACGCACTCCTCCATTTTACCCAACCTACTTTAATTATATGTATTACATCTTCTTCAATTTCACCTTCCGCTTGCATAATAGATCCAAGATATTGAAATCTATTAGTGCTAAATAATTTCTTGATTATCAAGTTTAATCTTACCTCCACTACTCCTCCTTCCGTTACTGAAATTACATTTTACATATTTTGTCTTATAACTACTTATCCTAAAACCTTGAGACTCTAAAGCAATGCAAATTCCACCTCACTCCTACTTTCATCAATCAAGACAATATCATCTGCAAACAACATGCACCAAGGGATCTTGTTTTGGATATTCCTAGTGGGTTCATCAATCACTAAAGCAAAAAGATAAGGGCTCAAAGTAGAACCTTGATGTACACCTATTGTGATTGGAAATTTTCTAGATTCCCCTCCTACAGTTCTAATGCTAGTCGTTACTCCATCATACATATCCTTAATGACCTCAGTATATCTACTGCATACTCCCTTCTTTTCCAAAACCCACCAAAGAACTTCCCCATGTACTTTATCATAAGCTTTCTCTAGGTCAATGGAAGGTGTAAGGATGCGAGAACATTATGTGGTGGTGTGCAGTTTTCACTGTTTTTTGTGTTCTTTGGTTAGAGAGTCACGCTCATACTTTCCATCATGACACATCACCTCCTAATTTGATTTCAGATAGGGTCATATTTTTTTTTGCTTCGCAGTGAGCTTATTTGTCAAGTTGTTTCAACAATGTCAGTGTCCCAAATCTTCAATGTAATTCGAAAGCTCTACTCATTAGATTTTCCTTGCCTTTTTGTATTTATTCATCTCTCTTCTTTTTTGTTTTTTAATAGGTTCATGTAAAGAGGACTTCTTATCCTTGTACATCCTTCTTTCTTAATAAAGTGAATTTTTCTATAAAGAAACAAATCAATGATCTCAATTATGAGTGCCCATGCAATCGAGGTGAGAAATAATATGATGAAGCATGAATGCATAATGAATGAACCATAAACACAATTCTGGATCCATGTAACTTTTTCCACCCTTTTTTTCTGCAGCAAGACACAATGCATGTATAAAGTTTTAGCATGTATCTTGAACCACAAAAATACACCAATTCAACCATCAAGTCACTACAATAACATTTTTATTTTCTGCACTTCCAAGCAACATCCAACTTCATCAATGATAATACAACATACCATAGAATGCACGTATGAAATCAAATGGCTTATCATCTCCTAAGCTGAATAATGAGAAACGCGTTTCCAGCTCCTGATTAGAAGTGCACATTCTATGTTTCAACGCATCTGTAAAATAACAGCATTTGTTTAGAACAGGAAATAGAATAAAGTAATGGGCTCAAATCCTCTGCTATGCGCTCATGCATAGCACCAGTGCTTTGCATGATCAAGATTTTAACATGTAACATCACAACGCAAAATATGAATTAAATGATGCAGGGCCATTTTAAGAGAGATCTGCTATCTATTATGTGATAAAATCTAAAGCATGTAAACAACAGGTGCAGTGCATCTATTCATAGCAGAGAAGATGAAGCCAAAAATGTGATATTAATTTAATGCCTGCGCCAAAACAAAACTTGACTGATATTTCAAAAGCATCATTATCAATAACAACGGTAAATTAGATTTTCCAAGCAAAGACATGCAGCTCATAATCTATTATAGTAATGGCAAAAGATGCAACACATGTAATGAGGATAACAATTATAAATTATAATAATGGCAAATCTAAAACACCATGGACAGGGGCACTGTGTTTCAACAGGATAAAAGGCATTTGACAAGGAAATTCTCAAAATCTCAACAAAGGAACATGGGTACACTTGTATCTTCTTAAGCTTATAATTGTCCTACAAATGAAAGGATAAAGGGCATTCCAATGAATGCAAAGGGATGGGAGACGGGCTACCTCCCGATGTGTAGCCCAAATTTGGCGGAGGCCTCCAATACAACACCAACAACATAGCAAGCCTAAAGTCTCACTACGTGGGGTTGGCTACATGAATCATTTTCAAGCACAATTGACGCATTTTCCTCGGTTAGCTTAAGAGCAATTTAATCCTTACTCACTATCTTATTCTAAGTTATTTTAAGTCTACCCCTACTCCTTCTACTTCCACTAACAATAACTAGCTAACTCCTCCTCATTGGTGCACTGTTTGACCCGCATTTCAAATGCCTCAACGATCTAAGTCGCCCCTTTTGTCATCTTATCTTCTACCAGTGCTATGCTAATATTTGCGAATATGTTCATTCTTTAATTTATCTTTTAATGTTATACCACTCATCCACCTTAGCTTTCGTTGTTCAATAACTTTTAATTTTTGGATATAGTTTCTATCCAATATTCAGATCCGTAGAGCATGGCTCGTCTTATAGCTGTCATATAGAACTTTCCTTTTAATTTTTAGGATGTTCTACAAGCATACAGTACATCTAAAACACTCTTCCATTTTACAGTACCTGCTTTAACTCTATGTGTTACATCCTCTTCAATTTCTCCTTTTGCTTGCATAATAGATCTAAGGCATCGAAATCTACTAATGCTCTCAATTTCTTGATTATCAAGTTTACTCTTGTCTCCAATTCTTCTCCTTACGTGGCTGAAATTACATTCCATATACTTTATCTTATTCCTACTTAACGTAAAACCTCTAGACCTATAGTTGTTCTCCAAAGTTCTAACCCAGATTCTACTTCACTCCTACTTTCATCAATCAAAACAATATCATCTACAAACAACATACACCATGGGATCTCGTTTTGAGTACTCCTAGTGAGTTCATTAATCACTAAAGTAGAAAGTTAATGGCTCAAGGTACATCCTTGAAGTACACCTACGGAAATTTGAAATTCTCTAGACTCTCTTCTTGTAGTCCAATTGCTAGTCGTTACTTTGTCATACACATCCTTAATGACATCAGTACATCTACTGCATACTCCTTTTTATCTTAAAACCCACCAAACAGCTTCTCTAGGTAGGCAGTCCATCATAGGTTTTCTCTAGGTCAATAAAACCATATGCAAGTCCCTCTTCTTTTCCACAAAATTTTCTTGTTGGCCTTCTAAGAAACCCCGGGTGTGGTTCATGTGGTAATGAATGAAAGTTCATTTCTGTTGCCGATCTCCCAGGCATAAAACCAAGAGGAGGCCTCCAATGAAACCAATAAATAAATAAATAACATGATCAATAATCAGATAATATCTTTATGCATGGTTCATAAGTCACTTTATTCTGAAATCTAAATCAGAATTCCTTTCCCACTTATTGGAGAATTGCCTTGTTTACTTCACAGCGATACAATGGGCTATACTTGCATCAAGTTCCCCTCTAAAATTGAGCGATGAAGTCAAAAAAAAAATTTTGTTTATCTAATTTTAACAGCTTACGGGGGAGCCTAATGCCATGAACCCGTTGAATTTGATATATGTATTGCCCTAGAACAAAATTCATGATGATTTCCAAGCCTTCAGTGAGAACGCCGTCAAAGACATGTCCCCACAACTTTCAAACGTTTAGCCAGTTCCTATGGCTCTAGCTTGCAATTCTCTCTATGAATCAAAATCAAATTCAAAACGGAGCTAACACCACTCGAGTAATGCAACAGAATTTCTGAAGTCATTTATACTCTCGCAGCTATTTTACAATTTGATTCCGACAATCTAATTTTTGGATTAACTAACAAAAATGATAAAAATCTAAGACTTTCTTGTCTCGCACAATCAAGTCATTGAGAAAGCATTCGGTCTAGTGCACTGAGATTAATTCAGGAACCAAGAGAATCGAAAGGCAAAGTCTATCCAGTGAGGTACTGTCGGATAAATAATTAGAAGAATAGAGCTTTCAGGGATGGATTACCAGGTGAGTGTGGCGAAGAGCTTTTCGCATTCATCGAGTGTGTCCGGGGTTCAATCGCAGCGCAGCATGCAATATGATTCAGTAACACAACTGTGTGTGTGACAGTGCGTGTGTGTTTGAGAAAGAGAGGTTTTTTTCTTTAAAAGAAAGTGCCGAGGTCCGCGACGTGAACAAAAACTTATAACCTTATAGTTATAGAGATGGGAAAGTCTTAAATCTCAATAAAATGTATCTACTATTTTGCTATTCCAACTCAATTGCATCATTCATGAGAGGGATTCCAAATCTTCCCTTAGTTCCTTCTTCCATTCCAAATTTTTTATTTTATGAAAATCTGACTTCTTCCGATGAAAATACTAATAAATTTCTTGCAATTTCTAAATTATTGTTTGCTACCTAAAATTCTAATTATTGTTATTTTTTGTTTACTTAACAATAAATTATTGAGCTTTTTTAAAAATTTCAAAATTTGAATATATAAAAGACAAAAAATGTATTTATTTCCTAAATAAGAAATTAAGAAAACAAAAATTTATTATGAGAAGGAACAATAATTAGAATTTACTTATATTCGTGCCTTTTAAAACCTTAAGTACACAATATAAGTAAATTCTAATTATTATTCATTTTCATAATAAATTTTAGTTTTTTCTTCATTTCTTATTTAGGAAATAAATACATCTTTTTGCCTTTTATGTATTAAAATTTATACATTTTTAAAATAAAAATAACACTAAAAATTGAAAGAAAAAAAAAGTGAGTTTGAGAAAAAAGAAAAATAATAAATTAAATTACAAAAAAAATAAATTAAGTTTTTAATTGAATAAATATAAAATTAAGAATATATTTATCGAAAAATAAGAATATAAAGTTGAGATATAAGTAGATCATAAAAGTTTTTTTTAAAATCTTTATAGTGTGTTATCTGGTTTATCTAATGAATCACGAGGGAATAAGGATGTGTCAATGAGCAGGTGATAATATTTTTATCCCTACGATTTGGTGCTGCCTGAGTGGACTCAAAGGGCTTGCCTGGATAGGAATTATAGGTCATTAAAAAATAAGTAACATAAATAAAATGATATTATATTATAAATAATAATAATAATACATATATTTGTATATATTTCCTAATAAGGAATTATTAGAAAATAGATTTTTTAAATATATATATAATATATATATATTATATATATCTTCTTTTCCCAATATTTATGAAATATATTTTTGTTCTTTACACAAATAAAATTTTTATTTTTATGTAAATTTTTGAATAAATTAAAAATGATAGAAATATGTAACATATATTTGCACATGTTTGAATTAGAATATCCATTGAATAGGCCAACCATTCAAAAGATCAAAATACCCTTAAACAAAAAAGATATAAAAATCTAATTTGCCTTTAAGTTACACATAATGTCTTTTAATAAGAATTTTTTTCCGTGTCCAAATATTACATTTGCACATGAAACTAGTCAAAAGGCAACAATATATAATATTTTTATTTTTTTAAGGTAGTGTTTGGGAGTATGGATTTCAGATCTTGCATTTGAATTTGGGTGGATTTCGATAAATTTCAAAGCAATTTTACATTACATCTGATTTAAATCCAATACAAATCTAAATCGGAGGTCTCTCCAAACATAGTGTAAATGTATTTTGAATAAATTCATTTTCCTTTAAATTTAACATTATCATATAACATAGATAAGTAACATTTTCTTTAATATGGAATATCATTTCATTATGTAACCATTATATTTTCTCATGACATTAGTCAAAACTCAAAAGGCTATAATAATATATAATATTTTTAAAAATTCTTTTAAGTCTAATATTACGATGATGGCATTTTTGTTCTTTACACAAATATTATATATGTATATGATATATCAGTCAAGTCACATATGATAAATATTGCGCAACCACAATTCAATAATAAATACTATTCTATTCATACTTAGATATGTCTTAGCATAAAAATAATCCTTACTACAAGTACACTCAACTAAAAATTTAATTTAGCAATTCATAATCCTTCAAACCTCCATTTATCATAAGGATTATGCTTCAAATAGGCATCCCATACCGTCCCCATGGGCCTGGCGCGGTGGAAAGGTATCAACATGTAAGGAGTATCGGGAGTTCAATTCTAAGTAGATACACTCATGGGACCAGCAGTACCTATGGATGGTGAGAATTTACTCTATAAGTCAGCGGAAACCGTGGATGGTGAGAGTTCGCTTTGTGAGCCGGCGGAGATCGTGAATGATAATGGAGATGTGTCCAAAGGGTTGGACTGGCCGAACGTCAAACTGATACACGAAAGCCGTCTTCGCATTCCGAACTTTATTTGATCAGCGATACCTAGTGGAAGGACGTTAATCCGTAAGTTTGGTGCCACATCAGGGGATCCGAAGGGCTTGTTAGTGGCTGAAATTATTATGTAATAAAAAAAAAAAAAAAGCATCCCATACCTTCTGAGACGCATTCAGAATTTTGAAGTGGCACGACGGTCTACTCCAACAAAATCAAAATAAGTTAGATTTTTCAGCTTTTGGATGACACAAAATCATAGCCGTGCAATATCACAATGCCTAAGAAGCTAGACTTGTTAAACTCGGTTTGGGCAAACATCTGTAGCAAAATAGAGAAATTCACAAAGAAATGGTGGGTAAAATAATCATCTCTTATATTTTACTTCATGAAGATTTGATATAACATGATATGCCGAGACAATAATTAGAGACAGCTGCTGCAATTACTGCAGTGATTCTTTTTATTAAGAATGGATTTGCAATTATTGTTACTAAATCACAAAACCATTCCAAGCTACTAACATCAACTCATCAAATTCAATGTCTTGTATTAAATCTCAAGCTCATAAAAAAAAAAGGTGAACCTTCCTTGAAATTTGATGAAGAAAATACACTGACCTCTTTTAAAATTTCAACAAGTGTAAAAATTTAAATCTCTTAAAGATTGTCGAAAAGACACAAATTTTTTCAAATATTTTATAAAAAAAATATCTTTTTAAGGGAAGGTTTTGTCCTTTTGACATATCTCGTAAAATGTTTATGTCATTTTTAAAACCTTAAAGCACGTCCCTATCTTGTTATCAAATCTCTCAGGGAAGATCAATGTCCTGTGCCTAAAAAGTTTATTCATGATTTCAAAATAAAAGGCAAATGAATTTAAAGCTCACACTTGGGGGCGGGAGCCAAGCATATCGCTATAGACTTTAATTAGTATTAAACTTCAATTCATTTGCTAAAAGATTATTATCCCTTTAAAAAGTTTGCGAGAAAAAAAAAAAAAAAAAAAAAAAAAAAACCACAAGAATTGAACAAAAAAAAAAAAAAAAAAAAGTAGAAATAATAAATTTAATAAAGTAAACAACGCAGGGTACACGGTTCAGCAGTAAATTCATGCAGCAGTTAAGGCTGCCTGGGAGTTGGATGGATGCATGGAAGTTCAATTCAAAACACACAAGAAATGATGTTTGAATCCAAACAGCCAGAGAACCAGAGCCCTGACAGCCAATGGATACAGTACAGTGCAAATCTCTTGGCAAACTTAGCTCCACAGCAATGATTTGAAATTTTGATTTTTTTTTTCTCTCTTTCGAATTTCTAAAGCATTCTTTGAATTTCTATAGTAGGTGAAGCATTGGTTTCTAAAGCTCTCTCTCTCTCTCTCTCTCTCTCTCTCTCACACACACACACACATAAATGAGTAGGCAAATCTTTGGTTGAAAGTCTTATGTTCCATCCTTCAGTAGGAGGATACAACATTCTCCTTTGTTTTGAGCTATACTTTTGGATTTCTTTTGAATTTAATTGTCTGAAATTAAGCTTAGATTTGAATTTCCATAGCACTCGCTTACAAAACAACTCCCCAACACCGATCATCCAGCGTACAAAACAGCAATCATTGGGTAAACCAGGTAAAACATAAACAGAAACAAAAGATGAAATGCAGGGAAAGGCGCCAAGCATGCTCCTAGATCTCCACGAAATTGTCAAAATTTCCATCAAAATTTTTGATTTCCATCATCCTTGAAATCGAAATAGTACTTGATTTCTGTCTTGCATAATTTCCATTGAAATTTCATCGAATCATCCGAAATTTATTGAAATCTCAAAATTTTAACAAAACTTGTTGAAATTTTAACTATACGATGAAATCCCGTCAGATTTCAAATGGGAAATTTAGGAATGAAGTGAAATTCTTCTATCTTAATCTATTTTATCGAAACAAAAAATTATTACAGCTGCCTTTGAAATTATATGAAAAAATAAACTTACAATAATATTTTATTTAACCATTCATGTCTAAATTATCATTATTTGTATAATAAATATTATTTAAATGATTTATGAACTTCATTTGTATAAATTGAATATGTTTAATATACATTATCTTACAAATATGTTTGATACACATACTATTTTACAATTTTTCCACCTCATATAAATCATATATGTATTTAATTTGTAATATATTAGTCCTAAAACTTATATTATTATGTTTGTTAACTATTTCTAAAGTTTCACAAAGAGTTCCATGTTTTTCTACTAATTTCCATTATTTTCTCAAATCGAAATCGAAATTTCTATCATAATTTCTGTTCTTTTGGAGCTTCAAAATTTGAGTTGAAATCAAAATTTAAGACCTTGGCGCCAAGGGACAAAGAGTACCCTACAACCACAGATGATTAAAAAAAAAAAAAACCACAAATCATGGTCTAATATGGCCAAAAAAAGAGTGTAGAGTGAGAGACAGACTAACTTTGCAGATAGAAGAGTGAGCTGTTGGAGAAGATGACCAGTGTGACAATCTCCTGGTGGGAAGCGGAGAAACAAGCAATGGTGGAGGAGCCTTGGTGTTGTGGATGGAGGGGCGCTGTGGGTCTCGAATCAATTGTAAAGAAACTGGATGGTGAGGGGCCTCTCGATCAGGGTGTGTATTTGGTGGGGGGGTTGGGGGGAGGCAAGGGCAAATAAGTTCGATTGTGCCCTTGCCGTCATTGGTCAGTGGTGAGCAACTGGCCACCCTTATCCTGTAGTGATGGGCTATGACCCTCTTTCTTATCTAGTCCCCATTGAGTTTTGCATTTGTCAAAGTATTGTGTGAGTAGCCGAATGGTTTGGCATTGAGTTATGTATATTATATATAGACTTTACAAGAATGCTATACATGGAAGTAAATAAGTTCTAGCATGATTTTAGCCCTATACATGTAAACTATAATCTGTCAAGCCCTATACATGTAAACTAAATAAATGCTAACTGTACAAAATAATGAATGGAGAAATAAGAAAATAATTGTGGGTTGAAATAAGGAAAGAAATCTTTTGCTGTATACTGTTCCGTTGACAGCCCCCCTCAAATTGATGCAGATTGATCAACAAGCATCAATTTGCTACTTAGGAAGTAATGTCGATGACGAGTGAGAACCTTAGTGAAGATATCAACAATTTGTAATTCAGTGGAAATATGTAGAAGAGTGATAAGACAAGCCTCAAACGCTTCACGGATAAAGTGACAATCGACTTCAATATGTTTCGTGCGCTCATGATAGACAGGATTGGTCGTGATTTGGATAGCACTCGTATTATCGGCATGTAGAGGTGTAGGATCGATCTCAGAAAAATCTAGCTCAGCAAGCAAACCTCAAAGCCAAATAATTTATGAACAAGCAAGAGACATCGCCCGGTATTCAGATTCCGTCGAAGACTTAGAAACTCTGTCTTTCTTCTTACTCTTCCAAGAGATCAATGCATCACCTAAGAACACACACCAACCAGTGATGGAGCGACGTGTATCCACACAACCAGCCCAATCAGCATCGCCAAAAGCAGCAAGGCGAGTAGAAGTGACTGTAGGGAAGAATAAACCACGGGCATAAGTGCCCTGAACATAGCGTATAATCCTACGGACAACAGCCAAATGAAGATGGTGAGGAGTCTTAAGAAACTGACTGACTTGCACAACAAAAAAAAATGTCCGGTCTAGTAATGGTGAGATAGACAAGACTACCCACCAACTTAAGGTATAAACTGGGATTAGCAAGTCACCCTCCTCTTTGCACATCTTGACATTTAATTTCATGGGAGTAACAACAAAAGTACCCTTCTGAAGGCCAGCTATAGCCACCAAGTCACTAGCATACTTGTGTCGATTGAGTGAAATACCAAAGGGACTACAATTCACCTCAAGACCAAGAGAATATGTGAGAGACCCAATATCTTTCATATGAAAGGACTCTGAGAGATAAGTCTTGAGCTGAGCAAGTAAAGCAGAATCGGAACTAGTAATCACAATATCATCAACATAAACCAAAAGAACAACAATATCCATGTTTGATTTCCGAAGAAACAATGAAGTGTCATACTTGCTCTGCTTGAATGAAAATTGTAATAAAGTGGTGCGGAATTTATCAAACTAGACCCTCGGAGCTTGTTTGAGACCATAAAGAGAGCGACAAAGCTTACACACATGGGAAGTCGAAGAGGAAAACAAGTCTGGGGATGGCTTCATATAAATACACTCTTCAAGATCCCCGTGAATAAAAGCATTCTTGACATCCATTTGATGTAGTGGCCAATCACAAGAAGCAGCAATAGCCAGAATCGTACGAACAGTAGTCATCTTAGCCACAGGAGCAAAGGTCTCTTCATAATTGACACCATATTCTTGATTATTCCCAAGTGCAACAAGGCGAGCTTTGTAACGATCCAGACTTCCATCAGATCGGGCCTTGGCTGAGTTTACAAGCCAGAGGAACAATGGTTGGAGGACAAGGCTCAATGTCCAATGGCAACGTGTGAGTAGAATGTAGGAATATCTAAATTGGACAATGCAGCAGTCAAAGTTGAAACAGAATTGTCAGAACTGGAAGAGAGAAACCCATACCTATCCGAGGGTACGGACACTTGAGAAGAGTGATGAACCAAAGGCTCTGAAGGTGCTGCAATTGACTGAATCTCAAGCGTGGTAGGATCAGATATTGGATGAGCCATTGGAAGAGACTGTGGGCGGGAGCGTCGTGTATACATAATACCTCGTTTAAAAAGAAAACTGACTTGATGAGATCTGAGAACTGCTCCTCAAAGGAAGGGAGAATCACAGTAGAAGAGGAGGGTACAAAGGACACAGGAAAGAAATGTTGATTTTCAAAGAAAATAACATTCCTAGAAATGCGTGTACGATGTAATGTAGGATCATAGCAAACAAATCCCTTTTGACACAGATTATATCCCAAGAATACACATCGAACGAATTGAGCAGATAATTTATGTTGCTTATGTGGAGGTAAATGAACAAAACATACACAACCAAAGGTATGAAGGTTATCGTAACTAGGTTGCTTAGCAAATAAGCGGAAATAGGGAGACTCCGTGAGTAGGACTTGAGAGGTAAACGATTAATCAAGTTGCAGTTTTCAGAGCCCCAACCCAGAACAAGGATGGAACAGAGGATTCCAACAAGAGAGTACATACCACATCTAGGAGATGACAATTTTTGCGTTCGGCTACTCCATTCTGTTGGGGAGTAGCGGTACATGAACGTTGATGAATAATACCTTTAGAAGCAGAAAATTGATTGTCAACATACGCTAAAAACTCAGTGAAAGTATGAAAAACCTCAAATTTAGAGCTAAGAAAGTAGACCCACGTAAATCTGCTATGATCATCAATGAAAGTCACAGTGCTTAAATTATTCATGTGAACTAACTGGAAAAGGTCCTCAAACATCACTATGGATAAGATCAAAGCATTGAGAAGCTCTACTAGCATGCAAAGGGAAGGGAAGATTTTTGCTTTTACCAAGTTTGCAAGAAGCACACTCAAGAGATGAAAAAAAACATTCCTTATTACCAAGTAAATTAGAGTTCAATACTGAGATAAGATCTGAGTATTGGGATGGCCTAAACGACGAGGTCATACCATACTAAGATCTGAAACATTATTACAAGCAAAAGACTTAATATAAGAAACTGGAGAAAGTGTTGGAACAGGCAAAAGTAGTGGAAACAAGTGCCCCACTTTAGGTCCTTTTGCAATCGGCTCCCCCGTTACCTGGTCCTGCACAACACAACCATCACCAAAAAAATTAACAGCACAATTATTATCAACTAATTGACCAATAGAAATAAGATTCATGGAAAGCTGAGGATCAAGAAACACATCAGTGAACTTAGAAGAGGCATCTCCGACAACAGCTATTGGTAAAGAACTGTCATTGGAAGTCTGAATAGCAAATTGACCAGCGTAAGGCCGAACATGACATAGGGTAGTAGGAATATTCGTCATGTGATTAAAGGCACCCGAGTCCATATACCAGAGTTTAGTAGAATTGTTACCTTGGAGCCTTATTGTTGATAATGCCGAAATTAGCATCTATTGTACCCAGTGTGCCGTAATTTGTTGTAGGAGGTTTAGGAATAGAGGAGTCACCTAAAGAAGAGTCAGGGGCCCCAAAAGTCATTGTGTGGGGTACAACAACAGAAGTTTGTAATGCCTGGGCCTGAGATTTCGCGAGTGGATATGACATTTTTTGATAATGTGACCCTTCTTCTTACAATAAGAGTAGTGTTTCTTTGAACAATTAGTAGTGATATGCCCAAATTCTTTGCAACAAAAACACTGCAAGGTAGTAGAGCAGCATAAGCCACAAGGACGGACCCTGAACTACCATGAGATTGTGCCAGAGTAACTTGAGTACGAAGTCGTTGTTATTCACAAAGTAACTCTCCAAAACAAACATCAAGAGAAGGAACATGAGAGCGATTCAGCAGAGACAAGCGAACAAATTCATACTTCGAGCGGAGTTTCATAACTGATCATGACAACTAGTCTCGTGAAAAGGTTGAATAATGGGAAGAGAGGCAACATGAACATCCGTGGTAACCAAATTAGATTATTTGTTCCAAAGGGTCAGTAACGTCGAATAATAGTCTTGGATGGAACGATTGTCATGTTGAAACATGACTGTAGACACCCTATTTTTGCCCTAATCAAATAGAACAAGGGGTCCACTCTTATTATTTTCTTATTTTTATTAATTATTATTATTATTATTTTATTAGTATTATTTTCCTACATTATTAGTACTTTACTATTATTTTGCTAGTATTTTTATTATCATTATTATTATTATTATTCATTTTTTTTATTATTATTTTCTTTATTTTATTTTTACTTTACTATAATTATTTTTATTTTTCATTTATTTTATTGTTTTTGATATATTATTATTATTATTATTATTATTATTATTTATTATTATTATTATTACTATTATTATTAGCATTAGTGTCTTATTTTGGCTATTATTATTTTTAGTAATGTTATCATTATTATTATTATTATTATTTATTACTTTTAATATTAGTATTATTACTTTATTTTATTTTACCAATAAGTATCTTAATTTTTATTTTTGCTATAATTATTTATTATTATTTACTATTAGTAGTAGTATTATTATTATTATTATTACCTTTTTGATACTTATATGATAATTATTATTATTATTATTTCCATTTTTATTATTACCATAAGAATAAAAGCATAAAAAAAGAGAAAAAGAAAAATAAATTCAAAAAAGGGAAGTTTTGTTTTAGGGTTTCAATTTTTTTTTATATAAGGGCAATGAGGCACGGAGCCAAAAGAGGGGGGGGGGGGGGGCAGCGCACAACGCACGGCAAGGGCAAAAAGCAAAAAAAAAAACCTTTTTGATTCTTCTTCTTCTTCTTCTTCTTCCTGGAGACACTACAGCGGCCATTCTCCTCCAGCTCCAGCAACCACCATCCCTCCCCTACTCCTCTGCAACTCCCTTTGCTCCAACCAAAGCCCACACCAAACCAGACCCGAGGAGCCCCACAGACCCGAGCCTTCAGTCAAGCAGATCCATCCCGGACCATGAGCCTCTTCCAGCCACAGCAAACGCCACAGGCACTAGTGCACCAACTCCGACATCACCTGCAGACAAGCACGAACAACAGGCTGCTTCCTCACGGCCAGCCCCTCTGCAAACTCCCCGTACTCCGGCGAACCCAGCACACCGCCTCTCTCAGTTCCGTCTCTCCTTCTGCTTCAGTCCTCTGTTTCTTCTCTGTTCAACAGAACTCTGCACAACTCCACTCTCCTGCAGCCGCTGTGGAGAACCAGAACACCCGAGACCCACCAGGCCACTCTGCAACTCTCTTGCAGCCACCTTGGAGGACTAGAACACACACAACACATACAGCAACACACACACTGCACATACAGTAAAGCACACACAGCACACACATGTTTTTATTATAAAGTTTAAATTTTGCTTGGTTATTGTTTTAGGATTTTTAATAATTAATTTCCATATTTATAAATACTAATTTGTTTATCTTCATTATTGTAGGATTTTTTCTTTTTATTACCAAGGTAAGATTTCATTTGTAATATTTTCTATTGTCATATTTTATTTTATTTTTTTTTAGTGCATAATATTCAAATTGTATGTGTAATATGTATTCGTAGGTTT